>NC_057851.1:161400028-162023874 GCF_015237465.2 Chelonia mydas | reverse complement strand
GAAATTAGACTGATGAGGCTATTGCAGGACAGGCTCTAGTTTCTTACCAAAATAAACCTAAATTTCTATAGAATCTTGCACATAATCTAAATATAAAATTAAAGTTGTGCGTGGTCTCTAAATCCCCCATAATACAAAAATGGTGGTTACATGGTGAATACAAATTTGTGACTAAGACAGTGTTTGACAAAATTCAAAAGAACCTTAGAGGTAAAGATAAGTTTTATTACTTTAAAAGTTACAGCTTAATGGTAGCTTCAAAAGCGCATCACGCTTGTCTTCTAAACAGACTAGTAAAAAGCTCTTGTGAAAATCCCACCATTGTCAGGATTAAACTTGCTGCAAGGTTCAGTATAACATGGTTAACTTAAAGTTTCAGAGTAGTTTCAGTTACTAGATTTGCCCTGAATCTCCCTATTTGTTAATTTTTTTTTCAGTCAGATTATATATTTTAAGAAAACACTGAGAAAAATGTTTTTAACAGACCCACTCAGAGGAAGGTGACTGACTGTATGGGGGAAACAGTGAAACAAACTATCCAACTGCTGCTAAATGCAAATAAACAAAGTGGGGGATTTTTTTTTTCCTCCACATCTGTTATAGTCATCACAGCTCATAACAACAAGAGGGGGAAAATATATTCAAATAGTTCGGTATTCCTTTGACAGATCAGTGACTTTTTCCCCCCTATGCAATATTTTTGCAAACTAGTATAACTTTCAGGTAAGACAGCGTTTTAAAAAAAACCCACTGGAAAAATTGTTTGAAACATGAACTAAGTTCCTACACTTCATAAGTCTAAACTCCATTGTGCTTTAATAGTCAATACTTGATACATTTTGCTCAAATGTGTTCTGATTTTTATACCTCTAGTAAACTGTATTAAAAGCTCTCAATAGCTGATACCAGAGCCCTTGCATTAGAGATCACGTATGGGTGACTTTTTCAGCAATATGGTGACTGTTTATAGGAATCTTAGGCCCTCATCTTGCGAAGACTCAAACACATGCTTTACTTCTTGCATGTGTGGTCCCGTTGAAGTCTGTGGAACTACATGCTTAAAATCTCTGCTGAATTGGGGCTTTAATGCCAACTGTCCAATCAGACTAGTGAGGCTTTCAATTTTGTGTGTGCAGTTTTGTCTCCACAATTACTTATACGTGCAGTTTAGGTCACTTAACTATCTCAGTCCCCGCAAAGTGCCAGATTTGGGGGTTTAGAAGTCTATAAAGCCTTAAACCTGCAAACTGAATCTGTATGGGCAAACCATCCGCACAGAGCTCTGTTTGGGGTTGAAGGGACCTAAATTAAGGGTTTGAAATTGTTTGTATTTATTTGTGCTCACAGTTTAATTTTAATCTACAGAAGCACCTATAATCTCAACTGCGTCAAAACAAATAATTGACCGAAATGTAGTTTCTTTTTAAAAAGAACCTGTCATTAAACTATTTTTCAAAACTGCAAACTATTGATGTATGCTGAGTGTCCCAAATAACCAATCTGAGAGTCAGGTGGCACACTAGTAACTTAAAACTTGCATGTTTTCCCCCCATTTCTTGGGAAATCTGTCTAAACTGCAGATTGCTGGCTCCTGCTCCATGTGATTCCCCTGAAGTGTACACTGTAGTAGTAGCATCACGCTTGGCCTCCAAAAATGCATGGTTTCATAGAACTTTTATTCCCAATCATGCATTTCCCCCCTCAGAAAATACAGTTTGACCTCACTCTAAGACCAGTTCCAAACAGAGTTCTGTGGTAGGTGTGATCCTACGACTGTAGTACATCCTGGGTCATTGCATAAAGCAGAAAAATGGCATTATGTTGGTTGCCTAGGGGTGGTAGGTTAATTTTTTTGTTTTCCCAGACAGCTTTTGTTTTTAAAGAAAAGTTAAAGCCTGCTGTGTTAGGAGGAAGTATTGACTATTATACTCTTATTATATCTAAAATATAGGTAACCTAGTTTAGTCACAACTACTCCATCATTTTACAGAAAATGCAAACATCATAAAAATTCCAAAACAACCTGTAAGTTTCTGTCTGACTGGTCTAGAATGCTCATACTCCTTTCCTGGCAGGAGAGATGCATCAAAAATAATCAGGCTCCTGTCATTATTATGAATGTCTGTTTGGGTAAAAGATTTTAAAAAGGAACTAATCTAGGAAATGTTGGTGGGTGACTGGAATTTGAACCTCCTAATCAAAAATTGTCTCATACATTTCCACAAGGATATAAGTAGTACTGTATGAAAACCTGTAAACATTTGTTTTATTTACTCCTGGGGGAATTCTGTGCCACTGCGCATGTGCAGAATTCATGTCCTCAGCAGATTTCTTTGCTTCCCAGCCAAAAAAGAAAAGAAAAAGAGACTTTGTCAGGGAAGCAAAGGGAAGCTGCAAGAGCAGTCACACACCACTCCCCAGCAGTGCAGGTACATTGCTGGAGCAGCCAGTGGAGAGGTAAATCACCACAGGGCTAGGGATGCTCCAGCCAGTGGCTCCTACCCTGATCCGGGATCAGATGCTAGTCCCAGCTGGGTTGGAGGCAGGAGAGGACAGGACTTCCTCTTCTCCTGCAAGAAGTGGCTAGACCTGTGTCAGACCCACCCCCAGAAACCTCCACCAGCTGCAGGAAGTTCAGCTTTCTGTCCCCATTGCTCCTCAGCTGTGGTGGGAGGGGTCACTGTATGGGGAGCTGCTCACCTGACCATTGTGCATCTGGACCTCCCATACCCAGTCACCCCTGCCAAGCCACACCCTGTACACCCAGACCCCCCCATCCTTCCATACCCGAACTCCACTCCAATGAACCTCAACCCCTGCATCTGGATCCCCCTGCACCTAGACCCCCTGCCTCCGGGCCCCCACCTCTGCACCCAGATCAACCCCACTGAGCTCCCTGCACTCAAACCTCCACCCTAACTAGCCCCACCACCCTGAGCCCCCACAGCTAGACCTCCATCCTACTGACCCCCAGTTAGCTGCACCCAGAAACCCACCCCATCAATCCCCACTCCCCCAGCACCCAGACCCCCCTGCTGAGCTCCCCAGACCCATTGGCTGAGCCCCAACCACTTTCACCTGGAACCACCACAACGAGCATCCAGATCCCCCCACACCTAGAACCCCCACTGAGCTGCATGCACCCAGATTGTTCCACACAGAATCCTCTCACCCCACACCTGGATCCCGCCACCCTTGGATCCTGCCTGGTTGAGTCTGCCTGCCCGCCCCATACCTGGTGCTCCTGAAGCAGAAGGGCAGGGCCTCCGGTTGTTTCTGGGCCCTGCCTTGTGCTGGATCAGGGTTGAGTGCAGCCTCACCACTGAGTCCATGTCTCTGGGGTGGCGGGGGCTGCAGGGTGATCTCCACCTTTGTGTAACCAGTGGCCTCTGCTCCCCACTGCCATGCTGGAGTCTCTGCATTTATTTGACCAATGCAACTTGCAGAATTTTAAAATATTGTATGCATAATTTTTAGGTGCAGAATGTCCTCCAGAGTAATATATATTGAAGTTAAACACACTACTATGGCTGGGCAGTACCAGAATCTATTAATTTGTGTGTCATGAGTTGGAGAAATCTACTCAAGTACTAAGTAATCTGCTAGTTACAAGTATAACAAGAACATCCTTTGTGAAACAGCTGTTAACTTTATTTTTTTTTATGAATATGGTTCATTTCGGATGTTCTTTCAGGTTGTGATTGTGTGTGCGTGTTGGAATAAACCAATTTTTTTCATTTTGAACAAATGGTCAGCAAGGCCTTACTAGTGACAGGGTGTATAAAAATAATAAAATTATGCTCTCCTTCGGTCAAATTGTCTGTTTTCCTTGTACATACATGATGCAGTCCACTTTGTGATATTACCTAAAAATCTCAAGAAACTAACTGTTCCAGGATTAGGCTTTAAAAATGATTAAAGCTGTGACAGGCTTAAAAAAATTTTACATTAAAAGTGTCTTCCTGTTGTTTTTCACTTTGATTTTGTGAAACTTTAGACAAGCAAGGAATTTGTATAATGTACTTGAATTCTAAAATACAATGTTGGGTAACACCAACATTCAAAACTAAGTATGATCTCTCATAGTGTTAGGGTGAAACATTTTTATGTATTTACATACATGTTTAACCAATACATGTATCTGAGAATATATTTAACACACACATTGCAGTTTAGCAACATATACAGTCATGGAATTCTTAAACTTCACTTTAGAAAGCATTATTGTAATTCAAAATCTGATGTGAGTAGTTTTGAAAATAGTATGTTAGCTTGTGTTTATGAATTGAAGCAAGAAAACTTTACTGACTTTAAAAAATGGTGAGACGTCAGAAGCAGTGAGACAAGCTTTTTTGCTAAGCAAGCAACTCTGCTTCTGAGAGCAAAATTTTTTAAGATTAAGTACAGGCAGTAAAGTAGATGTACGTATTTCCTATATAACACGCACCTTGTACTGTATTTATAAGGAATAAGAAATTCCTGATGGCTTTCTGGAATCTTAAACTGTAAATCTAGAAAAATCATTTTCAAACCCTGCAGGATGGAAACAAAAGAATATTAAAATAGTAAAATCAAATGTTTTGTTTACTTAAGTTTCCAAATGAGGCTGGCTCCTGGTGCAAAACAGATTGGCTGTTACAGTAGAAGAATTGGAAGCCGGTCCAAGAATCCATCAGCTGCAAGGCTTGGGAAAGGCTATAGGGTCTCTGTGCTAGGGATGACGACAGTGTGGGAGGAGAATCCTGTAATTAGAGACTTCAAGTTTTTATACTGGAAAAATCTTACTAAACATCCAAATATGGGATGTAAAAACTATCAACAATAGTATTTACTCCTCAACCCTCCAGGGAGGTAGTTTGGACTTCCAGATGCTACACCTCAGCTAAGCTTTAATGGCTACATTACAAAAATGTAAAGTTTTACATTTGTACACAACTTAAATCAATCAAGATCAGACTGAATCTTAAATTTGTTTTGGATATCTGTAATCCATTGCTGTGTTTCAGAATAACAAATAGCTATAAAAGTTGTGTAGTAGGGTCAGCCTCCACAGCACCCCATGGTGGCTCACCATCTGTCTCAGTATCATCAGGTAAGGCCAGGAAAACATACATAACATAGTAAGGTCTTCCATCCTACTTTATTTTAAAAAAACAAAACAAAACAAAAAGTTCTGACCCTCCAGACTATCCTTGGAGGTCCGGCTCCTACCTGAGCCATTGACCCTCAGGACTTTGTTCCTGGAGTTCTTCCCCAATCTGGTTCTCCATAGACTGGATTCTTATTCACAGTCTACCTCAGGCTATTGGCCTAGGCTTTGGCCCTCTCCAGTGCTTGCTGTAGGAACCTCCTTCTCTTGTGTCATCCTCTCCCTTCAGGACCAATCACAGGAGACAATTTTACCAGTTGAGGTCTCCCAGCCTTTTATGGACATCAATTGATGCTTTCCAGCTGGGTCTGATAACTTAACCAAGCCATCTGATCCACATCTAATTAGGATCATTTGGGTATGTGTGAGGGGTGGCTGATCCATGGCAGGTAAGGCTGAGCCCAACTCTCCTTACAGGGCCAGTGAGCCTGTCACAAGGTTTTTAGTTTCTTTGTAATGTTGTTGTCTTGTGCTTCCCCAAAGAAAGCATCCATCAAAAATACTGTCCTGGTCCACTGTAATGTCAACCTAATAAAAATGTCTGTCCATTATACATTAGGGAAATGTCAGTGTGCAGTATCTTTCATAGGTTGGTGAATTGTTTACTTACATTCCTGGGGATTCACCCTTGGTCACCCCTATTACTTCTCTCTTTTATATCTTTTATCAAGATCTCCTACATCTACTAGTATGGTGGATAAGATTTCCTTTGACGGGAGTAAACTCTTAATTGGGTGGAGGATCTGTGAGGTTTTTTATATAAAAGTTACAAATATATTTACAATACACACAGATATAGCAAAAATTGCTCTTCAGTCAAGCAAGAAGTTCATAATTTTGAAAGAGAAGCAAGAACAGTTCTTTAGCACTTGATACAGAATTCTTTTTTTTGGATTGGTATGGAGTGCTGTACAAAAACCAAGCAACTGAATTTCTTCCAAATTAAGGAATTATTACTGGTTTATCAAGTGGAACGTCTGGGCTCTAATTCTTACAAGATGTGACCTTTCTTATCCTTAGACTTGTATTTTTTTAGTTTTTAGAATATACTTCCATAAAGTGTAATTCCTAAATACAGAGCCTATTGACAGTCTTCACATGAAGAACTTTTCTATTTAAATCTTTCACATCTTCTTTGTGCCAACTTAGTATCAGATTTCTTTCCATATTCATTGCTTTATAGTTTAGTCAGATATTGGGTGTACAGGTGCTGAGTTTAAAGTAATTTAGCTGTCCAATCAAGAAAGCTAAATGTAAATTATTTATTGCTCAAGACATGCTGCCTTTATCTGATCAAAAGAACATTACATCAATCTGGGAAGGATATGTGAAACTCTCTAATAAAATTTAAGTGAATTCTGTGCTTTTGAACAGTGCCATATCAATGGCTCTTGGGAGACCATTTTTATTTATCCAGAACATGTATAGGATGCACAGCAACTTTCAAGATTCCTCACTAATATTCTTGTAACCTGGACTTGAAAGGGCCTAATGGCCATTGGGGGATGATGTAGCTCCTCTTTCATGCCCATGTAATCTTGACCCTGTTATTTTGACTGGGAGGTAATACTAAGGTTACAGGCCTAATGGAAGGAAGTGAATTTTGAAAAGGGACGTGGAGGAGAGGGTGGAGCCATCGCTTCACTGGGACAATAAGTATTAAATAATGCCAGTTTTCTCTGTGGTATTGTGGGAAAAACTGCTAGGAACTGGACTGAACCCAGCAGCTTATTTTTCATAGGCAAATTAATGATATTTGTCACTGATTGTGTGTTTTGGGCTATTCCTTTCCCTTCAGTTTTGCTGCTTTTCATGTTCAAGGAAGTTTGTCTTAAGGATATTGCTAGTGGAATACCTCTAGACTTACTATATGCAGATCAAGCAGGACTGCCTATGGTAAAGTTTCTGTAACACTTTCCTTTACAAGGTTCTAGTTTTCAGTTGCTTATAACTCTGCTATAACTGTTTGGACTGAAGTTTTCCATGCCAAGTATGGAAAACTTTTTGACCCATGCCTCCGATTAAATTTCTTAGGCCTTTTCAACACTACACAATTTTGTTGATAAGTCAGCTTTTACCAACAAATAGCGGAGGTGTACACTGACATGCTCCTTCCACCAGTGCCGATCTAACTCCCTTTCTATGCCGACGACATAAAACCACCTTAACGAGCGGTGTAGGGCTTAGGTCAGTGTAGTTAGGGTGATGCAGTGTAGACAGTGTTCCTTACATTGACTGTTCTTATCAATGTCAATTTCACAGCTCCAGCAGAGACTTGAAAAGAAAGCTGGCTGCTGCCTGGTCTCTGCTCCAGGCCAGGCTGCTCCCTGGGCTCCTTGCTGGGAGCACTGCTGCCTCGCTCCCCCACCCCCGATCCGAACTCCCTGCTCCCACTGGGAGCATGGATGCCAGCCAGACTCCCAGCACAGATCTCCCTACCAGAGTCAAGAAGCCTTGGTTGCCCGCCTTGGCTCTCAATCCTCCTCCCACTTCCCTTCTTCAGTCAGTGGAAGTACTCCTGGTGAGGACACACATCACTGACAGAAGGACGGTAGTCTGGACATCAGCTACTGCAGTAATTAATGCGGTGGCTGTAAGTCGACCTAGCATAGGTCAACTTATCTTTGTAGTGTAGACAGGCTATGTTTCAACAGAAACAGTTCAGCTGTTTCTAAGAATGAGATTTAGTTAGTCATAAAGTTTAAGGCTAGAGGAGTCTACCAGACAATCTAGTCTGACCTCTTGTATATTAGGCTACTAACACCGTCCAGCCACCAAGCCACTTGGAACTATCTTGGAAGAAACTAAACTGTTGTGTGCCACAGGTAGAGAATAGAAGGGACTGTGGTGCGCCAATGCCCAAGGCCTCTGCAGTGACAGGGAATTGATTATTTAAGTTATACCCAGATCCTAACAAGTGACCTGCTTCTCGCACTGCAGAGGAAGACAATCCCTTCTCCACCCTTCCCCAAGGTCCCTGCTAGTCTGGCCTGGGAGAAGATTCCGTCCAAGCCCCATGTATGGCAGTTAGTTAGACCTTGAGCATGTGAGCAAGAGCGAGCCAGCCAAGCACCTGAGAGAATTCTCAGTACCACCTCAGAGCACCGTTCCACCCCATCCAGTGTCTCATCTCTGGCCGTGGCCATCTCCAATCCTTCAAAGGCAGGAGATTAAAAAAAAACAAAACACCCCAACTCAAAATACATTATGGGGAAAAATTCCCTTCCTGATCCCTACAGGTGGCTGGCTGAAACCCTCAATCATGAGATGTTACGACATAAGACATGAACCAGAGGAAACCCCTGCTCCCTCCCTCCCGGGCTGCTGAGCCCTGCGCCTGCCACCTTAGGCAACCCTGTCATACAATCTCACTATAATTACCTTTAAGTTAGAGCTTGACAAAATTAAGGTTTATCCCACAGGTCCTATTGGGAGGCTGTTCCAGAGCCTTACTCTCTTGTTAGAAAACTTCTGATTTCCAGCCTAAATTTATTCGTGGCCAGTTCATATCCATTTGTTTTTGTGCCAGCAAAAAAGCTCTTCTCCCTCCATGGTATTTACCCCCTGATAGATTTATAGAGTACAATCAGGTTTCCTCTCACTCCATTTTACTAGGCTAAACAAACCAACCTCTTTTACTCTCCTCTCATAAGACAGGCTCTCAATTCCCCTGATCGTCCTTTGAGCCCTTCTCTGCACCTGTTCCAGTTGGAATTAATCATTTTTGAACATGGATGGCCAGAATTGTACACATTATTCCAAATGAGGTCTTACTAGTTCCCTGTGCAATGGTATTAATACTAATCTATTGCTGCTGAAAATACCACTGCTGATATATCCTCAGATCACAGTTGCATCACGTAGGTGGCTCATGGGATGGCAATGATTGGCCCATAAACAGAGGTCTCTTTCCTCCTCTGTTGCTTTCCATTGATGAACCCTCTGCTTATAGCAGAAATTCTTATTAGTCCCATTTCATAGAATCATAGAATATCAGGGTTGGAAGGGACCTCAGGAGGTCACCTAGTCCAACCCCCTGCTCAAAGCAGGACCAATCCCCAATCAAATCATCCCAGCCAAGGCTTTGTCAAGCCTGACCTTAAAAACTTCCAAGGAAGGAGATTCTACCACCTCCCTAGGTAACGCATTCCAGTGTTTCACCACCCTCCTAGTGAAAAAGTTTTTCCTAATATCCAATCTAAACCTCCCCTACTGCAACTTGAGACCATTACTCCTTGTCCTGTCCTCTTCTACCACTGAGAATAGTCTAGAACCATCCTCTCTGGAACCACCTCTCAGGTAGTTGAAAGCAGCTATCAAATCCCCCCTCATTCTTCTCTTCTGCAGACTAAACAATCCCAGTTCCCTCAGCCTCTCCTCATAAGTCATGTGTTCCAGACCCCTAATCATTTTTGTTGCCCTTCGCTGGACTCTCTCCAATTTATCCACGTCCTTCTTGTAGTGTGGGGCCCAAAACTGGACACAGTACTCCAGATGAGGCCTCACCAATGTCGAATAGAGGGGAACGATCACGTCCCTCGATCTGCTGGCAATGCCCCTACTTATACATCCCAAAATGCCATTGGCCTTCTTGGCAACAAGGGCACACTGCTGACTCATATCCAGCTTCTCATCCACTGTAACCCCTAGGTCCTTTTCCGCAGAACTGCTGCCTAGCCATTCAGTCCCTAGTCTGTAGCTGTGCATTGGGTTCTTCCGTCCTAAGTGCAGGACCCTGCACTTATCCTTATTGAACCGCATCAGGTTTCTTTTGGCCCAATCCTCCAATTTGTCTAGGTCCCTCTGTATCCTATCCCTGCCCTCCAGCGTATCTAGCACTCCTCCCAGTTTAGTATCATCTGCAAATTTGCTGAGAGTGCAATCCACACCATCCTCCAGATCATTTATGAAGATATTGAACAAAACCGGCCCCAGGACCGACCACCTAGGGCACTCCACTTGACACCGGCTGCCAACTAGACATGGAGCCATTGATCACTACCCGTTGAGCCCGACAATCTAGCCAACTTTCTACCCACCTTATAGTCCATTCATCCAGGCCATACTTCTTTAACTTGCTGACAAGAATACTGTGGGAGACCGTGTCAAAAGCTTTGCTAAAGTCAAGAAACAATACATCCACTGCTTTCCCTTCATCCACAGAACCAGTAATCTCATCATAGAAGGCTATTAGATTAGTCAGGCATGACCTACCCTTGGTGAATCCATGCTGACTGTTCCTGATCACTTTCCTCTCGTGTAAGTGCTTCAGGATTGATTCCTTGAGGACCTGCTCCATGATTTTTCCGGGGACTGAGGTGAGGCTGACTGGCCTGTAGTTCCCAGGATCCTCCTTCTTCCCTTTTTTAAAGATTGGCACTACATTAGCCTTTTTCCAGTCATCTGGGACTTCCCCCTTTCGCCACGAGTTTTCAAAGATAATGGCCAATGGCTCTGCAATCACATCCGCCAATTCCTTTAGCACTCTCGGATGCAACTCGTCCGGCCCCATGGACTTGTACACGTCCAGCTTTTCTAAATTTCTATTACTCTGATCCTCAAGGTCTTCCTCTTCTTCCTATATGATATTTTGATCCTTCACTGTATTGATGACTCCCAATACATTTAAAAAAAAAAAGTATTGGAAAACTTACAACTGTTTTTGTTGTGAAGCTCTAGCACCACTGTAATTTGGGGGCAGGGGATTTGAGGTGCTCTATGAAAATCAATCCACATTTGGCCAAATTATACAACTCTGAAAATTGTCATTTGCACATGCTTTGTAGAGGCTTCTTGGAGATTAGCAGCAAAATTATCCAAAGATTCCATCTGTACTGAGCATGTGTCATCCTCCCCTCAGGAGTGCTGCAGTTGCTTCTCTGGACTGCTGACAGGTCAGGCACTGGAACAGAGAGCTCTTATTGCTAACTGCTGCTGGACCTCAGGAATAGGAGGAAATGGCTTGACTTAAATGCCAGAGTAGAGTGTGTTTGGGAATCAGGCAGGTTGGGATGATAGCAGCAGAGGGAGACAGGGAGGGGGAAGAGAAGGACAGAAGGGTTTCACCGCTACTAGCCCATACTCCCCTCTAGAACCTGAAATAGGACCCAGGATTGAGAGTTTCAGCATTCCTCTGCTGTCAGAAGATAGCAGTTAAACCTTCTGGCAAAGTGTTTCTCATCTCCCTCTTTGTAAGACTCTGCATTGTTTTCCATTATAAGTCTGATTTTGAACTTCCCATGACTTTTAATAAAGCTAAACCAATCTGTCTAAAATTTCACAGGCATTTTTCTTATGCTGTTGTACAATTCTGTAAATCTTTAAAAAACAAATCAAACAAGGTGTTTGGAGATGCAAACCTTCACAAAATGAGTTGATTTTACTTGGCATTGTTCTAACTTTGTTTCATCAGAACTTAGAAACATCATGGTTTCAGAGCACCAGATTTGGTTTCATCTGTTTGTTTTAGTGATAACTGGTGGTGTGTGTGAGATGGGAGGAAGGTTGGTGGAAAGTTAGATCCAAAATGCTAGATCCTAGTCAGCTAAAAATTAAGTCACTACTAGCCAGAGGCCACTATCAAAGCAAGGGACATGGGGGCCAATACCAGTGATGACCAGGGCAACAGCATGATGAGAATTGTAGGGACCCTTCTATCTGCTAAAAAGTGGGGCATAATGCTGTTATGAATGCTGGAAGTGGGGGGGAACAGAGGGTTAAGGGTTGAATTATTCTATGTCTCCTGGCTTCTAGCAAGAAAGGGTTTTCACTCTTGAGCCTCTGTCTTTCACTCTTGAGTCCCCTCACCTCACATTGAATAAAAATGTACATTTTGCTTTGTTGCTGAAAGGGAAATCTGTACCAAGCATAAGTACTAGAGCTGACTGCAGATTTCAGAAGACTGCACTGCATCAGTTCATATTTGGAAGGTTTTCTTTGCAAACGAAAGGATTAGAACTTAATTTTAATTAAAATAACTTTTTTCTGAAGAATTTAAAATTACATTTGAGCTATTCCTTCAGTTACTGGTGGAAGTTTTCTATTTGTCATAGGTGAGTGTTTGAACATTGACTAAAAAAAAATTTCCTCATGAGTAGTGGGTCCAGATGAGGCATTTATAAACTTATCATGATCCTGATGGGAAAAGTAGTAGTCAGAAAATTATGGGTATGCTTGGGAGAAGTATGTATGTGTGTATACACATGTGAGAGGAAGGGGGAGGGACGGAGGCGGCAGTTGGGTGGGTCCAGAGGGGAACAGGTGTTGCATCCGATGGGAAAGCTGGTCTGAAGAGGAAAGTAACGAGACAGCAGTTAGTCTGAGAAGGAAGAGAGATCAGTTTTGCTTTTGCCCCTAACAGCTCACAGAACAGCTGAAAACCAGGGGATACACCTATCTTCAAACTGTTGTACATTATTACATAAGTGACTGAAAATTGAGATGTGATCTAACTGGGCTACTTTATTCTTGCTGTCAATGTACCACATTGCTACATTTAAACTGAAGTGCATCTTTCATGACAACTACTCCTGCCTTCTTGAAAGCTTTATTGGGGAAGGAGGGAGGTTTTTAAATCTCTTTGCTAGAATTTATTATATTCAGGCTAACTGCTAGTTCCCCAAAAGTATATGGGGTTTCAAATCTAAAAGCCTTCTGCTTATGTGAGATTTGGCATAGGCACATCTCTACTGTACTTGGAGCTAGAAAACTCAGAAAGGTTGGATCAAAAATTAAGTTGCTTATGTGTGAGGAACACAGTGCTGGGGAATTGCTTTTATGAATGTACAAAACCAAAGCTGTAATGTACTTCAGAGTTGCTTGATTCCACAGGCAAACCACAAATAAAATGGACTTACGATGTCATTGTCAGAACATCCTTACCAGAATGTCTCCATGTCCGCATTTTCATGCGGACTGGAGAGAATGAAGAGAGGGCAAAGTTCAGGTTGTTTTTGTAACTTAAACTGGGTATTTCTGTACTCATCACTTTTTTTGTTTGTTTGTTTTTTGTTTTGTTTTGTTCCTATAGCTTTGAACTTCCAGCCTTTCTAGTGTGTTTTTTGAGACTGAATTATTCTCAAGGGGTTTTCCCTTTAATAACTGGATAGTTGAGATGGAGTTAAGGTTGTCAATAGCTAAACTTTGTGCTTTGGATCACTTATGTAATTTGAAAAACTAAAGAGGTTCCAGGTTTCTATAGTATAAAGGAATGAACCAATAATAAGGCACTTAAAATAATGGAATATGGCATTACTGCTGAGGGGACAGTGCCTTTTTTGCTTTCTACAATGTGTACAAGCTGCCTTGAAGATTGTTGTTCAAAGATGCTTTTTTCTGCCTGTTTTGTACTTTAGGGTTTGACTGCCCTAAAACTTGATGACAGAAGAACTAGATATCACAAAAGTCAAGAGTAAAAGCTGAGCAATTGAAATAGAGAAGGAATTTTTAGTCAATTTCAACTTTATAAATGCTGATTAAAGGATGGCTTTGTCAAAGATTCTCAGTTAATATACGAGGGTCTAAAATAAAGATGCACAGAGACATCCAGCTGGTCCCCCAACAAAAGGTAGGAGGATCAGATTTGATGTTGCTAATACTTAAGGTAAAAAATAAGGGAAAATTTACTTGAAGAAAAATTCTAAGTTGTCATCTCTGCACAGCATAATGGACACAAGCCCAATTTAAAAAAAAAATCCTTTGCAAGCCACCCTTACAAATTTGAATCTTATTTAAGTGCAGTATCCATCACTGCTTTACTTTGAAGAACCATTGTGAGTATGGGGAGGGGAAGGGCGGACTTCAGTGTTGATGAAAACTAGTTCAAACGTAATATGTTGTAGGACTGGATGCTTAATTTCAGCTCCATTGGTAATGAGGTCCTGCACCGATTTAAAAATCTTGCATATATATATCTGCTAAAGCAGGGGTGGGCAAACTTTTTGGCCCGAGGGCCACATCGGGGGGCGAAATTCTATGGAGGGACAGGTAGGGAAGGCTGTGCCCCCCAAACAGGCTGGTCCCCGCCCCCTGACTGCCCCCCTCAGAACCCCCGACCCATCCAACCCCCCCTTCCCCAAACCATCCCCTTTCCCCCAGGATCCCACCCCTTATCCAACCCCTCTGCTCCCAGTCCCCTGACAGCCCCAGAACCTGCGCCCCATCCAACCGCTCCCTGTACCGTGACTGCCCCCTGAGACCCGTTACCCAACCCTGTCACCACCCCCGCCCCCTTACCATGCCTCTCAGAACGGCAGGAGCTCGAAGCCCTGCTGCCTGTGCGGCGGCGTGCCTGCAGAAAAGGGGGGACAGCGGGGGAGGAGCCGGACCTAGCCTCCCCGGCTTGGAGCTCAAGGGCTTGGCAGGATGGTCCCGCGGGCTGTAGTTTGCCCACCTCTGTGCTAAACTATCCCTCATTAATTACCAGGGATGAAAACTTGTCCCCATTGAAGTCAGTGGGAGTTTTGTCACTGGAAGCCAGAATTTCACCTCAGGTATCAATCTAATTATCTCAGAATTCTTGTCTACTGTAACAAATTATGTTCTTTTTTTGTCTTGGAAATATTTTGAAAATAATTATATTTGGCTATTTTCTAAAATTGATTAATCCAAGAAGTCTGATTTCTCCATATTAAGATACATATGAAGCAAGGGGAGGACAGTTTTGCAAAACAGCCCAGGAAAACTGGATCTTTCCTCTATTAGCAAAATATTTCTGCTAGATTAGACCACATGCTCCTCTTCCAAGTGTGTTAAATTTTAAGATAATACATAATACATCTGCTAACTTAAATAGAATCCTAGAAATATAGGTCCTGGAAGGGACCTCCAAGTCACCAAGTTCACTTCAGTTCTGCTTAGGCAGGACCAAGTAAATCTACACCCTCTCTGGCAGGTGTTTGTCCAACCTGTTCTTAAATACCTCCAGTTATGGGGATTCCCCAACTTCCTTTGGAAACATATTCCAGAGCTTAATTACTCTTATACAATTGTTAGGTTTTTCTGCTATTTAACATAAATCTCCTTTGCCGTAGATTAAGCCCATTACTACTTGTCCTTCTTTCACTGGACGTGGAGAACAATAGATCACTGTCCTCTTTATAACAGCCTTTAACATATTTGAAGACTGTCATCAGATCCCACCGTCAGTCTTCTTTTCTGAAGACAAAACGTGCCCAGTTTCTTTAACCTTTCTTCATAGGCCAAGTTTTCTAAACCCTTTATTTTTCTTGCTCTCCTCTGGTCTCTTTCCAGTCTTTCTTAAAGTGTGGTGCTGAGACCTGTACACAGTACTGCAGCTGAGGTCTCACCAGTGCCAAGTGTAGTACTTTGCACTTGTCTTTATTGAATTTCATCTGGTTGAATTCAGATCAATTCTCCAATTTGTTAAGGTCATTTGAAATTTTAATCATGTCCTCCAAATTGGTTGCAGCTCCTTCCAGTTTGATGTCATCTGCATATTCTGTAAAAATACTCTCTACTCCATTATACAAGGCATTAATGAAAATATTGAATAGTACCGGACTCAAGACTGATCCCTGTGTGATCCCAATAGATATGTCTTCAGAGTATAACAGCAAACCATTGGTAACTACACTTGGAGTATAGTCTTTCAACCAGTTGTGCACCCACCTTCTAGTAATTTCATCCAGAACACATTTGCCTATGAGAATGTCATGTGGCACTGTCAGTATCCTTACTAAAATCAAGATATAGCTATTGCTTCCCCCCATCCACTAATCCAGTAACCCTTTCAAAGAAGGTAATTAGATTGGTTTGGCATAATTTGTTCTTGACAAATCCATGCTGGCTATTCCTTATAACCATATTATTCTCTGGATGTTTACAAATTGATTGTTTAATAATTTGGTCCAGATTGTAATTGCCCAGTTCCCCTTTATTCCCATTTTTTAAAGACAGGTACTATGTTTGTCCTTTTCCTCTGGGACCTTACCCATTCTCCATGAGTTCTCAAAGATAATGGCTAACAATTCTGAGGTTGCTTCAGCTAGCTTCTTAAGTACCCTAGGATGAATTTCATTATGCCTTGCTGACTTGATTACACCTAATTTATCTAAATATTCTTTAACCTGTTCTTTCTCTATTTTGGCTTTCTTTCTTTCCCCCTTGTTCATATTAATTATGTTAATTATTTGGTCACCATTCGCTATTTTAGTGAAGATTGGAACAAAATAGACATAAAATACTTTTGGGGCAAGAGAAAGTTGAAGTGTAGGTCCTCTACTCAGCCGGGAAGGAGTAAGGAGAGCTAATTGATGATATTAAGAAGGTTGAGATGTTGTTGCCTTGCTCAGTGTAACTCATTTTGTGCCTTAGCCTTTTAGATTTTGTCCTTATTTTTGTGCTGTTCTTTTGTGTGCCTCCTTAGCAATTTGTTCATGTTTCCACTTTTTGTAGGATTCCTTTTATTTTTCCAGGTCAGTAAAGAGCTCCTGATGGGGCCATATTGACCTGTTGCTGTTCTTCCTACCTTTCCTTTGCATCAGGATAGTTTGCAGCTGTGCCTTTCCTACTGTCTCCTTGACAAACTGCCAGCTCTCCTGAACTCCCCTTTCCCCTTGTATTTTCTTCCCAGCGGACCTTACCTACCATTTGTCTGAATTTACCATCTGAAGTCTATTGTCCTTATACTGCTGCTCTCACTCCTTCCTTTCCTTAGAATCATGAAATCTGTCCTTTCATGATTGCTTTCACCCAAATTGGCTTCCACCTTCAGATTCACTACCACTTCCTCACTGTTGGTTGGAATGAAGTCTGAAATGGCAGTCTCCCATGTTACTTCCTCCAATTTCCGAAACAAAAAGTTGTCCCCAATACGTTCCAAGAACTTATGGGAAATTTTGTGTTTTGCCATATTACTTTTCCAGCAGATATCTGGGTAGTTAAACTCCCCCATTACTACCAGGTCTTGAGGTTTAGATATTTGTTCTAGAAATGCATCATCCACCTCCTTATCCTGATTTGGTGGTCTGTAGTAGACCCCCTACCATAACATCACCCCTATTTTTTTACCACTTTTATCTTTACCTAGAGACTTTCAGCTGGTCTGCCTCTTCACCTCCTTCTGAATCTCAGAACAAGTGTATATATTGTTGATGTATAATGCAACAGCATCTCTTTGTATCCTGCCTGTCCTTCCTGAACAAGGTATACCACTCTATACCTATATTCCAGTCATGAGACTTCTCTCACCAAGTCTCTGTGATGCCAATTAAGTCATAATTTAGTTTGTACTTGCATTTATGTATAGACGTAGAATCATAGAAATTTAGCACACGAAGGGACCTCGATAGATCACCTAGTCCAGTCCCCTGCACTGAGGCAGGACTATGTCTAAGATGTTGAGCAGAGTTCTCCACGGATTTCCCTCTTGTTGCTCCAGGAGGATCTGGATGACCTTGTAAACTGGAGTAATAGGAAAAGGATGAAATTTAATAGTGAGAAGTGTAAGGTCATGCATTTAGGGATTAATAACAAGAATTTTAGTTATAAGCTAGGGACGCATCAACTAGAAGTAACGGAGGAGGAAAAGGACCTTGGAGTATTGGTTGATCATAGGATGACTATGAGCCGCCAATGTGATATGGCTGTGAAAAAAGCTAATGTCGTCTTGGGATGCATCAGGAGAGGTATTTCCAGTAGGGATAAGGAGGTTTTAGTACCGTTATATAAGGCACTGGTGAGACCTCACCTGGAGTACTGTGTGCAGTTCTGGTCTCCCATGTTTAAGAAGGATGAATTCAAACTGGAACAGGTACAGAGAAGGGCTACTAGGATGATCCGAGGAATGGAAAACTTGTCTTATGAAAGGAGACTCAGGGAGCTTGGCTTGTTTAGCCTAACTAAAAGAAGGTTGAGGGGAGATATGATTGCTCTCTATAAATATATCAGAGGGATAAATATCAGAGAGGGAGAGGAATTATTTAAACTCGGTAACAATGTGGACACAAGAACAAATGGATATAAACTGGCCACTAGGAAATTTAGATTAGAAATTAGATGAAGGTTTCTAACCATCAGAGGAGTGAAGTTTTGGAATAGCCTTCCGAGGGAAGTAGTGGGGGCAAAAGATCTATCTTGCTTTAAGATTAAACTCGATAAGTTTATGGAGGAGATGGTATGATGGGATAACATGGTTTTGGTAATTAAATATTCATGGTAAATAGGCCCAATGGCCTGTGATGGGTTTTAGATGGGGTAAGATCCAAGTTACCCGGGAAAGAATTTTCTGTAGTATCTGGCTGATGAATCTTGCCCATATGCTCAGGGTTTAGCTGATCGCCATATTTGGGGTCGGGAAGGAATTTTCCTCCAGGGCAGATTGGAAGGCCCTGGAGGTTTTTCGCCTTCCTCTGTAGCATGGGGCACGGGTCACTTGCTGGAGGATTCTCTGCTCCTTGAGGTCTTTAAACTACAATTTGAGGACTTCAATAGCACAGATATAGGTGTGAGGTTTTTTTTGTAGGAGTGGTGGGTGAAATTCTGTGGCCTGCGTTGTGCAGGAGGTCAGACTAGATGATCATAATGGTCCCTTCTGACCTAAATATCTATGAATCTATGACTCTCTTGTAATTTTCCACATCCCTCCCCTCCCAACATCTAGCCCTCTTTAAGATAATCTATTTTATACTTACCTGTGGGGTTTTGTCACCTGCCCCCTTTGAACCTAGTTTAAAGCCTTCCTCACTAGGTTGGCGCGTTGGTGTAGGAAGATGCTTTTCCCTTTCTTGGTCAGGTGGACCCAGTCTCTTCCCAGTAGATCATCTTCTTGGAACATCATCCTGTGGTTGAGGAAGCCAAAGCTTTCCCATTGACACTGTCTGCGCAGCCATGCATTCATCTGCAGGATGTGCATATCCCTTGCCTTAGCCCTTACCCCCACCCAGGAGGATGGACAAGAATACAACCTGGACCTCTGATTCCTTCACTCTTGCTCCCAGAGCCCTATAATCACTGCTGATCTGCCCAGGGTCATACCTGGCAGTATGACTAGTGCCTACATGGATGCGCAGCATGGAGTAGCAGTCAGGGGGATGGATGAACATTTAGCAGCCTTTCTGAAATATCTTGAACATGGGCTCCAGGTAGACAGCACACCTCCCAGGACATCCTATCAGACTGGCAGGTGGATGCCTCTATCACCCCCTCAGAAGGGGTCTCCAACCACCAGCACACCATACTGCCTCCTCTTGGGTGTGGTGGCTGTGAGCTCCCAGCTTTGGGGGTAGATGGCTCCTCCTCAGCCATTGAGGTCTGCTCTTTACCTCCTGTTGCCAGTACAGCATACCAGTTCTTCACCTTGATGGATGGGGGGGGGAGCACTGTCTACTGCTCGAGGTGGCCAGCAGCCAATCTCCTCCCTATAGAGCAGGTGATTCCCCTTCCTCCTCTAGTGCTGCTATAATTATCACTATTTAGCTAATATCCTCTGTGCCCGATGTTTCCATGTATATCCTGTTGATGAAGTCCTCATACTCCTGGAGGCTATGCAGACAAGCTACCTTCTCCTGCAGCTCTCTTACCTGCTTCTGTTGGTGGAGTCCCTCGGGAAACCTCTCTCACATGGGGTGGTTTCCCCGTGCCTGGCTTTCTTGACTTCCTGTGAATGTGGCCTGCATGTCCCCACTGGTCAAGACCAGGGCATGGGTGAAGCCTCCAGGGTCAGCCTGCCTGTCTGGCAGCGGGAGAGCTAACAGGTGCAGGCAGAAGAAGAGCTAGCAGTGATGTTAATGACATGCTGTCTTCCTCCCATTGCAGAGTTATCCTTGTAGAGTACCTGTGAGTTAAAGATTTGTGTGATATTTTTCCCTAGCTTCCTGTACTTCTGTGAGTTGTCTCTGTTGCTGCTACTCCTCCTTTGCAAAAGAAAAGGTTCCTTTTGTCTTGTGAAAAGAGTATAGGAGATTTCTTCCCTTTGTTTTCTATAGTATTGGAAAATAAAAAAAAACCTAAGCAATTGTGACCTTGACTTGTATTTTCCAGTGTTTCATTTTGCTCCTGCATTTTACTTAAAAGGTTAATTATATTCTTAGACTGTGGGGGCAGTTATTGTTTATATTGGCTTTCAGAAGCAACTTTTAACTTGGAAAGGTCTGTTTATGGCATGTTTCATTGGCAACACAAGTATCCTTATGAAATGTGCTATGATTTCAGTCAAACTGGAGTTTTAAAGTTGACTTAATGGAAAGAATACATTCAGTTGGTGTAAAGAGTTCCCTCTTTCAAGCTTAAATGGTGCAAAGGAAGGAGCAAAAAGAAAAGGAGTACTTGTGGCACCTTAGAGACTAACCAATTTATTTGAGCATAAGCTTTCGTGAGCTACAGCTCACTTCATCGGATGCATACTGTGGAAAGTGTAGAAGATCTTATTATATACACACAAAGCATGAAACAATACCTCCTCCCACCCCACTCTCCTGCTGGTAATAGCTTATCTAAAGTGATCACTCTCCTTACGTTGTGTATGATAATCAAGGTGGGCCATTTCCAGCACAAATCCAGGGTTTAACAAGAACGTCGGGGGGGGGGGGTAGGAAAAAACAAGGGGAAATAGGCTACCTTGCATAATGACTAAGCCACTCCTAGTCTCTATTCAAGCCTAAGTTAATTGTATCCAATTTGCAAATGAATTCCAATTCAGCAGTTTCTCGCTGGAGTCTGGATTTGAAGTTTTTTTATTGTAAAATAGCGACTTTCATGTCTGTAATCGCGTGACCAGAGAGATTGAAGTGTTCTCCGACTGGTTTATGAATGTTATAATTCTTGACATCTGATTTGTGTCCATTTACTCTTTTATGTAGAGACTGTCCAGTTTGACCAATGTACATGGCAGAGGGGCATTGCTGGCACATGATGGCATATATCACATTGGTGGATGTGCAGGTGAACGAGCCTCTGATGGTGTGGCTGATGTTATTAGGCCCTGTGATGGCGTCCCCTGAATAGATATGTGGGCACAGTTGGCAACGGGCTTTGTTGCAAGGATAGGTTCCTGGGTCAGTGGTTCTGTTGTGTGGTATGTGGTTGCTGGTGAGTATTTGCTTCAGGTTGGGGGGCTGTCTGTAGGCAAGGACTGGCCTGTCTCCCAAGATTTGTGAGAGTGTTGGGTCATCCTTCAGGATAGGTTGTAGATCCTTAATAATGTGTTGGAGGGGTTTTAGTTGGGGGCTGAAGGTGACGGCTAGTGGCGTTCTGTTACTCTCTTTGTTAGGCCTGTCTTGTAGTAGGTGACTTCTGGGAACTCTTCTGGCTCTATCAGTCTGTTTCTTCACTTCCGCAGGTGGGTACTGTAGTTGTAAGAATGCTTGATAGAGATCTTGTAGGTGTCTGTCTCTGTCTGAGGGATTGGAGCAAATGCGGTTGTATCGCAGAGCTTGGCTGTAGATGATGGATCGTGTGGTGTGGTGTGGTCAGGGTGAAAGCTGGAGGCATGTAGGTAGGAATAGCGGTCAGTAGGTTTCCGGTATAGGGTGGTGTTGATGTGACCATCGTTTATTAGCACTGTAGTGTCCAGGAAGTGGATCTCTTGTGTGGACTGGACCATGGTGGGATGGAAATTGTTGAAATCATGGTGGAATTCCTCAAGGGCTTCTTTTCCATGGGTCCAGATGATGAAGATGTCATCAATATAGTGCAAGTAGAGTAGGGGCGTTAGGGGACGAGAGCTGAGGAAGCGTTGTTCTAAATCAGCCATAAAAATGTTGGCATACTGTGGGGCCATGCGGGTACCCATAGCAGTGCCGCTGATCTGAAGGTATACATTGTCCCCAAATGTAAAATAGTTATGGGTAAGGACAAAGTCACAAAGTTCAGCCACCAGGTTAGCTGTGACATTATCGGGGAGAGTGTTCTTGACGGCTCGTAGTCCATCTTTGTGTGGAATGTTGGTGTAGAGGGCTTCTACATCCATAGTGGCCAGGATGGTGTTATCAGGAAGATCACCGATGGATTGTAGTTTCCTCAGGAAGTCAGTGGTGTCTCGAAGGTAGCTGGGAGTGCTGGTAGCGTAGGGCCTGAGGAGGGAGTCTACATAGCCAGACAATCCTGCTGTCAGGGTGCCAATGCCTGAGATGATGGGGCGCCCAGGATTTCCAGGTTTATGGATCTTGGGTAGTAGATAGAATATCCCAGGTCAGGATTCCAGGGGTTTGTCTGTGCGGATTTGATCTTGTGCTTTTTCAGGGAGTTTCTTGAGCAAATGCTGTAGTTGCTTTTGGTAACTCTCAGTGAGATCAGAGGGTAATGGCTTGTAGAAAGTGGTGTTGGAGAGCTGCCGAGCAGCCTCTTGTTCATATTCCGACCTATTCATGATGACAACAGCACCTCCTTTGTCAGCCTTTTTGATTATGATGTCAGAGTTGTTTCTGAGGCTGTGGATGGCATTGTGTTCTGCACGGCTGAGGTTATGGGGCAAGTGATGCTGCTTTTCCACAATTTCAGCCCGTGCACATCGGCGGAAGCACTCTATGTAGAAGTCCAGTCTGCTGTTTCGACCTTCAGGAAAAGGAAGAAGCAATTCACTTAGGCCATGATTCAGCAAAACATTAATGCACGTACCTTTGCTTGAAGTACATTGATTTATGCATGTGCTTGAAAGTAAGCCTGTACTTAAGTACTTCGCTAAATAGGGATGGACTTAATCACAGGATTAAGTGATTTCTGAATACAGCCCTTCAGAGACTGAGTGTCTGACACTCTAGTGTCATTTTTGTTTTCCTAGGTCTTTTAGGCTTTGTCTTCACTGCTAAAAGTGCATCTTTTAAATTATGGTAATTTAGGATTGGTCTAAACAGACACATTTTACCAGCCTAGCTATGTTGGCTAGAAGTATGGGTGGGGAAATCACCTGTCCTAGTTGACAGAGCTCTGCCAGCAACACCTTGGTGTAGACCCAAGTAAACTGACTGAATAGTGCTTTTGTCAGGATAGCTAATGTTGTTCAGGGTGGTGCTGTAGCGATGTTGGTCTTCCTTGTGTTTAGAGTTTCTCTAACCACATAGAATAAAACTTTCAGAATGTTGTGAAACAACCTATTCTCTCTTCTTACCCTATCAACTTCTCCACACACAAAAATTCTGTAGCATGAATGCTGTCACCATTTGACTAAACAAAGTGTATTGGGGAGAGAGTTGGGCTGGGAAGGAGGGCCATCTATAAACCACATAGCATCCTTTACTTGTCCTCCACTCCCTGCAAACCCACATAAGTATACCTCCCTAACTTAACACTATCTCCTACGAAAACAACCTTTCTGTTAAAAAGCTAGGAAATTTGCTGACAAAACTTTAATGCGGAATTAAGGTTTCCTTGTAGTGCCTCATGCCTTTCCAGAATGTGTGGGGTTCAGTTGTACACAAACCTCTAAAACCCAGGAGAGTAAGCGGGGTACTCCCTCCCACCCCCTTGCAACTACAACTCTAATCTCTTTATAGCGATTCTCCAAAATACCCATAACACACGCACTGGCACTCTACACCACACGTTAGTACCACAGGACAAAGTATAACACCTTCTCTATGCTAAGGCAAAACTTAAGTTTAGGTCAGGCATAGCAAACAGGAACTATCTATACTTGGTCAAACTCTAAGCCACCTTCACATAAACCACCGCAGACTTGCTAAATGTTACAACTCCATCAGACTGATGCTAATTCCATGACAGGAAGACCCCCTGTGCAGCATGTTGACACATCTTGCAAAACTCAGTGCTAAAATTAGGCATACTTGATCCTTCAAGGTACATGGTTATCTCATATCACTGTTCTGGCAACCTGCTCTAACTGATCCCTCCACCGTTCTGATACACCAAACATAGTGAATGTAGCTGGAGTGCATACAGATTACTGCTGTAATTGAAATGTGACAAACATAATACACATGATGGCACATTCTTTGTTCCTGTCTATTATGTCATGAGCCATTACTGAACCATTTCTAGTGGCTAATGCGAGTTCCAGGGAACAAAGTTAAAATTGCATTGCCTCTTATACAGGGAGTGTTGTCTTTCAAGATTTTGATTCCTATCTCCACGTCTGCAAGAGAGGATTGTACTTCATTTACTGGACTCATATATTAGGTCTTGGACAAACTAATGTAGGAGGTAAGGAAAACTACACATTTTCCACCTATGAATAGTAGCTGAAAGCATCATCCGCTTAAGCAGATACTCTTGCACAGAGCTGCATTGAAGATCTCCTGGTACCATATGGCAAACTTTGAAAACCTTCTGTTTAGAAACAGTCTGTACATTGATCAGATTCTCTATTATCTTTACTAAAGTTATTTCCGTAAAACCTGCCCTGTTGCACTTAAGAGACTTGCCTAGTGCCACACAGCAAGTCAGTGACAGGGCTGGAGCTAGAACCAGATCTCCTTAATCCCAGTCACATGGCCTATCAACTGCGCTATTTTGCTATAGGACTTGTGTTCCACGCTGAATCTCTCTCTCTTTTATGGCCCTCAAGAAATCCGAGTTTTTGAATGAAGCTGTACGTCAAGAATTTAACAGGTACACCAAGTGTTTGAAGTTCAGAATAGTGGTATAACTGTACCTGCATTGCGGGGTTGCTGCTTTAACTATAATTGCATACTTAAAGCTGCAAAAAGTATAGACAAGGCCTTAGATACAGTTAAGCCCACTGTCTAACCAGTGACTCCTGAAATTCCATTTGGTGACTACCATGGTGTCCTCTTATAGCAAACCCAGGATAAATGAGCCCCTCTGTCAAATGGGAATATATTGTGCATAAGGGCCTTGTCATGGAGCAGGTAGCATGCTGACTTGGCAGAACTAGCTTCGCAAGAGCATATTACTTATAGTGATTGCAGTTTAAAAAAAATTCTAACAGTTGGGAAAGTTTTTAATGATATTTTTCACTGTGTGCATAGGAAATACATAAAGGAAAATATTCCCACTGGTTTTAGTGGCATCACTGTTTGATGGCAACACTGAAGAATTCAGTGTGATATGGGGAAGAATTTCTGTTGAGAACGTGTGACAGGGATATTAGATCTCTAGAGAGGTGGTGAGGACAGATAATGGTCATTTCAAACTGTCAGGTGCTTGGTTCTTCTTCGAATGCTTGCTCATATCGATTCCAATTAGGTGTGCGCACGCCATGTGCACAGCTGTTGGAAAGTCTTTCCCCAGCAGCATCCATCAGGTCAGCTGTGGAGCTCCTGGGAGTGGCGCCTGCATGGTGCTCAATATATGACCCTGCCAACCCGGCGCCCCCTCAGTTCCTTCTGACTACCTGTAATGGTCGTTGGAACTGTAGTGTCTTGTTCTGCAAGTTTTCCACTTTTCCCTAGCTTTGGTAGATAGTTGTTTGGTGCACAGTATGGTGCTACCCGGTCGGGCACCCCTGAACCACAGGTGCCGGAAGCCTCTGCCAGTCAGCCTGCTCCTGGGGGTGTGGAGGAGATATCATGCCCCCTTCCCAGCTTGGGACCCCCTCCGACTCTGGTTCTGGAGCCTGGGCCTGCGGTCAGTGACGCAGGGCATCAGGCCCCCATGGCACATGGGGTCAGGGTGACCCTCTTCCCCCGCCCCATGGCTTCTTTGTCGTCCTCCTCCGATGAGGCTGTGGCGGGCGCCTTCGTCTTCGGGCCACCCCCCTTACGTATTCGTGCTCATCAGGACCTCCTGTGCAGGGTGGCACGCAACATGAACCTGCAGGCCGAGGAGGTGGTGAAATCAGAGGACCCGGTGGTGGACATTTTGGCCCCGGAAGGTCCGTCAAGGGTGGCCCTGCCCCTCATCAAGACCATCCAGACCAATGCCAAAACCATCTGGCAGATCCAGGTCTCCATTCCCGCTGCGGCCAAGGGGGTTGAACGTAAATACTTGGTCTCCTCGAAGGGGTACGACTATTTGTTCACGTACCCACAGCCCTGCTTGCTGGTGGTTGCGGCTGTGAATGAGAAGGAGAGGCACGGGCATCTGGCCCCAGCGCCCAAGTTGAAGGACGCCACACAGCTGGACTTGTTTGGCAAGGTGTACTCCATGGGTGGGCTCCAGCTCCGGATTGCCAATCAGCAGGCACTTCTGAGCTGCTACAACTTTTAACTCCTGGAACTCCATGCAGAAGTTCAAGGAGCTTGTGCCTCCTGAGTCCAGGGAGGAGTTTGTGGCCCTTGTTGACGAGGGCAAGATGGTGGCGCGGACCTCCTTGAAAGCCTCACTGCAGACTCGGCTGCGCGTACTTTATTCTCGGGGGTTGCCATGAGGCGCACCTCCTGGCTGCAAGCCTCTGGCCTGCCCCCTGAGGTTCAGCAGATGCTGCAGGACCTGCCCTTTGACGGGGAGGGCCTGTTCACGGAGCAGACTGACTCTAGGCTGCATAGCCTTAAGGACTTGAGGGCGACCATGAAGTCCCTGGGTATGCACACTCCAACAACCCAGCGGAAGCACTTCAAGCCCCAACAGCCACAGCAGCGCTCCTACCCTCCTCAGCCGAGGCAGGACTTTTACAGGTAGTGGGGGCAGAATGGCAGTAGGAAGCCCTCCAACTCCCCCATCTTGGCAAGGCCAGGGCCCGACCAAACCATCGTCGGGTTCCAAGCAGGCCTTTTGAAGGGACGCCCGAAGACGGCGTACCAGACTTACCCCCGGATCCTTCCCCACCCTTTTTGAATCATTTATCTCACTTCCACCATGTGTGGTCCCAAATAACCTCAGACCACTGGGTCCTTCGCACAGTGGAAGCAGGATACTCTCTCCAATTTTGTTCCTTCCCGCCCTCCCACCCCTTTTCCCCGTCTCTCTTCAGGGACCCCTCTCATGAGCAACTTATTCAGGAGGTTCAGGTGCTCCTCGCCATGGGGGCAGTAGAGGAGGTTCCACAGGAGCTAAGGGGCAAGGGGTTTTACTCCCAATATTTCCTCATCTCCAAGGCCAAAGGGGGCTTCCGGCCCATTCTGGACCTGCGTGGGCTCAACAAATTCGTGGCCAAGTTGAAGTTCCGCATGGTCTCCCTGGGTACCATTATCCCTTCCCTGGATCCTGGAGACTGGTATGCTGCCCTCAACATGAAGGACGTGTACTTCCACGTAGCGATTCATCCAGCGCACAGACACTTCCTGTGCTTTTGTGGTCAACTGCGAACATTACTAGTTTATGGCCCTTCCATTCGGCCTTTCCACAGCCCCCCGGGTGTTCACCAAGTGTATGTTGGTCGTGGCTGCCTTCCTCCGTCGACAGCGGGTGCAAGTGTATCCCTACCTCGATGACTGGTTGCTTTGGGGCCGCACTAGAAAACAGGTGCAGTCCCACCTCCTCTTGGTCAGGTATACGTTCCAATGGCTGGGTCTCCTCCTCACCGTAGCGAAGTCGACCCTAGAACTGACCCAGAGGATAGAGTTCATCTGGGCGGTCCTGGACTCAGTTCAGGCCTGGGACCTCCTACCAGACTCCCGTTTCCAAGCTATCGTGGGCATCATTCGAGGCCTTCAGCGCTTCCCGACCTCAACAGCAAGGGGATGCCTGAGTCTCCTTGGCCATGTGTCTTTGTGTACATATGTGACCCAGCTCACCAGGCTCCGGCTGTTACAAGCATGGCTTACCTTGGTCTAGCGCCCGGGGTGCAACAGCCTGAATTCGGTGGTCACTGTCCCAGAGCAGGTCCTTGCCTCCCTCCGCTGGTGGCTTGACCCCTGAGTGGTGTGCGAGGGAGTCCCCTTTCACAGCCCCCAGCCTTCCTTGTCCCTGGTCATGGATGCGTCAGCTGTGGGGTGGGGCACTTATCTGGGGAACGTTTGGACTCGGGGCCTGTGGTCTCAGTCCAAGCTATCCCTCCATATCAACATCAGGGAGCTGATGGTGGTGTGCCTTACATGTCAAGCCTTCCAGGCGCACCTGTGCAGTCGTGTGGCAGTTCTCGCAGACAACACCACGGCCATGTTCTACATCATCAAGCAAGTGGGGGGGGGGGGTGCGTTCTTCCCCTCTGCCAGGAAGCCGTTCGGCTGTGGGAATTCTGCATAGCCCACTCCATTCACTTGGTTGCGTCCTTTCTTCCCAGGATCCAGAACATGCTGGCGGACCCCCTCAGCAAGTCCTTCCACGTGCATAAGTGGTCTCTCGGGGTGGATGATATCCACCCCATCTTCCAAAGGTGGGGGTTTCCCCAGGTCAACCTGTTTGCCACCCACAGCAACAGGAAGTGCCCAGCATTCTGCTCCTTCCACGGTCGCAGCCTGAGCTCCCTCACGGATGCATTCCTGCTTCCCTCGATGGGTCGCCTGCTGTACTTGTTTACCTGCTGTAAGTTGCTTTCCTCTGTTCCCCCTTGTGCACAAGGTCCTGCTCAAGATCTGCAGGGAGGGGGCAAAGGTGATTCTGATAGCTTCAGCACGACCAGCACTGGTACACCACGCTGTTAGAGCTGTCAGTGGACGTTCCAGTCCCGTTGCCTCCTCTTCCCGACCTCACTCAGGACCACTGTCGCCTCTGTCATCCCAACCTGCAGTCCCTCCACCTCACGGCTTGGAAGCTGCATGGCTGAAACCCACGGAGCTTCTGTGTTTGGACCCAGTAAGGCAGGTCCTGCTGGGCAGCAGGAAGCCCTCTACTCGAGCCACATATCTGGCGCAGTGGAAATGGTTTTCGTGTTGGTGTGACCAGCGCCACACCCTGCCTTCTCCAGGCACCGGTGCCTTTCATTTTGGAGTACCTCTTGCACCTGAAACAGCAAGGCCTGGCAGTGTCCTCCGTAAGGGTTCACCTCGCGGCCATCTCGGCCTTCAGCACGGGTGCGTCTGGCCACTCTGTCTTCACCAACCTGACGGTTTGGTCGCTTTCTCAAAGGCATGGACCATCTCTATCCTGAGATCTGGCAGCCTATCCCTGCATGGGACCTTAACCTGGTCCTTTTGCGACTCCTGGGGGGGCCCCCATTCGAACCGTTGGCCACGTTCTCCCTCCTGTATCTTTCCTGGAAGACAACTTTTCTGGTCACCATTATGTCTGTGAGACACGTCTCTGAGCTGAAGGCCCTCACCTTGGAACCGCCTTACATGGTCTTCCACAAGGATAAGGTACAACTCAGACCGCACCCAGCCTTTCTCCCCAAGGTGGTGTCAGCCTTTCACACAAGCCAGGATATTTTCCTGCCCATCTTTTACCTGAAACCTCATGCGGGTCCACGGGAACAGTGACTGCATTGTCTTGATGTCCTCAGAGCCCTAGCTTTCTACATCGAGCGCACAAAGCCATTCAGGAAATCGACCCAGCTTTTTGTTGTGGTGGCGGACCAGATGCAGGGCCTCCTAGTCTCCTCTCAAAGAATTTCTTTCTGGATCACGTTCTCAATCCACGCTTGCTATGAGCTGGCCAGTGTGCCGACCCCAGCTCTCATTGCACACCCCACTAGGGCCCAGGCCTCGTCAGCGGCGTTCTTGGCCAAGGTACAGATCCAAGAAATCTGCAGGGCAGTGACTTGTAGCGCAAGGAAAAGGTATGCACGAGGACCGCCATCGTCCGGCATGCCAGAGACAACGCGGCTTTCGGTAGAGCAGTACTATAGTCAACATTCCTTCACTCCGACCCCACTGCCTAGGTAAGGCTTGGGAGTCACCTAATTGGAATCAATATGAGGAAGCACTCAAAGAAGAAAAAACGGTTACTCATCTTTGTAACTGTTGTTCTTTGAGATGTGTTGCTCATATCCATTCCAAACCCATCCCGCCCTTCCCCTCTGTCGAAGTAGCTGGCAAGAAGGAACTGAGGGGGCGCTGGGTAGGCAGGGTCACATATTGAGCGCCATGCAGGTGCCACTCCAGGGGGCTCGACAGCTGACCCAACAGATGCTGCTAGGGGAAATACTTTCTGACGGCCATGCACATAGCGTACGCACTCCTAATTGGAATGGATATGAGCAACACATCTCAAAGAACAACAGTTACAAAGGTGATTAACCGTTTTTTATTATTGTCTGAGTTAGGGATGTTAGTGCAATGTTTTTTCAAGGCTTCTTTAATATTTTAGGGAAGATGACCAAATATTTGTTTTTCTGACTTTCTGAAAGTTGCTTCTGAAGTTGGCTTTTTGTGCACTGTAACAATTAGTCTTGACAGTTAAACCACTGGGACTGCTCAGATGTCTTTATCTGCTTTTTTGTTACTAATTAAATTACAATTTGAGAATTAAAACTCAGTTTCTTCATTGAAAAGTTCAAATGAGTAAGCTGGATTACAGTTACAGCTCTTAAGTGCTTTCTAAACTATTTTATAAGAGCCTTGTTATGTTTTAAGTACTGCAAGTGAAAACAGATTCCCATTTGAGGAATGCTATCATTTTAGGGGCAATGCCAAGAAAAGCTACATGTCCTGTACTCCTCTGCCAGTTTCCTAAATTAGCCTCTTTGGATTGCATCCTCAGCATGTCACTGTGATGTGGTAGTGCTGTGCTGCTATGATAGGATACTTACTCAAACAACCCATTGTAGAATAACAGAGGAGATCCTAATTACATAAATTTTAATTTACAGATAGCTGTAAAAATACTCCTTTGAGTGCGTGCTCATGTCGATTCCAAGTAGGTGTGCACGCTCTGCATGCACAGTCGCCGGAAGGTTCTTCTCCTAGCAGTACCCATCGGCTCAGTCCAGGCACTCTTTGGAGTCGGGCCTTCGTGGCTCTGCATATAGGGCCCCGCCGACCTGCCCCCTCTCCAGTTCCTTCTTACCGCCAGTGATGGTCCTTGGAGCGTTCTGTTACTCTCTCATTTCGAGTGATCCCCTAGTAGTTTTTCTTTAATATCTGTAAATAGTAAAAATACATTAGTTATAAGTGTTTGAATCTTGGTGGGCGAGCGTTTCTCCCCCACTCCCTTCCCTTTCCCAGGGCTGGAGCATGCCTCTTTCCCAGGGATTTAAACTGTGTGGGGTCTGCCAGAAACTGATGCCAAGGGGTGACCCCCACACATCCTGCCTGAAGTGCCTGGGGAAATCCCATCAAACAGACAGGTGTAAAATCTGTAGAGGATTCTGCCTCCACACCAGGAAGGAAAGGGACCACAGGCTGAAGCTGTTGCTGATGGAGGCGGCCCTATAGCCACAGTTGGAGTCAAACCCCATGGAGTCAAACCCCCCCGGCACCGGACTCCTCCTCATCAGTGCGCAGCACACCAGCCTCAATCATGGATGCGGTGCCGAGGAGGGACTCTGGGGTTAGAGACCCTGAGCACTGACACTCCCAGGCACCGAAAACTGCCTTGTTGTCGGAATCTTAGCACTGCTCTCAGGCACTGGTGCCATGCAAGAAACACAGGAAGACTGACAGGGGGCTCTCCCCTGCTCGAGTGCCTGAGCATGAGTTTGCTAAAGGAGTGCGACCTGTGCCGGGCCACTCCTCCTTGCCTGTACAGCAGCTGGCACTGGTGACTTAGGGCCCACAGAGGGGTCCAGTGCCAATGGAGAAGGGTCAAGTGGAAGACTTAGACCTTCCCTCCACACCAGAGACCTTCAAGGCAGCCAGGGACCTCATAGCCCTGACAGGTCCACACTCTTCTGACCAGTGTGAGAGATCATCGGCCCTGAAGCCTCTGGCACTGCAGAGACCACCAGTGCCGGCCAGGGGTAAACCGGCGATGACACGACATCGCTCGCCCTCTCCCCGGCACCACCTGGCACCATGCCACCTTGGTGGCTGCACTCGAACTTCTTGGTGGCGGACTCCTATGTGTCAAGGAGGAGCCGGCACCAGGAACAGTGACAATCCCAGAGACCGGAAATAGCACAGACCTTTCCACCTGTGCCATGGCCAGTGCAGTGGCCCTTCTGGACCCCATAGGCCCATACTATCAATCCCAGGACCCCCATACTATCAATCCCAGGGCTCCGTTTCCAGACGATCCTTCTTGGCCGCATCTGATGGACGAGCTGCATCCAGGAGCAGGGAGCTCTCTCTTGGCACCACTATGGCTACCACTACCAGTGCCGCCACTGTGTGTCCCACCATCACCACAGCTGGAACCACAGCAGGCGCCTCATACAGAATCAAATCGGGCACAGCTGCAGATGACTGGGACCGTTTTGATGAGCTGGATGGGCAGAAAAGCCCCCTCTGGCCCAGGACTCCTCCTCATCTTTGCCCGATGAGGCAGTGGCGGGAACCTCTTTGGGGCCTCCCCCACCGGACAGTAGAGCCCACCTGGAACTTCTGAGAAGGGTGGCGCAGAATCTAGGTATCCAGATGGACGAGGTCACCGATGTGTTGGACCCTATGGTGGACATCTTATCCCCCGTGGGCCCCACCAGGGTGGCGCTCCCCTGATTAAGACCATTCAGGAAACTTCTAAGACCCTGTGGCAAACACTGGCCTCTCTGACCCCCACAGCGAAAGGGGTTGAAAGGAAATATTTTGTGCCTTCCAAAGCGTACAAATATCTTTTTACGCGTTCCCCACTGGACTCAGTGGTGGCGGTGGTCAACGAGCGGGAGACGCAAGGGCAGCAGGGTCCCACTCTCTGGGCAAAGGACACAAAGAAGCTGGATCTCTTTGGGAGGAAGTTATACTCCACTAGAGGGCTCCACCTTTGTATTGCAAACCAGCAGGTAATTCTCAGTTACTACAATTTTAAATCCTGGGATGCAATGTCTAAATTTATGGAGCTTGTCCCAGTAGACTCCAAGTCTGAATTCTCCGCTTTGGTGGATTAGGGCAAGGTGGTGGCGAGGACCTCATTGCAGGCCGCGATGGACTTGGTGGACTCAGCAACCAGCACCATGTCCTCAGGGATTGCAATGCGCCGTTGCTCCTGGCTGCAGGCTCTGGCCTCCCGAGGGAGATTCAACAAACTATTCAGGACTTCCCTTTCGAGAGCTCCACTTTGTTTTCAGAGAAAATGGACTCGAAGCTGCATAGCTTAAACGACTCCCGAGCCACTCTGAAATCTCTAGGGCTGCATACACCAGCCCCTGAGCATAAACACTTTAAGCCCCAGCCTATGTCTTGGCTGTATCAAGGGCATTCTAGGCAGGACTACAATAGGAGAATGAGCAGAAACCAGAATCAGGGTCGCCAGTCTCAACCCCCTAACAACCAGGGTTTGGGGTCGTCGAGACAACCGCCGGGCCCTAGGCAGGCCTTTTAAAGATGTGCCTGGGGTGGCATACCAACCCAAAGCCTGGATCTCTTCTTATTAGGGCTGTCAATCGCAGTTAACTCGCGCGATTAACTCAAAAAATTTAATTGCGATTAAAAAAATTAATCTAGATTAATTGCAGTTTTAATTGCACTGTTAAACAATAGAATACCAATTGAAATTTATTAACTATTTTGGATGTTTTTCTATCTTTTTCATATATATTCCAATTACAACACAGAATACAAAGTGTATATTTATTACAAATATTTTCACTGTAGAAATGATAAAAGAAATAGTATTTTTCAATTCACCTCACACAAGTACTGTAGTACAATCTTTGTTGTGAAAGTGCAGTTTACAAATGTAAATTTTTTTCTTACATAACTACACTCAAAAACAAAACAATGTAAAACTTTAGTGCCTATAATTCCACTCAGTCCTACTTCTTGTTCAGCCAATGGCTAAGAACAAGTCTTAGAACAGGCATTTGCATGGCACTTTTGAAGCCAGCATCGCAAGGTATTTACATGCCAGATATGCTAAGCATTTGTATGCCCCTTCAGGCTTCGGCCACCATTCCAGAGGACATGCTTCCATGCTGATGATGCTTGTTAAAAAAATAATGCATTAATTAAATTTGTAACTGAACTCCTTGGGGGAGACTTGTCTGTCCCCTGCTCTGTTTTACCCGCATTCTGCCATATATTTCATATTATAGCAGTCTCGGATGATGACCCAGCACATGCTGTTCCTTTTCAGAACACTTTCACTGCAGATTTGACAAAACGCAAAGAAAGTACCAATGAGATTTCTAAAGATAGCTACAGCACTTGATCCCAGGTTTAAGAATCTGAAGTGCCGTCCCAAATTTGAGAGAGACGAGGTGTGGCACATGCCTTCAGAAGTCTTAAAAGAGCAACACTCTAGTGTGGAAACCGAACCACCAAAAAAGAAAATCAACCTTCTGCTGGTGGCATCTGACTCAGATTATGAAAATGAACATGCGCTGGTCTGCACTGCTTTGGATTGTTATTGAGCAGAACCCATCATCAGCATGGATGCATGTCCTCTGGAATGGTGGTTGAAGCATGAAGTGAGATATGAATCTTTAGCGCATCTGGCACGTAAAAATCTTGCGAGGCCAGCTACAACAGTGCCCTGAAAACATTTGTTCTCCCTTTCAGGTGACATTGTAAACAAGAAGCGGGCAGCATTATCTCCTGCAAATGCAAACAAACTTGTTTGTCTGAGCGATTGGCTGAACAAGAAGTAGGACTGAGTGGACTTATAGGCTCTAAAATTTTACTTTTTATTTTTGAATGCAGTTTTTTGTACATAATTCTACTTTTGTAAGTTCAACTTTCATGATAAAGAGCTTGTACTACAGTACTTGTATGAGGTGAATTGAAAAATACTATTTTTTACAGTGCAAATACTTGTAATCAAAAATAAATGTAAAGTGAGCACTGTACACTTTGTATTCTGTGTTGTAATTGAAATAAATATATTTGAAAATGTAGAAAACATCCAAAAGTATTTAAATAAATGGTATTCTATTGTTTAACTGTGTGATTAATTGCAATTAATTTTTTTAATTGCTTGACAGCCCTACTTAACTATGTGTAACACTAATAGGAGTTCCTCTGTACTTTTCTAAACTCAGTTAGCCTTTTTGTATACAAATCCTGTAAATTTTGTTCTGTAAATAAATTGCAGAATTAACATTGCTAAAGTGTAGGATAAATTCTTCTAAAAGATGATAGTGAGCCTTCTAAAAAAATTACTGAACGTTCTGCTGCTTATGATGAATTAATAGGTCTTAAGATTGGTAGATGGCAAAAAGGGAACACCGTATACTAATACTTTGATTTTTGAACTTTCAGGGTGAAATGAGAAGCTGGGATAAACCCAGAGGCATTTCAGTCCACAAACTTAGTATGCATATTGCTTAAATGGTAACAGAGAGCATTCTAACAGAGGCAACACCTTCCTTTTTTGAATTAATATCAAATGGTTGGTGTGATGTTGCTGTTTTTAAAATGATTGAAGTTGGAAACTTACTTTAGAACAAAACAAAACAATGAAGGGAATTGTATTGTTTACCATTTTTTCAAGTATATCAGATTACTCAACTGAATACTCTTATTAAACTATGGGGTTTTGTACCTTATGCTGTGCTTAGCAAAAATTTATATACAAGATTCAAGTTATGCTTGACTGATACAATCCAGCAACACTAAATCAACATTTACATTTTTTTCTACCAAGAGTACTTACCGTATATACTCGTTCATAAGCTGAATTTTTTTTAGTAAAAAAGGGAAGCACCAGAGAAGGGGTTGGCTTATGAATGGGTATAGAGAGGGAGAGATGGGACACAGCCCCTCCCCCCAACGGAGGGAGCAAGGAGAGGCAGCAGAGCCAGAAGGGAAGGGGCGGGGGGGGCAGAGTTTCTCCACTTCTGGCCGTGCTGCTCTCCCTCCAGCCTCCAAAGGAGCTGCAGCTCCATGGCTGGCAGGCTGCAGCCATGCTGCTCAGCCCCGCCCCCCAGAGCTGTCTGTGGCCATGCTGCCCGGCCCGCCAGAGCATGCTGCAGCCATGCCGCCCAGCCCAGCCCACTGGAACATGCTGCGGCTGCGCCACGCGGTCTGGCCTGCTGGAGCAGCTCCATCCAGGCCAGAGACATCCTCCCCTGGCCCTCCCCCGATAAGGTGGGAAGGGATGGGATGGGGAGAGTGTGGGGGTCCTGGGCTAAGGGTGGGGTCATGTGGGGGGTGGTTACAGGGGTTACTACCCTGACCCCCAGCTCCCCCCCCCCCCCCCCCAAAAAAAAAAAAAAAAATTTCCCCACCAATTGCGGTCCCGGCCTGTCAGGGTAAGCAGCTGGCGCGCCGGGACACTTTGTTTACTTAGGTTTACCTCTGTGCCTGCGGACACTCGAGGTAAACAAACCATCTCGGCCTGCCAGCAGCTTATCCTGATGGCCCGGGAGCCAGCGTTTGCTGACCCCTGAATTATAGGGTCGGCTTATGAAGGGGTCATAAACATTTTCCATTTTTACTTATCCATCTTGGGGGTGGGGGTCGCCTTATAAACGAATCAGCTTATGATCGAGTATATACGGTAAGTCTATAAACAAGCAGAGATGAATAGCTGTTTCTTGAAAAGTTAGGAATCGTGTGCATTTGATTCACCATCTCTCTGAACCTTGTCTTTTTCAGAGTTTTGCAGGGTTGCTGAAGCAACAAAAAACTTGAAGGTTTTAGGGGAGGATTTTCAGAAGTGTCTTTTACTTTAGGAGCACAAATTCCATTTACTTACTGGTTCTTTCTGGAGCATTCACAAGTGTGTTGGAGGTGGCGGCATCATGTGGTGTGGGATGGGAAAGGAAATATGAATAAGTAAAAATGAGGGAGTGAGAAATTAAAAGGCTAGAAATTGAAATGAGGGTTTTGTGATAGCGTATACACAGAAATAAGAGATTCTGCGAATATGACAAATACATAAAATAAAAAATGGTGTGTGAGACATGGTAGCAAGGAGAGTCAAAAAGGCACATGGCTGTTTTTTACTTACAGGCATTTGTACAGCATTATCACTATAGAATCCAAGTACATGATAAACTAATCATAACTCTCCTTTTCTAAAATTCACCTTTCATTTCTTTACTTGAAACTGAGGAGTAGGTTGATCCTCTATCCTCAGGAGACAAAATGCAATTATTTCCCTATAGTCATCCTTTCTCTGTACAAATTCTGTTTAGATTACAATCTGCTTCAGAAATAATTTTCTAAATCTATTATACATTTTTCCACTTCCATGTGTCTGACAAACCGTGAGTGGGTTTGTTCCTTTCACTGTTTTTAAGAAGCCGATTATATTTGTAATTCAGCTTTATTATATGTAATCTTGCCAGAGTGTGATAGATTTAACTCCCAAGCAGGGGTTCCAGGATTCTTGGTAAAATGCCAGCCCCTTTCCCTTTTCAGCACTTGGACGAGGACTAAAGTGGCCTTCTCCAAGAACTGTTCCTGGATCTTGGTTGTGTCTCCCCATGCCCCCAAATCTTTTTATATCTGCATCTAGCTAATACGTGTCTGGTAAACTGTTCAAACATTATGTATAGAAGTTTTCTATCAATAGAAATATTCTATTGGGAGATGTGGGAGATCACGAAAACCACAAGGGTAGGCAGACTTTGTGCTATGCTAGAACTAAAAATAAATGTTCTACTTATATTAAGATGTGTGACTTAATTAAGATCAGATTTGCCTTTTGCTTGCAGATAAATTTAACAGTGACTTGGGCATTATTGAAAATGCGTTTATAATATTTTGCAACTCTGTAATAGAAACTGTAGCTTTGACTCATTTTAATACATATGCTATTAAAAACTCATTCTAATTACTCTCTCATAATTGCCTCTTATTCTGAGAACTGTTGAGGCTTTCAGATTGAGTGATAGTTTTGTTTGAACTGTGATCTTCAGTAACAATCTAAGAATTTTTTTTTCCTGTGATACACAATGGTGTTCAAGATGTTAAGTCATCCTGTCTCAATATGGCAACTGTCTAATGGCACAAACCCAAACATCCCTGCCCCACCCCGTCTCCGAGGCCCTGCCCCCGCTCCTTCCATACCTCTCCCTTTATTGCTCACTCCCCCCCACCGTCACTCACTTCCCCCAGCCTGTGGTAGGGGGTTTGGGTGAAGGCCCTTGGAGGGGGGGTGGGGCGTGGGAGGGAGTGCGGGATGTGGGCTCTGAGAGGGAGTTTGCATGCGGCAGGGGGTGCCCGCTCTGGGCTGGGGCAGGGGTTGAGGTGCAGGCTCTGGGAGCGAGTTTGGGTGCAGGAGGGGATGTGGGCTCTGGGCTGGGGCAGGGGTGCGGGAAGGGGTTTGCAGGTTCTAGCCAGGCAGTGCTTATCTCAGGCAGCTCCTGAAAGCAACCAGCATATCCCTCTGGCAGTGGCTCCTAGGCAAGGGGGGTCAGGGGCTCTCCGCGCTCTTCCCCTGGCCGCAGGTACCACCCCCGTAGCTCCCATTGGCCACAGTTCCCAGCCAATGGGTGCTGCGGAATTGGTGGCTCGGGGCGGGTGCAGCGCGGGGAGACCCCCAGGGACGTGCCAGGCACTTCCGGGAGCAGCAGGGAGCCTGCCTTAACCTCGCTGTGCTGCCGGACTTTTAGCACTTAAAATCTCCTGGTTTGGCTTCAGTAGCCTATGGAAGATAGAGCCTGATTCTGGGAGACTCCCAGCAAAATGGGGAGGCTTGGCAACCTTTTCTTTCAAACATGCAGGGTGGCTTACACTGTACTTGCCTAGTGTAATACTTCCAGTCAGTATAGTTTTATGGATCAACTGTTAACTGAAGCTGATGGATGTTTACTCCCTTACCTCTGCAGGAGAGCAAACTTTTAATTACCTGCCTGAGGACATATTTAAACAGAAGCTCTGAGCAAATAATAAAAATTGTAAGCCTGATTTGGTAAATACTCTTCTAGAAAGGAAAGGCTTCAATAACTAATGTAAGTTTGTTTTTTTGTTTTTTGTTTTTTTAAACTAGCTAGTTACTTTAGCCTCATATCAGGAAATAAGTCAGGTGAAAAGTTTGTATAATGAATTTTTACTTTAAAAACCGTTAAAAACCACTGTCAATACAAATTATTTTAATAGTGAGTTAAGTAATTTAGTTCATCTGTGTATTCAAAATATTTAGGAAGCTCATCACTTTAGTATCTTGGTAGCGTACAAAATACATTATACATCAAGGTAAATAGATATTTGTAGCCTACTACCAAAATAAGTTGACAGTAAAAATAGAATGCAGCAATGTGGTGTTTTTTTACTTTTTGCTTTACTTTCACTTTTTAGAAGCATCTGCCCCAATTATTATATTTCAAATTTTTAACCCACACATTAAATTGAAATTTTTTTCCGTTGACAGTCTCTACCTTAAAATAAATACATATCTGTTTTTTCCCTTTTTTATTTAAGGCGTTGTCTTTTCTGAAAAAATTCTGCCCATGATTTAACATGTGGTGGCAGTGGTGGAAATACTAATTTAGATAGGTTCAGATGGCCACCAGTGCTTTTACCACAGTATATCTTGTACGCTCTCATGCCCATTCATTCAGACTATTGTATCTTATATGCATTCAATTTAGGAGGGAGGCTCAGACAGAAGGGATTTTCTTTTTTCTGGAGATCACCTGGGGTTTCCAGAAACTGTAACTGTACATCAAGACTCTGAAAATGGGGCAGCCATGAATGCACAAAGGGGGTATGTTTGATCACAAAACAAGAGAATCGTTGGATCATTAGACTTCTGTATTCTATATCTTTCACAGATACTGGTCTGTGCCACCTATGTAGATGACCCCTCCGGAGTGAGAATGGACACTCTCAAAACTTTTCTGGTGACTACTTACTTAGCAAGATGGACAAGAAATATCTCTCAGAATGAGTAGATCTGTGGTAGACTTGTGCTGATGGCTTCTTGGTCTTAGAATAGTGACCAGAGGCATGCCACTCACCTAAAGATACACCACTAGTGATCTTTGTTTCTCTTTGAGGGAAAATTCTGCTAGTGAGGGATGCTTTCTCCATTCACTGGGAATGGAGGAGTATGTGGCAATTCACCTGTACTTCTGGTATCAAAGTCTTTGGTCAAGGTCGTGGGGCGTGATTTTATTATTCTAGAGTCCCAGATGGATGATTCCTATTCTCCTTTGCATGGCAGAGTCCCATCCTGATAGGCTGAGAATGTTGCTTTGGACAATTAGAGTGCTTCACTCCATCTCAGTGCATGAATGCAATTAATTCCAAATAGGGTACAGGACAGTAGATATGGTATCGCCAGTCAGGTCTCCCAACTCCTGACATCTTGGAAGGAGTCTACAAGAGTCGCATGGTTTTGAATGTGAACCATCTGCAATGGTGTTTGAACAGGTCTTGGGGACCCTTCTTTTGCATGTACAGACTATCAGTCTTTACTTGTCAGATTACAATTTATGGAGATTGTTCTAGTTTAATTTGGCAGTTTTTTAATCCCTGTTACCAAGCTCAGACAGGGATTTGAGTCCAGCATTAAAAAGGCCTCTGAGTCCTGGGTGACAAATAGTGCCTGACAAAATGGTTGAGGTGAGCTTTGTCTTAATATTAAGTGCTTTACATACAAGATAATTTTCAAGGTGGAAGTGACTTCAGGCTCTACGGACCAGTTTTTACTGTAAAGGATGATGCCATGGACTTGTCCAAAATTTCATGGCCAAGGTGATTCATTTAATCTTTGAGTCTTCCATCACAAGAGTAGGGTCTTAACCAGTAAGAGAACCTGTGGATTCTACTTGAAGCAAAATACAGACTTCAAAAGCACAAATGGGCGGGTGCTCTCTTCTTTTTTTTTTTTTTTTTTAAACATCTATTTCATGGAAATGCTGTCACTAGAAGAGGACATGCCTGAGGGGGTGTCTGTTGTGATATAGCTGTCCTTGGATCTGATATAGTTGGGTCTAGGTTTGGAGGTCAATGGTAATCCTAAACAGGAGAGCTCCGATTGCTTGTCACAGGAAGATTTCAGTCAGCCATGTTATCTGTGCTAAATACATTTTCAAGCATTATTATTCAGACATGACCTGTGGGAAGGAATCCCACTTCATTTTCTTCCCATAGAATCTATTTCTGAAGAATGTGGAGCTTGCATTCTTCTTCCACCTTCAGGGGTTGTCTTTCAGGATGACTCCTACTGCACTGAGCCGCGGTGGGGGGGAGAAACAAGTTGTTTGCACTCTTATCCCTCACTGGATTTAACTATCTTCACTCTCTACAGTTTTTATTATTTCACATTATAGGGATATTGCTACTTACTTTTCAAGAGTGAATTTTGCAATGATGGTGTCTGTACAAACTTATTTGTGTGTAATTGGAGTTTAGGAGAACTCTTAATTCTCACTTTTAAAAAGAATTATGGAAATATCTGGGGGCTTTTGAGATATCTAAGACTGTCCTTAAAGCCCTTCAGCTGGCCTAATTGCAGAGGGCCAAAAAGCTTAAGAGCAAGGGGAGTTTCCTGCATGGCTCACTCTGGTAGCATGTCACAAGAGTAAAAATTCTATATATCTTCAGCGAAGCAGTTACCAAGGTAGTTTTTCCTTCTCCTGACTTGCTTATATTTTATGATGTGGCAATACCAGTCTGGATGCTCCACGGGACTTACTAATATTGATCAGATAGTCAAAGTAGTGTAGGCTAACTACAGCTGCTTTCCATTTCTGAAAACTCTCAATTGGGTAAGCCTGCCTATGTGTTCAGAGAGAGAAATGGGAGTGAAAATTCTGCAGCTTGGCATAGTATTTTAAATGTCTGAGAGATGAGGGGACTCTTTCATACTGGTGTTGCCAGAATACAAACAACAATTAGTGAGAAAAGGGAAATTTCTTCCCCCTGTTGAATTTAGTTAAGTGGTGTGAAATTGAATTGATTTATCAATAACCATAACAACTCTGCCTGATTTTGTTGTGACTTTGTATGCAAAAGTCAGAGGGTCACAATATTTTGAGCAAAAAATATTTATTTTCCAGTAAGTTTAATGTGGTTTAGTAATTAATACTCTAAAGCTATTAAAATCACTCTGCCACAGATCCAAATTGTAGCATTAATGGAAGAATTTTGCTCAGTTAGTGGGCTGGGAAGGCACACAAAGACTGATGCTTTATGAAAATGCTGTCATAGTCATGACAGACATATGGTCTTAAGTGATCACAAATTGTTCAAACTGGAGAATTTAATAAGTTAGTTTATTTTACTAATTAAATTTCTCTAGTCTAAGATGTGAAAATCCAGGATAAAATATTTTCTGTGAAATACCGGGGTCAATTCTCCACTGAGACATTCATCCTATGATGGCAAGAGCTTTATATGTGGGTAAAAAAAACAAGGTATCGGCCCTGCAAATTTTTTAATTTTTAAATAGACAATGTAATAAAGAATTAGTGGATGGAATGCAACAAATCATATGATTGAGTGGTTAGTTCCATGGTGATGGTGGGAGGGTTGGTATTTGTTTTAAGTTTTTTTGTGTAGAATATATTAGTTTTTAAAAGTGTAATTTCTCTCTATATTAATTACATTTTATATATTCCCCATTTAAATCTCTTACTCATTGTGGATATACTATCAAACCCTCAGTTAAATTTCATGGTAGTGGCACAAACAACTTTGATTTTAGATGTGACAGTATTGAACATTAATCTCTCTTGCTTGCCACCCAAAACTAGTCTTCCTTATTAATACTCATGGCTGATACGATATTTAGAAATCAATGCTTCAATTTCTAAAATCTTAAGTGGCTTTTTTTCTTTTTTTTCTACTTATAGATGCCACCTCAAATGAACAGCAAAATCTTTTTTGTCAGAAGTTACAGCAGTGTTGTATACTGTTTGACTTCATGGACTCTGTTTCAGACCTGAGGAGCAAAGAAATTAAGAGAGCCACATTGAATGAACTGGTTGAATACGTTTCAACAACTCGTGGTGTGATTGTTGAGTCAGCATATGCTGACATAGTGAAAATGGTAAGTAAAAAGTGGAGTTGAACAGTATTTATTTATTTGATATATTTAAAACTAAATAAAACATTTCTTACTGATCATTAGCTTCTGTCTGAATTTATATTGTTACAGTAGTTATAGAGCATTGCCATGGCTGACACTGCCTGTAAATTTAGTATAGTTCATAAGTAATTATTTAGAAAGCTCTGCTGAATTTGTCAAATCTGAAAAGTCGCTTTATTTGATATAGCATGGTAAATGCAATATAGCTAAATTTTTAGATGTGACGTATGAAGAAAGTTAGCTTCTGGACAAGCTGAAAAAAAATCCCACAAGGTTCAGAAAATGAGAACATTTTGAGTTGTTCTGCCAGTGCTTCCTTACTTGAGAATTGCAATAGATGTATGGACTCTTAAGGGTGAGTATCGGAGCTAAAACTCAGGGAGAGATTCTTATTGAAGTTAGAATCAATAGAAAGGAAGTTTCTCTACAAGGAGGAAGGAACTGGTCCTACTCAGAGTAAATGCACTTACAACTACCTTAAATCATTTAGGTGTAACTGTATAGTCTAGAGTCAACATAAACTGATGTGTACTGCAGAGCCCTTTCTGTAAATTACTGTGGTTATAAAACAAACAAGAAATTATTTACAGTTGTTAACTACAGTAACTTCTGTTTTTTCTGCTCTTATGTAAGGAAGGGATGTTTGTGTTTCAAAGCAATCTCTGTGCTTCTCATTCACTTTTTGTTTTTGATGTACATATTACATGTATTTAAATCTTGATTGACTGATAGCTCTTTTAATTTACACATCTATAGTCTTCTGAGCAACAGTTTGAAGACTTTAATATAGGAGGAAAAAAATGTTCTTAGCTCTGTCTCGCATACAGGGATCTGTAAAACATCAGTCTGTCATTGTGACTTTGAAATGTAGTAGTAATACTGACAGATTGACAACAACTTCATAAGTATGGTCTACCATCCAGTTATAGAATAATTCTTCCCCATACTTTGTTGAACCTAATTTTTTTCCACTTTCCTGCTGTAAAACTAGCTAAATTTTCCTTTCTCTCCTCAACAATTGAGAGATTCTAGCTGGGTGTTTAAGGTTAAGAAAACTGGCATTAGGCAGTAGAAGAGGGTCAAGTATAGTGAAAGGTTTCAGAGTAACAGCCGTGTTAGTCTGTATTCACAAAAAGAAAAGGAGGACTTGTGGCACCTTAGAGACTAACCAATTTATTTGAGCATGAGCTTTCGTGAGCTACAGCTCACTTCATCGGATGTATACTGTGGAAACTGCAGAAGACATTATATACACAGAGACCATGAAACAATACCTCCTCCCACCCCACTCTCCTGCTGGTAATAGCTTATCTAAAGTGATCATCAAGTTGGGCCATTTCCAGCACAAATCCAGGTTTTCTCACCCTCCGCCCCCCCCCCCCCCCCCCACAAACTCACTCTCCTGCTGGTAATAGCCCATCCAAAGTGACCACTCTCTTCACAATGTGTATGATAATCAAGGTGGGCCATTTCCTGCACAAATACAGGTTCTCTCACCCCCTCAACCCCCTCCAAAAACCACACACACAGACTCACTCTCCTGCTGGTAATAGCCTATCCAAAGTGACCACTCTCCTTACAACGTGCATGAAAATCAAGGTGGGCCATTTCCAGCACAAATACAGGTTTTCTCACCCCCCCCCCCCTTTTTTTTTTCCAAAAAAACACACACACACACAAACTCACTCTCCTGCTGGTAATGGCCCACCTTGATTATCATGCACATTGTAGGGAGAGTGGTCACTTTGGATAAGCTATTACCAGCAGGAGAGTGAGTTTGTGTGTGTGTGTTTTTTTGGAAAAAAAAAAAAAGGGGGGGGGGGTGAGAGAACCTGTATTTGTGCTGGAAATGGCCCACCTTGATTTTCATGCACGTTGTAAGGAGAGTGGTCACTTTGGATAGGCTATTACCAGCAGGAGAGTGAGTTTGTGTGTGGGGGGGTAGAGGGTGAGAAAACCTGGATTTGTGCTGGAAATGGCCCAACTTGATGATTACTTTAGATAAGCTATTACCAGCAGGAGAGTGGGGTGGGAGGAGGTATTGTTTCATGGTCTCTGTGTATATAATGTCTTCTGCAGTTTCCACAGTATGCATCCGATGAAGTGAGCTGTAGCTCACGAAAGCTCATGCTCAAATAAATTGGTTAGTCTCTAAGGTGCCACAAGTACTCCTTTTCTTTTTAAGTATAGTGAAGTGGCCATTAGGAAGATTGTTGGGTGGAGGTCAGGTATATAGGGGAGTAGAATGAAAAGTTGATTGAAAAGTAGTCAGAGGGAAAAAGGCATTGAGTTCAGAAAGTTGAGACAGAAGACAGCATGATGAATCAGAAACTCCTGGAGATCTACTGAAGATATGATCTGGGAGAGTCACCCAGAAATACAAGAAGAAGCATCTTCAGTAGAGTATCTCCTCCACCCTTTTTGGATCTCATAAGAAACTTCCACCCTGGTTTCCACCAATATAGCCCCTAGCCACTTATCCTTAAAACATACTGTCTTGGCCTTATTGGGCTCCTTGGGGACAACCAGGTAGGAAACCTTCCTCAACTGCCCACTTCCACAATTAAATCTTCCTCTTTCATGAGACATTGTAGATCTACTCAAGAGGATCAGCGTCTACAGCCTCAGACTGCACTTGCACGAACATGGCAGTAAGGAAGAGTACCTGAAGGAAATGGAATCCAACAGCAATATATTCTTCCTTGACCAAAGAGGCAGTCATCCCTTCTACTCCTAGACAGGTGGTTGATTTTAGGATCTTTCCAGACGTCCTGCAACACATGACAGGCTACTTGGAGATTCCAGTGGAGGTAGTGCAAGAAAAATCCCATTCTTCACTTTGGTAAAGAGCAGAAGAAACGTCTACTTGACTGATTCACATAGGAGAATGGAAGAGGTTTTCTATTTGTGCAGTGCAGTGTCACCTGTCTCGTGTGGAAGCCCCTGTTTCTGCTATTTTGGAATATTAACTATCTTTAAAACATTTTGGACTTTATCAGCTCTAAGTATATATTTATCAGCAATGTCTGCACATTCACCCATGCAAAGTCCTACTATATTTTCCCCACCTCCAGTTGCTAGAGTCCTCAAAGGTCTCATTTATTTATAATGACCTGAAAATCAAAAAAGGAACTGTACAAAAAGGGAAAACGTAGACAAATTGCTAAAGATGAATACAAAAGAATAGCACAAGCATATAGGGACAAAATCAGAAAGGCTAAGGCACAAAATGGGTTACATGTAGCAAGGGACATAAGCAGTAAGAAGAAGTTTTAAAATATGCTAGAAGCGAGAGAAAGATGAAAAGCGTAGTCCACTACTTAGTGGGAAGGAGAGCTAATAACGATATCAGGAAGGCTGAGGTGTTTAATGCCTATTTTGCTTCAGTCTTCGCTAAAGAGATTAACTGTGACTAGATGCTTAACACAATTAATATTAACAAAGGGGAAGGAACACAAGCCAAAACAAGGAAAGAACAGGTTAAATATTGAGATAAGTTAGATATATTCAAGTTGCCACAGGGCATAATGGAATCAACCTAGGGTACTTAGGAACTAGCTGAAGAACTCTCTTGGAACTGTTAGCAATTATCTTTGAGAACTCATGGAGGACTGGTGAGGTGCCGGAGGACTGGTGAGGTGCCAGAGGACTGGAGAAGGGCAAACATAGTACATATATCTAGAAAGACAGGGGTGGGGAGTAGGAAGAGGAACGGGGGAATGATAGGCAGTCACCCTATCTTTGATACCTGGGAAGAGACTGAAACCCATCATTTAACAATCAATTTGTAAGCACCTAGAGATAACATAAGATAACATAATAGCCAACATGGATTTGTCAGGAACAAATCATTCCAAATGACCTAATATCCTTCTTTAACAGGGTTATTGGCCTAGTTGACGAGGGAGAGCACTAAATTTGATAGATTTTGGTTTTAGTAAGGCTTTTGACACAGTCCCACATGACATTCTCATAAACTACAGAAATGTGGTCTAGATAAAATTATTCGAAGGTGGGTACATAACTGGTTGAAAGATCATACTCAGAGGAGTTATCAGTGATTCACAGTCTAACTGGGAGGACATATCTAAGTCGATCCAGGGTCAATGGCCAGACCCAGGACAGACATTTTCATTAATGACTTGGAGAGTGAAGTGGAGAGTCTGATGAAAATCTGTGAATGATACCGACTGGGAGGGGTTGGAAGCATTTTGGAGAATTGGTCTGAAATTAACAAGATGAAATTCAATGAAGACCAGTGCAAAGTTGTGAACTTAAGAAAGAAAAATCAAATGAACTTGTGCAAAATGGAGAATAACTGGATAGGCACTAGTACTGCAGAAAAGGATCTGGGAGTTAAAGTGGATCACAAATTGAATATGAGCCAACATTGTGTGTCAGTGGCAAAAACGGCTAGTATTTTGGAGTATATTAACAGGAGTGTTGTATATAAGGTATGGGAGGTAGTTTTCCCACTCTTCTTGGCACTGGTGAGGCCTCAGTTGGAGTATTGTGTCCAGTTCTGGGTGCCATACTTTAAGATGTGGGAAAATTGTAGAGTCCAGGGGAGAGCAACAAATATGATAAAAGATTTAGAATATCTGATTTGTGAGGAAGGGTTAAAAACACGAGGCCAATTTAATCTTGAGAAAAGAAAACTGAGAGGAGAACCTGATAAATCTTCAAATATGTTAAGGGCTGTTCTAAAGAGGACTGTGATCATTCGTTCTCCATGGCCACTGGAGGTAGGACAAGAAGTAATGGGCTTAATCTGCAGTAAGGGAGTTTAGGTTAGATATTGGGAAAAGCTTTCTAATTTTAAGGATAGCTAAGCACTGGAATAGGCTTCCTAAAGATGTTGTGGAATCCCTGTCACTGGAGGTTTTTAAGATCAGGTTATACAAACAGCTGTAGGGAATGCCCTAGGTATACGTGGCCCTGCCTCAGCTCAGGAGTCTGGACTAGATGACCTTCTAGCCCTACATTTCTATGATTTTGTTTTTCCTTCAATCTGAGAGCCTATTCTTTCCTAAAACCGCAACAGATTGTTATCGGGCTTAATGGAGACCTGTTTTGAACCCCTAGCAAACTGCCTTTATTCCCCCTTCTGCCCCATTGGTCTGTGAATACTGACTTTTTAGTATCCATAACTAACATCTGTTAGAGGGTAGGGAAATTCAGACCCTTATGGCAGGTCCATTTTACAGTGTTCCTTAAAGATAAGGTGACTCTTAAGTTCTTATCTCTTAAGTTCTCTTAAGTCTCAAGTTCCTGCTGAAGATTGTGTCAGATTTTCATTTAAATCAGTTGATTGATTTCTCAGTTTTCTTCCCCAAACCCCACTGAAACAAGGGGCAAACACAACTGCACTCTCTTGTTGTAGTCAGGGCTCTTTCATGCTACCTGGACAAGACCAAATCATTCAGAAGCTCCCCTAATACTGTCTGTAGCCTTTGCAGACAGGATTAAGGGTCAAGCCATTTCTTCCTAAAGGTTGTCTAAATGAACTTCTAACCGTATTAGATCTTATTATCCATCATGCCCCACCAGTGAGAATTGCCACATAGTTTAATAAAACCTGGTGTAAATAGTCCAGATGAAGATTCAGACAGAAGACTGAATTCATAGTATATGTCGTTGGCTGGCATTACCTGTACTGTGTGTTTTTTTTGTCAGCAGAAAGAACTGGGAGTGTATTGTATTCTAGTGACCTTAACATTAGTGATACCAGGGGTGTTTATGCATTAGGCTTTTGTGCCAATAATGTCCTACTGTTACCACTGCCATTTCAGCCTTGCTGGTTGCAGTAAACAATAGCAGTGTTAGTGTAGATGGGATTTCAGGTGGCTGCTAGTAATTTAACCATCTAAGTGTACTCAGCATAGGTTGGGCATTTGACCGGTCCAAAAATAATCAGTCAATTGGCCAGTCAGACATTGGTCAGATATTGTCGAATGTCAAAAATAGTCAACTATTTTAAAGCACTAATTTATTAGAACAGTAACAAAGAGTAAGACTTTATGGTCTCCAGTAGGCTTAGCCGTAGATACTTATGCCTAATAAAATAAGTTAAGTAATTTAGTTTTTGTAAACTCAGAAAAATGCAAAACATAATGAAATGATGTTCTAAAAAATGAAGATTTAATTACTACTTTTTTTTTTAGGTTATCATTTAAATGTTAACATTATTCAAGACTGAACAGTTACAAAAAAAGAAAAATAAACTTAAACAGAAATAAACCAAACACAGAGGAACTATTAAAGAAAAGTCATTTAAAATGTGCTTATCTGAGGTAGGCAGCTTAATAGCTTTGCATCTTTTTGTTATGTGTTGGAGGAAGGAGGTTTAACAACTGTGAACCCTCCTATCCCTTCCCCATTCCTTTTTGAGTTAATTACGATATGTTTATCTAGTCATTTTAGACTGTACGCTCTTCAGGATAGGAACCGCGTCTTTTAACTTGTTTGTTGTGCTTTGTAAACCACCATGTACGTTAATGGCCTGGTATACAAATAAAGATATACATACATACAATGCTTATTCTAGAAGATTCCAGTCAATCAAGATGTTCAGTTTTTTCAATACAGGTAGCATTAGCATGTAATAACGTGAGTGATCAAGATGTTTAGGTAAGCTAGCAACAGGTAGCACCATGATGCAGTCAAAATGGTAGGTCATGGCTTGCATCAGCATTGTTGCTGAAATATTTGACTGCGGTCAAATAATAGGTTGTCAGCTGACATTATTTGACTGGTCAGTTGACCAATTTGCCAAGCCTAATCTAAATATAAAGCAAGAGACAATCGATAGATACACATGGGGGAGTACAAGTGAACAATGAGGCAGTATTGGTCAGTAATATAGGCAGTGGGCTCTACATACCCACAGTCTAACCTTTATCAAGTATTTTTGTAGGCAAAGGAGAGTTTTTGAGGAAGGTTCTGAATTTGGGTAATGAGGTAGCATTGCAACTGTTTACAGGGAGCAGCTCCATGCATGTGGGAAATCATGGGGAAAAAGCACAAAGGTGCTTGCTTGTTGGAAAATGTAACAAGTGAATGATAGAGGCTGGTATTGTGGGCCGATCAGAGGTAAGCATCCACAGCTCAGTAGTGAATGAGAGATGATGGGTAGGATGGGGATTAACTATGAAAGGCCTTGAAAGTGAATACAAGCAGCTTATTTTTGATATGATAGAAATGCAGGAGCCAGTGTAAGAAATCACAAAGGTGAAATGATTAAAACAGACTAGGAAAATGATCTTTGCAGCAGCATTCTGAATGGATATGAGTGGGGCAAGATTGCATTTGTCAAGGCCAGAAAAAAGAAAGTTACAGTAATCAAGACACAAGATGATGAGAGCTTGGATGAGTTTTAACTGGATGGATGGGTGGATGAGAGAGACCTTATTTTTGAGCAGTTCAGAAAGAATCAGCAAGATTTAGACATAGCCTGGATGTGAGGATCTAGCAAGAAGCCTGACTTGAAGATAATGCACATGTTGTTATAGGCCTGAATGACCAGCAGGATGGTGGTAATGTCCACAGTCAGTACTTTTGGTGGCAGATGCTCAGTCTCTTTCTCAAGATAATTCCAAAGCAGACTGTGGAGAGTAACAAAAGGATCTCACAATATTGGGTGACTGGGCAAGAAAATGGCAAATGAAAGTCAATGCTGATAAATGCAAAGTAATGACATGGCCAACTATACTTACAAATTTATGGGGTCTAAATTAGCTGTTAGCACTCAAAAAAGAGATCTTGGAGTCATTGTGGATAGTTCTCTGAAAACATCCTCTCAATATGCAGCAGCAGTCTCAAAAAAAAAAAAAAAAAAAAAAGCAGCTCCCAATGTTAAGAACCATTAGGAAAGGGATAGATAAAAAGGCAGAAAATATCATAATACCTCTATATAAATTGATAATACACACAAGCCTTGAAAACTATGTGCAATTCTGGTCACCCAATCTCAAAAATATATATATTAGAATTGGAAAAGATACAGAGAAGGGCAGCAAAAATGATTAGGGTCTTTTTAATATCTCCCATTTAATATTTAATGTTTAATATTATTTAATCAATTAATATTAATAATGAATTAATATCAATGTTTAATTTAATAATATTATTAAGGTCTTTTTAATATCTCCTGATACGGACATGTCAGCTTGGAAAAGAGATGACTCAGAGGGGATATGATAGAGGTGTATGATATCTTGACTGGTATGGAGGAAGTGTTTACTCTTTCACATAACCCAAAAACAGGGGTCACCTAAGTTTCCCTCTAAGCTGCGCGGCCACGCAGCAGGCTATCAAGGGCGGCACACACTGGGAGGGTGCCGCACCCCTGGCCAAGCCCTTATGGAGCTGCCAGGCTGTGGAGAGGTGCCCCTCCCCCAGCCCTGAGCTGCTGCAGCGAGAGGGGGTTTGGGGGAGTCCACTCTCCCTGCAGCAGCCCCAGGGCAGCCTGTACCCCAAACCCCTCATCCCTGGCCCCACCCCAGAGCCCTCACCCCCGGCACTTCAGTCCTCTGCCCTGGCCCTGAGCCCTCTTCTGCACCCCAGGCCCCTCATCCCTGGCACCACCCCAGAGCCTTCACCCCCAGCTGAAGTCCTCACCCCTTAGCCCCAGCCCTGAGCCCCCTCCCATACTCCAAAGCCCTCAACCCCACACTGCCACACATCACCTCCATATTGGTGCACATAACAAAATTCATTATGCACATGGACATACAAAATTAGAGGGAACACTGGGGGTTACCCAATGAAATTAATAGGCAGCAGGTTTAAAAAAAAACAAAACAAAAAAACCACACAACGCACAGTCAACCTATGGAACTTGTTGCCGGGGAATGTTGTGAATGCCAAAACTATCACAGTGTTCAAAAAAACTTGATAAGTTCATGGAAGATATGTCCATCAGTGGCTTTTAGTCAAGATGGTCAGGGATGCTACCCTATGCTCTGCGTTTTCCTTGCCTCTGTTTGCCAGAAGGTAGGAGTGGATGACAGGGGATGGATTACTCGACGATTGCCTGTTCTGTTCATTCCCTCTGAAGCATCTGGCATTGGTCACTGACAGAAGACAGGATATTAGGCTAGGTGGACCATTGGCCTGACCCAGTATGGCCATTCTTATGTTAATATGCACGGCATTGTAGGAAGGAGAATGAACTAGCAGTTAAAGCAGGGTAGTAGGTAGTGTTGTTCCCTTTCCAGGAAGTAGATCAGGGGAACTAGATGGTGTTATGAGTGTTATCGAGGTGCTCTGTTTCCGACTGCGAGATTACCCTCCCTCCCATATGGAGTATATTAAGGAATTCCCTATTGAATACTGGCAAGTCTGAGGAGATATTGTCATGGCTATTGAGGCCATATTGGCCTTTCCCTGTGTGTTTCCCTGAATTTAAAAGGCCTGAAGAAAGGGAGCCTTCTCCCAAAGTGGTTCAAGGAAAATGGCCCTCCCCAGAATCATCCTGCCCAGATAAATCACTGTTGCTGGTACCAAGAAAACAGTCTCTCCTTTTACTTGTCCCAGATAGTCTATCTAAAGAACTAGAGGTGTCTGTCAAACATCTGTACACAGATCCAGATCTTGATGATAAAACATCTTCAAATGTGTGGGTGTGCATCATCTCCTTTTCCTGGAAAGCTTAGAAATAACTACTATCTTAAAGATCCTTTCAGTAACATCAGAGACAATGACACACCCAGTTCTGGATATTCTGGGTTCGCCTTCCAGAAGTAAGATACCTTGCTGCTTCTTGACACTAAGTATACCTAAATAAACCTGGTTAAATCCATCATCTAAACCAGCAGTTGCTAAGAAATCAGACAAGTTATACAATCTGCATCTTCAGGGCTTCTTGTTCTTCCAGACCTACTCAGCTTCAAATTAATTGGTAGTGGAAACTGCCATTCTAAGAGCAAAGGGGGGTTGAGTCCACTCTACCCTTTCAGACAGAGTAAGAAGGTGGTAGATACTCTGGGTAGAAAAGTTTTGTGCTCTGCTACACCAGGCACTATTAGAATTGGAAACTATGAAGCAGTAGTGTCCAGTTACCAATATTACCAATGGGAGGAAATAGTACTGTTTTGCCCAGTCACTGCTGGAAGACCAGAGAAAACTAGCCAAAGCCCTTCTCATCAAAGATCAATTACCTGCTTAGCACATATTAAGAGCATCTTTCTGTACTTTTGATGCACCATTCACAATTACTTTAAGGGGCTTCTCCTTACCATGTTTGTGAATACTCCTGCAGTAACTCCAAAAACAAGAATTCCAAATAGATCTCCATTTAATGGTAAAAACAACGTGGCATCTTAAAGACTAACAGATTTATTTGGACATAAGCTTTCATGGGTAAAAAACTGCTTCCTCAGATGTTTTTGTGGACACAGACTAAGACGGCTACCCCTGTGATACTTGACACCATTTAATGGTGTCTAGCTGTTCAGCTGTATATCAGATGAAGTTCAAAATCTATAGGATTTCTTAGATGACTCGGAAAAGATTTGGGGTAACTGTGTCTCTATTCCCTGTTCATTTCAAAAGAAACAATTGTAAGAGGCCCATGTTCAGCATCAGCAGACATGCAGCCCCTACAAACAACGAGCTAAAGGGAGATCTGCTGCATAATCTTCCTTTGCACCAGCTTCAGGTTTGACAAGATGTACAAGAATCCCAGACCAGATATAAACCTGTCTCCCCTTAAATTTGGAAACTTTCTTAGATGACTATCACCACATCCAGTGATCCTGGAGATCATCCAGGAGAGCTGCTCCATTCAATTAAACGCCATCTTTTTCTCCATCACCCCTTGTTCATTCCTTATCTCTCTTCAGGGATCCTCTTCACGGGAATTTACTAAGATCAAAAGTTTCTCTACTTGAGTCAGGTGCCATAGAGGAAATTTCAGAGGAAGGAATTTTTTTCAGGTAATTTCTGACCCCTGAGATGGAGGCTTCCAACCCATTCTAGACCTTCAGAGAAGTTAAATTTCCTCATCAGCTCAAATTCCACATGCTTATCCTAGTCTCTGTCATGTCTGTCTTATCTACAGAGCACTGGTTTGAGGCATTTGATTTATAGGATACATATTTTCACATCTCAATCACACTTTCTAATTGAAAAGGTTAATTACTGTTGTGACTAAGATTGCTTAGTGTTAGAGGAGATCATTAATAAGTGGCTTCCATTGTGCCTATCTAAAGCATTTTGAGTATTCATAAAGTACCTTGCAGCAGCACATAGGAGATGTCAGAGTATCCATGTCTACCCTTATTTGGATGATTGATTCATTGAGGGGTTCTCCTAGGGGAATCAAGCAAAAGTTATGATACAGACAACACATTTCCAAACACTAGGGTTCAAGATATATTGGAAGATGTCGTACACCGCTACAACCCAGATGACAATTTTATTGGGGCAGCTTTTTTTCTTCCAGAAGAAAGATGTTTAGAGTAATAGTAATACTCAGGAGAACTCATGTCAAATAGCGATGTTCCTCAAGCTGATGGGCCTTATGACCTTGATGTACATATCTCCATATGCACATCTAAAGACGAGGCCTCTACAACACTGGCTAGCAAGACCATTCCAAATATAGACGGCATGTTTATGAAATTGCCACTATCTCTAGAGTTGTGTTCCTATATCTCATGATGGATTTGAATGTAACTTCTTTTAAGACATTTCAGCATTAACTCCCTGGCTCCATTGGCCACAGTCATCTCAGATGCTTCCAATTTTGGCTGGGGAACTCATTACAAGAATTTGACTATTCATGATCAGTGGAATTTCTGGGAGGAAAAATCCATATCAGTGTTTTAGAATTACGACCAATATATTGGTATCTCAAGTCCTTTCGCCCTCGACATGGAGAGTGTTTCAGGTAGCTATCAATAACGTCACAGCAGTATTTTACATGAACGTACTTGGGTGAGGACTGTGGGAAAGGTGCATAGTACAGCAAACTTATCCTATAGCTCTCCACTTTGCAGATAAGGAAAATATATACTACTGGCAGATTAGCTGAGCAGAGATTTTACTTGATCAGCAGGAAGTAGCACTCAAGAACTCTGTAGTAAATGACATTTTCTCCCTGTGAGTTTATCTGGAAATAGATATATTTGCAGCAAGACCCGGCTCCAACCTTTGGCGGTCTTGCTCCAGGGTAGGAGTGGATAATGAGTCCATCTTGAATGACTTTCTTTTAGACGGGGGACTAGATTTTCTTTTTATGGTATTTTCCCAATTTTTAAAGGGTGTTTTTTTGTCTCTAACTGCCTCTTTTATTCTCTTTAGCTATGGTGGCACGTTTTTGGCTCTCTTGTTTTTGTTTTGTTTTAAAAGTGGGGTATACATTTCATTTGAGCCTTTCTTATGGTGTTTTTAAATCGTTTCCATGCAGCTTGCAGTCATGTCACTCTTGTGACTGTTCCTTGTAATTTCTGTTTAGTTTCCTCATTTTTATGTAGTTCCCCTTTTTGAAGTTAAATGCTATTGTGAACCCTGAACCAAGAATGAGAATTTAGGGTTGGGATAATATACCTAAGAGTACTTCTCATGTACTAACTAATCTTTCTGAGATTTTTTTTAAAAGTTGTGAAATCAAATTTGGACATCCTTTTCCTCCAACTTTCTTCAATTTTCTTATTTCCAATGTATTACAAACCTTTTTCCTGCGTAAGACTCTAACAAGTTGTATAACTCCAGTTTTTAAAAGGGGATTTGCTCGTTCCACAGTCATGCCTTGGAAGAAGGATCACTGAAAAGAGGGGGAATTTGATGTTGGCATGGTGTTGAACTGGAGAGATTAATCTGTCTGATCACTTTGGGCACTTTTTCAAAGGCATAAGTGGCGGCTTTTGGTGCCTGACTGCTATTTGTCCCTTTTTGAAAATCTCTATTTCCTTGGACCCAATAGGTTAAAGAAAATTGAAAGTTGTACTTGGAAAAATTGAGCCAAATGGTCCTTGAAGGAATAATGGAAAGGGCAAAATACAAAATCAACTTGGGATTCTCTAGCAGATTTTCAAAAATACTATTTATCATGAACAGTGTAAAGCAGATTCCCTCAGGCAAACAAAGATATCTGTTTTCTTTTTGACTGCCGAAACATTTTTGTTCTCTTGTCTAAACTTCAGTGGGCTTGGGAAAATTCCTGAAGAAGATTCCTTGTGTTCCTGAAAAGGTCCTTGCACTGTCCCTTCTGTAAGATGGCTGGCTTAGATCTGAAAATGCTTGTAAAACTGCATCTTTTAATTTTTCTAAATTGTAGTCTGTCCTAAAACTAAGACTTACAGCTGTGTGTAACATAATTTTTGGCATTCTTCAAACTTTGTAAGATCTTCAAGCAAAGAGACAGTAAGGATTTGATATTTCTAATGTAATAACAAGTAGAAATATTTGTGGAAGGGTCTCCCTTACATTCAAATGTAGTGCTGCTAACTCACAATTTTTATTGCAAGTTATGTAAGTTTGATGTTTTACTTAAAGCCCAGTTCCTGCAATCCAAGTAATTATGTGAAAATTTCAGCTTTTAATTAAAAAGAAAGACATTTCTAGTTCTCATGTTTGCAAATAACAGCTTGAAAATGCAGCCCAAATGCCCAGAAAACTGAAAACCTAAAGACAAAATTAACCTAATTTTTAAAAAGTCTTGTGATTTTTCTCTGGCCTGACTCATGACTTTTGAATATTTGGGACTGATGATAATGCAAAGGTGAAAAGAAAAGGGCAAAACAGTTGTTTAAAAACATTCTTGTTTCAGTTCATCTTGATATTAGATAGAGGCAATTGTTTAGCATGGGCTTTTGAAATTTGATGAGCAACACTACAAGTAATCAATTTTTTTTTCTTTGCAGATTAGTTCTAATATTTTCAGAACACTTCCACCAAGTGATAATCCAGATTTTGATCCAGAAGAAGATGAACCTACTCTTGAAGCCTCCTGGCCTCACATACAGGTATGGGATTACTTTTTCAACCAATCTTGAAATGTAGAAACTAAATGGTGATGTATTCCTATGGATATTTCTCAAAAAGAACAATTTATTGCATCTGCTTATCATTCCCCCTTCTAAATTTAGAAACAGTTGGATTATTTTTTGAAAAAGTTTAAATGCATCTTTCTGCCACACTCACACACATGAGCCCCTCAGAAAGGAGTTAGGTGTGTTTTGATTCTTGAAACCAAGCCCCTATATTTTTATTATCCTATCATAGCTGAAAACCTGGCATATGTGTTTCATGTACAATATAGCAGTATTTTGGCTTCACTTTTATCACAATCATTTTTAAGCATTGCATATTTTGTACATGTAATAGTGGGTTTTCTGTATGGTTTAACTAAAGTACAGATGTGTATCAACAAATGAGTTTTTTCCTTTTGATAGTTTAAAAAAAAAAGAAGAAGCAATAGACTTAATTTTTCTTTTGAGCAAGACAAATATCTCCCTCTTCTTCCCCTCCCCCTGCCCCCCCAAAGCCTACAATACAGGCATTGTAGTTGGATAACAGTTGGCGAGTTATTTCATTGTTTCACTCCTGTACCAACCTCGTGACTTTGTAGCAGTGCTCTATTAATTACGATTGATTTGTGATACTGTTTTTTTTTTCACATAACTGTTTATTTGAACAAGCAAACATAGGTTGTAGTCAGCAGGGTTCTGATTGCATGTAGTGACCGTACATTAGCTTGGTTTGGGGGGGCAGGGGGAGTCCTCTTGCATTAAATCAATAGGGAGCAGATAATTATACTACCTAGTGCGCACCACTACAAATCATTTGGTGATTTCAAATGCTACTTTTTGACACTATAATCCATAATTATGCTACTTTAGTTAAATTACAGAGAATAGTGCCATGAATATTCTCTACAAAAAGTACCTGTTCAAGGCAGTATTTGGATGCTTAGTCATGTTAAAGATACAAATTTCCCTGAGCACTGACCATTCAGCCTAAGGTTCCTAATAACTATTAACCCCCTGGGGGAAAAGAAAAAGTCTTTGACTGAATTTTACCTGCATGAGAAATAGCTATAATTGCAATGAGTCAGAGGCTTGATGAAAGGAAGGAGATTAGAGCAGATGACTCCTACATACAGTAAGCACATAGATCAGCTATATCAAAGGACTTTGGTCCATCAGGAGTTAGAACTTAGAAAGGCCTGTGAAGTTCACTTGCAGGCATAAGACAGAGATCTACCTCTCCCTATAGAAGTGATATGTTTCTCTTGACATGCTCAGTACTTCTTAGAGTATATGTTCCTATGGGTGCTCCACCCTATGGGGGGTGTGTGTGTGTGTGTGTGCGCGCCTGTGTGCTCTCTGCCAGAGACTGCAAAGCAGTATCTGTGGATCTGTGCAGAGCAGCACCTCGTGCTTCCAAATAAGGGCGTATAAGCAGTCACGAAGCTGCTCCACTCACCTCCTTCTCAACCACCTCTGGCTTGAGACAAAGCAGTTGCATCTCCACTGTTTCAGCTTCCCACTTTTCTTAACATAGATATTTTCTTTTTTTCTTTAGTTCAGTTATTTTATTTCTTCACTCCTGTTCTGTTTTAGAGGGGGCTTTGCCCCCCCCCCCTTTTTTTTTCTTGTTAGAACCCATGTTTTTAGTCCTTTAGCACTCCAGGTTATGCAGAAGACCCTGAGGTTTAAGCCCTGCCAGACTTGCCACACGTCTTTGCCCCATAGTGATGGGCATTGGAGATGCCTCCACTGCCTCAGAGACACCTACCCAAAATGTATGTTCTGCACATGGTTTAAAGGCAGGTCTAGAAAAGACAGACAGGCTAGACTTAAGAACCTTCTAATGGAAAGCTCACTAGTCCCAGCGGGATCCACTCCTCTCCCTGCCCTCCGGTACGTTGGCCTCAATGTCCCAGGCTGCTCCGGTAGCTGTTGCAGTTCCAGCAGCACCTTCGCAGGTTAGGACATCTAAGAAGAAGCCTCTTTCTCTTGCAAGGGAAACAAGGCACAGAGGTAGGTCACACCATAAATCCCACACTAGTGAGATCTTGCATCTCTCAAGGAGTCAAAGGCCTCGAGCAATCTACTTTCCCAGATGCTTTTCTGCATGACTCCATCCCCACTTTAGAGGCATACTATCCACTTGCTGCATGGGAACACATTATTTCAAACAGATGGATATTGGAGGTGATCAGCATGGGCTATTTATTTGCTTCCACTCTATTTCTCTCCCTCCTCCTTTCCCCATGTCTTTGCAGGGACCGTTCTCACAAAGAGCTCTTAAAACAAGAGGTCCTGTCCCTCTTACTCCTGGGGGAGATTGAGCAAGTTCCCCCAGAATTTGTTGGAAAGGGGTTCGATTTCAACTATTTCCTAGTCCCCAAGAGGGGCTTGAGGATGGAGACCCATCCTTGACCTCAGAAACCTGAACACACACATCCTATCATAGCACTTTAAGAGCTATGTGTTATAAGAGCTATAGTGCTAGCCACTATAATTCCATCCATAGATCTGAGAGACTGGTTCATCACCCTCAACTTCCAGGATGCCTACTTTCATTTAGCCATCCACCCATCCCACAAATGTTTCATAATAGGCTCAGAACTCTACCAGTACTGAGTCCTTTCCTTTGAGCTCTCAATGGCCTTGGGGGTCTTTACAAAGCTGCACTCAGCAATGGTGGCTCATTTACATCAGTGGGGTTTAGCAGTATTCCCATACCTGGACAACTAGGTCCTGAGGGATCAATCAGCTCTAGTGGTCCAGTTGGCAACTTCTAAGGTTCTAACCCTATTTCAGTCTCTGGGCCTTTGTATCAATCAGGAGAAGTCTACATTGACCCCAGTCCAAAGAGTAGACTCTTTTGGAGCCACTGTAGACTCCCTAACCGCCTATCTCCCCAAAGGGATTTTCCACTCTGTCTAGTCTAATCTCAGCAATACAGCACAGCCTGCAAACTGCAAGAACCTGCCTACAACTTGGGCCACGTGTCGGCCTTCACGTTTGTCACACCTCAAATGAGATTGCACCTCAGGTGCCTTCACATGTGGCTTAACGCTGTACATCCCAAACAGTGACTCCAAACTCATCACAGTATCTCAAAGTTCTGATCTCTCTCAGGTAGTGGAAGGACCCACTGAAGGTCTCCATAGGAACCCCTTCATCAGACCCCCCGCCCCAACCCTCAAAAATCCTCTCAATAGATAAATCTCTCTTCTCTTATGAGATGTGGGGGGAGCTCACCTCCAAGAAGCCACAGCTCAGGGCAAGTGGTCCACACCAGAGGTCTCACTCCACCTCAATAATCCTGTTCATTATGCTTATCAGCACTTCCTACTCACCATACAGGGCCAGTTCATCAAAATAATGCTGGACAACAGGGAAGCAATATAATATAGCGACCAACAGGGTGAAGCCAAGAGCCAAGTCCTTAAGTGCATTTTCTATCAGATGGAAATCTCCGCATTTTTTCTTCCAGGCCTACAGAATACAATTGCTGATTCCCTGAGCAGAAAATTCCTTCAGGACCATGAATAGGAGCTCAATGATTCTGTCTTTCACAGCATCTGCCAGACCTGGGATCTCCCAGAAGCAGACCTTTGTCAACCCAAAGAACAGGAAATGTCACCTTTTCTGCTCTAAGGGAGGACAGGGCTGCAATTGATTGAGAGATCCCCTGATAATACCGTGGTCCCGTATCCTGCTGTATGCTTACACGTCGCTACCCCTCATTCTCAAGACATTGCTCTTTCCTGTTGCAGTTTGGGTAAGGGTTATTCTCATAGTGCCGCCCTATCCAAGACAAGTGTGGTATTCTAACCTCCTTCATCTATCTGTGGCCTCTCTGTCTTCCTCTCTCAGGAAGGATCTCCTGTCACAGAACTCTGGGACCCTTATCCATCTAAACCGCTCCTCCCTGAACCTGAGAGGATGGTTCTTGAGCCTGGAGCTAACCTGTTTAGATAAGTCCAGTCAGTTCTCCTATCTAGCAGGAAACCTTAGTTTTGCAAAACTTACCTTACACTTCTATTCCTGGTGTTCTCTTCACTTTTCTTAAGCATCAGAAGTTCCACTGTCCAAAACCCTAGATTACCTGTTCGATTTAAAGACTCAAGGTTTATCAGTGAGCTCAGTTAGAGTACATTTGGCTGCTATCACAGCCTTCCACTCACTCACTGAGGGCGTCTCAATTTTTGTCCACAATACTACAGCCAGTTTCCTCAAGGGCATGTATAACTTGTTTTTCCCTGTATGGAACCCGGCCCACCAGTGGGACCTTAATTTGGTTCTCAGTGCTCTGAGAAAACCCCCATTTTACCAGTGGCTACCTGTTCCCTCCTTCACCTCAAGATCTTATTCCTTATAGCTATCATTTTGACTAGACAAAGGGGAAAAACTCAGTGCTCACATGGCAGACCCACCATTTACTACCTTCAATAGAGATAAAGTTATACTATGTCTCCATCCTCACTTCCTCCCTGAGGTCTCTTTGAAATACCATATTAATCAAGAAATCCATCTACCAGCATTCTACCCAGAGCCACATGCCTCCAGAGAGGAAACTAGCCTACGTGCTCTAGATGTCAGAAGGGCTCTTGCCTTCTACCTTGACAGGACTGTGATGTTCAGGGCCTCCAGATTATTTGTATCCTTTGCAGAGATGGTGAAGGAACAGCCTATTTCCACGCAGACTGTCAAAGTGGGTTTCAGGATGCATTTTAACTAGGGCTGTCAAGCAATTAAAAAAATCATGATTAATCACATGATTAAAAAAATTAATCATGCTATTAATCACTCGGTTAATAGAATCCCATTTATTTAAATATTTTTGATGTTTTCTACATTTTCAAATATATTGATTTCAATTACAACACAGAATACAAAGTGTACAATGCTCACTTTATATTTATTTTTGATTACAAATATTTGCACTGTAAAAAACAAAAGAAATAGTATTTTTTCAATTCACCTAATACAATTACTGTAATGCAATCTCTTTATCGTGAAAGTTGAACTTATAAAAGTAGAATTATGTAAAAAAACCAAAAACCTGCATTCAAAAATAAAACAATGTGAAACTTTAGAACCTACAAATCCACTCAGTCTTACTTCAGTCAATCACTCAGACAAATGCGTTTGGTTACAATTTGCAGGAGATAATGCTGCCCGCTTCTTGTTTACAATGTCACCTGAAAGTGAGAACAGGAGTTCGCATGGCACTGTTGTATCCGGCGTCGCAAGATATTTATGTGCCAGATCTGCTGAAGATTCATATCTCCCTTCATATTTCAACCACCATTCCAGAGAACATGCGTCCATGTTGATGATGGGTTCTGTTCGATAACAATCCAAAGCAGAGTGGACTAACGCGTGTTTATTTTCATCATCTGAACCAGATGCCACCAGCAGAAGGTCTGTTTCTTTTTTGGTGGTTCAGATTCTGTAGTTTTCGCATCTGAGTGTTGCTCTTTTAAGACTTCTAAAAGCATGCTCCACACCTCGTCCCTCTCAGATTTTGGACGGCACTTCAGATTCTTAAACCTGGGTCAAATGCTATAGCCATTTTTAGAAATCTCACATTGGTACCTTCTTTACGTTTTGTCAAATCGTCAATGAAAGTGTTCTGAAAATGAATAGCATGTGCTGGGTCATCATCCAAGACTCATGAAATATATGGCAGAATGCAGGTAAAACAGAACAGGGGACAGACAAGTCTCCCCCAAGGAGTTCAGTCACAAATTTAATTAACACATTATTTTTTTTAATAAGTGTCATCAGCATGGAAGCATGTTCTCTGGAATGGTGGCCAAAGCCTGAAGGGGCATACAAATGTTTAGCATATCTGGCATGTAAATACCTTGCAGTGCCTGCTACAAAAGTTCCATGCGAATGCCTGTTCTCACTTTCAGGTGACGTAAATAAGAAGCAGGCAGTAGTATCTCCTGTAAATGTAAACAAATTTGTTTGTCTTAGCAATTGGCTGAACAAGAAGTACGAGTGAATGGACTTGTAGGCTCTAAAGTTTTACGTTGTTTTGGTTTTGAGTGCAGTTATGTAAAAAAAAAAATCTTACATTTGTAAGTTACACTTTCACGATAAAGAGCTTGCATTACAGTACTTGTATGAGGTGAACAAAAAATACTGTTTTTATCATTTTTACAGTGCAAATATTTGTAATAAAAAACATGTGAGTGCTGTACACTTTGTATTCGGTTGTAATAGAAATCAATATATTTGAAAATGTAGAAAAATATCCAAAAATATTTAATAAATTTCAATTGGTATTCTATTTAACAGTGCGATTAATTTTTTTGAGTTAACCGTGATTAATCGACAGCCCTAATTTTAACGTGTTGTGAATCTGCTGGGATGTAGCCCCCTCGGAGTTGATAGCACACTTCAGCTAAGGCTCAGTCTACATCTGTAGCTCTACTGAAATATGTTCCTGTAGCAGAAATCTGTAGGAGTGCAACTTGGTCTTCCAGTCGCACTTTTGCCAAGCATTACACCAGCTTACCTGTTTCGAGAGATATTACCTTTGGTGACACAGTCCTCCTAACCATCTTGGACTTTCCTTCTCAGCACCCACCTTCTCACTGAGTTTACTGCTTGGGAGTCTCCTACAGTGTAGCATCCATAGGGACACGTACTCGAAAAAGATGGAGAGGTTACTTGAGTTCTTTGAGATGCTTTGTCTCTATGAGGGCTCCACTTCCCACCCTCCTTTGCGCTTGGCTGTGGTCGAACAGTTGGGTCCACGCCTGCTTATATTCCCTATGTTGGAAGCATGAGGTGCTGGTCTGCATAGGCCTGCAAATACTGCTTTGCATTCTCCAGTCGAGAGTGCACAGACATGCTATGGTGATGCACCCACAGGGACAAAACATCTCAAAAATCTCAAGTTACTAGGTGAGTAACAACTTCTTCTGTGCTGTATATTTGTCTAGGAGGAATCAGTTGAAGTCTGAATTCCACAGATACTATTTGAAATTGTTGTCCGCTCTTCACCCTTATACTGAGTTACTCATCCTGATGAACAGGTTTTGGCCAGGCAACTTAATTATTGATTCATTATTTTTCCTGTACATGGTCATTCATTAGATTTGGATGCTGCTGTTTGGTTAGAATTGTTCATTCCACCATAATGGAAGCAATTTGGCTTTTTCTTTCCCTTCTTCTAAGTTCAGATGTCCACTGCTGGACTGCAGCAGCACTGAGCCCTAACACCAGCCTAAACTGCCTGTCAACGAGAGCGCAGCTTTAGGATTGCTGTTCTTTAAAACTGAGTGCTTTCAAGTCGAAGAAGCTCTGACTGCTGGGAGAATCAAATGAATTGGATTTTCAGTAACTGGAACCTGTTGGTGCTTTTAGAATAGCCTGAGGATCTGGTTTCTTGTGCTTTGTGTCTCAGTGCATCCTGTCCCACCCATGACTGGCTTCCTTCAACAATATAGCAGAGTTCTAGCCCACAGTTGCAGTTTCTCTACCACAGACCTTTCAAATAGCTTGGCTCTGCAGAAGAAAAGGAAGCCTGAATTTCTCGTCTCCTCACAGATTCGTCTGTGTGAGCCACAGCAACCTGTCCCAAATTGTCATTTTATTGTGCCTGTTTGCAGTTATCCACAGAGCAATGCGATAGGTAATGGTGTAGTAATTTATACCACCAGGCTGCTAGCACACAATCCAAAAGGCTGTAATCTTTAAATAATAAAATCAGTATTAAAGACACAATTGCCCCAGATGTGGCATAGCTGTAAAAATAGGCAACAAGTCAAAAGCAGTTCTGAGATAGTTTGGTTGAACTGTTATGGTCTAGATCAAGAAGGTTGATGATGACACTAATAACTATTTCTCAGCATAAGAAATTGTGGAACTTGCTGACAGTGGAGTTATTCGCATCAAAGCCCAATTGCAATATACTAGTGGTCTCCAAGGAAAAAACATCAAGGCACAAAAGCAATAGATCTCTAGAATTTCTGCAGTATAATCCTCTTCTGAGGGTTTCCAAAGAAAGCATTCTAGAAAGCCCAAGTTTCAGCTTTGTGTCCTAGAAACAGCAAATGGTAAGACTGCCTAGATACCTGAAGATTGCTTAGAGCCAGCCGAGCTACCTAAATTCTTTTCAAGTGTTCAGGATTCTCCTCTGGTGTATATCGGAAGTCTGATTTTGGAATGCTGAAATAGTTTTTCCACTTTGAAAAGTGCATTCCTTGAGAACAATAGCAGTAACCTTGGTTCCAGAACTGCATGCAGTATATGAGGAAATATATAAAGCAGCCAGATGGTCATTGATGCAGTTAGTAGAAGTCAGACATGCAGTCGGGTGTGCCATGCATCTTCCATTAGCATCAGTCTTGTTTTATAGGCAGCACATGTAATGACACCTATAGTTCAGGTTGCCTACTTCTACCCATTGCAAAACCATATAACTTTCACACTTGAACGGTTCTGGCTGGAATTTTTCATGCCAGGTATCTGCCTGAAGCTTTTTTTTTTTTTTTTTTTTTTTTTCAAGGTGAAGCGTGGGTGGGAATTTCAGCAAAAATTATTCAGCTGTTTACAAGAATGTTAGGAAAAATATATTCTTCTAACCATGTTGACAGATTTGTTGTAAGGTTCTTTGAGAAGCTCTAGTGCCTCCATCACAAAAATATTATGTGACCATGTAATTAAAATGCATATACACAGAGGAGTAGAATTAGAATTGCATGGGCAAACTTTATTCTGGCATTTCCTAACTTCTGTATGCTTGACTTTGCAATGTTTTCTCTCTCAATATAATTTTGTTTTATGTAATGTGTATAGTTTCAAATCCCTCTTAAATGGCTACTGCTAAATTCCTTCTGTCAGAATCTAGGAATTTGTCAGAGGGGAAAAAGAGGAGAAATATTGGGGGAAATACTGGAAATTTCCTTTCTTGGGCCTATCAGGTGCACTGATTCAAAACCCCTTAATTTATAATTTGTTATGATAATCACAAACACAGATACAGGCACTTATGCATTTATCATGTATTTCATGATGGTGCATCACAGGCATTTTTCTACTACCTTATTTGTTCTTTATTTAGGAAGTTTAGTCAATTTTTTAGGTATTGGTTCTTTAAAGGATTTGACTAGCCTTCAGTAGGATTCCATCCATGTATCACCAGATGTTCTTAAGGCTGTAGTTTAAAAATGTGAATAAAAGTATTACTCCTCATAGGTTTCTAAGGCCCACTCAATAGTGGCCATACAATAGCATTTCAACAGGGTTTTAATACACACAGCAGCGCTAAAATGGTAGTTGGTTACAACCAAGGCCTCATATCTCCAATGACACTGTATGCCTAAATTTATGTGCCATACCTTACGTCTATGAAACACATTTCCACCCCCAGGTCTCACTGCATAAAGAGGCCCCACTCTTGTACATCTAGTGGTTTGAGAGAGGAGAGTCAGATTGTAGTTGCCACCCTGCATTTCGCTCCCCTTCTACTATGACTTGAAGTATGCCGTTTTCTGTATTGAGCTTCTCAGGATCTCAAGGGTGAGGCATGAACTCTGGCCCCTCAATACCTCTCTGATCTGTTACAAGTCTTTTTTGCTCCCCTCAGTCCCTTCCCTCCTGTGGATCTGCCAAGGCCCATGGGATGGGGACCAGCACTTCTGAACAATTAAGGGGTAAAATTCTATATATGCTGTATCATGTTGGGTCTAAAGTCTGCAACAAGACTTTGCTGTTTGGGTTGGGGTATCAAGTATACAGAAGCCTAATTTATAGTAAAGATTAAACTTTAGTGCATTTGTCCAGTTTTTTAAAATACAGATTAATTTTTAAAAATTATAGTTTATATCTATCTCTGGGAAGCAAACTTTCTTTAATATGTATTTTTTTTTAAAGCGAATTTCTAATCATGCACACAGGTCTGTTTGTATTCATATTTGAGTCCTCGCCTCTGTAAGTTATACAGGTTTTTAATTGTACCCTTCTGATGCTAAAATATGTTCAATATCCTATTTCGCCATTTAAAATAACTAGAAATAAGAATATATTTGGTACTTTGAACCTTTTACTAGTTTAGTAAAGAGTAGTGGTAACTTCTTCAAAGTTTTCATTTTAATGTTTGTTGTAGTTGGTGTATGAATTTTTCCTGAGATTTTTGGAGAGCCCAGATTTCCAGCCTAGTATTGCAAAGCGATACATTGATCAGAAATTTGTACAGCAGGTGAGTGTAACATTTTTATATTTAATAGTCAATTAACTCTTAACTAAAAGGGATGTTGTGGTGTTGGTTTGTATTGCACAGCTGAATATCTAAATAATACAGCATAATTTTACTTGTGCAGGTCATAAAATAACCAGCTTTATTAAAATGTAATTCTTTGTATTGTAACATGAGAATCCTTTGTTTGCCAACTGTTATATTAGCAGAGGAACATCTACATAGACTACATGTAATCTGGGAATTCAGAAACATATAAAACATAGGGATAATACTGAGTTCTGTTGCAATTATTTTTTCTTAACATACAGTAGTTTCAATTTGTGGAACAAATTCAAGTTTCTTAGTGATCTATACTGTATTTTAATGTTTTCCCATGAAATAGATAATCCTCAGTGCTGTTCTATTGTAATGGCTTTGTGACTCTCACTACATAAGCTAATATTTTTGTGATGGTTCTCAGGGCATCCAGGACTGTGAGTCGTCTTGTTACCCCAGCATCCAGCATGAGGGAGACTTGCCTGTGCCTAGCTGGTTGTTGACTCCCTAACGCTACCAGCCTTTCAGCCACTCAAGCACTCTCTTCTGGGCTCTGCCAGCCTTGTATTTGCCTTGCATATTAACAATAGATGCATCCCAGTCCCCAAGTCCCTTTTGAAATATTCTGTTGTGATATCCAGCCCCTGACACCAGTTATTCACAGAAATCCTAGGTCCTCTGCCTCAAAAGTACCCCAAGTTTACCAGTTTTACCTTAAAGCACCGCTCCTGTATAACACACAGCACTTGTAATAAAACAGAAGATTTATTTAAGAAAGGAGAGAGATTGTGCTATAAACAAGAAGCAGAGATGGAAACAAATAGTTACAGTACATAACAAAATAATAAAACTCAAACCTGGGTCAACACTTCATATTTATCTTTCATATCTAAAAATAGGTTTTCCTCCCAAAGTTCAGTCTGTTGCAGAGCTGGCTACCTTCACAGGAACTAGGATCCAGTTTTTCATGAGAACACCCCTGCTCCTCAGGATGTCTCCTCAATAAAAGAATCCAAAGTGCCTTTCCTCACTGCTATCCTCAGTGCTATTTTCCACTGCATGCATCCGATGAAGTGAGCTGTAGCTCACGAAAGCTTATGCTCAAATAAATTTGTTAGTCTCTAAGGTGCCACAAGTACTCCTTTTTTTTTTTTCCTCACTGTGTTATGCTGAAACAGTCTTTTGTCTTTATTCATAGGCAGGGTGATTCTCTGTTTGCTGTAATGTTTCTTTTTTACCTCCAAGTGGTTTCGATTACTTGCAGTTGTCTCTGATGGTTTTCCATTGAAAGTCTTGGAATGGAGCAAGGCTAGACAGTTGAGCCTTTCATTCCATCACTGGCTAACCAAGTCAGGGTGACAACTCTCTTTCTTGAGTGGGCCATTACTGAGATATATGTAATCCCCGTGTGACTAATGTTTACTCTGAGTCCCTAAAGCATACTTTCGATATAAATAATTATTCTCTAAATATTACCTGTACTTACATCTCACAGGGATTATGAATTTTGACAAGTTATGAACTAGAAACCAGTTAGTATAAGCAAAAAAGTATATAAAATGTGTAATTCATCATATTTATTTTGAAATGAGAAGTCATTTAGAGCAGATATATTTTCTGTTACCTACTGATATCAGATTCAGACAGAAAGTACTCATAGTTGTGATGGCTGTGAGATTTTTTTTTTGTTCTACAGCTTTCTTTATAAAAGCACCATAAATCTGTCAGAACCTCACTCTTTCCTTTCTCCTGAGAAAATGTACATAATGCTTATTATCTTTTCATTTTACAGAATGTAGGCCCTGATCCTGCGAAGACTTATATATGCGCTTAACTTTAAACACATGAGTTTTGTTGAAATCAGTAGGCTACCTGTGCCTATTTATGCATGTGTATGTCTTTGAGGATAGGGGCCTTAAATAAATACCTCACTGTCATTTGTGAGAATTGTTTACAAATTTTTGAAGCTATAAAGTGCAGCGCTTTCTAAATGTTGAGTTATTAGATAAAACTATAATCAAAATGATTAATGTAAGGACATTTTATCCCAGTTTAAATGACTTAACTTAAGGGCATTGTATAAGAAGCTTCCTCTTGGGTTTGGATGTAATTTTTAGAAGATTAAATGCTATGGGACAGTAAAAATAAAGCATCTGAGTTAACAAGTTATATTAATTTATTTAATATTGAATATTTGAACAGAATTGTAAGTAACAATGTTGTTTGCATCTAATAATACTTAAATGATTTGTGAATTAGAATTAACAAAATGACAGTTTAATTCCTTTTAAAAAGTAATATCTCAGATTTTTTTTTAAAGCTGTTGGAGCTTTTTGATAGTGAAGACCCACGAGAGCGTGATTTCCTAAAGACAGTCCTTCATCGAATTTATGGAAAATTCCTTGGATTAAGGGCATTCATCAGAAAACAAATCAACAACATTTTCCTCAGGTGCATTATAGATTTAGTTCTTTATATAGCCTAGATGATAAATATTTTCCTTTAAGTCAAAGATTCTCCTTTTTAATGGTTGTACCTGAAAGAGCCAGCAGAATTGTCATAGCAGGTGCTATCTAGCTAACAGGGAAGTCATATAGTTGTCCTTTACATAGACTTGGTCTGTAAGATGTTGACTGAATGAGAATTGAGAGAGCTCAGCACCTTGCAGGATCAGGTCTTTATTTTAGGACTTGATTATGCTTGAAAACTTTCACTAGTTGTAAAATGTAAAACTTAATGTTGTTATACTGGTTCAAATCCCTAATATACTTACTTAAACAAGTTTAAATCACTGTAACTGATTTAGCTTAATGTGAAGGAAGAATGAACTCTAAGCATATGTCTGCACAGCAAAAGCTATGCATTGGCTAGCCTACCTGAGCTAGCTTGAATCCAGCTATCACGGGTAACAAAAGCTGTGAAATCAGTGCTGTTGTGAGATTGAGTGTGGATATTACAAGCCTGGCACAGACCCTGGGAAGGTATTTGGCTCGCTGGTTCAGTCTGACTTCGCTACTATTGTTACCCACACTAGCTGGATTCAGGCTAGCTTGGGTAGGCTAGTCTGGCTTTTGCTGTGAAGATGTACCATAAACCCCAAAAGAGCCAACTGTCTTTTAACTTTGAAGAAAAACAAATGTTAGAAATAAAATAAAATACATTTGAGAAGGAGTTTCACGTTTAGAAATTATTTTTCCCCTCTTAGTTTCATTTTATTCATGTATTTATTGCTATTACATCTTATTTTTTAACAGGTTTATATATGAAACAGAACACTTTAATGGTGTTGCTGAACTACTTGAGATATTGGGAAGGTAAGTTTGGTTCGATAATATAAAATGAACAGTTGAACATTATTTTTTGTGTTCCTATCCAATTATTTTGGGGGTGGGGTGAAAGAATTGTTCTGATGCTTATAGTGATGAACAGAGGTCATTGGTATTTTTATATTTCCATGTTGCTATGCAAATGTAGAATTAGAAAAGTGCACTTTCTCTGTGTAAATCTTAGAGATGATCTGCAAAACATTCGTTTTTAAATTGGGCTTCTCTTTTTGGCTTTGGCATGATGCATGAAAAGCATGAAAGGTAGCTTTTTCCTTAAAAAGGGCTTTGTTTTCCCTTGCTTTATCTTAAAAATATTGACATTTCTCAATCATGGCTTTGCCAAGAGACTAATTGTGTATCTCCAGAGGAGAATATTGTTAGCTCTTACATCTAATTGAAGATATTAAATCTTTAACAGGTTTTTCCTTCTCTACCATGTTAGTCATTAAAGTTTTGTAGGTGTTAAAATAGTCTGACTGAATATCCTTTCCCCTCAGAGTTGCTTATCTTTCCCACTCTGAGATTTTTGTGATGGTACTCCACAGTTGACATAGATCTATTCTGCATTGGTGAAATTTACCAAAAAAATTCCCACTGGTTCAGCTGAATACTTGTTAAAGTTAATGAGAGCTGGAGGGAGACAGAGCTTCAATGATCAGAACCATTTTTATTACTGCTTCAATTAGACTTGCCTTTTAGCAGGTTTAACTAAAACACTGATTCTTCCTGCAAGAGCATGTCTACAGCAGGGCTCCCATATACAGGATTAGCTGAGTCATTGAGGATTTTTTGGTAAACTTCACTGGTGTACACATGGCAATGGTGTCTACCCTTAAGAAGCAGGACCTGAATTTGTAAGGTAAAAAGCAAACTACTACCTCCTCCCTAGCCCCCATTTTAAAAAAAGCCACCCAAACAAATAAACTTTCAGGTCTTATTTGTGTGTCAAAGTAGTAAAATAGGACACAAGTCTATCTCTTCTCTTTCAAGGTCACCTTTTAATTATTGTGGGTGGACAGTGTGTCAGCCTCACTAAGCTCTATGGTTAATGTGCCTTGCTAAGCTCCACAGTGATTTAAAAATGGAAAAATCTTAGAAATTTGAGTCTAGATTATCACCAGAGGTCACAAAAGAACTGAACTTGTCTACTGCGGACATTGATAACTGAGGTATGGCGTTATACCTATTGATAATAGCTGAGGATGGGCTTCCTGCCCACTTCCCAGTCCCTAAAGTAATAGGCACATTTTGTAAAATACATATAAAAAATAGCTTTGAGTACAGTAGTTCTCAGTCTACCAAGAAAAAGAGACAGTTTCCCCCATTTTTTTAAGATGAAATAACTGTGCTTATTCATGTTTTTCAGCATTATTAATGGTTTTGCACTGCCATTGAAAGCAGAACACAAACAGTTTCTTATGAAGGTGTTGATTCCTATGCATACTGCTAAGGGATTAGCTTTGTTTCATGCACAGGTAGGTTTTTTGAAAAATTATTGGAACAGAATATATTTTATTAATATATAAGTATAAATAAACCTTAAAATGTTTTCCATACTTGGGGAAAAGAAATTGAGAAGTCATAGCCTGCATTTGAAAACTTTTTGGTTTTTACTGGTTTATCACAACTCAGACATTATTTAAGCTTGGTACCTTTTTGTATTGTCATCTTCATGTAACAAATACTGTTTACAAAAGAATAGAGGAATCTTGAATGTTTTTCTTTGAGAAGCATACTTTTTTCTTCTTCTTCGAGTGCTTGTTCATGTCAATTCCAAGCAGGTGTGTGTGCGTGCACGTGCACAGTAGCTGGAAGATTTTTTTCCCCTAGCAGCATCCATGGCATCGGCCTGGGCTCCCCCTGGAGACATGCCTTCATGGCGCCTAATAAAGGGCCCTGCCGATACGCCCCCTCCATCTCTTCGCCCCCCCCCACCCCCCCCAGCTCCTTCTTACCGCCAGTGACAGTAGCTGGAACTTCCCCTTGCTCTTGCTTCGGCAAGCAGTTGAGCAGTACTTTAAGTTTTTGCTATAGATAGTTAGTTCTAGTTGGTTAGTATAGCATAGTTAGTTCACTTACAAGTTTCAGTTATGGGGGGTTCCCACCCCCTTTTTTCTCCTCCCCTTATTTGGCACCGGGGCCTGCCGTGATCCCCGGGCTTCAAGACTAGCCAAGACTGCACAAAACACATACCTAAAAGTGACCCCACACCTCCTGTTTACAGTGTCTGGGCGAGGGTCACCAAAAAGACTACTGCAAGATCTGTCGTGAATTCCAACTGAGAACTATTAAAGAGAGGGAGCAGAGGCTTAAAAGCCTCCTCATGGAGGCAGATCTCTAACCTCAGTCAGACCCAGGTGCCAAGGATCCCGCTCCCAGTACGTTGTCTTTGGCGTGGAGCAGTCCAGTGCTGTCTTTGAGAGATCCAGTATCTAAGAAAGACCCTGCCAAGGAGGCTCGGCACCATCATGGAGCCTCCCGGGGCACTCCAGCCTTCGGCACCAGTCCCAATCGCCAGCGCAGAAGACGACAAAGAGGCCGATCCTCCTCGGCAAGATCCAGGGACCACCCATCAGTGGCACCTCAGTTGGGCCACGGCTCTGAGGCTCAGAGTGGGGCTACATTGACTCCTGCCCATGTGATGAGTACAGGCCCATCGTGCTCACTGAACCACTCAGAGCACCTGCTGCTCCCGTCCACCCCAAATGCTTTTGCGGCAGCGCAGGACCTCCTGAGACTCACGGCGCTGTTCTCACCCCCGAAGCAGGAGGGTGCGCCGGCACCGCAGGCTCCATCCCTGCACCCCATTCAGTCAAAGGGAAAGCTGGTGATGATGTCACGCTGATCCCCGTCACCTCAGCACCCCCCGACGCCAGTGCCTCCATCCAGGGAGCACAGTTGGTCCCCAGGCTCCCGATGCTTTATGTTGAGAGGTGCAGCGCCACCCTGGTCCTCCTATTCTGAATCATCAGTGTCGGACACGTACCACTCTGACTATAGCAGGAGCAGAAGGTCCTGCTCATGGCGCCATAGAGGGTCTCACCCGATGCAGTGGCCCTCACAATGGCAGAAGCCGGCTCAGTGGTCCTTTCGGACTCCGTGGTCTTTCCATCAAGGCCAGGGTCGGAGCCAAGGATCCTGCTTGGGAGCTGCATCAATGGCATCTGCAACATTTGTTCCGCCACAACCAGCAACTGAGCCATTCCCTCCAGTGTCAATGCCGTTGACCGCGGCACTGTCACCAACGTCGGCCCCAGAGGCATCAGCGCCTCAGACTGCTGCTACGGTGCTGGCTGTGCCTTCGGCACCAACGACAGCACCAGCACAGACATCAACACTGGCTGTGACAGCGTTGATGAAGACCCTGGCACAGACGCTACACCAGACGTCTGTACCGGCATAGGACCCAACGTCGGCACCAATACCCGTGCCCACCAACCACAGTCCCCCCAGGGTCACAAGATCCCTCGGGTAGGAATGGAAGAGAGCAACCACCTCCTCTGATGGCGGCCTCCTCGTCTTCACCAGATGAGGCACTGGCGGGCACTTACATAGCCCCAGCTCTGGACGACTCCAGGGTGTTGCAGGAGTTGCTGCGTCGGGTCACCCAGGATCTGGCCATTAAGGTGGAGGAAGTGGTAGATGATGCAGACCCTATGGTAGATGATGTAGACCCTCTGGCGCCCTCTGGCCCTTCCCGTATCGCCTTACCATTTAGAAAGACAATTATGGACATGACTAATACCCTGTGGCAGACCCCAGCCTCGCTGCAACCCACCGCAAAAGCATAACGAACGCTGGTATTTTGTGCCCTCCAAGGGTTATTAACACTTATATTCCTACCCCCAGCCTGACTCTCTGGTGGTGGACGCTGCTAACCAGTGGTAGAGGCAAGGCTTTCAGGGCCCTTCCCCTAAGAATAGGGACTCTAAAAAAACTAAACCTATTCGGGAGAAAGGTGTACTCAACGGGGGGACTACAACTCCGACTATCTAACCAGCAGGCCATTGGCAGCAGGTACTCCTACAATATCTGCTCGGTGATGGCTAAATTCACGGAGTTGCCCCCTTCTGACTCCTGTGCCGAATTTTCGGCTTTGGTCGAGGAGAGGAGACTGATCTCCAGGGCGTCCCTGCAGGCCGCACTTGACGGGGCAGATGCTGCCACTAGGATTATGGCCACAGGAGTAGCCATGAGAAGGGGCTCATGGCTCCAGGTTTCTGGTCTCCCCTATGAGGTCCAGCAGACCATACAAGACCTGCCTTCTGAGGGTGAGACTTTTTTCAGAGAAAATGGACAAGAGGCTAACCAGCCTGAAGGACTCCAGAGCCACCCTCAGGTCCCTGGGCCTCTATATGCCATCAACTCAGTGGAGACACTTCCATTCGCAGCCTCCTCAGCGGTTAGTATCAATGTGACCCTGCCTCGCCCAGTCCTCGATTCCCTTCTGTGGTGGCTCGACCCTCAGGAGGTGTGCTCAGGGGTCCCCTTCACCAGTCCACAGCCATCTCTTTTGCTCGTGAGGGATGCATCAAACTTGGGCTGGGGAGCACATCAAGGAGACTGCGGGGCTCAAGGTCTCAGGCAGATCTGGCTCTCCGCATCAACGTCAGAGAATTGAGAGCGGTGCGCCTGGCATGCCAGATCTTCCGGGCATACTTAACAGGACAATATGTATCAGTTATGATGGACAACACCATGGCAATGTTCTATATCAACAAAGGGGGTTCATGCTCTTCTTCTCCCCTGTGCCAGCAAGCCCTCATGCTGTAGAACTTGTGTAGAACATTCAATATACCTACAGCTCTATGAGATCAACTCCATTGTACTGTACCAATGCCTGGACGGCTTCACCCAGCGCCACTCACCCGTGGTTCGGTGCCAGGAGGACGGCCGGTGGGAGTGGCCGCAGCTCAGCTGCATTCCGAGTGAGTGCTTGGCAAACGCAAGGCTGGGTCCCTAGCCACCTCGTGCCTTTGATTTCAATGAAATGATGCTGACTCAGACCAGCAGGGGATCTGGCCCCTCAGCTCCAATGGATCTGTGCCGTTTTACACAAGTTGAGGGTCTGGTTCCTAGTATCTCAGCTGGCTAAAAAGCAGCCAAGGTGACAGTCCTGCATAGGCTGGAACACGGGCTCCTTTCACCAGTGCTGGCGGAGGGCGGGTTTTTGCATTGCTCGTGCCCCCCAAAGGTCAGGTGATTTCAATGGGTGTGCAAACAATACAGGTTCGGGCCAGCTGTTTCCAGATGGGCACGGTGAGACTCTAAGAAGGGTCATTAGATGCCATGTTCTACAGGGGTACAGAATGAGCTGGCAGACCACCTCAGAAGGTCCTTTCACGGCCACAAGTGGTCCCTTCGCCCAGATGTTGCAAATTCAATCTTCCAGAGGTGGGGATTTCTCCAGATAGACCTATTCGCCATGCGACACAACAGGAAGTGCCAGCAGTTCTGCTCCTTCCAAAATCACAGCCCGGGATCAAACACGGATGCGTTCCTCCTCCCATAGGGAGGTTGTCTCATATGTGCTTTTCCACCCATACTGCTCGTTCACAAGGTACTCCTCAAGATCCGGAGGGAATGAGCTCAGGTCATATTGATAGCTCCAACCTGGCCCGCTAGCACTGGTATACATCTCTCCTAGATGTGTCCGTGGAAGCTCCAGTGACCCTGCCGCTCTTCCTGAACCTTCTGACAGAAGATCACAGTCGTCTCCAACATACAAACCTCGGGTCGCTGCACCTCACGGCGCGGAAGCTCCATGGTTGAACCTGGTGGAGGTTTCCTGTTCAGACCAGGTTAGACAAGTCCTCCTGGGCAGCAGGAAACCCTCTACAAGAGCTACCTACCTTGCCAAGTGGAAGAGATTTTCAGTCTGGTCGGCACAGCACCATTCATTCCCCATGCTCGCCTCAGTGCCACTTATTCTGGACTACCTCCTCCATCTGAAGCAGCAAGGGCTCTCAATGTTGTCAATAAGGGTTCACTTGGTTGCTATCTTGGCCTTCCACTCAGACACGGAGGGCCACTCTGTCTTTGCTAACCTAATGGTCAGCCGATTTCTAAAAGGTCTCAACAGGTTATACCCTCAAGCCCGGAAGCCTGTCTTGGTTTAGGACCTCAATTTGGTCCTTTCTAGACTCATAGGACCGCCCTTTGAACCCTTGGTGTTGTGCTTCCTGCTCTACCTCTCTTACAAGGTTGCGTTCCTGGTAGCGATAACCTCGGCCAGGAGGGTGTCTGAACTTAAGGCCCTAACATCAGAGCCCCCTTACACCGTAGTCTGAGCCCCAAACGGTTCAGCTCAGACCTCATCCTGCTTTCTTACTGAAGGTTGTATCACAGTTTCACATTAACCAGGACATCTTTCTCCCGGTATTCTACCCTAAGCCGCATTCCAGCAGCAGGGAGCAAAGACTTCACTCCCTGGATGTCCTCAGGGTGCTAGCCTTTTATACTGAGAGAACAAAGCCATTCAGAAAATTGGTCCAGTTATTCGTGGCCGTGACGGACAAAATGAAAGGTCTGCCTGTGTCGTCGCAATGCATTTCGTCATGGATCACGTCCTGCATTCGTGAGTGCTACATCGTGGCGGGGGTTCCTGCACCTCCAATCACTGCTCACTCCACCAGGGCGCAGGCTTCATCAACAGTGTTCCTGGCCCAGGTTCCCACTAAGGAAATCTGCAGAGTGACAACGTGGTCCTCTGTTCATAATTTCACCATGCACTATGCGATTACGCAGCAGGCCAGAGACGATGCGGCCTTTGGACGAGCAGTGCTCCAGTCAGTGGACAATTCCAACCCCACCTCCTGAACTTGGGCTTATGAGTCACCTGATTGGAATTGATGTGAACAAGCACGCGAAAAGGAAAAAACGGTTACTCACCTTCTTGTAACTGTTGTTCTTTGAGATGTGGTGTTCATGTCCATTCCAATACCCACCCTCCTACCCCTCTGTTGTAGTAGCCGTCAAGAAGGAACTGAGGGGGTGGCGGGGTCTGTAGGGCCCTTTATTGGGCGCCGTGAAGGCGTGACTCCAGGGGGCTCCCAGACCAACCCCACAGATGCTGCTGGGGAATAATCTTCCGGCTACTGTGCACATGCGTGTGCACACACTTGTTTGGAATGGACATGGACAATACATCTCGAAGAACAACAATTACAAGAAGGTGAGTAACCATTTTTTGTATGGGCTTAAGCAGTTCAGATAAAGCTGCTCTACTCTGCCTAATAAATATTGTACATTTAAAAAATTATATTAAAGCAGTGATATATAATAGCTTTTTGGATCTGTTACAAATTAAGTAGCTCTTATGTTAATTAAGGAGTGCCAGTTTCAATTCCATAGTTAAGGTTGAGTTCTGTTTTTGCAGGGATTCAACCTCTTTCTTATATTTTGAAAAATACAGCGTATCTTCCCCAAACTTTGTGAATTTACAGATAAATCTGATAATTTAGTTTTATGGCTATTTAAAAACTGGCTCCTTTAAGCTAGTATCTGTTAGTCTTTCCTTTGTCCTGAATGATATGAACATAATAGGAACTTCAAATTTCCTGTGTATTTAATTTCCTGAAATCTTGGGCTTAGACTATATCTGAAGACCTTAGGTTGTAATTAAGCTAAATTGTTAACAATTTGTTTACAATTTGAATCAAATTGTTTATACAGGCTACAGGTAGGGTCAGCTCAACAGCTGAGGTAACTCTTTAATTGGGTCATTGTGGCATCAGAGGTAATTTAACCAATCACCATTCCTCAATAGCTGATTGGCATGCAACAGTTCCGTTGGTTGTAAGCAGGGGGACTGGACATGTCAAGTTAGTAGACTACTGTGCCAAAATGTCCCTACTTTTTAAAGGTTCCATGACTGCCAGCTATTTTGACATCAGTGCTTGAAAGACACTCTGTGGTACTAGTGCCCCAGCTGTGATGCACACTGAAGTAGCACTGCCGGGGAAGTGAGGCAGGAGCATAGGCAAAGCTTTTACAAGTACAGGGACATTGGGACACTCAGACTGGGCTCTCCTGCCCATCCTTTCAAGTAGTGCCAGTCTTTGTAATATAGCCCTCTAAAGCAATAAGTCACTTGCAAATTAAGGGATAGATTCACCAGTACACTTTGGCTGCTTTGTACTGTTCTGGCAAAGTAGCTGTAAATCTGGGTTAGCTACCTAGTGCACTCTGACTGCCTTATGTTTAGGGGCCTACCAAATTCACAGACATGAAAAACGCATCACAGACTATGAAATCTGGTCTTTTGTGTGCTTTTACCTTATACTATACCGGGGTCGGCAACCTTTGAGAAGTGGCATGCCGAGTCTTCATTAATTTAAGGTTTCACATTTACATCCCCCGACAGAACCCCAGACTGGCAGCGGGCTGAGTGGGGCCAGCGACCAGGACCCCAGCTGGCAGGGGGCCGGGCAGCTGGAACCCCAGACCAGCAGCGAGGTGAGCGGGGCCGGCGGCTGGTATCCCGGGCCGGTGGCAGGCTGAGCGGGGCCGATGGCCGGGACCCCGGCTGGCAAGGGGCCGGTGGCCGGAACCCCAGTCTGTCAGCGGGCTGAGCGGGGTGGTGGACAGAACCCCAGACTGGCGGCGGTTCACCCGCTGCCAGTCTGGGGTTCCGCCGGCTCCTGCCAGCCGGGGTCCCGGCCGCTGGCCCCGCTCAGTCCGCTTCCAGCCTGGGGTTCCGTTCACTCAGGCCTGCAGCCGAGACCCCGGCTGGCAAGGGGCTGGCGACCAGAACTCCAGACCATGAGGGGCTGAGCGGTGCTGGCGGACGGAACCTCAGACCGGCAGCGGGCTGAGCGGCTCAGCCTGCTGCCAGTCTAGGATTCCGTCTGCAGGCTCCTGCCAGCTGGGGTCCCGGCCCCGCTCAGCCCGCTGCCGGTGTGGGGTTCCGTTCACCCAGACAGGCAGCGGGCTGAGTTGGGCCGGCAGCTGGGACCCCGGCTGGCAGCAGCATGCCAGAAAAAATCAGTTCGCGTGCTGCCTTTGGCACGCGTGCCGCCAGTTGCCAATCCCTGTACTATACGGATTTCACGGGGGAGACCGGCGTTTCTCGAAGTGGGGGTCCTACCCAAAACGGAGTTGTGGGAGGAGTCGTCACAAGGTTATTTTAGGGGCTTCGTGGTATTGCCACCCTTGCTTCTGCGCTGCCTTCAGAGCTGGGTGGCCAGAGAGTGGCAGCTACTGACTGAGGGCCCAGCTCTGCAGGCAGCAGTGCAGAGATAAGGGTGGCAATACCATGCCAGGCCATCCTTACTTCTGTGCTGCTGCTGGTGGCAGCTCTGCCTTAAGAGCTGTGCTCCCAACCAGCAGCCGCCGCTCTCCAGCTACCCAGCTCCGAAGGCAGTGCCAGTAGCAGCACAGAAGTAAGGATAGCCGTACCGCAACCCCCCCCCACAATAACCTTGCGACCCCCCCCCCCCACAACTCCTTTTTGGGTTAGGACCTCTACAATACAACACTGTGAAATTTCAGATTTAAATAGCTGAAATCATGAAATTTAAGATTTTTAAAATTCTATGACCATTAAATTGACCAAAATGGACTGTGAATTTGGTAGGGCCCTACTTACGTTGCACTGGTGAATATGCCCTTACAAGTTAAAATTTAAAAACATAGTTTAAGGTTGAAGCTGTGTTTCTTCAAATAATTGGAAATCTCACATGGCAATATTCTAATTGGGCTTCTTGTTTAGTGTTCATATATGACATTTAATTAAAAAAAACTAAAGAAATTTCCAGCCAAAAACTATGTTAAAATGGAGGTAATGTTGAGAGTATGTATCAACAATTTAAGGGTAAAAAACAACATTAGAGATGTCGTAATTATCCCAAAATCGAGCATTACAAACCCAGGAAATTCAGAATTAAGGTTACACTTAAAAGAAATCCAAACATATTAACTATGGAAATGCACAGTTAAGATACTCAGAAGGAACTGTGTCTAATCGTTTTAATCAAATCTGGAATTTCAAACACTAAAATGCCTTTATCATAGTTATGTGGTTATTGCATGGTATCAATACATAACCGAATTAGTTGTTTGAATGCATTAACTGGACGCTTCTATACCTTGAAATCAGTGTTGCAGAGAGAAAAGGTGGGTGAGCTTTCAAGTTTACACAGAGCTCTTCTCCAGGTCTGGGAAATGTACTCAGTGTCACAGCTAAATACAAGGTGGAACAGATTGTTTAGCATAAGTAGTTGAACAGTACCTTGAAATATGTGTTAAGCTGGAGTGGTCTGTTGACACCTCTCCAGTCACAGGCTGGGGTGAAGGAAAGGTGGGGAGGAGGAGAAGGTAGCTGGGTTGGGAGGGAGTTGGAGGGTTACAGATTGTTGTAATAAGGCAAAAATCCAGTCTCTTTATTCAGTCCGTGATTTTTTAGTTTCTAGCAAAGTTATGAAGTTAAGTTCCCAGGCTTGTCTTTTGAAAGTATTGTACAGGTTTCCTGATGAGACTGATAGGTCAGATATAGCGTGTTCGCTTTGTGAAAAGTGTTCACCCACAGGTGATGTGGTGTTTTTGTCTGTCTTTTGTCATTTTCTTGTGTGAGTTCATTCAAGTGCATAGTGATTGTCTGGTTTCACCCACGTAGTCGTTATTGTGGAATTTAGTGCACTGGATGAGGTACACCACATTATGATAGACATGTGTAGTTCCCATGAATCTTGAAAGGTGTGTTGTGGAGGGTTTGATCATTGCAGCAGTGGAGATATGTCTTCAGATTTTGCATCTGTTCTGGCAGGGTCTGGTGTTGCTTTGAGTTGTTGTGTCCTGGTCTGTGGGGAGCTTGCTTCTGATGATGAGCTTGGAGAGGTTGGGGGGGTTGTTTGAAGGCCAGAAAAGAGGGTTCAGGTAAGATTGCTTTCAGGATGGGGTCTCTATCGAGTATGGGTTGTAGTTATTTGATACTTTTTTTTTTTAAGTGCATCAGAAGCAGGAAGCCTGCTAAACAACCACTGGGGCCACTGAAAGATGCAGATGTGAAAAGAGCACTCAAGGACGATAAGGCCATTGCGGAGAAACTAAATGAATTCTTTGCATTGGTCTTCACAGCTGAGGATGTGATTGGCTCAGGTTTGGGATTCCCTTTCTTTTTAGGTGACAAATCTGAGGAACTGTCCCAGATTGAGGTGTCATTAGAGGAGGTTTTGGAACAAATTGATAAACTAAACAGTAATAAGTCACCAGGACCAGATGGTATTCACCCAAAAGTTCTGAAGGAACTCAAATGTGAAATTGCAGGACTACTAACTGTAGTTTGTAACCTATCATTTAAATCAGCTTCTGTACCAAATGACTGGAGGATAGCTAATGTGATGCCAATTTTTAAAAAGGGATCCAGAGGTAATCCCAGCGATTACAGGCCAGAAAGCCTGACTTCATTACTGGGCAAAGTGGTTGAAACTATAGTAAAGAACAAAATTGTCAGACACATAGATGAACATAATTTGTTGGGGAAGAGTCAACATGGTTTTTGTAAAGGGAAATCATGCCTCACCAGTGTATTATAATTCTTTGAGGGGGTCAACAAGCATGTGACAAGGGGGATCCAGTGGATACAGTGTACTTAGATTTTCAGAAAGACTTTGACAAGGTCCCTCACCAAAGCTCTTAAGCAAAGTAAGCTGTCATGGAATAAAAGGGAAGGTCCTCTGATGGATTGGTAACTGGTTAAAAGATAAGAAACAAAGGGTAAGAATAAATGGTCAGTATTCAGAATGGAGAGAGGTAAATAGTGGTGTCCCCCACGGGTCTGTACTGGGGCCAGTCCTATTCAACATATTCATAAATGATCTGGAAAAAGGGGTAAACAGGTGGCAAAATTTGCAGATAATACAAATCTACTCAAGATAGTTAAGTCCCAAGCAGACTGTGAAGAGCTACAAAAGGATCTCACCAAACTGGGTGACTGGGCATCAAAATGGCAGATGAAATTCAGTGTTGATAAATGCAAAGTAATGTACACTGGAAAACATAATCCCAACTCTACATCTAAGATGATGGGGTCTAAATTAGCTGTTACCACTCAAGAAAGAGATCTTGGAGTCGTTGTGGATAGTTCTCTGAAAACATCCACTCAGTGTGCATCGGCAGTCAAAAAAGCAAACAGAATGTAAGGAATAATTAAGAAAGGGATCGATAATAAGACAGAAAATATCTTATTGCTTCTGTATAAATCCATGGTACACCCACCTCTTGAGTACTGCTTGTAAATGTGATTGTCCCATCTCAAAAAAGATATATTGGAATTGGTAAACGTTCAAAAAAGGACAACAAAAATGATTGGGGTATGGAATGGCTTCCATATGAGGAGAGCTTAATTAGACTGGGACTTTTCAGTTTGGAAAAGAGATGACTAAGGGGAATATGACAGAGGTCTATAAAATCATGACTGGTGTGGAGAAAGTAAATAAGTGTTTACTTCTCATAACACAAGAACTAGGAGACACCAAATGAAATGAATAGGCATCAGGTTTAAAACAAACAAAAGGAAGCATTTTTTCACACAACGCACAGTCAACCTGTGGAACTCCTTGCCAGAGGATGTTGTGAAGGCCAAGATCGTTCTTCAAAAAAGAACTAGATAAATTCATGGAGGATAGGTCCATGAATGGCTATTAGCCAAGATGGGTAGGGATGGTGTCCCTTAATCTCTGTTTTCCAGAAGCTGGGAATGGGCAACGGGATGGATCACTTGATGACTACCTGTTCTGTTCATTCCCTCTGGGGCACCTGGCATTGGCCACTGCTGGAAGACAGGATACTGGGCTACATGGATCTTTGGTCTGACCCACTATGGCTGTTCTTTTGTTCTTATACCCCATATTGATTCCAGTGTTGGGTGGCTGTAGGTGACAACTAGGGGTGTGTGGTCAGAGGAGGTTTGTCGTTGAAGGCAGTTTTGAGTGTGCTAAGATGTATATCCTGGACCTTCCGCAGAATATGTTCCTATGAGTATCTGAGTTCTTGACTGTAGATAACAGATTTCTTGGTGTGTTTGGGGTGGGCACTGGATCTATGAAGGTAGGTGTGGAATGATCCTTTGGTTTCTTGTATGTAGTTGTCTGTAGGGTTCCATTGTTGACTCTGATTGTGTTGTCAAGGAAGTTGATGCTAGTGTGGGTGTGTTCCAGAGAGAGTTTATTGGATGGGTTCTGGTTGTTGAAATTACGGTGGATATCTGTGAGGCAGTTTAAGTTGTCTGTCCAGAGGACCAGAAAAAGGACACTCCACAAAAAATAAAAGACAGAAACGCTGTATCTCCTGTGGGCGACCGCTCTTCACAAAGCGATCACGCTGTATCTGACCTGTCAGTCCTCATCCTCAAAGGAAACTTGCATGACACTTTCAAAAAATGAGCCTGGGAGCTTAAACTCATAACTTTACTAAACACTAAAAATTATGGACTGAATAGAGACACTGGATTTTGAGGGTTTATTACAACAATCTATAACTAACAACCTCCGCCTCCCCACCCCAGCTTCCAACTGGTGTTAACGGGCCACTTCACCTTGAATGGTCCCTTGAAATATGTGTTAATTACTTATGCTAAATAATCTTTTCCACCTTGTATTTAACTGTGACATTGAGTTCTCTTCCCAGAACTGAAGAAGAGCTCTGTGTATTAAGCTCGAAAGCTTGTTTCTCTCACCAACAGAAGTTTCAGAGTAACAGCCGTGTTAGTCTGTATTCACAAAAAGAAAAGGAGTACTTGTGGCACCTTAGAGACTAACCAATTTATTTGAGCATAAGCTTTCGTGATGCATCCGATGAAGTGAGCTGTAGCTCACGAAAGCTTATGCTCAAATAAATTGGTTAGTCTCTAAGGTGCCACAAGTACTCCTTTTCTTCTTTCAACAGAAGTTTGTCCATTAAAAGATATTACCTCTACCCACCTCATTTCCTAGATTTCCAGTTTCCTAGATTTTACCATTAAATTGGTGATCTGTATTCTCAACCTTAACTCAGCGTTAACCTAACTTTTGGGTTAGCAACAGTTTTGAATGTGCATGACGTTGAAACACAGCTTATCGGTAATTGAGGAGCTGAAGTCAAGAAAAGACTGTTTGTTTGTCTAAATGCTGAATCTGCATTACAGCAATCGAATCTCCTGGTTAATAAAAAATGAAGCCTTTTCTAGGATAAGAAACTAAGCCTTCAGACATACTGAAGGCTTTTAAAAGATACAATAGTTTGAAATATATTTAGCTTTTTTAGTTAAATTTAGCTATATCCTTCACTTAGGAAGAAAAATTTAAAAGGCCTACATCTGATAAGGCTAAGCTATTTTGCTGATTAAAGTGCTTCCATTATCATTTGTGATATTTAGTTATGTTATGTTGTCTTAATAGTGTCAATTAAAAATAGTTAAATAACTGTATTACTTACATCTTAGCTGGCCTATTGTGTTGTACAGTTCCTGGAAAAAGATACGACATTAACAGAACCAGTAAGTATTTTTCAACTGAGTATTTTGTTTTTGTATTTCCCGTCTGAACTAAAATGTGTCATTGCAACTGTCACATCAGTGATAGCATTATTTGCCAAAGCTAATTTTAAGTAATTAACTGTAGATACTTCAGGAAAAATTAGGGTTTGTATATCCAGGAAACTTGCCAAAAAAGAGAAATAATTTTTGATTTTGAAAGCACAGCTATATCTATTGGTAATAACTTTTGACAAAAATGGGAATATAGACTAGAAAATAGTTAAATTGCTGAGATCATGTGACTGACCTCAGTATAGGGAAAGGATCCTCAGTGTTCTTGGCCATGCCTTCCCAGTTAATTGATCAGAAATTAGATTTTTCTGTCCAATTGGAAATTCTGATATTTTAACATTTGTTTTCATCCCTAACTGGGACAAAAAGTAAAAATATTGAAATGTTTCATGGAATGAAAGATCCTGAAAAACTTTGAAACACAAAATGTTGCAATCTTTATTTCAAGAAAATGAAATCTGGTTACCAGGTGTCCAGTTTTCGACCGGAACACCCGGTTGTAAAGGGATTCTGGTGGCTCCAGTCAGCACCGCTGCCTGAGTCCACTTGGCAGTGCCGCACAGGCTCCCTGCTAGCCTCTGCACCATGCGGCTCCCAGGAAGCATCTGGCATGTCCCCCACTCCAGCTCCTATGCGTCGGGGCAGCCAAGGGGCTCTGCACGAGGCCCCTGCCCCAAGTGCTGCCCCCGCAGGTCCCATTGGCCAGGAATCGCTTCCGGGAGCTGCTTGAGGTAAGCACTGCCCGGAGCCCTCACTCCTCTCCACCCCCCTTTCCCCCCCCGCCCCAACCCCCTGGCCCAGCCCTGATCCCCTTCCTGCCCTCTGAACCCCTCAGTCTCCGCCTGGAGTACCCTCCTATACCCCAAGCCCCACCCCAGAGTCTGCACCCCGAGCTGGAGCCCTTACACCCCAGCCCAGAGCCCCCTCCCACACCCTGAACCCCTCATTTCTGGCTCCACCCCGGAACCCACACTCCCAGCTGCAGCCCTCCCCCATCACAGACCCCTGAGCCAGCCTGGTGAAAATGAGCGAGTGAGGGAGGGCGGGGAGAGTGAGTGACAGAGGGAGGGGGACATGTTAGGAGGAGGGGCGGGGCAGGGGGCGGGACAAGGGTGCTCAGTTTTGTGCGAGTAGAAAGTTGGCAACCATATCTGGTGACATTCTAAATAGAGCAGGCATAAACAGGCTAAGAAATTGCGTATGGCCTCGAGCAGCTCAAGAGGGTCCCCTATTCACTCTTTATTATAAGAACTTGCCTGTTTAGTACTGTGTGGGGGCCCCCACAAAAATATTCCATCTTAAGATCAGTCCCCAAGAGCCTAGTACCCGCTCTGATTCCAAAATCAAAATGTTTTGTTTGAGGTCAGTGCAACGCTTAACTGTCTGAGCAGCCAGAGTGCCTCCTGGGAGTTGCAGTTCAGGTGCCTTTCTCCCCCATTCTCCTCTATGGGCCTGGCCAGACTCCCTCTCCCATGAGACGCAGCAGCAGGTCAGCCAACAAACTGAAATGTTTTGATTTGGGATGATCTGATCCAAAACAAAATTTTCTTGTTTTTCCCCAGTGGAAAATTGATTTTTTGTATAAAACTGAAATTTTCCCACCAAAAAAATTCAATGTTGTTGAAACCGCTTTTTTTTTTTTTTTTTTTTTTAAACAGAAAATTACTGACCAGCTCTATCTACTGACCAGTGCAGGATTGTTGTTTACTTGGTCAGTTAGGCTTGGTTTTTCTCAGTAAAAGAAAAATGAATCGTGTTTAGACAATAATATTGACATGTACACAGCAAATATTCTTTAGATATGGTTGTGTAGGTGCCCAAAAAGTTGGAGCAAATGACAAAAGTTAGAGCTTCTTGGCATATAAGAATCTATGGATACAAACTGTAATCCAGAATCCAAACTTGAAAAAAAAAGTTGTCTCTGGCCTTATGATTGAAGAAAACCTTGAAAACATGCAAAACAGATTGCAAATCAATGCAGTGTTGTCTTCCTGGGTCTACAGTCAGACTGAAACAATAACTCAAGAAGAGGTGTGAACTGCCTTATTCAGATCAATGGATGATGTCTGTTTTGGGGGGATAGCTCAGTGGTTTGGGCATTGGCCTGCTAAACCCTGGGATGTGAGTTCAATCCTTGAGGGAGCCATTTAGGAATATGGGGCAAAAATCTGTTGGATGATTTAATTGGTCCTGCTTTAAGCAGTGGGTTGGATTAGATGATCTCCTGAGGTCCCTTCCAACCATCATATTGTATGATTCTATATGTCACGGAAGAGAGGGCTTGCAGCAGGCCCTGACTGCAGCCCTAGGCTCCAGGTAGCCCTGCTAGCCAGACTACACTGTCATTCTCTTTGCTCCACAGGTGCAAGCCACATTCCAGTTCTGGTTCCCCAACTCCCTGCTGTCTGTTTCCACAGAACAGTGCAGAGAGCATGCACTACAATCCAATTAACTCCTCATTGTGGGAAAAGTTTTAAAGCAAGAAGCAGCTGCAGGCAGGTCCCAGCAAGGCAAAGAGATTGAAAACAAAGTATCAGGCACCTGGCTTCAACATAATGTCAGATTTCGGTGGCAAAAATGTTCAATTCCATGGCCAGACAATCCACAGGACTCTGTGTGTGTCTACACTGGAATTCAACACCTGGTGACGTTTGGGCTTGGAGCATCCCAGGCCTGAACGTCTGCTCCACAATCAAACAGCCCCGTGAACCTGCGTCGGCTAACACAGGCCAGCTGCAAGTGTTGAATTTCAGTGTAGGTGTACCCTGAGCTGAATGGAGCAGTTTATTCCTTTTGAAGATTTATTTCAGGTTCTTTGTATATTCAGCAAGACAACATTGGCTTACACTTTTGCAGCCATGAGGGCTAGAAATACCTTAAAAAGCTAAGATTCTGGAGTACAATTTTTCAGAAGTGGGATCACAAGGTCCTGGATCTAGATGACAGAATTGTGCAACAGCTTAAAGGAGAAAGAGATCAGAAATATAAAGCAACTTTGAAAGGTTACAGATCTCCACAGTAGATGAAGCAGCACAACAACCCAGTAACTTCCATCATGTTATACTGTTGCTTTCAATTCATGTCCTGCCACTGTCAAAGAATGTGCACACGTGTAACACAGGGCAGAATTTAGCCCAGTGATCAAAAGAATTTTAACTAGATTTTAAAGATGCATGAGTCTGAACAGAATCCAGCTCAGTCTGCTAGCAAGAATAAAACATAGTTAAAAACTTACTCTTACTGCTTTAAATAAGCAAATATGATTTTGACTGAACATGTGGAACAGATACATTAAGTGAGAAGACCCTATTTTTGCATAAAACTGTATTTTAAACTGAAAATTGTGCATATGCAGTGATCCACTTTCCTAAACAAAGTACTGTCATTTTCTTTTTTCTTTTTTTTTAATTGTTACGGCAAAGTTATAATAAAACATTAACATACTACATCATACATTAGTTATTACTTAGGATCAGGTTAATATTCAAAGCACCTAGCAGAAGATTCTGGCTTGCTGGCTGGGGACCCTTCCTCTCCTGAGTACACTAAAAAGGTGACTAAATTTCTAAATACCTATCCTCTGTTTGGTGCTTCTCACGTGTACGTACTTGGTGTGAAAGCTTTTCCATTACAAAGACAGTCTATATTTTACTGTACCACAAATCCATAGGTGAAGTCACATTTTTCCAGTATTATGCAATACAAAATCTTGCTGCTAACAATAAAAAAAATTAATTTGTCAATTTGTTTAAAGTGAAGATCCTTTACTGGACCATTTTGTAAGCAGTTCAGGGGATCTCTAGGAAGCTGGCATTTTCTTATAAAATGAATCTCTAATAATTTCCTCCCAAAACCGTCTTATACCTCAATACAACTACCACATGTGCAAGTATGCTCCCTTTTCTGTGCATCCCCTCCAACAGAGTATGTCCCGAGTAGCAAAAATATGATGGGAGTCTGGAGTCAATGCCATCTATACAATAATTTATAAACATTTTCTTGGTGAGCTACACAAATTGAAGATGTATATCCCCTTTCCCATGCAGAGACCCACTCGATCTAGATCAATTTCTTTGTCCAAATCCCTCTCCCATCTTTTCATCTGGGTTGTTTTCCTAGCAATATCTTTTTCAATCAAAACTGTAGTTATCTTATAAATTAAACCTTTTGTTCCAGCTTGCTCCCAAATCAACTCCTCCAGTGTGGTTAAAGCTCTCAATAGTGTGACACATCGCCTTCATATTGGTGCACATAACAAAATTCATGTGGTGGGGGTGGGGCCGAGGGGTTTTGGAGTGTGGGAGGGGGCTCAGGGCTGGGGCTGAGGGTTGGGGTGTGGGGGTGTGGTGAGGGCTCTGAGTGGGGGTGCAGGCTCTGGGGTGGGGCCAGGGATGAGGGGTTTGAGGTGCAGGCTGCCCTGGGGCTGCGGTGGGGGGAGAGGACTCCCCCCAGCCCTTTCTCGCCGCAGCAGCTCCAGGCTGTGGGAGGGGCTCCTCTCCTCTGGCCACAGCAAGTCCGGGGCAGGTCCATGTTGGGGCCGGCGGGGAGGGGCGCCACTCCCTGCTGCGGCAGGTCCGAGGGAATTTAGAGGGAATTTAGGTTGTCTTGTATCCAGATTAACAACATAATGCAAGTTGATAACTTAATTGGTTGTTAATATAGTAAATCACACTGTTTTAAAATCATGTGCTTCAAAGAGCCATAGGAGACACTTTGAGTGTCACTGCGCTGTAGTCTTGACACTTCAGGAATGCTTGGTTCTGTGAGCAGCAAGCTTGATACACAATTCCTATAAATAATGGGGATTGTCCAACAGGTACATATGGCTGTAGTTGAACCCCTGTGAAGTCTAAAGCAGCTGTCAAGATTGGAGTATCCAAATTTCGTAAACGCTTTGTCTAATGTGAGCACTAAGTCAAATGTTTGTATGCTAGCCTTAGTAAATAGACTTTGGGGTTTTAGTATTGTTTGAAGAAAACATTTAAACAGTAATGCTTAAGGAGCACTTTTAAAATATGCAGTCCATGTTAAGTAACTGGTTCCTGTTCTTTGTAGGCTTCCTTAGCATTGTAATTTCCAGGCATGGGTATCTAGCTGATGTATACTTGAAAAATAAAAAAAGCTGTTTCTTTTTTTCGGAGTTCTTTGAAGGTCATATCCCCATAGGGACACACCTAACTTCCTTACTTCTTAGGCCTGGATATGACACATTTACTCATTCCAGCTGAGAAAGAAGATATTTAAAGATACTAAATGACACAATTAAGTGTCTTTAACACTTTGATTCCAGGAAATGATGGAAACTTTAGACTCTTTAGTTAACCCTTAGTTTCATGCACCTGACGACTTGAGCTTAATGAATTCATACTCCAAGTAGAGGTGCAAATAGTAATTTCTCACTATTCTGTTTTGTTTGGCAAATGTTAACTGTCTGAAAATATTATCTGTTTTTCTCTTGCATTGCTCAGGTGGTTTTGTGCCTGGGGAGGCAGTCAGGAGAATAAGCTATTATGCTTGTAAATTTTCAGTTATGTAACCAAGGAACCAAAGTCTCAGCATAATTATATAATTAAGAAACTAAGCTGTAAGCTAATTAAGCAACAGAAAAATTACCAAGACTTCATTTTAAGAAAATGTATTTATGTAAATAAACTGCTTAACACTGTAAATCCAGCAAAACTGGGACAGCTAGTTTTAATAAGCGTGACTCCCTTTCCATGCCTCTTGAGTGTGGTGGGGAAGCAGATAAATGGAAACCAATGAAGATCTGTGTGAAGGAAAATCAGAGGTTAGTCTCAGTAAAATTTAGGAGTTTAAATTTTTTTTTTTTTTTTGGTATTGTCTTTACTGTTCCCACTCTGGAAAAGTAGCAGATGAGCTCAGAATCCTCTAAAAAGTAATGCCATTTGGACTAGAACCTTGCAAGATCGCCCTTAAAGTTCATTTCAGCACTTCAGGTTGCAGGATTGTAAACCCATTTGGTTTGGCTAAGACCCCTCATTTCTTTACCAAGTGTCTGACAGTGATGGCTGCTTGTTTCAGGAGTCGTGTTGTCCATGTCTGCCCTTTCTAGGTGGCTGATTATTGGGTAAGTTTACACAGCCCATAGAAGTGAGCCTCCCAGGCTGGGTTGATAGACTTGGGCTGGCATGGCTTGCACTAGTGCTCTAAAAATAGCTTTTATGTAGACAGTGCTTTTAAGTTGCAGGTTGGGGTGGAGCTCAGGCTCTGAAGCCCACCCCCATTCCCTAAGCTTCCCATTAAGGCTGGTCTTCACAAGGGAACTATTGTTCTCTGTATATAACTTGCTTCCTTTTCATGAATCTGAACTTGGGACTTTCCTGGTTGATACCGTGATCATGTTCACTGTCAATCACTTTTCACTGAAGTGATACTCAGTTCTGCAACAGCAGCATGTGCTTCCCTCCTACAATGAGAGCTTTAATAGACCTTCAAAGTCAGAGGCTATGGTAATGTTGAAAATATGAACCAGTGCAGCGATACATGCCAGACTATCTGAATAGTTCTAAGAGATGTGACCTGCCCTGTTTCATCTCAAACAAGGTCATATAGACTTAGTGGTTGCTGAATTTGGCATTTTTCCAAGATAACTTGGAAGTTAGCCTTTTTTGTCATACGCCGTCCTCTTCCCTTATGAGAAGAGAAGAGGGAACATCCTGTGCTCTGACAATCCCTCTGCCACAAAGCCCCTGAGTTTGGCCAGACCAGAGGACTGGGTTTAAGGCCTCTTACATCTGTCTCCATTAGTCCCTTTTTCATGCATCTTGGAATGCTTGCTTTTGCTTTATATGTTACAATCTGAACTAGTTCTTGCTGCTGCTGAAACTGTCCTTCCATGCAAAAATCTCTGTTTGTATTTACCCAAAATACATATTTCTTAGTGATCTGGTCCACATCTGTTTTCTGTGGTACTGTCTATTTTAGGGACTTAAAATTACTAACTTTCCCATTGAGGTCGTAGGACAGTTTTCTCTGTACTACCTCTGCATGAGCGTTGCATTGAGAAGGAAAGTGACATCCAGCTGCTAATGGAAAATCCTCAGTTTTCTGTTACAAATAAAACAAAATAATAATGTGCCCACAGTCCACCTCAGGAAGAATTACACCTCCAAAGAAGAGATTCTCTGAATTTCTATTTCAAACAGTTCATCGGTCTTTTCTAAAACTCACAATTTACTTGGAGAACCCAAGCTGCAGACAATATAGTGAATTACAAAAGATTTGCGTTATTATCTAAGTAAAACAAAACAAAAAAAATCACGAAGCCTCCAAGTTGGCTGCCACTGGGAACAAATCCAGTGGGGGAATCAGTCTCTGTTCAAAGATTGTCCAAGTAGATCAGGCTCTCGTTTCAGTCCTGTTTTGATCAACCTGGTCTGACTGCAGCAGAAGATTGGGGGCCCTTTCCTTGAGGCCAGAGTCTGTCATGCCTGAAATGTCTCCATCTCTGAAATATGTAAAATTGCCACATGGAACTCCTGTTTTATGCTTTTAGTCAGAACTACTCTCTCAATTAAGAGGCAAAGTCAGATGTTTGTTTTCAAAGAGTAGTCCTTCAATTTTTAATTTATTGTTCAACCATCTGGAGCAGGCTATAACTTCTAATTAATTCGTACTAGGGTCTCTACCAATCTCAAAACAGTAACTCCCAACAGAGTTATCTGAATACATTTTCTCTGTAGATAGTCATCCTTTTCCAGTTTGTGTCTTTTGACATTTCAGATAATAGAAAGGAATCAAAGGTGTTTGGGGCTCAGATTCCTCTATCTAGCCTTGTAAGAGTTGTTTGGATCTGAGAGAGAGAGTGCATGGTCCAACAGCTGCAACTTTTTAGATGGTTCCAGGTCTTGAGTTGCTGGGGCAAGTTCTCCCCAAAGAATCCATCTTTAGAGGGAGATCTAGCTACATGCGATAGTGGGGCTGTTTGGATGCTCAGGAAACTTTTTGAAGTGTAAATTTGAGAGTAAAGTTGTTGAAGTATTCTGAACACAAGGCAAAACCCATGTCTGATGACCCAAAATGGTTCAATCTCCTTTGAACTACAGTTTTGGATAAGTAGTATAATATTAATATGATTCTAATATCTTAATGTTAATATTAAAAATCTAGTTGAATACATACTGGAAACTTGTTCTGATTTTAATTTTTTAATTTTATTCTTATAACAGGTTATCAGAGGATTGCTCAAATTTTGGCCAAAAACTTGCAGTCAGAAAGAGGTTGGTCTTGTTATGTTTTAATGAATTATTCTCTTGTAACTGATTTTAAAAAAAAGTGCGGCAGGCTCAGAGGTGTTTTGCAGCTGTGGTGCTGTCTGTGGGATCTCGCAGGGTTTTTTGTGGTTCTTGATGATTTCTTAGGGCACTGAAGTCCTCTGTACAAATTGTGCAAACTTACTACTTTATTTTAAATCTGACAGCACTGCTAATAGTAAATGCTCGTATATATGTTCATCACTAAATATTCCTAGGATAATGTATTATCATTGAGAGGAATGTTCTAGTTAAGTCCTGTTCTTTGGTAGGCATTAGTATAATTTTTCGAAAGAAACATTTAAAGCTTTTTTTAAAAAGCATTTTAGTAGTTACAGTGAGTGCAGTCCATCTCCAGTGAGTGCTGACTTTGAACACTATGAAAGTTTGACCAGGTCTTTGTCACTGGCTAAAGCATTAAATAAAACGTTCATTACTTTATTACAAAAAATATTATACACTGTAATTTCATGTGTAGGTACAATATATCTCATTCTTAAAATGTACTTTTAAAGTGGTCTTGTGAAATCCGTTTTTCTGATTGGCTTTGTCCCGTGTCATTAAAATTAAGATAGTTGGGAGCTTGGTGGCTTCAGTTGTCAAAGAAACCTTCTAATTCTATATGAAAGCAGTGTCCTTTAAGATTCTTGTATGCGTCAGTTTTCTTGAATTTTCTGTGTTACCTACATACTGTTATACATACTCCTCGCATTTTAAAACTGAAATGAAGCATTTGTAAAAAGAATCCAGAGTGGAGAAGAATGAGTCTCTGCAGCCAAAGCTGAAGAAATAATTTTTTTTCTGGTTTTCTTCAAAGCATCATTTAAAATCAAATGACTTTTTAAAAACTTTAAAAGCAACCATGAAGAAGAGGAAGTAAAAGATGGTGGTTATATTCTGGTAACTGAAACCAATAAGTAAGCCCTCTTACAAAATTAAGAAGAAAAATAGTAAATTACAATAAGGAAACTTGCACATGTTTCTTGGAGCATACTTGTCGGTGTGTACCCTATTTTACTGATTATTCAGTTGGTATCATCAGTCTAGCTATGTGATAGATGTAAACTTTCTATATACCTTCTCAATGGCGTGTGTGTGTGTGTGTTTATAATAAAAACTTTTCTTTTTAAAACAGGTGATGTTTTTAGGTGAAATTGAAGAAATCTTAGATGTAATAGAACCAACCCAGTTCAAAAAAATAGAAGAACCTCTATTTAAGCAGATATCCAAGTGTGTGTCAAGTTCCCATTTTCAGGTATTAAATAGCATTTTCAATAGTGTTGCACATTTGACTTCTACATTAATTAGTACTATCATGTTTTGTGGTTCTGATTCTGAAATGTGTATTTCAGGTTGCAGAAAGGGCTTTGTATTTCTGGAATAATGAGTACATTCTTAGTCTGATTGAGGAGAACATTGACAAAATTCTACCAATTATGTTTGGTAGTTTATACAAGATCTCCAAAGAACACTGGAATCCGTATGTATTGCTTATTCTGGTGTTGTTTGTTTTTTTTAAAAGTATTATCAGTAATAAATTGTATTAACCTACGTTCCTGTCTTAGACTGTGATCATGCAGACACTTATGCAGATGCTTAACTTGATACAGGTGAATAATCCCATTGATTTCAAAATGAGATGAAGTGCTAAGAGAATGGTCTTTATATTAATAAGCATACTTTGAGGTAGAATGTCTAGAGGAATTTGTGTTCTCCCAGGCACCACTTACCACAGATACAAATAATTACTTTAGCTGAAGTGAGTAAGATGTTTTCTAATTACTTCAATTAAGGTATTGGATTTCATTCACGTCTACATCTTTCATTGGTTTGTACCCTTATGGTGAAAAGTTGGAATTTAATGAAAAAATGTCCAAGGAAATTGGATGGTGGTGTGCTTGTTACACAGGTTTGACTTTGTGTATCATTTGTAAATGACAAATAGTAACTGACATTAGGAAACTTCTGATACACCCTGATGCATCAAAATCCAAGGAACGGACCATGAGCCACAGTATTCTTGCAACAGCTACATCAGTAAGTTTATTGTTGTCCAGGGTAATGAAGGAAAATTTTAAACTCTAAGCGGGGGGGATTTTTTTATTTTTTGGCATGTAAAATGGTGCCCACCATCTGGTTATACAAAAGGATATGAGAGAAGAGAAGTGACTGTTGAATGCTGTCATTAATATATAACTCCTAAATGTTAAACAATGACTCCTATTGTGTGAAGTTTCACTTAAAAAGTAAAATCACTATTGCACCTAAGTATTAAGATACCAAAGTGTTTCTTTTTCAGTTAGTGAAAGGTTTTGGAGTGGAAGAATGAGAAGATTACATGTTAGATGACTTAGAAATAACAGATTTGGAGCTATTCAGTATTCTGCCATCTTTAAATGATACCCTTGCCCTCAGTGTTGACTAGTAAAACCTTATTTTAATCATAGCATAAGCAACTGACACCAAATAAACACAGGAAGCTGCTCAGAGGGTTGGTTGTATATATCTTTATTCTGTTGGCCACTATAGAATTGTACAGTTGTGGGAGAATGAGCTGAATTCTGTTCTGGCTCATGCTTAATCAACAGAACTGTTAAATAAGTTCTAAATGCAGAAACTTTATTGCTAGAGATGCAGGAGTTACAAAGAACTCACTTGAAAAGTTATAGCTGTAGTTTGATTTAATATGAAAAGCAGAATTACTAAATCTGAGCTAATGGATTGAACCATTAATGCTTCAAGGAGAATGTGTCTTCACCTACAAATATTCAAGCAGACAGTAAAAACTGGAGCTACCCAACATACTCTGGTATTAAAGAGAAACAAAAGTATATCTAGTTGTAATAGTGTGTGAGTTGGAGGATCCATTTTACTCAAAGCTGATAGATCCCTTTTCTAACATGGAGGTGAAATTAATTTTATAGAAGAAACTAATTTACTTTTGGGGTCTCTGCATTGGTATGTCAAGGGTGCAGTGTAATAGGAGTTGATGAACATATAAGATTAGTTCACGCACATAATACAAAGTCTGTGCGGACAGACCTGTTAAATCATCACAAATGACCCAGTATAAACTTTGAACCAGATTATATGGGCTGTTAAGTCCAATATTTGAGTTTATGAAATGGATCTTTCCACGTTTATTAAGACTGTATATCTAGCTGCAAACACATAATCTGTGAGACTGAACTATCAATGTTAGACAGAAGACTATTTCTGTGTCCTTTGTGTTTCTTGGGACCCCATCAAAATTCAGACCTGAAGTGAATCCCCCTTTTCATCAGTCACAGAAGAAGTCACTCTTTTGCCTCAGTTCTTCTCATGAGATAAGTTATTCCATAAACTAGATGAGTCAAATAACTAAAGTGTACTTAGAGGACTAGTAAATTCAGAAAGGTTTCTTTTATTCTGTTTCCATCCAGATAATAGATATAAAGGAAAAACTTTCCCTGATATGCCTGGATACAGATGTTTCAGAATTACATACTTCAAAATGATTTTTTTCCCTAACCGAAAATAAAAGCTTACTCAGCTTTAATGTGATCTTGAAGGAGAGAGTTTATGCTGCGAGGAAACTTGTGTGGGGATGCAGTCAGTAAACCTACTAAGTATTTGCATTGGACTTTAAAGTTTCTGCTGGTGCTGTGGTTTGAGACATGTTTCCATCCTAGTACTTTGGGAGGGCTAGGGGTAAGCAAGCAAAGTATGGTGAACTTTGGCTTCCTGTTCGTTTAGTATGATAGACTTGCTGTTTGCACTTCCTAACCGAGAATTATAACTGGACATAGTGTGATGAAAACAGAAAACCTGTCATACCTTTTTATTTCCTTTGAAACTTATGTGTAAATATTTGAAATTATTTAACAGTATATACAGTGTCATAAGTGTATATATGGCACTCTAAGCTCTACAGGGCTGGGACTATTATTTGGCTGTAGTTTAAATTGAGACGTAACTTGACGACAAAGGAAGATGAACTTTAGTGGAGAAAGTGAGAAGGGGAGGATAAGGGTTATAACAACTAGATCACCCTGCTGCTTGAGTTAGTAATATATGCATCTTGGACGTTTCATAAATTAAAGTATATCCAGTTCTACCCTGAAAATGTTCCAGTATTTCTTTTGAAGGATTATTAGTTAACTTTCAAGTGTAGTACCTACTTTAAACTTTCCAGAGGGGATTTAAGGGAGATGGGTCTTAATATAGCTGAATAGCATCTTTCTCCCTCGTATTGGTAGAAGAGCATAATCCTAAACTGGATTATTGATAGACATACAAGAAAATAAATGAGCAGCCTAGACACATCTCTGAGTTCTGCTTTTACATTTTTACCTACAAAATCAGACATGAAGCCGGTGTCTTGGTGCCATGATTATACATTAGAACAATTTTCTAACAGGGAGAGTGGCACAGATCACCCCAAAATAACTTCCCCTCTCCATGAAGCATTTTCTGTAGTGTAATCAGCAGCTGTGTCAAACTCTTTCCCTTACCTGAGGCTCCTTAGTCTATAGTTTGAGGATTTTATCCTTGCCACCTTTCTCTTCATGGACAATAGTATTATATCACCCATTTTACTTTTTAATGTAATTTATTCTATTAAAACACTGTGACAGTTACCTTAATCAGATTCCAGCCTTTTGCAGCTTTGGAGGATAACATTTAAAAAATCATTTACTATGGCTGGTTTATGTGAAGCCTTCCAGTTTTAATTTTTTATAAACCAAGGCAATGAGCCAAATGTACTAAATGCATGTTTAATAAATCCTCACGTTCATGCATACAGGAGACTAGAGTAAACATCTGCATTTAAAATTTAGTTACAATACTGTCTAAATGCAGTAGGGCTGGAACAGAAAGAGGAAGTCAGACACTTAAAACAGATACTAGTAAACAAACCTTATATCCAATAATTTACAGTGCCTTCCTTTTGCTTTAGGACCATTGTAGCACTGGTGTATAATGTGCTGAAAACATTGATGGAAATGAATGGCAAGCTATTTGATGAACTTACAAGCTCATACAAAGCAGAAAGACAAAGGTAATCATTTTATTAGTTTGTGTTTCTGAAATGCATCACCTGAAAAAAAAAGTATGCACTGAATTTATTAATGTGAATAAAATTGCAGTATTAATAGTGAAATTAATTGCTCAGAGAAGACTTGCTAGTTGACTGATACGGTTTGTCAAAGGATGATATAATCTCTCAAAGACAGATGTCACATTCTGCCACTGAGAATCAATAAGTTGAGCTTTGATATTTGGCATGGGGAAAATCCTGACTCCTTTATAGGAGTAAAAGAATTGTAAAAAAAAATTACAAGAGGAATTTATAATAATCAAGAATAACATATACTGTTTCCTCAAAGTAATTATAATGCACATTGCATGTGGAACTTAGCCATGTCTAATCCTTTTACTTTTTCTGTAGAGAAAAAAAGAAGGAATTGGAACGTGAAGAGTTGTGGAGAAAATTAGATGAGCTAAAGCTAAAGAAGACTCTGGTTGAAAAGCAAAACAGTGCTCAGAACGTGCTAAATGCACACAACAATACAAGTGCCAAATAAAGAAATGATGACCTCTGCTTCATAGACATACTTTTGTACACATTTTTGAAATATGTAAAAATTGCAAAACAAACTTCATCAGTATAGTAGAAATGGCCAACTTTTTTTCTGGCAAAATGTAAATGGAAAAAAAATCTATGAATTTAAATACAATAGTTGAATGATATATCATTACCACATCTTGTAAATTTGTCTAATCATGATTTTATCCATAATATGAGTGAGAATTATGGGAGTGGTGAGAATTATGACTTGAATTTTCTTTTTGATTGTGTTGCACATAGGTGGTGTAGTCTATGTAAATTTTCCCCTTGTTTTATACATGCTTTTTACATTGCTGCAAACCTTGGTTGAGATTCTAGAAAAGGCTCCTAGTTCTGCTGTATTTTCTCAAATAAAACTAAGGTACATTACTTTTTACTTGTAACTTGATGGGATACTCTGTGTGCCCCTTATTATTACAGATCTCAAAGATATTGTATAGAATTCCACTGAGTGAAGATGCCTATGCAGTGGGTTTAAATTTTTAATTATGAAAAGCACAAGTTAGAAATAAGATGAAGTATGAAAACATAAAATAAAACTCTAGTTTGAACAGATTACTGTATATCTTGTGTCTGACCTTCCACTTTGATGAATGCCTTGCTGTTCACGTGCCCCCTCCATGCTTCTCTCTGCTGGGTCTGTTTAAGTTTGTTTCTCATCCTATAGCTGAGGATGGAGCTTCCCTTAGAGCCCATCAATGAAGCTCTTATGTCAGCCCAAGGAATCTCTGTGGAACAATGCAGTTCTCTCCTTCAGGGGCTGATGGAGCTGTTTCTGCAGCACTTTCAGCTTCTGCTGGCCTGGGGAGTGAGATGAAATCTGGCATTCCAAACAAGGTTTCTCTATGGAAGTGCAGAGCACTAACCACAAATGCCTTGTTTTATTTAGTGAAAATGCAGTATGCTTCTTAAATATGGAGAAAGCTGACTATAGAAGTCTTGTTTTGTTTTACTTAATCAAGTCTTGCTCACATCTTTTATCGGACGTACCATTCCAATCTCTTAAATTGCAGTTGTGTGAAAACTGTTGTTTTGTAATAAAATCTTCACTAGGGGATTGAGCAGCATACAATAAAGTCTTTATGTTTGTATTTAATGCTGTATATCGCCTTCTTTTTGTCTATCCATGATGACCAGAAGGCTTATGTTAAGTGAGTTATGCAGGAATGTGTGCAGTATTCAGCCTGAATGAATAGCCATAAGGGCTTGTCTACACTGGCACTGTACAGCGCTGCAACTTTCTTGCTCAGGGATGTGAAAACACCCAACACCTCCACCCCCCTGCCCGAGCACTGCAACGTGCCAATGTAGACAGTGCACCAGTGCTGGGAGCTATGCCCCTCGTGGAGGTGGTTTTTTTACAGCGCTGGGAGAGCTCTCTCCCAGTGCTGCTGCAGTGCTTTAATGTTACCAGTGAATATGTGCCCTAAGCTAGCTAAACTCCAGATCCAGAGTAGAATTAAAGCTTGTTGACCAATGGTATATTTCTACAGATCATTTGTGTCCAGGCCCTGCAGTTGATCAAGTATTGAATGTTCAGTGCCCTGTTCTTAGCTGTTGAACTACCTCACCAGTAGGTGATATATTCCTAAAAGTTTTGGTCTCATTTGTGTATCTGCTTAGCTGTGAGAACTGCTTGACATCTAGAGAAGGTAACTACTTGTTTTCCTTGATTAGTTCTAAAGAGATTTTTTTGCTGCTTGTAAGTTCCAGTTTGAAGAAAAAAGCAAAAGGCGCACACAGGCTTCAGTAGACAAGTCTGTACAATATTTGAATTAGGTGTGCTGCTTTTCTGTAGAGAAACTTACTCCTTTCTTTGTCTTGGATTGTTCTATTTCAGAAAGGAAATGGGACTGTGCAGCAGCTTCAAGAGATCTAAAACTGACTGACACGACCCTGATCTCTAATTGCATGGGGAAGGAGTCAGTGGGATGCAGGATCTACCAAAGAACGTTTTCCTTGAACAGCCTGGTCCTGGATAAGCGCTTGTGCACTGTCTGGGCTCCCTTAGAATGACTGCTGATTTGGTGGACTTGAAGTTCAAAAATGTGTGAGTAGTGTTTTCCTTGAGAACCATGACTATACTGAGGCAAAGCATAGCAGCTCTCCCAGCACTGTATTTAAAAAAAAAAAAAAAAAAAAAAAAAAAAAAACACAAAACCCACCTCCATGAGGGGAGTAGCTACCACCTCTGGTGCACTGTCTACATTGCCACTTTACAGTGCTGAAACTTGCAGTGCTTAGGGGTGTCTTTTTTCACACCCCTGAGTGAGACAGTTGCAGCACAGACAAGGCCTTAGTCTCTTTAGCAGTATACACCACAGCAAATCTTAAATCAAAATGGACAACACGTTTACAAAGCAAATGCTCTGTACTGATTCAAAGAAAAGTAATGGTAGACTTGCAAAAATATGCTGTAGTTGCTCAGATGTGTCTTTGGAAGACAAACTGACCTTCAAGAAACTTAAGTACATGTTTTCTTTTATAGAAAGTTTATATTTAGAGCAAATATCATGCCTAATTTCTTTTCATTATGTGTTGGAGAGTCTTTTAGTCATCTGAAGGGGGGAATGGAATTGGCTTCAAGTATAAGATTTTAAACCTTGTATAATAAGTCCCTATTTTTATGCTCCTACTACCTAAACAGGGACAATTTCATACCAGCATTGGTTCCTTTTTCATTGCAGCTGATTTTGCACCACTCAGTGTTTTGCAGCTAAATGTTACATTTTTGAGACCTCATAGAAGAAATTCTTGTTTGAGATTCTTCAAGACTCCAGAAACCACAATCAACCAAGGTAGTTAAAACCATAAGAATAGGTTCAAACGTTAACAAAAGATAGCTCATTTGGCAAACTAGGCTAAGGTAGAAGACATGCATCCCAAATGTTTCAACAAATTAATGCTAACAATGTGTTAGTGGAATTTGGAGGGAGGTCTTGAAATCAGCATCAGAGCAAGGAGGGGCTCTACTTACCTGTGCATCTCCCATGCATTACAAAGGGCTTATTTTTAAATACAGAAGTAATGAGGGGGTTTTTCTCCAAAACAGCTTCCTTTTTAAGAAAAGGCTACTCAAGTGTTTAGATGTCATCCCCAGAGATTCTTTTGTTGGTTCACTTCCATTTCACAACAATAGAACTGCCTGAATATTTAAATTTCAGATTTTGCTGTAGTACAGCTCCAGAGTAGGAAAAAAACTGGTTTCTATCCCTATGCACTTGTTCCAAAAAGAAATGAGGTGAAATCTTGACAAAACTGACTTCACTGGGGTCAGGATTTCCAGCTTAAATGCTTATACTAACCAACTGGATCAAACCTTTTGGGCTGTCCCCAACCTTCTTCTGGACAGAACTCCACAGCCTTGCTTGTGTTAGCTACTAGAATGGTCAAAACTTAATTTTATCGTCAAATTCTGCTCTCATTGACTTCAACGAAAGTTGTACATAAGTTTTGAGAATCTGGTTTATGGAAGAATCATTCTACAGGAGAAGTATTAAGGCAAGAAGCTTTGTTTAAGTAGTAGTAACTGGCAGTGATCCATGACACATTCCATAATTAGTAGCTTTAATACACAGTCAGTGCATTTTAACCAAATGTGAAATGTTTGATAAAAATCCCAGGTATTCTATGTAATAGGTTGGAGGTTTAAGATATTAAACCTTCTGAGCCATTTTTACATTGATATTGCAAGTGCTTTGCTCCTTACTGTTCATAGATAGTAACTATGCCTGTGAAGATCAGACTGAGGATGACAAATCATTTTACTGATTCAGGGCACTCTTATGGGAACCAGGGCAGTCCATTTAGCTCATGGAGAAAAGCTTAAACTGTCTAGATGCAAACTAAATACAAACATGTCTGTATTCTGCTCTAAAATACTGACATTTTTGAACATTACTTTATGAATTCCATTCCACCCCCAATACATTGAAACAAGCTTGGTAAAGAAGTTCATAACTTAAAAATAAGACGTGTTTAAGAGGCTAACTCTGTAGAACAAGCCTACTAAAGTTCATTTATGCTGTCACTTCAGCAGAGGTAAGTAGTTCTCCTTAAATACACAACTCTTTTTAGTTTATGTAACTGCTGCATTGTTGGTTGAAATTTTATCCAGTGTACTAAAAATGTTTTAAAGGTGGTTTAGTCCTCAGCTTATGTGGTTCATTGCTTGACTTCTCCTTTTCAGGTGTCTCTTGCGGATTTTGATCATCCACTTAACACTTAGTTTGGCAAAGTCTGCTGCTTTAAACAGAGCCAAGAAAATACCACACAGTAGAGCAATCATGTTCCAAGGATTGGCAGTGACAATCTGCAAAAGAGTTGAGACAAAGTCATAGTTTCTCTTATAGATTCATAGATACTAAGGTCAGAAGGGACCATTATGATCATCTAGTCCAACCTCCTGCACAGCGCAGGCCACAGAATCTCACCCACCCACTCCTGCGAAAAACCCCTCACCTATGTCTGAGCTATTGAAATCCTCAAATCATGGTTTAAAGACTTCAAGGAGCAGAGAATTCTCCAGCAAGTGACCCCATTCCCCATGCTACAGAGGAAGGTGAAAAACTTCCAGGGCCTCTTCCAATCTGCCCTGGAGGAAAATTCCTTCCCGACCCCTAATATGGTGATCAGCTAAACCCTGAGCATATGGGAAAGATTCACCAGCCAGATACCCAGGAAAGAATTTTCTGTAGTAACTCAGATCCCACCCCATCTAACATCCCATCACAGGCAATTGGGCCTATTTACCATGAATATTTAAAGATCAATTAATTACCAAAATCATGTTATCCCATCCTACCATCTCCTCCATAATCTTAAAGCCAGACAGGTCTTTTACCCCCACCGCTTCCCTTGGAAGGCTATTCCAAAAAAGTTCACTCCTCTGATGGTTAGAAACCTTTGTTTAATTTCAAGTCTAAACTTCCCAATGATCAGTTTATATCCATTTGTTCTTGTATCGCTTATACTCAACTTACATTACAGCTGTTAAATTCCATTTCAAATTGTAATTGTGTTTTGCCTTATACATTTTATACAGTATTGCTCCTAGTCTCCAAAAGCATTTTCCTGATTTGGTGTTTTATCCTTTAGCCAGGAAGAAAAACGGATCTCAGGAGAGATCTATTCTCAAACAAGATCAGACTTAGTTAAAATTATCTAGAGCATATGGGAAGCAAGTTTTGTCTTAAGCTGTGTGCATGTGCACAGCCATAGTAGGAAGTACTATAATTATTATGCAAATTAAAAGGTCAAAGAGGGCAGAAGATGGTCTTGACCTCAGCAACATTTAGATTAGTTTGAGAACTCTGGAATGATTGGGTTGAAATTCTCAAAGTGACATCAGCCTTCCTCCAACTTAGTTTTAAATTAAGTCATGCAAGAGGCTGAGGAGTGACTAGAATTTACTTACATCTTGAACTTTCTGTATAAAAGGATCTTTCCATTCAAATACCACAAAAAACAACTGGTCACTTGCCGGCTTATGCCTCTGGTCAATGTAGTTAACCACACTAGTCTGGGGGGGGAAAAAAAGGCAGTTAACTTTCTCTTCCATCAAAAGTCCAACCTGCTATTATACTAAATGAGGAGTGAGGGAAGAGTTGATTTTAAAATGGGGCTTTTAAATGACTTGAACCGGATATTGGTCTGGTTTAACTGTTAGCTGTAGGAACCTTATCTTTCTACTCATACAATCCCTGCTTCAAGCTTAACCTAATATACCTCCTCTTTTCTACTTTAAAAAAATGTGGCTACTTAATCTTTGAGTGTCCAAGTACCACAATAAGAAAGGCTAAGTTTGTTCCAAAAGGGTCAAGAAACACTATCATTAAATGCAACCATACTTTACCAGTAGTCATTTTCAAAGCTAAAGGCAAACCTCACTTATCTGCATGTCCTGATTCCCCCAAACCGTGTGCAATTTTGGTCTACCTGAAGGAATAGATCTATATTGGTACTTTGAAAAAGTGGGATGTAAAGTTACTAGGAATGAATATTGAGGTAGAATTGACTACACCATTGTAGGGGGAAGAACCATGCTTATTCAAGTGCCCAATGCCAGGCCAAAAAAAGCTCTATTAGAATTTTGTCACTTCCCAATGTGGGCCCCTAACAGCTAATGTGGACAAGGTGACCTACTTTGCCTCAACCAAATAGTGACTGATGGGAACATGGCAACCGGTCTGTTACAACCTGCAAGCTTCTGTTGACATAACATGTAGAATATACAATACTGAACAACAGAATAGCTGCTCTGGCCTGCTGAAAGTGAGGAACTAGTCTCATCTTCTTTAGGTTGTCTCTCTTTTTCCTTTTCCTTGACTTAGATTTCTACTGTACTACTCCTTTCCTGTCGTACAAATTTCTTGAATGACAGTAGTGGAGTTGGAAGTACACTTCTGTAATTGGACAGGAGATTGTAGTGGACTGGAATGAGTAGTTCTCATTAGCCTGTAGCAAAAATGTGTGGTCAACCCCCATACAGTTTAAACACTTATTTTTTATAACCTATAAACCCAGACTATACACTCGGTAGTTTTTAGTAAGGCACAGACCATGCTTATTTGTCACAGCCTTGATGTATTTCTGAAGAGAAAATTAAAATACATAAGCTATTTTATTAAATACCTTGGCTGCTAGTAACTTTGAATTTTAATAATGGAAAATTCTTTGAATTTGGCTCTAGTATATTTTTCAAATTTCTAATACAAGCTACTGTACTGACCGCAAAAAAATTAACCCTAATAATGTATATTATGTACAAACTTGTCTGTCATGAATTAGTATTTTATGCACATGTCAAGACTTTAGCCTAAACTGGAGGCTTGGAGATGGGACAAGTGGTTTCTATTTGTTACTTCAGACACAATGTACAACTCTGATATTTAACTATGTTAGCTCTCAAGTTTGTTTTTCCATATGCTAAGCTCAGCTCACAAAATAAGTACAAATTACAATTTGTACAGTGGCTAGACTTCTGCTAACACAGGTGGTCAGAGACTACATGACATCTTTGGACAGAGGGATTCTTACTTTCACAGACACACAGGTTTTTCTGTTGGAGATTTCATTGCTAATTGGTGCATTTCATAGGCCCAAGTGTCTCAAAGAAGGACTTCAAAAAATAAAACTCGTAAGTGCTAACACTATGCAGATGAGACATCTCTCTATATCCCTCACCATATCTGACTATACTGCTGCCACCCCATGCTTGGATCAGATTAATTGATGGATTGAGAACATCTGGTTGAACCTGAGCAAGACAGAAGCTGAGCTACTGGGCAGAGGAAAGTTCTTGGAGGAGTTTACAGCTTCCTTTGATTGAAGGTACATGCCCACAATTAGTCAATTTAGGCTGTAGCATCAGTAAAGAGCACTCAAACTAAAGTCTCTCAGAGCAGCATCCACAAGTAATGTTTTATACCCTCTGCAGTTGGTATAAGAGACTCCACCCCATTCTGGCAGCTGACGTAGCCTTAGTTATACACTCCTTCATGGACTACCTCTCATCTAGACTATAGCAATGCAATATATCTGGGCGTGAAGACATCAGCCCTTAAGAAACTCCAATTAGAACAGAAAGCAGCCCATCTCACAACATGACTACCATGAGCACATCAGACCTGTCCTACGTTCCTTATGCTACCTTCCCATATAATACTGAATCAAGGTCTCAGCCCGTGGCCTGGCCCAACGATATCTAAAACTTTGCCTTAAAGCTCCACCATGCCGATTGTGGTCAGCAACTCTGCTGCTCAGGCACAATGACATTTTTGAACACCAGGGTAAATCTTACCTGTGCAAGAGACAGAACTTTCTCAGAGGCCAGTCTGAAACTGGAATTAACTCCTCCATCACAAACCTCACCTTCCAAGCACTCCTTGCCTTCTTTGACACCATAGCAACATGTATATAAAAATAACATTACCAAACTGAATTGCTACATTCTCCACTGCATGGGCAGTACAAGGCACATGGGACAGAAGTAGTCACATCTCAATGCATTATTAGACACTCATACTACAGTAATGAGGGCGGTATAAGCAGCTACACAGAAGAATATATAATTGTAATAGCAGCCCTCAAAATAGTGGGCATAAATCTCCTTATTTAGACGACAGTTTAATAAAAAGCTCATTCCAGGAGTCAGTGGAAACCACCTCAAGAGTTTTCTATCCCTCTGAGGAACATGGGTTCAAAATGGAAAAGAATTCCTTGATCCCAGCTCAGAGCATGGTCACAAAAGGTCACAAGTTGACTCCACCTCCAAAAGGCTTTCTTGTTCTCTTGCAGAAAATCAAGATGGTGCAAGACCAGATTCTGGAGGTTTACCAGGCAAAAAGAGCTTCATGGCAGATCTCCTTGATTTAAATCAAACCACCCTGAGTTCAGGTACTATTGTTAGTAAGGGAACAAACAGCCAGAAGCACCCTCAAAGCAAGGGCAAATACCATTACTGGATGAATAGACCACACTATTTCTCTAGAATCTCAATATAAATTGTAGCAAGGTCTAATTTGCACTCATCTAGTGTTTTACATCTCAATAAGGAGAAGAGTCTTGTTTCTCATTACCTCATAGCCAGATTCTTAAGAAAAATAAACCTCACTCATCCTCCAGTGTAAGGATCTCTCTCTTGGAAGCTCAGTTTAGTCATTAACACCCACACCATCTATCCTTATGAACCCATGATTTGCTTCTACATAGTTCATTCCTTTCTAAAATGGCTTTTCTGGTTAACTGAGTTTTATCCCATTTATGGGGATATTGCTCAATTTTTTTTTAAACTGTTACTATATTCTGACTGTATCACTTCAGAATTCCTCTCCTGTAGGGTATTCCTGGGGAGCCCCTCCTGGCATCACTGATTTGCAGTTGCCCCCATGCTGCTTCTGCTAAGGGAGCTAAGTGTGAGAACTGGAAGACGCCCTTAAAAGAGCAAAACAGCATGTTACAATGAACATTTCTCTTTCCAAGTGTGCAACAGGTTAACACACACATGCTTTTCTAAAAACAGATGGATAATATTCTCCTGCTCTTAGCAAAGAAACGTTTCACTTGCTAGTCACAGCTGTCCTTCTCCAAATCAATAGTTTCGTACAAGGCAGTTGCCGTTCTATTGATTTTGCAGATACCTCCTTCCAAACAACACAGGGAGTGAGACAAGTTAGGGCTTGCCTACATTTAAAACACTAAAGCAGCACAGCCAGCACTGCTGTAGCACTTCAGCCTTGGAACTATCTACGCAGATGGGAGGGGTTCTCTCATGGTTTAGGTAATCCACCTCCCCAAGAGGCGGTAACTACATCAGCAGAACAATCCTCCGTGGACCTAGCACTGTCTCCAGGGGACTTAGATCAGCTTAACAATGCCACCCCTGAGGGATATAGTTAAACCAATCTAGTGTTATCTATCTATAATTATCTAATTATCTCATCTCTTTCTTTATTATTACTCGGCCCCTTCAGCGTCTTACTGCTGGGAGAAATTCAGGGTAAAACCATTCCATAGGCAGAGATGAAAATAACTACATCAGTAGTCATCTTCCACCATTGAACAGGTGTTCTCTTCCAAGTTTTCTGAAGTGCACTGTCTATTCTACTTCTAAATGACCCAAACTTCCTTAATTTCCTTTGTCTATTCTACAGTTTATTTGATGATCTTTTTAAGAACTGTTTCTTAAAATTCAGCCTCAATTTTCCTTTCCCATTACTCTTCCATCCCTAGGACAAACCTAGACAATTCCTCTCAATCTTGAAAATATTTGTAGGTGCTCGTTGTATCTTAGGCTCCTTTTGAAAGTCCCAGCCTTAAACTAAAGTTTGTTAATATTTTCAAACAAGTCAATTGCTCCAGCTGCTTACTCTGATATTCTAGGTCTAGTTTCACCAGTGTAACATAAACAAGGACAATCAGCTTTCTGGCTTCTCTGTCCAGTCAAGTTTTTCCAGGCCACATCAGTAAAGCCATAAGGGCAATATAAACTCTTTGCTGTGTTATGTTTTTATGAAATGTGGGAAAGCGACTTTGAAACTGCTTGCTGGTGAGCTGGAATAAGGGACCAATGAAAACATGAAAGTCAGTCGTATTTGCCACTATGCATCACAGCAAGCTTCTTCAAAGCCATGCTGCCTTTTGCTCTGAGGAGAAGCTCTGTTAGACAAGGTTACTATTGCAGCACTGTATGTATTGAATGATTCTCGCAGCAACTACAGAATGACAATCAGCTAAGGTCTGCCACATTCAGAAAACCCTTACAGAGCACTATTTACCTCCTGTTTGAACTCCACAGTCTCACTCCCATCTTCTTTTGTTTTCACCAAGGACATTTTGACCCAGGTTCGAAAACCACCAGAGAACTTCCAGCTGGAGTATGAGCTTTCGCAATCTTTCATGAATTCTCCTTTATCTGGACTAGAAGGTGGGGGGGAAAAGGGATAGTGTTATTTCTCTGAACTAATTTGGACCAAAATATTTTACTACTTCAGGATGCTCAAATTGCAAAACTGAAGGCCTTTTAAAATGCCGCGGAGTTACTTTTAACTAGGATTTGCTTGTTTGGACTCCAGATACAGAACTCCTAAAACATAACTTGTGCTACGATTTTAATTTTTGCCTTATTACACACCTGTTTTGATCCAATCTGCAATGTATTTTCCCCTCACAACAGCCCTGTGAGGTAGGGAAGTGCTGTTATCCCCAATTTACAGACTGGGAACTGAAGCACAGATTACATGATGTCCCAAAGTCACAGAAGAAATTCTGGATGAAGCTAGGACTCGAAGCCAAGTCCCAGCTATGGTCCTAACCGCTAGACCAGCCTTCCTCTCTGATTAACATTGCTTGTCAATCCTTCTTGGTAAAATACCTCCAGGATGCTCAGCAATCAAGTCTCCACTCAATTATTAATCTATATTACTGCAGCCCCCAGAGACCTCAGTTAGAATCCGAGTCCCCCTATTCAGGCCTGGTCTACACTAGGGGGTGGGGGGGGGGGCGAGCTAAGTTGGTCTAAGTTACGCAATTTCAGCTATGAAAATAGCGTAGCTGAAGTCGACATACTTAGAGCTACTTACCACGGTGTCTTCACTGTGGTAGGTCGACTGCTGATGCTCCCCCGTCAACTCTGCCTACGCTTCTCACTCCAGTGGAGTACCGGAGTCGACGGGAGAGCATGCGGCGGTCGATTTATCGCGTCTTCACTAGACGCGATAAATCAAACCCCGATGGATCGATCGCTCCAGATGTAAGTGTAGACATGCCCTCAGGCTAGGTTCTGTATGTGCAAAGTGGAGGTTCCTCTCATATGCTTGCAGTGCACTCTGTGTACTTGATAAGAATGTGTTTTATGTCTTTACATTGTTGTCTGTAACTTCTCATTTCCTTGCTTTTGAGTTCTTGGCTTTTGTTGGTGATGTGATAGGATAAGTATGGTGTTGTCACTTAGTTACCCTAATTTGTGAAACTCACATTTTGTTTGTTCCTGGAATATATACTGAAGGCCTGATTTTAAAATGAAACTCCCATTCTGCAATACTAGCAATTGGTTTTCATAACCTGACTGTTCCCAACTGAAGGTATTACCACCTGACTGCAGTGACTGCTCACAGCAACATAGGGTGCTTTTTAATACTATGGGCTTGACTTTTCTTAAACTGCTGATACCTCTTTGACAGTGAATGGAAAGAAGGCCTAATTCTTCTGCGTATAGCATCTGTTTTCCACCCAACCTCTGGTCAAAAAGATAAAGAGATCAAGAAATTAACCTCTTGTCAGTTGGTCCAACGATAAATATCTTTTTGTGGGGCTGAACACCTCTGTGCGTCTAGCCCCTTTCTGTTTCGTGCCAATTCCTGAATTTTAATACATTTTCATGAGTAATGAGCAGCTGAACCCCACTAATGTAATGATTTGTTAAGACACAGGCTGAGCATTTTTACTAACCAGGGACAGCTGATTTTTGAAGAGCGTGATATAAGGTAACCCAACCATTCAAGAGGGCTGGGGCTCCGACACACCAGTGCCAGATTTAGCTCACCTCTTGGGGTGAAAAGAATGCGCAGCTGGGTCACATGAAGGGAACCATGAGACTAACAACCAGCTCTGCTGGGAGATATTAGGGAAGTCTACGATCATTCAGGGGAGAGATAAAAGAGCAGGACCTCTGTGAGTGAACTACTCCCCGCAGAGAGAGCGGAACAAATTCTGAAAGAGAAAGTGGTCAAGGACATAGGGGTAAATACAACATGGTGTTACAAAAGGTAGATCGTGCCAGACCAATCTGATCTCTTTCTTTGAGAAGATAACTGGTTCTTTTAGACAAAGAAAATGCAATAGATCTAATCTACCTGAATTTCAGTAAGGTATTCGATACAGTTACACATGGGAAATTAGAACAGAAGAATGGCCATACTGGGTCAGACCAAAGCTCCATCAAGCCCAGTATCCGGTCTACCGACAGTGGCCAATGCCAGGTGCCCCAGAGAGAGTGAACCTAACAAGTAATGATCTAGTGATCTCTCTCCTGCCATCCATCTCCACCCTCTGATAAACACAGGCTAGGGACACCATTCCTTACCCATCCTGGCTAATAGCCATTAATGGACTTAACCTCCATGAATTTATTCAGTTCTCTTTTAAACCCTGTAATAGTCCTAGCCTTCACAACCTCCTTAGGCAAGGCGTTCCACAGGTTGACTGTGCGCTGACTGAAGAAGAACTTCCTTTTATTTGTTTTAAACCTGCTACCCATTAATTTCATTTGGTGGCCCCTAGTTCTTATGGGAACAAGTAAATAACTTTTCCTTATTCACTTTTTCCACACCACTCATGATTTTATATACCTCTATCATATCGCCCCTCAGTCTCCTCTTTTTCAAGCTGAAAAGTCCTAGCCTCTTTAATCTCTCCTCATATGGGACCTGTTCTAAACCCCTAATCATTTTAGTTGCCCTTTTCTAATGCCAGTATATCTTTTTTGAGATGCGGGGACCCCACATCTGTACGCGGTATTCAAGAGGTGGATTTATATAAGGGCAATAAGATATTCTCCGTCTTATTCTCTATCCCTTTTTTAATGATTCCTAACATCCCGTTTGCTTTTTTGACTGCCGCTGCACACTGCATGGATGTCTTCAAAGAACTATCAATGATGACTCCAAGATCTTTCTCCCGATTAGCTGTAGCTAAATTAGCCCCCCATCATATTGTATGTATAGTTGGGGTTATTTTTTCCCAATGTGCATTACCTTACGTTTATCCACATTAAATTTCATTTACCATTTTGTTGCCCAATCACTTAGTTTTGTGAGATCTTTTTGAAGTTCTTCACAGTCTGCTTTGGTCTTAACTATCTTGAGCAGTTTAGTATCGTCTGCAAACGTTGCCACCTCACTGTTTACCCCTTTCTCCAGATCTTTTATGAATAAGTTGAATAGGACTGGTCCTAGGACTGACTCTTGGGGAACACCACTAGTTACCCCTCTCCATTCTGACAATTTACCATTTATTCCTACTCTTTGTTCCCTGTCTTAACTAGTTCTCAATCCATGAAAGGATCTTCCCTCTTATCCCAAGGCAACTTAATTTATATAAGAGCCTTTGGTGAGGAAGCTTGTCAAAGGCTTTCTGGAAATCTAAGTACACTATGTCCACTGGATCCCCCTTGTCCACGTTTGTTGACCCCCCTAAGTGAGCTGTAGCTCATGAAAGCTTGTGCTCAAATAAATTTGTTAGTCTCTAAGGTGCCACAAGTCCTCCTTTTCTTTTTGCGGATACAGACTAACACGGCTGCTACTCTGAAACCTCTAATAGATTAGTAAGACATGATCTCCCTTTACAGAAACCATGTTGACTTTTGCGCAACAATTTATGTTCTTCTATGTGTCTGACAATTTTATTCTTTACTATTGTTTCAACTAATTTGCCCGGTACTGACGTTAGACTTACCGGTCTGTAATTGCCAGGATCACCTCTAGAGCCCTTCTTAAATATTGGCATTGTATTAGCTATCTTCCGGTCATTGGGTACAGTAGCTGATTTAAAGGACAAGTTACAAACCATAGTTAATAGTTCCACAATTTCACATTTGAGTTCTCTCAGAACTCTTGGGTGAATGCCGTCTGGTCCCGGTGACTAGTTACTGTTAAGTTTCACAATTAATTCCAAAACCTCCTCTAGTGACACTTCAATCTGTGACAATTCCTCAGATTTGTCATCTACAAAAGACGGCTCAGGTTTGGAAATCTCCCTAACATCCTCAGCCGTGAAGACTGAAGCAAAGAATTCATTTAGTTTCTCTGCGATGACTTTATCGTCTTTAAGTGCTCCTTTTGTACCTCGATCAACTGGGGGGCCCAACTGGTTGTTTAGCAGGCTTCCTACTTCTGATGTACTTAAAAAAAACATTTTGTTATTACCTTTTGAGTTTTTGGCTAGCTGTTCTTCAAACTCCTTTTTGGCTTCTCTTATTACATTTTTACATTTAATTTGGCAGTGTTTATGCTCCTTTCTATTTACCTCACTAGGATTTGACTTCCACTTTTTAAAAGATGCCTTTTTATCTCTCACTGCTTCTTTTACATGGTTGTTAAGACACGGTGGCTCTTCTTTAGTTCTTTTACTGTGTTTTTTAATTTGGGTACACATTTAAGTTGAGCCTCTATTATGGTTTCTTTGAAAAGTGTCCATGCAGCTTGCAGGGATTTCACTCTAGTCACTGTACCTTTTAATTTCTGTTTCACTAACCTCCTCATTTTTGCATAGTTCCCCATTTCTGAAATTAAATGCCACAGTGTTGGGCTGTTGAGGTGTTTTTCCCACCACAGGAATGTTAAATATTATATTATTATAAATTATTAGTTATGTTGGAGAAGATGGGCATATATGAGAATTGAAACGTGGATAAGGAACTGGTTAAGTGGGAGACTAAAACGGATCATACAGAAAGGTGGACTGTCGGGCTGGAGGGAGGTTACTAGTGGAGTTATGCAGGAATCGGTCTTGGGACCAGACTTATTTAACATTTTTATTAATGATCTTGGCACAAAGTGGGTATGTGCTACTAAAATTTGTGGATGACAAAAAGTTGGGAGGTATTGCCAATACAAAGGAGGACCAGAATATCATACAAGAAGATCTGGATGACCTTGTAAACTGGAGTAATAGAAATGGAATGAAATTTAATAGTGCAAAGTGAAAGATCATGCACTTACGGACTAACAACAAGAACTTTTGCTATAATTTGGGGAATTAGCAGTTGGAAGTGACGGGAGGAGAAAGACTTGAGTTGATCTCAGGATGACTATCAGCCGCCAACGTGATGCAATGGTGAAAAACGCTAATGCAGCCCTAGCATGCTTCCGGCGAGGTATTTCCAGCAGAGACAGGGCAGTGTTAGTACCATTATACAAGGCAATGGTGAGACCTCATCTGGAATACTGCGTGCAATTCTGGTGTCCCATATTTAAGAAAGATGAATTCCAACAGGAACAGGTGCAAGAAGGGCTACTAGGATGATCTGAGGAATGGAAAACCTACCTTATGAGAGGAGATTCAAAGAGTTTGGCTAGTTTAGCTTAACCCAAAGAAGGCTATGGGGAGATATGATTGCTCTCTATAAATACATCAGAGAGAGAAATACCAGGGAGAGAGAGGCGTTATTTAAGTTAAGCACCAATGTGGACACAAGAACAAATGAATATAAACTGGCCATCAACAAGTTTAGGCTTGAAATTAGACAAAGGTTTCTAACTATCAGAGGAATGAAGTTCTGGAACAGCCTTCCAAGGGGAGCAGTGGGGGCAAAAAACCCAACTGGCTTCAAGACTGAGCTTGATAAGTTTATGAAGGGGATGGTACGACAAGACTGCCTACAGTGGCATATAGCCGATCTGTGATTGCTAGCAGCAAATATCTCCAGTGGCTGCTGATGGGACACTAGATGGGGAGGGCTCTGAGTTACTACAGAAAATTCTCTCTCAGGTGTCTGGCTGGTGGGTCTTGCCCACATGCTCAGGGTCTAACTGATCGCCATATTTGGGATCAGGAGGGAATTTTCTCCTGGGTCAGATTGGCGGAGACCCTGGGGGTTTTGCCTTCCTCTGGAGTGTGGGGCACAGGTTCCTTGCAGGTTTAAACTAGTGTAAATGGTGGATCCTCTGTAACTTGAAGTCTTTAAATCATGATTTGAGGACTTCAGTATCTCAGCCAGAGGTTAGGGGTCTATTAGAGGAGGGGTGGGTGAGGTTCTGTGGCCTGCAATGTGCAGGAGGACAGACTAGATTATTATGATGGTTTCTTCTGGCCTTAAAGGCTCTGAGCACTCCATTAAAGCGCAGGAGCCTGGCCAATCCAACTTGCATTTCTCCACCAAGGACTGTTGCTGAGCGTCCTCTGCTGAGTCCAAGCCTCTTTTCCAGGGCTTTGGAGCTGTGCTCCGGCTCTGCTCCAGCTCCACTGCTCCAGAGCTGCTCCGCACTCTGCTCCAAAGCCCTGCTCTTTTCCCTGCACACTCAGCAGCTAGGCTCCTGTTTCTCTTCTCACTGACTCATAAGCTCAGATTGCAGTGTGGTGGGAGCTAAGCCTGGGGAGAGCAGCAGCTGACCAGGCTTGGTGATGGCTGCCTTACACCGTGGTGTCTGATCAGCCCTTCTTTGGCTTAACATGAATATTCAAGTGTGCATGGAAGGGGGTGCCCTATCTAAAAGTGACACCCCTGCCAGGGAGGTCAGGTTATACGCTCAAATGTTCAAGAGAAACCCAAGTTCAAACCTCATTATATACATGAAAGACGCAAAACTAGGGGCAAAGAAAATATTGCTCAAAGGAAAAGCCTTAGATTATCTCCACCCCAGCCTTGGCAGATCAAATCCCAGGGCCTTTAGTGGCTCTGGGAACATTTAGAGCAGCTAGCTGTTTGTTAAGGCACTCAGACAAAAGGACCAAGCTTCGGATGCAAGAAACCCACACAAAAAGGAAATGGGCAAAACATCAAACAAAAAGAAAAAGCAAATGAAACAAAACAGAATTCAAGTAAGACTGGGTCTTGCAATGGCTCATTCTCCAATAGCTATAAGAGATGGTAATGAGCAGCACAGCCATATCTCATGGGGACAAATCCAGAACAGTCTAGTGCATTACCACTCTGCAGGGGAAAATGTATAATTAGAAGTTTACCAACCAAACAGGCTCATCACAAGCCTGAGGAATGACTAACCTACACTGTCCTGGAAGAACTTTCCAAGACAAATCATACAAGGAAATGGAAAATCTAGGCGGTAAGTTATGAAACCAATCTGAATCCTACAGCCCTAACTTTAATAATTAAGGGACATTGATAGATTGGTTAGGCCCAAAATGTAGCACTTGTGGGCTTTTAAAATGTTCAGTTCAAAGAATTTGGGAGTAGCAATGAGAAAGCATACATCTATGCTTCTGCACGTGTTTCCAATCCAGACCCCTGTAGCACTGTACAAGCATTAGAATCAGAAAATGAAACTGACTAAAAAAAGTACCAGACCAAGCTCAGGGGGGCGGGGGGGGGAGGGGTTGCTCCAAATTACATAAAAATGAAGAGAAAATGGGGCAGGGGGTATTAATTCACTTTCAACTGTATTTAGTGAGGTAGGTAAAATTTTGTTGTATTTTAAATACATAATTTAAACTGAGTATTTTCCTTTTGACTCTCCTATGGTACATTTGCTGCAAAGGCCGCATTGTCATTGCTTCAGTCAGCGGTTAAGTGGACAGAAAAGTATGGGGGGAATCTGACATCCCCACATCTGCCCATCCCACCCCCCAAATTAATTCTGCCACCACCTCTGCTTCTCCTGCAGCTCCTGGATTTCTTTATCACACTCTCCCTGGCTGGGGGGGAGGGGCAGAAGCTCTGCAGTTGGGTCCTTTTTATCCCCTTTCAGGCTGGAGAAGCAGTTCGGGGGCTCTTCACCCTGCCCTCATCCCTTTCAAGGCTGAGCGCTGCAGGGGAAAGGGCAGAGGAACCATCACATCCCTGCTGCTCATAGGACGGGGAAAGGAGGAGCAGAGCTGCTCTGAGCTCTTTCTGGTCCCAGCTGCTGTGCGAATGGTGTCTGTTCTGGAGAGAAGGGAGAAGAGAGCTCTGTCTGCATCTTGCAGCAACCCTGACTGGACGCTCTTCCCCATGAGACAGGCCAATGGGGAAAGCAACCAATAAGACAATACTAAAAATGTGTGCCGCTCAGCACCCCCAGCCCGCTGTTGAGAAGTGTTATTTCCCACACTTTAAGCACTGGCTTCAGTTTTTGCCAATTAAAGTTTTCTACACATTACAACTTTGAAACCTGGAACTTGCTGCCAGTGCTCTATCCTACAATTCCTAGAGCACCCTTCAGCTGAGGCTATCAGAGCACTTAAAAAATATTAACTGAACCTCTCCCGTGTAAAGTAAATCATCATTACAATTGCACATGTTGAGGAAACTGCAGCACAAAAAGGTTGTGGCTTGCCCAGTGCCAGAGCCACAGATACTTGCTCTCCCAACTGCTGGTGTTATGGCTGGACTACCGGACAATACTTCCAGCGATAATACACCTGCTTACTAGGGGTTTATTTAGATGGACACAGACTAACCTTTGACCACAAATACTAGACACATGGGATACTGCCTAAAATATTTCATGATTAAGGGACTCATCTTGCATTAGGATCTTCTAACTTGGAGCCCTATTGAGTCCCACTGAAGTCAAAGGGATTCAGCAGAGCACAAGGGTCTGGACTAGCAAATCCTGATGCAAGATCCTGGCCCAAAAATACCAATATACCGAACCAAATTTCTATGGATTCCTTTCATTATTGCTCTAGTGTAAGAGTCTCTTTTAAAGTCAGCAAGTCATAAGGTACAACAGACAGAGTCAATTACATGGGAATGCCATATTTTTAGAAGTTCTGTTACTTGTGTGTTGTAATTCACTAATCTGCACAATTCTGTGCATGGCAATCCAGGCACTAGGGACCAGTGGTGAACTCTAATTAGGTCATTGAATAGCACAGCCTCCATTCCCAAGTGGGCAGTTAGGATTTAATACTGCTGTTCATCTTGCAACACTACAGAGATAAGGAAATAATTTTATTTTAGATTTGCTAAGATGTTACCTAACTTCTAGATTTTCGGTGAAGTTTTGTTTTCCTTCCTTCTAACCCAGATGTTAAACTAATAATAAAGGAAAGAAAAACTCTATTCTCTAGCTTTACTTTTTATAAATAAATGTTTCATTAATTTTCCTCACTACAATTAACAGTGGCATGTACAGCAGCAACCATAAAAACCACGCACACACTCAGGTTCCAGAAACAGCATACATTCTACAAAAGCCAAAAGAGCACAGCAAGCAGTGAGTAAATCTGTGATTCTGACATCTGGTTAAACTCATCGAGAGACAGTCAGGTCCAGCACAGGTTTCTACGCTTGGTTAACCACAAGACTTGACATACAGACACTCCCCGACTTGCACAATCGTTCCGTTCTGGAAAGCCATGCATAACTCAAATTTTTGGTAAGTCAGAAACATATACCTGAACGTTACGCCAAAAAACAAACAAACAAACAAAAAAAAAACCCAAAAACCCAAACCCCTCCTATTTCTAGCTTACGGAACTTTTTCCCTAAATGCAAATTTGCGTAAGTCAGGTCTTGCGTAACCTGGGGAGCGTCTGTACAATTCTCCAGACACAACAGAGGCCCACGGCAGTCTTCACTGACGTCGTTTGCTGTAGAACATTAAGCATACACATACGATATAGAATAAAGACGGACGCTGTCCCATGGAATTTCTGTCCGAAGACAATCATATAGGGCCTGATCCAAGCCCACCGAAGTCAATAGGAGTCTTTCCACTATCTTGAATGGGCTTTGGATCATGTCCATAGATGACAAAAGCCCCTAAGAACAGAGAACATTTCACAACAGCCAATCAGTTATTCTCCAAAGCAACTCAAAAGCTAACTGCAGCCACGGCACAGGAATGCAGGAATTCTATATGATACAACCCATCAGCAATCATATTGCACAGTGTCTTTAATAGGAGTTACTTTATGTGAACTGTTGTGCATGTCACTGATAATGCATCCTTTCTCATTAGAATTAGTATCACCTCCTATCATTACAGTGAGTGAATATTAACAACACTGAGCAAGAGCCAATAACTAGAGTTTTAAGAGACAGCATAATGTGACACTAATAAAACAAAAGATGTTTTATAAACATCTCTGCTCATTCCTGCATCAGAGTGCAAGCTCGGTAATTGGAGGGAGGGGAGTGAACTGTATGGAAATTATTTAAACAAGATACTTGCTTAGATCAGAGGTAGGCAAACTACAGCCCGCGGGCCACGTTCAGCCCGCAGGACCGCCCTGCCCGACCCCTGAGCCCCCGGCCCCTCCCCCGCTATTCCTCCTCCCCACAGCCGTGCCCGCCCACGGTGTGGCTGGCTCCAGCATGGGGCCCTGGAGGGCAGGCAGGGGACAGGGAGTGGGTGGATGGGGGGGGGGAGGGGGGTGGTCAGGGAACTGGGGGGGAGGGCCCCGCACTGGATAAGGCATGGGAGTCCTGGGGGGCCTGTCAGGGGGCGGAGGTGTGGATAGGGGTGGGCGTTCTGGGGGGGGGGGCAGTCAGGGGACAGGGAGCGGTTGGACGGGGTGGAGGTTTGGGGGGCAGGGCGGTCAGGGAATGTGCAACAGGGAGGGTTGGATATGCGTGGGAGTCCTGGGGGCCTGTCAGGGGTGTGGATGGGGTCAGGACAGTCAGGGGACAGGTATGGGAGGGGAGGGGTCCCAGGAGGGGGCAGTCAGGAGGCAGGAAGTGGGAGGGGTCAGATGGAGGCAGGGCCAGGCTGTTTGGGGAGGCACAGCCTTCCCTACCCAGCCCTCCATATAGTTTTGCAACGCCAGTGTGGCCCTCGGGCCAAAAAGTTTGCCCACCCCGGCTTAGAGGCAGCAGAGCTACCTAAATTCTCTTCAAGTGTTCTGATATACATCAGAGGAGAATCCTGAAGTCTGATTTTGGAATGCTGAAATAGTTTTTCCACATTGAAAAGTGCATTCCTTGAGAACAATAGCAGTAACCTTGGTTCCAGAACTGCATGCAGTATATGAGGAAATATATGAAGCAGCCACATGGTCATTGATGCAGTTAGAAGAAGTCAGACACGTAGTAGGGCAGAGGTGGGCAAACTACAGCCCGCGGGACCGTCCTGCCCAGCCCGAGCTCCTGATCCAGGAGGCTGTCTCCTCTCTTCCGCAGCCATGCAGCGCAATACTCTGGGCGGCAGGGCTGCAGAGCCCGGCCTGACCCGGTGCTCTGTGCTGCATGGCGCAGCTGCCTGCCACCGGTGCGCCAGGCAGCGCGGTAAGGCGGCAGGGAGCAGGGGGGGTTTGATAGAGGGCAGGAGAGTTTGGGGGGTGGTCAGGGGCATGGATGGGGTTGGGGCGGTCAGAGGGCAGGGAACGGGGGTTGAATGGGGTGGTGGGGGGAAGTTAGGGGCAGGGCGTAGTTAGGGGCGAGAGGTCCGGGGGTGGTTGGATGGGGCAGGGGTCCTGGGGGGGGGGCAGTCAGGAAGGAGGGGGGGTTGGATAGGGCAGCGGGGGACAGTTAGGGGCAGGAGTCCCCGGGGGAGCCATCAGGGAACAGGGGGGTTGGATGGGGCAGGAGTCCCGGGGGGCCGTCAGGGGGCGGGGGGCGGGCCATGTCTGGCTTTTTGGGGATGCACAGCCACCCCTAACCAGCCCTCCATACAATTTCAGAAACCCAATGCGGCCCTCGGGCCAAAAAGTTTGCCCATCCCTGGCTTAAATAGACATCTACTGGAAATCTGACCAAGTCAGAGCAAGTGCATTCCACTTGTGAATCTATAAGGTTTTTAGATTTATTTCATGGTCAAGCTTGGACTCTTCAATTATTCAATCCACTTCATTTCTAAGGCTCTCAATACTGTAGCTAATTGTAGGTTACCAAGGCAGCAATATATAGTACATGAAAAACCAGAATAAAAAGAAAAGCTAATTATAAAGTAAATGATTCATGATAAGCTTAATTTATATTGAAAGTTACAAATCAGATCCTTACCCAAAATTCATTTAAACCCAGCCCCTCAGCTAGAACACTTACTGTATTAAGGCTCTGTTCACCCTAAGTGAACCCATCATACTGCCAAGTTTACTAAAGGACTGTATGTCTTAGTTTGTTCAAAGTTTATGCCAAATCCCGCTTGTCTTACTGCTGCAAATGGACACACAAGGCTCTTCAGAGTCACATTTTGCAACAAGGGGCAAGGGAGGTGCAATGGGTCGGTGGTGGTGACATGGAGAGTGAAGCGAGCCCACTCCACAGTCACCTGGCAGTTACGGCTCCTGTCCTGTGGGGCTGGGCCTGGCTCTCCACTGCAGCCATGGCACAACGGTGCATGGGATCACACTGCCATCCAGGGGTGGCCGGACCAAATTTGAGTGAGCGGCATTGCAACTGTTGTCACACAATCAGGTGTACCATGTTGCAACAGTTGGAGCAGGGAGCTGGAACCGGCCCCACAGGACAGGAACCACCCCTTCCAGGGGAGCACAGTGCAGACTTGCTCACCAGCCCCATGTGAAAAGGCACCACACGCACCCAAAGGCTGCCGAGGGGGCATTCACCCCCTATTAGCTCTGTCACTGCATCAACCCGATTATGTGTGGATCCAATTTAAACCATTTGATTTCTTGACCTTTGCAGCTCTGGTGCCTTCCAGTGCTGAGGGCCAGGTTGGTCAGCAGGCAGTTTCTTTAAGAGTGAAGCAACTTCCCATTGGTTAAGCAATTATGTCATCTCTGATCTGCCTAATTATGGCAAGCCTGGGGGCCAGGGTGTAGAATCCGGTTCCCTCAAACAATTCCCAGCTACTGTGCCTATAAGCTGTCACACACACAGTGCCATTATGTAAACTCTGCTTAAATCCTGCAGTGCACTGGGGATTCTTTCTAATGTTCATTTTTAAGCAGTTCCTACCTACTCACTTGGACACATACCCACCCTTGCAGAGCTTGAATATGGCACAAAAGGGGCAGGCATCTGGAGGGGCCAGTATTCAGACTTTGTACACTGTCAGCAAGAGACATGTATTGAATGACTGGCTGACAGACTCTATGCGGTAGCTAATTGTAAGTTACCAAGGTAGCAACATATATTACATAAAAACCAGAAAAAGAAAACAGATTGTAAAATAGATGATCATGTTAAGCTTAATTTCTATTGAAAGCTACAAAACAGTGTTTTCTTGTACTGAAATAGCAATGGTACATTTTAAATACCTGGACACTGATACTTTCTGGGATGTTCTAGGACTAAGTAAGATTATAGAAGATCAGTACTTATTATGAAAGCTAATGTTTTCCCTTTCTCACTGAAGGACAAATGCTTTGTGGAAAATTTTTCAGAAAAATCAATCATTGTTACCAAAAAGCATCTGCAATTTAAGCCCTTTGAGGCATCTGTTCTGTTTGTGCTGGCTGCTGTCCAATCAGGCCCCAACCTGGCTGAGGCCTTTAGATGCTACTGAAATACAAATGTTGAGGATGATAATACTAAAAATATTATTTTCCCCTCCCTACCTCAAAGGACTGGCTGTCCCCATAATCCATATGAACTATACTGTGGTGTGTGATTTTTCTGGCTCTGCTCTCTTTTCTCTTACCACGTGTGTGAATATTACTGTTTTCCCAATTTAGGACCTGATTTAAAGCCTATTGAAATCAGTAGAAAGGCAGACTCCTATTAACTTCAGTGGGCTTTGGATCAGGGCCACAGAGAGCAGCAGAACCAAGTAATTGTAATTCAATGCAAAGACTGAATAAAAATAAAATCCGCCCCCTACAGGTAAGGGAGGGTCAATAGAAGGGTGAGATTTTCAAAATGCTAAGTGTTGGATTAATTCTGCTCCCACTACAGTCAGTGAGGATATGACTACATTGCAACTGGGAGCGAGCCTCTCAGCCTGGGTCCGCAGGCTTTTCCTAGTGCACTAAAAATAGCTCAGCCAATGTTGCAGCTCAGGCTGGAGCTTAGGCTCTCAAGCAGAGAAGGGGGGTCTCCTGAGACCAAGCCACAACATCAAAGCAAAGTCTACACTGCTATTTTTAGCGCGCCAGCATGAGCGCCAGGAGCACAAGCCAGGCTTGTTCCCAGCTGCAGTGCAGACATACCGTGGGAGTTTTACCGTTCACTTCAATGGAAGCGGAGTTTGTCTGTTGCTGAGTGCTTTTGAAAATCCCACCCAAAACAGGTGAATTGTTTTGTAGAGCCTTACACAAGGGTCCAGAGTAACTATGTTTAAGCTTTCAGATAAAACATCACTGATTCTTTTTAATCATTGATTTAAAAAAACCTTAACAGAAATAAAAACAGAAAAATTATAATTCTTTAAAATGTATTTCCTGTTTGTGCTGCCCGCTGAGATTCACTTTCAAGTCATCCATACCAACAACACAGACTGGTCGTTCAGTATCTTTGGTCCAAAAGTCAAGCGATGAGTGGTGGCAACACTGATCAGAGGTGATTTTTGCCACTGAAAACCATTTCCACAGCTCAAAATTCTTCAGTCACCAACATTAATGACTAGAAACCAATTTTTCCAAGGCATGAAAGTGCCCCAAGCTAGCCCAAACACACACCTAAAAATCAGTAAAAGCAGAAGTGGAAAACAAGAAGCCCTAAATTCATTCTACTAGTAACAATACGCATCTTACAGTATATTTGCTAGGCCACACCCTTTATTTCTGTGCATACCTGTTGAGGAACTCCTGGAAAGAAGAGAACAGAAGATAGTTTATTGCACTGAAATCCTGGTCTGTTTCATTTAAATGGAACTGCAAAAACACCAGTTCCCTTTTCTTCACATCTCGAGGTCCTTGGACAATCAAAGCATGTTTCTATAAGCACAGAGAAAGAAAGAGTTATTGATAGAACTATGAAAAAAGTAAAGGAATCTTCATTTCCTGTCACTGAACTTGCCACCTGTCACTAATGCATGACAGAAGTCTAGTATACATGGGGATTTTCATGCCTTTGGTAAGTACACATCAGTTAAGATATCCAGTGAGAATGGCTGGGCATACCTAAATTCCTACTTGCTGATTAAGGGTATATCTACTCTGCAAAGAGAAAGTGTGATCATAGCACAGGTAGGCATAGTCGTGTTAGCTTTACATTTAGCTAACATGGGTAAAGCAGCAGTGTAGATGTAGTAGCACGGGTTAGCAACCCAAATAAGTACCCTGGGTCCCTGGAGGGCTTGTACTCTGGAGCCTGGGCCACCATGTGTATGCTGTGTTACCCGAACTAACTCGATTAAAGCTAACTCACAGATGCCTACCCATACTATGATCACACCTTCAAATCTCAGGCAATGTCTGCACTGCAAAGTGAAGTCTTTAAATCAAGATTGGATGTCTTTTTAAAAGTTCTAGTTTCACTACTGTCATTGGGCTTGATGCAGAAGTTACTGGGCGAGGTTCTGTTCTGTTATGTATGAGGTCAGATTATTATAATCCCTTCTGACTTTAAAATCTGTGAATCTATGATTTTTCAGCTCTTAGAACCTGGAGAGTGATCCTGGCTAGTCTAGAAGCACGTCTACACTTCAAGCTGGGGGTGCGAGTGTAAGTTCCCTCTAAGATGTGCAGCCACGCAGCTGCCTCATAAGCCCCACGCAGGGATGCCTCTCCCCCTGCACGGACCTGCCGCGGCGAGGAGAGGAGCCCCTCCCCACCAACCCCAATATGGACCTGCTCTGCCCCAGACTTGCCACGGCCAGGGAAGAGGAACCCCTCCCTCGGCCTGGCCTGGCCCAGCCGGAGCTGCTGGGGAAAGAAGCCCCTCTCCAGGCCCACCAGAGCTGCCCGGGACAGACGACTCTCCCTCGGCCCAGACCAGGCCCACCGGAGCTGCTGTCGCTAGGGAGAGACACCTCTCCGCTGGCCCCAGCTGCTGAGGCGAGAGAGGGCTGGGGGGAGTATGTTAAAAGGCCAGTACCTTTTCAGGGCCCAATCATACATTCTTTATAGAATCACACCTCCTATTGACTCCAACCTGCCTTGAAGTCACTGGGAGTTCTGTGTGCACAAGGAATGGAGGATTGGATCCTACAAGCCTCTTCCAGCAGCCCCTGGATGACTTGAGAGTCTACCTAAGGAAAAGGTGGGGATTCCCTGCAAAACAGAAGGTCACTCATCTAGCCCAAACATCTCACATAAATATAATTCTAAGATCCAACACTGACGATAGACAAACCTTGACTGACAGGCTTTGAAAAGTGATGTCGGGGAACAGAACCTCACTTTAAGCAGAGAAAACATAATATTGTACATGAAGTTGCATACCAGACAGCATGCTCAATATAGATCCCTGATCCTGCAATTTGTTGCCCGCAGAACTCCCGCTGACTCCAGTGGGACTCTGCAGAGGCAGAGGTCTGACAGTGTGGAGTCAAGTGCAAGATCAGAGCTACAAGAGCACAAATATTCTTAAAACGTATCTAATACATGCAGCGCAAAATGCAGGACTTTAGCACACTGAAACAGGCAATCATAACAAAAGCAGAGAGAGAGAGAACACATTACAAATGAACCTAACATTGCCTTTGCTCTTAAATAAATATCAACACAAAGAAGAGGGGTGGGGGCAGCTCCCCAGAAAGAAGTGAAGAGCAAAGAAGAGGAAAAATGATTGGCATGAAGGGGTGTTTACACAGACTGCTTTAAAAAGAGTAAATTAAACATGAACAACAATTTTAAACTCAAACTGACATATTTCAGCCTGTTTTTTAAATAAAAATTATCTAAATATGATCAAAAATTGCTCTTACAACTGCAGCAAATAAAGGTGGACTACAACTCAATTCCTTTTTTACATGAGCATCACCACTATTGGTTCACTTGATATTCAGTGTGCCTTCCTAATCTAATCAGTTTAGTTGGGTGCCAAATTCATATGAAGATTCCAGCAAGTCTGGTAAAAGTGACATTACAATATATGTATGTACATCCACACATGGAATATGTAAAAAGGAAATCTAAGGACCTATCCTGCTCCAACTGAAAGTCCATGGAAAAACTTCTGCCTTCAACTGAAGCAGGATTCAACAAATTGAACATATCTCACAATCTAAAGTTGCAGGCCAGTTTTGATTTTTATAAGAAATGAACCAAAAGTTGCATTGTCAAATATCTATTCCGTTCCATTCTATTCAGATTCTTATGACACACATATAGCTCAGCTATCAACAAAATAAACCAACTGATGTCTTTTACATTTCTAAAAATAAGGACTGATTGTTCGAAAAAAGTTAAGAAAAAAGAAAGCAAGTATTTCACAGCAGTTCCTGGATAACATATACTGCTACTCTGGAATGCTGCAGTGCACAAAACAACCCCATCCGCTGAATTCTGTTCCTTTGTCTTTTTAATTATTACCATGGTTTGATTAGTAAAAGGATCTGTGTAGTTGATTCTCTGAGTGGTGCACTCAATTTCTCCTGGCTGACCTGGGTTTATCAGAGGCGGAATGTGATCATAGTAATGATGCTTGCAGCTAAGCAGCTGAGCCTTGCCTGGGTAAAGTGCAATACCTGTTTCAGGGGAAAAAAGTTGGAAGAAACATAAATGAGAGTTGATTTCTTGCCCAAGTAAGTGGATTGTCATTCTAGGATTTAATCCTCCAAGGTGCTGAGCTCCCAGATCCAGCAAAGCATTCCAAGTTAACACGTGCTTAAATGCTCCGCTGGACCAGGGCTAGACTGCTCAGCACCTTGCAGAATTGAGCTCTGAGCAGCAGGTTAAAAAATAAAACAAACACCTTGCCTATTTCTCTTTCAGGGCCTGATCCAAAACCCACCGAAGTCAACGGGAATCTTTCCACTAACATCAGAAGCTGCTGGATCAGGCCCTAAAACCCTAATCCAGAAAAGCACGTAAGCATGTGGATAGGCCTACTGAAGTCAATGGGACTCCTCAAATATTTAAAGTGCTTAACTGTTTTACTGGATCAAGCCCTTAAACCATAGTGTATAAACCCACATTGGGAATATCCAACAGAAGTAATGTACTGTCTACGGAATCTCTAAAGTCACTGGCTGACAAAATAAAAGCAAAAAGATGTTCCTTCCTATGGCAACAAATAGACATTAAAATTACTAAATAGTATATCAAGATAAATCAAAGATATAAAACACGTGTCAACAAAATTATCCTCTCTCATCACTTTTGTTATCAGGGAGGCAGGCTATTTTTTCCCCACCTATGCTGCAATTAATATATTAAGCATAAAGTACAACAATGCTTAAGTCCAATGGTGGGTATAAAAACTTCATGTGTTTCTTTCCGGCTTCCCCCTCATGAAAACCAGCAAAGCTCTTTTGCCACATTTAGTCTGGGCAACACAGATTTGCTTGAAGACAATATAGATCAACTACTTTAAAAGTAAAAATATCCTACATGTGATTTATAAACCTACACCAATTACTGAAATACCCTGTATGCCCTCTCATAAGTCAAAAAGGACAGTGGAGAGCTTCTAAAATACATTTTGCTAATCTCCAGTGTTCCATGCTTGGAAGAAAAATCTGGTCAGTTTTAAAAAAAAAGTTAAAAGTAATTTCAGATCCCACAACTTCCTCTGGGCCCACTGCCAATTTTTGTGGTTTTACAATTAGATTTTTTTTATTTTTTAAAATGTCTTTTTCTCCCCCGTCACTGTGTGAAAGACTCATACAAATCATAGGGGAAACAGACAAAGGCCCTGACCTTACAATCAGATCCCTGTCAGTAGACACCTGAGCTTGTGAATGCAGCTCCCCACAAAGATCTGATTGCAGAATTGGGGCCTAACTGACTACAGAGGAAATAATTAAAATTAACTTTACATAGAATGCTGTCAAATGCACATAGTATAGCTGAAAAAACCCCAAATATTTTCTCTCTAATCTTTCAACAATAGTCATGGGAGGGATTACTCCTAACAAGAGTAGGTGGGTAAAATTTTCAGACAAAAAAGTGTGATTTTTAAGTTGACTGTGTCCCTTTGAGTAAGCCGCTGCAAATGCTGATTTGAACTGCATGCTCTACCACGCTGTGAACATTAACTGGTTAATTTTTTTTATATACACATACATATATTATATATATATATACACACACACACACACACACACACTACTCCAAAGCATTTTAAAAAGAACAATGAAGTCACCAAAGGACTGCCATATGATGCTCTGATGTTGTGTTGTGATATTGATAGGGTGGAGCTGTTTCATTGTCACTGCCTACTGATGCAATGCCATAATGTAAATATTGCAGTGCAACAGCAAACTATGACAGTATGATGATTTTGTGGCTGCCTATAAAATCCTTTTAATACGAAAGCTCTGCCTTCTTTTGACCACCATCATTTCTTGATACTTCAAGGGGCAGGGATCCTGGCAGCAGTCAGATGTGCTGCCTTGGCTAGGTTAAGTAGCTTAAGGAGCACTCCTGTGATCAATGCTCTTCTCACTCCCAAGAGATCAAGATGAGCCTATTCAAGTCTATGGACTCTGCAGAAAAAGCCTCATATGAGCTACTGAAAGCTGCATGAGCCTCTAAAGCTCGTATTAACATTATACATGTTCAGATTCAGCAAGTCTGTCTCATAATAACCGAGAAAAGGTTCCATGCATTGAAGTCACCACCACCATGTGTTAAACAAAAAAAGAAGCAAAGCCCAAAGCATTTTTTGCATCACTTGGACCAACTTGGAGAGTAAATGACACCAGCACTTGTTACATGCAAAATGCTGTCAGTAACGCATGCAAAGATTTGAATGACGTCTTGAGATACAGTTGGACTTCACCACTATGATGATTTGTTTCCAGAGACTTACCAGGAGCATCATACAAGGGCACCTCCTTGTAAGAGACAGACATCACCGGGTGTTTGAGCTTTTCCCTGAAGTCAGTGATAGTTTGGTAGACAAGGAACACAGCTACAGCCATGAGCAGCAGATAAATGAAGAGGAGAATTACTGAAAAGACATTCTTTAGGCAGGTCTTGCTGAAACGCACAGAAGGGCTACTGGTACCTGATTCACTATCTAGGACTGAACAAAATATAGTATTAAAATTTGTAAGTATATTTACTTACAGTCTTCCACACTGAATCATGCAGAGTGTTTATTTCAAGATGAACCATTTGCAATGAGAGGGAACAACAGGCTTAGTTTGATTTAAAATACAAAAACAAATTAATAATGTTTTTTGACTAGCAAACAGTCGGCTGTTACTTCCCATGAACATGACGAGACGTAATCAGTAAGGAGAGGGAGGGTTCTGCCTTTGTTTTACCTCCCACATTACAGATAGTGCCTAGGGACACAATAGGCAGAAGAAAAATACATTTAAAAGAGGCCAGTTCAGCTGAAAAATTCAGAGTTCACAGCGAAAAGTCCCCTGATGGAGCCTTTTTTTCCCCCACAGCATAAAAGACTCATCTCTCTCAAGTCTGAACCAACTGATCCTGATCAAATTTAATCTGTGCATCAACACAGAGGCTTTCAGCACTGTAGTGCTCTTATGTAGCTAGCTAACAGCAGCATGCATGCACAGGGTTACCAGGTGTCTGGTTTTCGATGGGAACACCTGGTCGAAAAGGGACCCTGGTGGCTCCAGTCAGCACTGCTAACCGGGCCGTTAAAAGTCCGGTCGGAGGCCCAGCAGGGCTAAGGCAGGCGCCCTGCCTGCTCTGGCTCCACGCAGCTCCCTGAAGCAGCGGCATGTCCCCACTCCAGCTCCCACATGTAGGGCAGCCAGGGGGCTCCACACGTTGTCTCCACTCCAAGTGCCAGTTCCACAGCTCCCATTGGCTGGGAACCATGGCCAATGGGAGCTGCGGGGGTGGGGGGGCAGCACCTGTGGACAGGGCAGTGCACAGAACCGCCTGGCCGCGCCTCCGCATAGGAGCTGGACAGGGGATATGCCGCTTCTTCTGGGTAAGCGCCGCCAGGAGGTAAGAGGGGGGGTGAGGGTAAGCGCCACCCGGAACCTGCACCCCTGACCCCCTCCCACGCCCCAAACCCTTGCCCCAATCCCCTTCCCGCACTCCGAACCCCTTGGTCCCAGCCCGGAGCCTCCTCCCATACCCCAAAACCCTCATTTCTGCCCTCCCCCAGAACTCACCCCCCCAGCCCAGGGCCCTCACCCCCCTCCCATTCCCTAACCCCCTGCCTCAGCCCCGAGCCCCCTCCCATATGCCGAACCCCTCAGCTCCACCCCCCCAGCACCCTCCTACACCCCAGTGTCTGCATCCCCATCCCGAGCCCTCACACCACCCCCCGCACCCCAACCCAGAACCCCTTCCCACACTCCAAACCCCTCAGCCCCAGCCCGGAGCTCCCTCCTGCACCCCTCATCCCTGGCTCCAACCCAGAGCTCGCACCCCCAGCCGGAGCCCTCATCCCCCTCCTGCACCCAACTGCCTGCCCCACCCCAGAGCCCCCTCCCGCACCCTTAACTCCTCATTTCTGGCTCCACCCCAGAGCCCGCGCCCCCTCCTGCACCGCAACCCTCTGAGCCAGCCCAGTGAAAATGAGCAAGTGAGTGAGAGTGGGGAGAGTGAGTGATGCGTGTGTGGGTGTGTGTGTGTGTGTGTGGAGTGAGTGGGGGAGGGACCTCAGAGATGCGGTGGGGCAAGGGTGTTTGGTTTTGTACGAGCAGAAAGTTGGCAACCCTATGCATGCCCCAGCTTAGAAGTCAGTCAGTTATATGTTATCCTTACATTTCTAAGGTCTAAAGTCTAACACCTAACTCCGTACGCATATTATATAAAGTTGCACATGAGAAGGATTCCAGTTAACTCTAGAAAAAATCTGAAGTTATCCTCTCTCAAACACTTTCACTATCTTTATCAACAGGATGGGTAATACTGTCAAAGTCCTTTAATCAGCTTCCCTTCGTATGTGTAGACACCCCCGCCCATGACTTGCCTGCACAACTTTTAAGAACCAACACTTGACTTACACACAAGGAGGTTTAATTATGTGCACTATATAGTTGCACACACAAATGGGTGTTATAAATGGCACATGCAGAAGTGGTGGCTATATTTTGCCAATTTGGTATTTTACACCGGGGGCCATATAAAAAAAAATCAGCCTTTATTATGCCACCGTATGTCCTATCCTTCAAATGTAGGAGTATGCTGAGGTGTTTGTTCCTTACCATAGTAAATACTGACCCTTTAAAAGCTCCCAGTGAACATGTGCCTAGTCAAATAATGGGATTCCACGGTCACACAGGCCATTCCCACACAGTTACTGCCAGGAGAGGACAGCCTAAAAAACCAGGGCCTTATGTACACAAGAAAATTGCACCAATTAAACTTATATTGTTTTTTAAACAAGTGCAAAAGTGAGTATGGACACTTAGTTTACACCTATTCTTATTCAACACTGCAATAAACCGGATTTAAACCAAAATGCACATCCACACAGTATTTACTGTGCCGGAAGTTAGGCCTTGTCTACACTGCACAGTTTCGACAAAACAGGGGAGGGGTACACATTACAAAGCTACTTTTGGCGGCAAAACTCTTTCTGCTTTGCCAGCAAAATAAGATCACCTCGACAAGAGGCATAGAGCTTTTCAGGGCAAAGTTAAAGCAACAAAGTGTCAGTGTAGATGCTGCCATTCATTATGTCACCATAACTGGCCTCCCCCGGTATCCCACAATTCCCACCGAGACTGCTCCACTCACTGTTTTGAATTTGGCTGCTCTGCATCTAGCTTCGAAGGCAGGCACCGCTCCCCTTTCAAAGCTCTGGGAAGTCGGGAGGTACTGGGGGAGAGAGACTGCTGTGCAGAGCCGGGCTGATGTGTCCCCCTCCTCCTGCCTCAGGATTGGTTGCTCAGGCTGCTGTGTGACCTTAAAGAGACAGCATGCCGACACACTCTCCACCAACCCACACAGTTTCTGTCTCCCCCCCAACACACACACACTCTCTCTCCTCTCCCCCCTCTTCTGCCCCCATACACTTCAGTTGAAAAGCAGCTGGCAATGTACAGGATGCCCCTGGAACCATGGGGTTGAGAAATCATCATCATGTGACACTGTCCCTGCCCCATGAGGCATTGAAAACCCTTCCCAAAGCACCCTGCAGCCAGTTGCCCAGTGGGATAGCTACCCACAGTGCACTGCTCTCTGTGTCAACGCAAGAGCTGCTAGTGTGGATGTGCTCTACTGACACAAGAAGCATACTGTGTACATGCAACAGCAGTTTAATTAAAGTAGCATAACTTTTGTTGACAAAACTCTGTAGTGTAGACAAGGCCTAAACTGGTTTAAAACCACACCTTCTGTTTAACTGGTGCAACCTGCTTAGGTAGACAATGCCTATACCGCTAAGTTGCAATACACTGGCTCCCTGGAATTGCACATTCAAATCCCAGCAGGGTCAGCTCAGCTTTCTGAGGCAGAGAAACATTTCCTTTTAAATGGATTTTGCTGGATTTTCTTTGGTTTGGTTCTAACACCAGGTTAATATCTGTAGCAGAGGAGATATCGTGATGTGGTCTCATGGGTAAGGAACTCTTCAGCTCCTCTTTGGTACAGTATTTCATTCCTGACAGTGAGACATTTATTGTTTCAATTGCTCCCCAAAAGGCCATTCAAAACAAGCAGCTTTTATTAGGCACTTGATAGAGGACTTTTGGAACAGCAGCTCTCACCTGGTAAAATAGCTGAGCTGGTATCCTCCTGATCGTCGTCCACTTCCCCCTCCTCCACTGGCTCTGGATGCTCAGCTCCATGCTCCACTTCCTCACTCAGCTGAGGAAATACATCCCATTTTCAAATGTACTTTTATATCACCACAATAACGATTATTTTTTTGTATTATAGTAGTGCAGTGGGATCCAACTGAGCCCCATTGTGCTAGGTGCTGCACAAATACCCAGGAAAAGAGCTTACGACATAAAGAGACAAGACTAAGGATGGGAGAAAGGAAGTATTATCCCCATTTCTGAGAGACTAAATGACTTGCCAAGGCAACAACAGAAGTATGGGAGCCTGAAATTGAACCCAGATTTTTCAAGTCTCAGTCCAGCACACCAACACCCTTTAAAAATCAGCACTTTTCAACGGCATCTTCAGCCCACTTGAACCCTCAAAATTAAGATAGTGTGTCTCATGATCTCAACATGTTCTTGAGTGAAGTAGGTCCATGTTTCAGCATATATATTATTACAAATCACAACCCATGCCACAGGACAAAGCATTAGCACACTGCAATCAGAAGAAAGAAAAGGAGTACTTGTGGCACCTTAGAGACTAACATATTTATTTGAGCATAAGCTTTCGTGAGCTACAGCTCACTTCATCGGATGGGCATCAGAAGGGCATGCAAGAAATGTTATTGTTTTTAACATAGATATTAGTGCAAGTTACTCCAGAGCGCAGCCCAAACCACCTCAGCGGATGCGTCTTTACAAATGAACAGTCAGTAAGTCGACAAATCGCTGCTCTTTATTTTTCAGCTCAGTGCAGCTGCTAACAAACAAATCAGGGCTTTGCAAAGAAGTAATAGCGATCACGCGTTTTCTTGTTCCAACTCAGAGCCCAGACTGCCAGGACATTTTGGTCAATGTCATAAGCTTGTCACATGAGATAGGCATCAATATATACCACAAAGCATCTAGACAAAGATCTGGGGAACACATGGAATCCAAACAATGAAAACTTGGTTTTCCTTTTGTTTAAGAAAAAAGTCCTATCATCTTTTCCCCAGGTATCCCTCACAGAAGCTGAAGGGCTAAGGATCCTTCCTTTGCACCAACTTTTGTCTATCTCATTTTAAAATATACATTTTTTTATTTTAAACATTGTAATAAAATATACTGATTGATCATTTTCACTTTTTAGCGACTTATATTCCAGCTCTCAAATATTATTCATTTTACAGATGCAAAATCTTCTTAGGCAAAGACCCTGATGCTCCCCTTTCTTCTTGCAACTTTGTGTAGTCATTCACACCTGCAAAAAGCGAGCGCAAAATGTTACCGCTGTTTCACACACACTTTGCACAGGTGTGACTGACTTCTCAGGGTGTGAGGCAGCAGAGATTCAGACCAGCAGAGAGAGAAAGGTTTTGTCGACAGAGGTTTTGTTGCCCCAGTATAACTTAAGGTGTGAATTTCAACATATTAAGGCCATGTCTATACTAGTAAGCTTACAGGGGCACTACTGTAACAATACAACTGCACCGCTGTAAGATCGCTCGTGTAGCCGCGCTATACTGACGGGAGAGAGCTCTCCCGTTGACATAATAAAACCACCTCCACAGTCAGCGGTAGCAACTCTCCCACCAACATAGCGCTGTACACTCCGGCTCTTCTGTCAGTGTAACTTATGTCGCTCAGGGGAGGGGGTGTTTTTTCATATTCCTGAGCAACATAAAATTATACTGACAAAAGTGGTAGTGTAGACATGGCCATAGTTAAACAGATATGCAAAGCAGCGTGGATTCTTATGTCAGTTTAAGAGTGGATTATTGCAGGTTAACTTGAATAGATTAGGACAGGCGTGGCCAACCTGAGCCTGAGAAGGAGCCAGAATTTACCAATGTACATTGCCAAAGAACCACAGTAATACGTCAGCAGCCCCCGATCCGCTCCCAGTGCCTCCCGCCTGCCCTCACCAATCTGCGCCTACTCCCCCTTCCCCCGCAATCAGCTGTTTTACATGTGCAGGAGGCTATGGGAGGTGGCAGGCTCAGGGGAAAGGGCAGGGGCCTTGGGGGAAGGGATGGAGTGGGGGCAGGGCCTGGGGCAGAGCAGAGGGTTGAGCAGTGAGCACGCCCCAGCACACTGGAAAACTAACATCTGTAGCTCCAGCCCTCGAGTCAGCGCCTATGCAAGGAACTGCATATTAACCTCTGAAGAGCCGCATGTGGCTCCGGAGCCGCAGGTTGACCACTCCTGGATTAGGAACAGGTTTAGTTAAACCAAAATAAGACACTCTTATGCTGAAATAAAAGTGTCTGCAAAGCCTTTAGCACCAGTTTACTTAAAGATTAGACTGTAGGAACATTTAGTTTGGCGCAAGGTGAGTTGTGACTCTACCCCGCACAAGACTGCTGTGGGACTAACTGTGTGCGGACTCCGCTGACTCCCATTAATAATTCATTAGTGACCTTTGATTTAGTCCCCTTTGAAATGTGGCTAATCAAATGGCATTAACTAACTGTTAATACATTTCAGCTGGGTTCACATGGATGGATCCTCACAGACTACTGCACGGTAAAGTCACACCGCTGCTTGCCATGAACTGATCGTTGCTGTAGACAAGGCCTTTTATCAGTTTAAAAGTTGATTCAAGTTATACTTGTGCAACTTCCTCATGCAGAAAAGACCTAAGGGACTTATCAAAAGGTTCTGCCACTGACTAGGTCTGTGACAGAACCAGAAATAGTTTCCTCAGCTCCTGACTTCTCATCTTCTCTCACCATTAGACACACTTCCTCCTAACACACAGACACTTCATCTGCCTATATTGCCTAGTTAGGTGGTTAAAGGCATTCAGTATTTTGGGCTCTGCCACTGCCAGATTGTGACACTATGGACTAATTACTTAACCTCTCAATGCCCCAGTTTAGCTCTCTGTAAAATGAGAATACTACTATCTACTCTTCACAGGTGTTTGAAGGTTTAATCAACATAAAATGCATTGAAATCCTCAGATGAAAGGTCCGACAGAAGCACAGAATATAATTAACACAACAGATGGTTCATTCTTTCTTTAAACCTGCAACTTGGTCACATCAGGTCTAAACAAAGAAAACCAAGTGCAATGAGAGATTTTGAGCAGAGTGGAACTTGAGAAGCTGAATAAGCCAGATTGTTTCCAATTCACAGCAATATGCAAATTGCAGTGAGAGAGAACTTACTTGTCAAATTAAATTAAAATAAAAATGGAATGGAAAAAATAACTGCAATAAATTTCAGTGTAATATCAAAAGTAGAAAACATATTATGATACAACATTTATTACACTCTCAGGGTAAATCTACAATGACCCTTCTTTAATATGCTGGAATGGAAGAAAGATGAAAAATCAAAATATAGAGCATTTCAATGCACTTCGGAAGCAAAATATAACATTTGGAGTTCCGCACTGGTGAGACAGTTCTATTTTTACAAGCCTCTTACACTTAAAACCATCACAGGGCTGTCAGCCCAAAGCGTAAGAAGCACTAACCCCTGGGCCCAGATCCACAAAGGGACGTAGGCACCTAAGTCCCTTCATGGATCGCACCCTTAGTAACTAGGTGAGCTGTGCTGGTGGTCTGATGCTTGTAAGGACCACTGACTTCACTGGAAGTCCAGAAAACTCATCTGACCACAAACGTGCAAAATTCACTCCAAACCACTAAGAATCACATACAGCACTGGACTTTAAAAGCTTAACTCGAGCATGGGGTAAGCCATTACATCTTGGGAGCACAGCATTCAATCCAGAATGAGTGCATGCAACCTTACAAAACCTATTTCACAGCCAGTCCCATCTGCATATACACTAAAAGCTACAGTCCACCAATAACAGGATAGCAGGAGCAGTATTACCATGCAAGTTTATTCCAGTTTCTTCAAATGTACCAGTATATGCCCATATGAATGAAACTATTCACAGATGTAAAAGTGGCAAAGAGTCCTGTGGCACCTTATAGACTAACAGACACACTGGAGCATAAGCTTTCGCGGGTGAATATCCACTTCATCAGATTCATGTAGTGGAAATTTCCAGAGGCAGGTATAAATATGCAAGTAAGAATCAGGCTAGGGATAACGAGGTTAGTTCAATCAGGGAGGACGAGGCCCTAATGGATGTCAACACTGACTTGGGAGATAGGGGCAGATCAGGGGAGATACAAAACCCATACTTCAGTTCAGGACTGGTTACAGAAATAGCAGCACCACCTGCTCTTCACCCACTTCCTACCTTTATCTGAGTGAAGTGAATTTCATCCAGTCAGAGAAAACCCTGCTGGGGGGTATGAATAAAGGGAGAAATGTTCTGTTTCACTTATTTGTACATGAGGTTATTTAAATCTTTTAATGTCTTCTAGTCTAACATGATAAATGGGAGAAGAACTGATAAATGCTGAGAGGCTAAACTAGAGCTTCTTATGGCGCAAGCCCAAGGCCAAATGTAGCTTGCAACTTCCTAAAACCAGGTAAACAGCTGTGTGGTGAAGGCAAAGGTGACCAGCTGCAGGTTTTTATTGCCGGTTAACTTGAACAAGACAATTTCTATGCACCTATCCAGAAAGATACAAGTACAAGCAACTATAATATTATGCTTATATAGGAGTTTGATATGCAAACTAGATGCAGGCTTCTGGCAGGATTACAACTGGGCCTTCAGTATCACTTTTCATGTCTGACAGACCCCTCCTTTGCTACGAAAGTGATAAAGTCACCTGCCCACTGTATGTACCTATACTTTTTACAATTTACAATGGACTGTATTTTCACTGACATTTCCTTGTTTTTAAATACAAACATGTATTTGCCTGTATCAGAGATCATCCTGTTTCTTGCCTATGTATTTAAATACAAGGACCCTAGGGATCAGGGCTCTACCATACAGCGAAAGCAGGTGGATGCCTTAGGCAGCAAAATGATTCATGAGGAGATCTCTTTGAGTGACGGCAGGTTGGAAGGAATGGACACTTTACAGTTTGCCTAGGGCAACATAAAGCCAATAGCCTGCCGGTTTTGCTATGGCTCTGACTTTCTATGCCCTAGGTGACTTACCAAAGTCACTGAAGATCTGGATAACCAGAAGATGAATGTTTAATAAGCGCGGGGACCGGCGCCAAGACGAAGATACTGCAATTGCTTTTAAACAGACTGAAAGGGGAACAACACATACGCTCAAGTTACAGCGGTGTTCAGCTTGAGCATAGGTACACGGCAATCAGCCGCAGCGCCATTTCACTGTAGATTTGGGGTTTACCATCAATGTGCGCGTCACCGGATTGCTGCACCTAGCTGGAAACGGCTGCGCCCTCAGAGGCTGCCGTGAAGCCGTCCGGCACCTTGCTGCTCTTATCTCCGTCGCTGTCTCACGGCTTTCAAACCACCGCCGCAACCCGCTTGCCGGTGCACAGCTGCTGAGCCCCTGTTACGGAGTCGGTTGGGCAAACAAAAGAGCCCCTGGCATGCGGCGCAGCGCGCCTTCCTGGCGCAGAGGCACTCGCCCGACCGAATTAACCTTTTCCCTTCCCCACCCGGCCCCGCCGCCCCTCAGTACCTCCTGGTAAGACGCGGCGATCTCTTGTCTGAGCATGGCATCGGCGAAGAGCGCGGGAACAAGCCTCCGCGGCAGCCCCCAGGGGGCTGAGAGGGGGGAACAGCAGGCGCACGACGGCAAGGAGCCGGAGGCTCTGCAACCCCGGCGCGAGCCCTCATGGAGTGTGTCCCCCCGCCCCCGCCGCGGGCTGTCGGCGCAAGCGCGCGCGCCTCACCCTCTGTCTTCTCCGCCTGCGGCCGTTGCCGCGGCTGCCCCAACCCCCTTCTCTCAGGCGGAGCAGTTGCAGCACAGGCGTGAGAAGCGCAGGATTCTGGGAAATGTAGTTTAAAACCGACCACGCAGGGCCCCTGCCCTATCCGACCTACGGCTACCCAAGAAGCCTTTTCACGGAAGCCGCGAACGATTTAAAGCAGCCTGGGGACCGTCCAGGGTGCAGCAGGAAAACAGCATTTTCTGCGCATGTCAGCGGTGAGCACCAAGATGTTCAACAGGATTTCTTCACGAGAGACAGCAACCCACGGGTCTCCGTGTGCGGGAGCACCAGGAGAGGCAGAGCAGAGGAGTGATATGTGGGAAGACTAGAACTGCCACCGCCAGGAATTCAAAAATGTCAGGCCCCCCGCAAAATCAAGAGATAGGATTAAAATAATAATTATGGTTTCTTTTTTATTTGCCTTCTGGTTTTTGAACATTTAGGGGTCAGAGTTTCAGGTTTTTCTCTTCTTCTAAAAGGGCTAGCAACTTGCTTTTTTAAAAATCAAAGGTGAGGTTATCACATAATCACAGGATTCTGGGAGCTGGGGCTTTAATAAATACACTAAATACTGCAAGACTTTCAATAAAAATCACAAGAACTGGCAACAGCGATTTTACTTTCTAAACTTCTTTATTAATTGCTGGTGAATCCTGCTTTGGGGCTGAAGATGGGAACAAACAGTCATCACACAGCAATACAATTGCAACAGACTAAAGAGAGTTATACACCTTTTTAAATGCTACATTTTAGAGGTTGTCAGACTTATTTTAAAATATTTTTAATATTGAAGGTTTAATAAGTGCCTCAGTCTGGTAAAGATGCACAGGTTAGATAGGAAGCGTGTGTTTTAATTATTTTTAAATGCCTGATGTGCTGCTTTTCAGAAACTGGGCTGGAAAAACAATTTTACAAGCTCTGTCTAAGGTGCACAGCATTTCTAATTCCTTACTTACCTGTAGGGTGTTATAGAATATCTAGTCAATGGACCCTGATTCTGCAGTCAGACCCAGATGGAGTCCGCAGACCTCAGTGGGGCTCTCCAAAGATCCACCCACATAGATCTGAGTGGAGGATCAGAGCCAATATATGTGACATGCTTTGGAGATGAAGGGTGCTACATAAATGCAGACTGACAAGCTATTCATATGCAAATAATATATAAATACATTCTAAATAGCATTAGTGCTGCTTCTCCTATCATGCAACTGACTGTTAGGTTTGAAATTCAAAAACATATATATACAAACCACTCCTAACATTACATCCAAACTGATTCCATCATGAGAATAGCAATAAGATGAACACCTGAAGGTTAGCAAATATGAGGTTGCCCAAAACCAACATGGCAAAGACCTGTGGAAGCTGAGCTGAAAAAACCTGGGGCACAGCTGGGTAACCATTGAAAGACTTGCCAGAAACAGATAGGAGTGGAGGAGCTTCGTCACTGCCCTAAATGCCAGAACTGTAAGAGGTACTAACTAATGAACTAACTTAACATTACAGCACCACCACTATAGAATAGCTTACTGCTTAACAGCTTTTTCTAAAATCCAAATGCTTAAGTGCACTGTCTTGAAAACTCCTGTGCCTAACGAGGATCTGGGGTAGAGAGAGTGGTCCAAATATGAGATGGTTTGAGCAAGGGGTACTTGAGATACAGCTTTGCTCTAAAAAAAGAGTGAGATCAACATTTTACAGTTCTTATGTTTTTCTGTGCATACCTAGTGCTCAAACTAGGGCTCTGATCCTCCTCATACTGATATCACCTGCTAGGAATTGATCTCACCTAGTGTCCAAAACCCACTGCTCCCACGGGAATCACTATTTTAAAAGTTATTTAGGGTTAAAGTTGGATCTATAATGTAGCTCAAGCCAAGCTGATGAGCCAGAGAAAGTCATTTGAGGATTTCACAGCAGGACTGGGACTCTGGTGAAAGCCAGATTGTTTGCAGACAGGTAAACAGAGTAAGGGTGTGGCTCCAGGTGACATGCTGTGGCCATTGTACCTAAGCAGCACCCATGAACTTAGAATTTGAGTCCTATCTGTGGCAGCTTTTTTTGCTATGCATACTAGTTTCATTGTGCAGTGGCTTCTTCTGGAATTTTTGCTCTCAGAGCAAAATTTTTGGTATGAGCCAATATTTCAAATTGCTCTGAAATCCACAGCCATACTCAGATTTTACTTTAGAAGTATTGTGAAAAAATAGCATTAAATAAACGGAGGGAAAATGAAAGACACTAGTAAGCAATATATTAGGGTAATGTAATAATATCTCATAATCCTTACCCATTTCCACAATCATATGATTGAGTGTGATAAAAGAAAAGAAAATAGCTGTCACTCTCATCAATGTCAGCCTGATAAAGGGGTTTCAGAGCATTAGGAAACACCCCCTCCCCCCAAAAAAGAGCCTTATTCCAAGGACATGCATAAAGTTAACAATGACTAATGTGATGCTGAGGTACTGTTTTGACTGATAACAATATACTATTGTTATACTTCCTGTGAAAAATAAACAGATTTCAACCATCTACACAAACCAAAGTTCATATATATCAATTTTACTGTTCAAGTGATATAGTTTCTGTGAAAGAAGGGTCCAAATGAAATGTCAGATATGATAAAAATTAGTCACATAGAATCATAGGACTGGAAGGGACCTTGAGAGGTCATCTAGTCCAGTCCCCTGCACGCATGGCAGGACTAAGTATTATCTATTCTAGACCATCCCGATAGGCGTTTGTCTAACCTGCTCTTAAAAATCTCCAATGATGGACATTCCACAACCTCCCTAGACAATTTAGTCCAGTGTTTAACCACCCTGACACAAAGTTTTTCTTAATGTCCAACCTAAGCCTCTCTTCCTGCAATTTAAGTCCATTGCTTCTTGTCCTACCCTGAGAGGTAAAGAAGAACAATTTTTCTCCCTCCTTCTTATAACAACCTTTTATGTACTTGAAAACTGTTATCATATCCCCTCTCAGTCTTCTTTTTTCCAGACTAAACAAACCCAAGTTTTTCAATCTTTCCTCATAGGTCATGTTTTCTAGATTTTTAATCATTTTAATCCACAAGTATTCCTTTTCTTTTTGCAGATACAGACTAACAGCTGCTACTCTGAAATTAATCATTTTTGTTGCTCTTCTCTGGACTTTCTCCAGTTTGTCCACATCTTTCCTGAAATGTGATGCCCAGAGCTGGACACAATACTCCAGCTGAGGCCAATCAGCATGGAGAAGAGCGGAAGAATTACTTCTTGTGTCTTGCTTACAACACTCCTGCTAATACATCACAGAATAAGGTTTGCTTTTTTTGCAACAGTGTTACACTCTTGACTCATATTTAGCTTGTGGTCCACTATGACCCCCAGATCCCTTTCTGCAGTACTCCTTCCGAGGCAGTCATTTCCCATTTTGTATGTGTGCAACTGATTGTTCCTTCCTAAGTGGAGTACTTTGCATTTGTCCTTGTTAAATTTCATCCTATTTACTTTAGACCATTTCTCCAGTTTGTCCAGATCATTTTGAATTATAATCCTATCCTCCAAAGCACTTGCAACCCCTCCCAGCTTGGTATCCTCCGCAAACCTTAAAAATGTACTCTCTATGCTATTATCTAAATTACTGATGAAGATATTGAACAGAACCGGACCCAGAACTGATCCCTGCCTTTCCAGCATGACTGTGAACAACTGATAACTATGCTCTGGGAACGGTTTTCCAACCAGTTATGCACCCAACTTATAGTAGCTCTATCTAGGCTGCATTTCCCTAGTGGCTCTTTTAAAATAGCCATACTAATCCTCAAGTAATAACCCCCGAATAGCCACCTTTAAAAAAAAAACGATCAGTGCATAAACTGCAACAAACATTTTCAAAATGATATTCATCCTTGAGATGAATGAGCCACCTCAGACCTCTGCAATCGTTCCGCACTGTAGAGGATTGTGTTGAGCCTTTCCCCCTACATTAGCCCCAAAGTGGAGTACAAAAGTCTGGAACAGCCCTTCATTCTCTCTTGCTGCCTCCAATGGGTAGATAGGCTCTTCACAGCTTGTTGGTTCCCTCTTCCTCCCCCCACCCATGGGCCTCCAGCCCTGCTGGGTGCATGGAGAGGCCAGGACCAGGGCACAGCAGGTAGTTAAGAGGCAGTGAGGTGTTCCCAAGAAGTCTCTTTGTGCGACACACACACACACTTCCTCAAAAAATATGGAATTGGCCCCAAAATTTATTAATGCAGAGTTCAGGCTGCCTGCCAGTGCCTCATAACTAGGCTTGGCAGAATTCAATTGTGTAATTTCAACATATAACACTGGTGTTTATTTTTTTATATTTAAGTTTTCAGAGTTGTGGGAAATTATTGGTGTTTGGGGCGTCAGTTAAGATTCAAAAAGTTAAAGGTTTATAACCATTAAAACACAAGTTGTCAACATCACATCAAAGTATACAAAGTAAATATCCTTAAATCAAATTCTCAAGTAGCATTTTTTTAATTTGGCAATCTGTAAATTTTGATTATTACTGATGGAAATATTTTTGTTGGGTTGTGCGTGTGTACAGTGAAGCTGATGTTTATCAATATTCATTGCTAAAAATCTAATTCTTCCAAGCTTACTTGCCTTCTAGAACAAAGGCACCTATATTTAAATCTCTAAAAACCAGGGAATAAACAGTTATGGTAAAACAAACCTGAACCTCTGAAAACCAGTACATTCCTCCCCCCCTCGCAACCTTAGTTCTGCCCTCTTTGAGTCATGCCTCAACCTACTGTTGACCAATATATGCTGGCTAGTATATATATGTTATACTGATAGTATGTTTTATCTGCACCCTACATATTAAGCATAAATATAGCAATTACATAGCCTAAATTGGCCTCTACCTTTATAATCTGTTCACTTATGCTAAGTATCCCATAACACCTTGCATTAGTTAAAGTAAGCTTTGGCTTAAGGAGATAGGAAAGCTGTCAGGATCAGGACATAAGTTTACTTTATCATAGCAACAGAAAGGGAGTTACCCTCACAAGCCTATCTACTCTGGGCCAGACGTAGGAGGTGTTTTCATGCCCATTAGTACCTGGAATTGCATATGTTCAGAACAAAGATAAAGGGTACACCATGGTACTAGAAAAGCAAGGTAAAAAGCTAGTTGGTTAAATCTAGTTTCAGATGGATGTATATAGTACATTTTACTGGTAAACAAGTAGGATATAAAGAGAGGGTTTTAAGTGGTATATACCTTTGGGAGCACACCTTCCACATAAGGTGAATGTAACATCACTACATGAGACAGCTTCCCCGAGACTGGTATCATATAGAACAGCGGTTCTCAAACTTCAGCAAGCCGAGGACCCCCATTTTGATTTAAAATTTTTCGCAGACCCCCTGCTCCTTCACCGAGGCCCCACCCCATCCTACCCCTTCTCTGAGCTCCCGCTTGCTACATCCCCCCTCCCTCTGTCGCTCGCTCTCCCGCACCCTCATTCACTTTTACCAGGCTGGGGTAGGGGGTTGGGATGCAGGGGGAGGTGAGGGCTCCATCTGGGGGTATAGGCTCTGGGCTGGGGGTGCAGGAGGGGGCTCCGGGATGTGGGTTGTGGGTTCTGGGAGGGAGTTTGGGTGTGGAAGGGGAGTCTGGGCTGGGCCAGGGGGTTGGGATGCGGGGGGGGTTGAGGGCTCCAGCTGGGGATCTGGGGTCTGGGCTGGGCCCAGGGATGAGGGTTTTGGGCTGCAGGAAGGGGCTCCGGGATGGGGGAATATGGGCTCCAGGAGGGAGTGTGGGTGCAGGAGGGGACTCTGGGCTGGGGCAGGGTGCTGAGGTGTGGGGGCGTGAAGGGTCCCGGTGGCACTTACTGCGGCTCCCAGAAAGCGGCCACCAGGTCTCTGCGGCCCCTGGGCAGAGGCGCGGCCAGTGAGGCTCTGAGTGCTGCCCTTGTGCCTGCAGGCACCACCCCCACAGCTCCCACTGGTTGCAGTTCCCAGCCAATGGAAGCTGCAGAGCCAGCACTCGGGTGGGGGCAGTGCGTGAAGCCTCCCTGGCCACCCCTGTACCTAGGGGCCGCAGGGACCTGGTGGCCATTTCTGGGAACCACGTGGAACCAGGGCAGGTAGGGAGCCTGCCTGGGAGGGAGGGAGAGGAGTTGAGCAGCGGGGCCTGTGAACCTCCTGGAGTTCTCTCGCAGACCCCCCAGGGCTCCGTGGACCCCAGTTTGAGAACTGCTTATATAGAACCTTTTCCCTTTACTATATTATTATTGGCTTAGACCAATAAATCTGACTGATGTTGGTTATGTGGCATCTGGAATATATTTCATAATGAACCAGTGTGGTCAAGCAATTGACTACGCAACTTATCAACACCGCTCCTCACTGACAAAGTAGTACTCCATCCTTTCAGAGCATAAAGTGCACCATGGGCGTGCACCATATCGATACAGGAGGAGAAACTGTCAGACCATATCCTCAGTAAGGCAAACATCTCTTGTAGCGGGCAGGCTTAGTGAACACCAGCTGGCTACACCTGACCTGTACTAGACCACTTCACCTGCTCTGCCCAAACCACCCCACAGTTACCAGATGTTATTACCCCCTGACTTTTGTCCTAAGGATTCCTTCTGGAACAGCCCCATTGCACTAACCTCTGCCCTGTAATCATGATAGATTATTGCGCTCTTCTGCTTGCACAACCAATGTAACAGCACAGAAACAAGGGGTCTGTGTTGTGATTCCTTTGGGCATGGATGAACCTCTCATATTGCCATGTGAGCTGTGGCAACCTGCTGCAAATAATCTTGTGGCAGTCAGTACAGTTGTCCCCTCCACGGTGAAGAGCAGTTGGGAGTGCATGCAGACAAATGAGAATACAATTCTGTGGGGCACAACACATCATATGAAATAGCACATTTACTTAGTCATTCCTTATGCCTGATTATAGGACAGTCCAGGCTGAAATATACAGTATATCCTCAGTTCCAGGAAGCCACAATTTAAGTTGCAAGGCTGAGGTGTGTGCACTTCCATATTTTCAGACGTTTAAGTATAGGGGCACTTCCCATTCTGCAAGGGCATGAAGCATTGCCAGCTGAACTTATTTTAGCGTTAAAGATTTTGGGCAGTGAATGTAACATCTAGCCTTTACATAATATTTTTCATTCAGAGCCATCCCAAATCACTTTAGAAGCTCACAAAAATATGTTGGGAGGAATTGCTGACATATAATCATTTCAAGTTCTCTTTCAAGAAACTCAAGACAATCTATGATATTCCTGGGTAGGGAAAAGCTTTCCCCATGCCCTTCCTTCCACCCCAGTAGCATAGTAGTGTAAGCTCAAAAGTTTGTCTCTCTCACCAACAGAAGTTGGTCCAATAAAAGATATTACCTCACTCAACTTGTCTCTATAATATCCAGGGACCAACACGGCTACAACAACACTGCATAGTCCTCTCCAGTCACTGATATGCTGATCGGTCACCAGGCAATAAAATATCTCCTTGGCATAGACAGATGGTTGTCTTCTACCAAAGGCCTGGAAAAATTGTTCCTCCTTCTAATCTGGAGTCTTCAGCAGATTAACATCTTCTAATGCTGCCTGTAGGGTAGAAAGGAATGTTCCAAGTTGTAGAGCACCAAGTGATTTTATCTCAAAAATCAACTAAAATTTATAGTTTAGAGAAACAAGAAACTGTTGGCCAAATCTTAGTAATCGTCTCTCAGTGGGACTCCACTATTTTAGTCACATGGGATTCTCTGCCATTGTAATGCCAACAAACCCTGGTCATCGGCGGGCAGGATCGAACTGGGGACCTCTGGAGATTAGTGCATGAGCCTCTACCACATGAACTAAAAGCCAACTGGCTGTTAGCTAAGGCTGTAAAGCAGACTAATTTTAGCTCTCTCTAAGTGGTCTCAGTGCCACTAGATGGGACAGAAGCCCAGGAGGTGTGTGGGTTACATACTTCCCGTAGCTGAGGAAGCGTGTCCTGAGGTTCAGAGACTTCCCAGTTGAAATCCAGGACGAACCCCCACTTGTAACGCCAACAGACCCCGGTTGTCGGCGAGCAGGATTGAACCGGGGACCTCTGGAGCTTAGTGCATGAGCCTCTACTGCAAGACCTAAAAGACAACAGGCTGTTAGCTAAGGCGGTAGAGCAGACTTATTTTCTCTCTCTCTCTCTCTCTAAGGGCTTGTCTACATTATCTGCAGGATCGACGGGCAGTGATAGATCCAGCGGGGGTCGATTTATCGCGTCTAGTCTAGCTGAAGTTGCGTAACTTAGATCGATTTCCCCGCCCCAGCGTAGACCAGGCCTAAGTGGTCTCGGTGCCACTAGATGGGACAGAACGCCACACCCAGGAGGCATATGGGTTACACCATACCTTAGGGATACCATGATTAAAACCAAGCAATATAATAATAATACAGTCACAGGTAATAATTATGATTAAAGCAAGAAAGAAAACACACAAACAAGCAATAATGGTTCTGTCATAGATAACTACAGTAGTTTATAGATGGGCAAAATAATTTAATTTAAGGATTGGTGAATCCTTTTTGATATATTTGTGACAGGATCCCCAGGGTTCAGCCTGGGACCGTGGAACAACTGTGCCCCCTTAACTCTCCAGCCTGAGCTGTCTCTCACAATGCTTTGATAGTAACAAGAGCAAACCCCTCCAGGCACTGTTATCACTCAGCACAACCACATGTGGAGCCCCACATCTAGCTAGTTTACATGAGTGCTCCCGGAGCCATAATATCAATATTATTGATAAGGATTAATAAGCTATTTAAGTTAATAGTGAGCAATCTTAACTAAGTCCTATGAAACCAAATAAAATATTTAACTCCGTTAAAAAAAAAGTTATTCAGGGAGCTGTCTTGATACAAGTAAATTAATATCAAGCATCTTAAATCCAAATTAAATCTCACAATTTCTGCCTGTTTACCAAGTGATCTTATGTCTCCTCTCCAGAAATACATGATGTAAAACAATCTGGTATTTAACAACAGATGCTGTTAATACCTTAAATTACAATAGCATTTCAATATGCTATTAAAATCACTACAAGAAAATTTATATCTGATTCCTTGGGGTGCTTTGCTAACTTAATCTAGCCCTTGATGCTGAAGGAACAGTGCTGAACTGGAAGGTTGCTGCTTCTTCTTGATGCTCTTCTATGCTCTGTTTTGCTCTTTGGCTAATTACTGTTACTTTTTTGCTTGCAGAGATGAACAGGAGGAGCTGTGAGGAGTACTGTAAAGTTGAGGAATGGGAGCAGGCTGTGCTGCTGGTTTACTTAATTCAGCAAGTTTTATATTCCTTTCCTTTCATAGTTTTACTGGAAGAGGAAGGCAAGCCTATTTCAGAGCTTGGCTGAATTAAAAAATTAGCAGCTGTCATTCTTTCATTGGCTCAGCACCTTTCTGAGATTATCAGCAGTTTCAGCTCATGCAGAGATGATCTGCTACAACACATGCAGCAGGGTTGTAATTTTTCCTCAACTTGATAGTTATACTGCCTTTGTTGTGGGAGATTATCAGAACATCTTCAAAGTATGAGTTTTCTTTTATTCGGTCCATTTTCTGATATATCCCATTAGTTCCTTTCTAGCTTCTTGGAGTTAAAATTCTGCTTCAAAAGGGTGCAAATACCTGTATGTCGTATATAATGGTTTTCAGTTTTCAAAAGTATTTTTTAAACTTTATTACTCCTTAAAGAAAGTTTTTAAACTTGAATAGTCATCAAAGAAGTTATTGTCCCTTCTTAACAATCTTTGGATAGGTGACTTGTTTCTCTGAGTTTAGTAAGAAAGTAGTTTAAGCCAGATAATCAAATAAATTCCCTATTTAATACAAATATTCTATACTCAAATGGCTTTTAAATGAGTAACCAGTTGTAGCATCAAATGACCTTACTATATTGCACGTAAACCATGCCACTGTTCATATACAATGATATAAGGAAGTTATTACATTAGAAGGTTTGCAGTTAGAGACAAAGCACTTGCAAATATACATCTCAAAAGAAACTGATGAACTCTTAAGCATTTAAGTGACAGGCATAGGTTTTTCACCATCAAGTGGAACATGAACTTAGAAGTTACAAAGATCTGCTACAAAATATTCCCCAGCCATAAATGTTTTCCTTAATATTTGAATAATTAAGTCTTTAAAGAGTTTATAAAAGGGGTTAATTTTAATAGGATTTTTTTCTAGCATATTTGCTGTGTGTTTGAAACCAACATTTTTTTCTTGCAGAGAGAGTGGGGGTTGTAAAAGGCCTACTTTTATGGCTCTTGATAACACAATAGTAAACATGCCTACAAAGTCCTTTTCTTGAGATAAAACTCATCCCTATAGTAGACTTGCATCTCATACCAGATGTGCTTTGGTCCTTTGTCCAAAATGACCCTTAGATTTAAAATCTGCCATTTGCAGTACATTTACAACTTGCAGTTAAAAACTTCAGGAAAGCATTCTATAGAAAACATAAAATCCTAACAACCAAGGTTTACATACATCTTTCAAAACATAACAAAAGAAAACAACACAGAAAGTTAAGGCACGATAGAACTTATAAAAGCTGCATTTCAGAGTAAACACAGATTTTATGGCTGTGGGGTGGTTATCCTCCTTTGACACTTCGACAATTTGTCACTAGTTGACAGAAGGTAGATTTCTTTAACTTGAACATTTCATACAATTAAATAAGCAACTGATAACATAAGACTGTGCTATTATTTTTCTAAGCATCCTGTATAAATACTGAGTATATTTTAAATTCATAAAGGTGCAAGCAAGTTTGAAATGACCTAATATTATAAGAATAAATTATAATAGTTTTACTGATAAATATTTTCGACTCAATATTGAGGTCTGTCTCCTACATACCACTGGCTGAAATAGTGTTAAGACCACTACTGGTAAAAGGTCCTTGGCCTGTGGGCCCCAAGCCCCTACTGTCTAAGCCAAAAATATGTATTGATTTTTTAAAATAAAATAAATATAAAAGATTTACTTCATGGGCTGGTGACCTGAAATGCAGCTGCTTCTGAACAGGCAAATATGGGCATGTCATAAAAATAAAGGGAAGGGTAACCACCTTTCTGTATACAGTGCTATAAAATCCCTCCTGCCAGAGGCAACATCCTGTTACCTGTAAAGGGTTAAGAAGTTCAGCAAACCTGGCTGGCAACTGACCCAAAGGACCAATAAGGGGACAAGATACTTTCAAATCTTGGGGAGGAAGGCTTTTGTTTCTGCTCTTTGTTTACGTGGTTATTCTCTCTTGGGACTGAGAGAGGCCAGACAGAAATCCATCTTCTCCAACCCATCCTAATCCAAGTCTCCAATATTGCAACCAGTATAGGTAAGCCAGGCAAGGTGGATTAGTTTATCTTTTGTTTTTTGTGAATTTTCCCTGTGTTAAGAGGGAGGTTTATTCCTGTTTTCTGTAACTTTAAGGTTTTGCCCAGAGGGGGATCCTCTGTGTTTTGAATCTGAATACCCTGTAAAGTATTTTCCATCCTGATTTTACAGAGATTATTTTTACCTTTCTTTTTTTTTTTTTTTTTTTAAATAAAATCCTTCTTTTAAAGAACCTGACTGATTTTTCCATTGTTCCAAGATCCAGGGGTTTGGGTCTTTGATGATTTTGTAACAAATTGGTTAGGATATTATTCTCAAGCCTCCCCAGGAAAGGGGGTGTGTAGGGCTTGGGGGGATATTTTGGGGGAAGACGTCTCCAAGTGGTCTCTTTCCCTGTTCTTTGTTTAAAACGCTTGGTGGTGGCAGCATACTGTTCAAGGACAAGGCAAAGTTTGTACCTTGGGGAAGTTTTTAACCTAAACTGGTAAGAATAAGCTTAGGGGGTCTTTCATGCGGTTCCCCACATCTGTACCCTAGAGTTCAGAGTGGGGAAGGAACCCTGACAGGGCAGCTGGAATCAAGGCATGCTACCAGGTAGATAAAAGTATTAACTTGTGGCCTTACTTTGATGCGGAAAAGGGAAGGAACTTTTTTTTTCTTTTCCTGGACAAAAAAGTAATATCCTCTTTCATTGCCTTGGCAGGGCCTTCTGTCTTTGCTGGACCAAGGCAGCCACCTAGCCCCTTTGGGCAAGGACCCTGAACTAACAGGAGAAAAGACAAAGGGTTAGAGACTACCTGCTGCAGGACATGCAGAGGGATTCTGACCACAGGTTGAACCGACAGCTGAAATTCCAGCAGCAAATGATGAAGCAGAAGAGGAAAAAGGAGGTTTCAGACAGGGAGAGGGAGGAGAGACTGGTGGCAGAGTACTTTGAGCATGACAAGGTGAGAATGGAGCAGGAGCTGACAGCAACACAGGGAACTTGAGCAAGACTGGGAGGAGCAAATGTTTGAGTGACTGCTCAGTGTGATGGTCAGCAAGCAGCGGACCCTAATACCTGCATCAACGCCATCCCCAGAGGACCCTCCTCCATGCTGCACATCCTGCAGCCAGTGTAGCCACTGGACAATTGTAGGGGGCAGGGTAGGCAAAGATTCAGTTGATGAACTCCTGGAATTGAAGTGTGTATGATTAGATGTACTCTGTTCACTCTGTCCCCGTTCAGCCACAGGTAGAGAACAGCTACACTGGTGGTGGCATTTCCATTTCCAGTGACATTATACAGATTGGCATCACTGTTGGTTTTCGTTGCACTTTCACTTTTATTAACAATTGTACTCTCCAGTATTGGCTGCTGGAACACCTGTATTCATTTTTAATAAAGTACTTGGTTGTACAATTCATTGGGGTGTTAGTACTTGGGAAACAAAGAGGAGGCAGGAGGTTTAAACCAAATTCTCATAATAGCAGCAAATAGATCAATGTGATGTTGTAGTGTACATCTGAATTTATCCATGCATTTCCTCACAGAAAGCAAGGATATGTGGGTGTACAAAGCATCCTTTACTTCCCTGTATCTCTTGGACCCAGCCCCAGTGACCAGCTCTCCGGTACATATCACACCAGGTGGACAACTATCTTTACCTTCAGTGTTCACCCCACCTTTGAACTATTCTGAGGAGGAGTCCTCTGATTCCCAGATCTCTGTCCAGGGATCTCCTACCTTCCATAGGAGAGACTTCTTCCCTGATACCTACCCTCAAAGGGAAATTCCAAGGGAGAAACTATCATGAGCCCTGCCTCACTGGTATGACCAGCAGTGGATGCTCCATCCTCTACCTTACGGGTCCCCTCAATGCCCTTCTTAAGACCCATGGACTCTCTATTACCATCAGTTCTCAACGGCTCCTAGTGTCACTCGTGGGGAATACAGAAGACGACACCTGTCTGTTCCATCACTTTCTCCTCAACAACCTCAACCTCGAGAGGAAACTTTTGAGGAGCAAGAGGTCAGAGTGGATAAGGAGGGGACACCTCAAACAAATATCATCACCACCATATGAGGCTGTAATGCCTCCTCCATCTTCTTTGGCTAGTGATTTTAAACAGTGTCAGGAACTGATGAAGCATACTGACTTGCTAGAGATTCCCTTAAAGAAGGCCCAAGAGTTGCAACAAACTTTTGGCATTTTGCATAGAACATCCTCTGGCTGAGTGACTCTACAAGTGAATAAAGCTCTACTGGATCCTGCCAAAACCATAAGCCAGCACACCACCCACTTGCAAGCAGGCTCACGGTACTACATCCCAACTAAAATATGTGGAATTTTTGTTCTCCCACTCTCCACCAAATTCTTTAGTTGTGGAGGCTGTCAACAAGCATGGCAGCCAACATCTTTCCAAGTCTACACCCTGTGATAAAGTCCAGAAGTGCCTTAACCTATTTGGTTGTAAGAGCTACTTTTCAGCCACTCCAAAATTTTGGATTGCAAATTAACAAGGTCTAATGGTGAAGTACAACTATTCCAATTATGACAAATTCAACAGTTTTAGTGAACACTTACCTGTAGAACACTGTGAGCAGTTCAAGACCATCATAGTCAAAGGTCAGTTCTTAGCAAGAGCCTCTTTGATAGCCTCCCTAGTTTCAGGTGACAGTAGGCCACTGCACCTCCACTGATGTTGTTATGAGTAGAGAACTTTGGCTAGAGCTATCTGGTTTTCCTAGGGAGGTCCAGAATACTGTAGAAGACTTCCCTTTTCATGGACTTAAATTCTCCTATGAGTCAATTCTCCAGACTTTGAAAGATTCCAGAGCCACACTTAGAGCCCTTAGCATATACATGCCTGCAAACAAAAGAAAATTTAGCAGATCACAAATGGCACAGAGATCTTGTCCAGTTCAGTTCTTTACCTACCCTAGGCCTACTGAACCACCGAAAGGCAGGCCTAGGTGTCAAAAGAAGAGACTACCTACTGTGACTACTACCACCACACAGCTGTCCTCTTCATCCAACCGTCAATTCTGATCATTTGGTTGAGAGCTTGGAACATCCACACCTCATGAATGTTCAGCTGCACTCACCTCCCTCCCTTTGGAGAGGATTCTCCCATTTTCAACCTGCTTGGGAACAGATTACGTCTAACAGATGGGTGTTGGAGGCCTTAACATCAGGTTACTCAATCCATTTCATCTCCATCGCCCACCCTGTTTATCTCATGAACAGTTACTGAGACAAGAAGTCATCTCTCTTCTATGCACAGGAGCCACAGAAACAGTTGCATTCCAGCAGAGAGGGAAGGGATTCTACTCCAAGTATTTTCTGGTACCCTAAAAGAACAGAGGATGGAGAAATCAATATTAGATCTCGGACTGATAAACACCTTTGTGGAATCACAAAAATTCAGGATGGTAACTCCACAGATATTATTCCATAGTTAGATTCCAGGAACTGGTTCATGGCCCTCAACCTTCAGGACACATATTTTCATGTCACAATTCACCCCTCTCACAAAAGGTTCTTTGTTTTACAAGCAGTCAGAGTCACTTCCAGTATTGAGTGTTTCCCTTTGACTTCTCCTCTGTCCCAAGGGTATTCCCAAAGATCAGAGCAGTGATAGCTGCTTACCTCCGGTGGCCGGGAATAATAGTCTTCCCCTACTTTGATGACTACTGGCTGCTCAAGGGCCAGTCATACAATTACATTCTCTGCAGTACAGACAACCATATTCCTGTTCCACAGACTAGGTCTCCAAGTCAACACTAAGTCCACTTTGAGCACAGTACAATAGATATTCTTTATAGGGGCTTCTCTGAATACCGTAACAGCTAGGGTTTACCTTCAGGCAGACACTAAAAAGCCTGCCAGACAACCAGTGGGGCCACTTGATGATCAAGATGCTAAAGAAGCACTCAAGGAAGACAAGGCCATCTCAGAGAAGTTCCATGAATTCTCTGCAGCGGTCTTCACTGCAGAGGATATCGGAGAGATCCCACATCCAAATCATTTTTTTAGGTGACCAATCTGAGGAACTGTCTCAGATTGAGGTTTCAATAGAGGTGGTTTCCCCTGTATCCAAGCAAGGGCAAAAATTCACAGGGAAGGGTTGCAGACCAACTTGGATGAGCAAGCATCTCAAAAAGGTGATTAAAAGAAAGCAGAAAGCCTACAAGGAATGGAAGATGGGATGGATCAGCAAGGAAAGCTTCCTCATGGAGGTCAAAAAGTATAGAGATAAAGTGAGAACTGCCAAAAGCCAAGCAGAGTTGGACACCTCAAAGGGAATTAAAACCAATAATAAAAGGTTCTATAGCCACATAAATAAAAAGAAAACGAGGGAAGAAGAAGTGGGACCCCTAACCACTAAGGATGGGGTGGAGATTAAAGAAAATCTAGGCATGGCCCAACACCTAAACAAATACTTTGCCTCAGTTTTTAATAAGACTAATGAAGAGCTTAGAGATAGAGGCAGAATGGCTAATGGGAATGAGGATATGGAGATAGAAATTACCACATCCAAGTTGTAAGTCTAAGTCAAACTCAAACATCTTAATGGGACTAACCTGGGGGGCCTGAATAATCTCCATCCAAGAATATTAAAGGAACTGGCATGTGAAACTGCAAACCCAATAGCAAGGATTTTTAATTAATCTGTAGATTTGGGGGTCATATCCAATGACTGGAGAATTGCTGATATAATTCCTATTTTTAAAAAAGGGAAAAAATGTGATCTGGGAAACCACAGGCTTTTTAGTTTGACCTCAATTTTATGCAAAGTCTTGGAACAAATTTTGAAAGAGAAAATAGTTAAGGATGTAGAGGTGAACAGTAATTGGGATAAAATGCAACATGGGTTTACAAAAACTAGATCATGCCAGACCAACCTGATCTCCTTCTTTGAGAAGAAAAGGAGTACTTGTGGCACCTTAGCGAGACTAACAAATTTATTTGAGCATAAGCGTTCGTAAGCTACACCTCACTTTGCGGAAACACACTAACACGGCTGCTACTCTGAAACCTTCTTTGAAAAGATAAATGATTTTCTTAAACAAAGAAAATGCAGTAGATTTAATCTATCTAGATTTCAGTAAGACATCTGATACAGTTCCACATGGGAAATTATTAGTTAAATTGAAGATAGGGATTAATATGAAAATTGAAAGGTGGATACGGAACTGGTTAAAGGGAAGACTACAACAGGTCATATTGAAAGGTGAACTGTCGGGCTGGAGGGAGGTTACTAATGGAGTTCCGCAGGGATCAGTCTTGGGACCAATCTTATTTAACATTTTTAGTACTGACCTTGGCATAAAGAGTGAGTGTGTGTTAATAAAATTTGCGGATGACACAAAGTTGGGAAGTATTGCTAATACAAAGGAGGATTAGAATATCATACAAGATTACCTGGAAGACCTTGTAAATTGGAGTAATAGAAATGGGATAAAATGTAATAGTGCAAAGTCATGCACATAAGGCAGTGCTGGGCAACTTGCAGGCCACACACAGCCTGTGAGGGTAATACGCTGGCAGGCCGCCAGACAGTTTTTTACATTTGCACGGCCGCCCGCAGCTCCCAGTGGCCACGGTTTGCCATTCCCGGTCAATGGGAGCTGCGGGAAGCACCAGCCAGCACGTCCCTCCCTGCAGCCCATGCCACCTCCCGCAGCTCCCCTTGGCCGGGAACAGCGAACTACGGCCACTGGGAGCTGCAGGCGACCATGCAAATGTAAACAAACTGTCTGGCAGCCCACCAGCGGATTACCCTGACGGGCTGCAGGTTGTCCACCGCTGACATAAGGACTAATAACAATAATTTTTGCTATAAACTGAGGACTTATCAGTTGGAAGTGACAGAGGAAGAGAAAGACCCAAGTGTTTTTGTTGTTCACAGAATGACTAGGAGCCACCAATGTGATGTGGCTGTGAAAAAAGCTAATGCAGTCTAGGATGCGTCAGGTGAGATATTTCCAGTAGAGACAGGGAAGTGTTAGTACAATTATATAAAGCACTGCTGAGATCTCATCTGGAATACTATGTGCAGTTCTGGTCGCCCTTGTTTAAGAAAGATTAATTCTAACTGGAACAGGTGCAGAGAAGGATACGGTAACCCGCATAGGATGATCCGAAGAATGGAATACCTACCTTATGAGAGGACATTCAAAGAGCTTGACTAGTTTAGCCTAACTAAAAGAAGTCTATGGGGAGATATGATTGCTCTCTATAGATACATCAGAGGGATAAATACCAGGGAAGGAGAGGCGTTATTTAAGTTAAGCGCCAATGTGGACACAAGAACAAATAGATATAAACTGGCCATCAACAAGCTTAGGCTTGAACTTAAACCAAGGTTTCTAACCATCAGAGGAGTGAAGTTCTGGAACAGCCTTCCAAAGGGTGCAGTGGGGGCAAAAAAATTAACTGGCTTCAAGACTGAGCTTGATAAGTTTATAGAGTGGATGGTATGATGAGACTGCCTGCAATAGCATGTAGCCAAGCTGTGACTGCTAGCAGCAAATATCTCCAATGGCTGGTGATGGGACACTAGACGGGGAGGGCTCTGAATTACTACCGAGAATTCTTTCCCAGGTGTCTGGCTCGGTGGTTTTGCCCACATGCTCAGGGTCTAACTGATCATCAGATTTGGGGTCAGGAAGGAATTTCCCCCCAGGTCAGATGGGTAGAGACCCTGGGGTTTTTTTGCTTTTCTCTGCAGCATGGGGCATGGGTTTCTTGCAGGTTTAAACTAGCGTCAATGGTGGATTCTCTGTAACTTGAAGTCTTTAAATCAAGATTTGAGAACTTCAGTAACTCAGCCAGGGGTTAGGGGTCTATTACAGGACGGGGTGGATGAGGTTCTGTGTCCTGCAATGTACAAGAGGTCAGACTAGATGATCATGATGGCCCCTTCTGACCTTTAAAGTCTCTGAGTCTAAATGGATAAATTCAACAGTAATGAGTCACCAGGACCAGATGGTATTCACCCAAGGTTTCTGAAGGAACTCAAATATGAAAATGCAGAACTACTAACTGTAGTATGTAATCTATCACTTAAATCAGCCTGCATACCCAGTGACTGGAGAGTAGCTAATGAAATGCCTATTTTTTAAGAAGGCTACAGAGGCAATCCTGGCAATTACAGGCCAGTAAGCCTAACTTCAGTATGGACAAATTGGTTGAAACTGTAGTCAAGAATAGAATTAAGAGACACATAGAACACCACGTTATGTTGGGGAAAGAGTCAACAAGCTTTTGTAAAGTGAAATCATGCCTCATCCATCTATTAGAATTCTTTGGGGGTGTTAACAAACATGTGGACAAGTGTGATCCAGTTGATATTGTGTAGCTGGACTTTCAGAAAATCATTGACAAGGTCCCTCACCAAAGGATCTTAATCAAAATAAGAAGTCATGGGATAAGAGAGAAAGTCCTCTCATGGATTAGTAACTGGTTAAAAGATAGGAAACAAAGGATAGAAATAAATGGCCAATTTTCAGTGGAGAAAGGTAAATAGTGGGGTCCCCTAAGAATCTGTACTGGGATCGGTGCTGTTCAACATGTTCATAAGTGATCTGGAAAAGGGGGTGAACAATAAGGTGGCTAAATTTGCAGACAATACAAAAATTACTCAAGATACTTAAGTCCAAACCTGACCGTGAAGTGGATCTCACAAAACCGGTTGACTGGACAATAAAATGGCAAAACAACAAATTCAGTGTTCATAAGTGCAAAGTAATGCATATTGGAAAACATAACTCCAACTATGTATACACAGTGATGGCCAAAAGTATAAATGGGTTCAAAAAAGAATTAGGTAAGTTCATGGAGGATAGGGCCATCAATGGCTATTAGCCAAGATGCTGAGGGATGCACTCTAATGCTTTGCAAAAAGAAAAGGAGGACTTGTGGCACCTTAGAGACTAACCAATTTATTTGAGCATGAGCTTTCGTGAGCTACAGCTCACTTCATCGGATGCATACTGTGGAAATTGCAGAAGACATTCTTTTACGTAGAGACTGTCCAGTTTGACCAATGTACATGGCAGGGGGGCATTGCTGGCACATGATGGCATATATCACATTGGTGGATGTTGGAGGGTGGCTATTACCAGCAAGAGAGTGAGTTTGTCTGTGGGGGGGCGGAGGGTGAGAAAACCTGGATTTGTGCTGGAAATGGCCCAACTTGATGATCACTTTAGATAAGCTATTACCAGCAGGAGAGTGGGGTGGGAGGAGGTATTGTTTCATGGTGTCTGTGTATATAACGTCTTCTGCAATTTCCACAGTATGCATCCGATGAAGTGAGCTGTAGCTCACGAAAGCTCATGCTCAAATAAATTGGTTAGTCTCTAAGGTGCCACAAGTCCTCCTTTTCTTTTTGCGAATACAGACTAACACGGCTGTTACTCTGAAACCTCTCATGCTTTGGTGTCCCTAAACCTCTGACAGCCAGAAGCTGGTACTGGATGCCTGCATATGCATCACTTGATAATTAACCTGTTCTGTTCATTCCCTCTGAAGCATCTGGCACCAGTCACTGTCAGAAGACAGGATACTGGGCTAGATGGACCACTGGTCTGACCCAGTATGCCTGTTCTTATGTTAGCCTTCTATTTGGACAGAACCAAACCATTTTAAAAGCCTCTGAGACTGTAGAGTTTGCTGAGAGATTCCTTTCTCAACAGAGACCCAGAAAGGAAAGACAAGTTTCCCCACAATACCCTGTGAAGCAATTCATAGAGAGGCTCAGCTTAGTGGAGCACTAAGAACCATCGGCTATGGTCCCAGAAATCCTAGTGTATAATTCAGGCTATTGCGGGACCAATGTAAATGTGGCTTGATAGGTATGCGTCATGACTTAAGTGTGGCTTCAAGGTATGGATGCTTGCAGGTAGTCTTGGCTAGCCCAGATACCCATACCTGGGTGTCTGGACCCAGGTAAACTCTGCAGTGAAGATATAACCTCAGGGTCAGGCCCACTTTTCTCAGATGTTGATATTCAGGATCAGTTTTATATTAAACTTTCCAGAGAGCTAACTTCATAGAAAATTTATGTTCTGTTTTCAGTGCTCTACTAATAAATGCCAATATATTACAAGATTCTTGAAAAATTCTCAAGAGGAAAAATAATTCTCTCTCCATTCATTTTCCCAGTATCAAATATGATCAAATTTCCTGTCAACAGGGAATTATCAATTATTGGGGGTTTTCTAGCATGGTACCAAAGTTCTCAGCCCAAGACTATTCAAAAATTTCAATAATGAACATGGTTTAAACAAGAAGCATACAGTTTTCACAGGATAAGGGAAAACTGTACTAAAATCAAATATGAAACACTTGGTTTTAGCAAGCTTTAGACCATATCTAAAAAACTTTCAAGTACACATAAAATGGTAATGAAAATGCCTTTTAGTTTTTTACATGTATATTTATAGAAAACTCTGCGTTTCACATTATGACTGTAGTAGGATCAGTAATTACAAGAATACCTTATGATAGATCAGATTGTGTTCCACAAAACCAGTCCACACGACTGATGTTAGTCACACTGTTACTACTAGAAGGCACTCAGATTCTATGTTGATGAGGGAGGTACCTGAACCTGAATTGAAAAGAATAGTTTAACCTGATTTTCATTCTACACAGAATCACGGACATTAGATCATCTATTTTGTCAATCCCCTTTTCAGTGCAGGATGTTTCCCTACAATATACTTTCTAGCAGGGAGAAATCACAACATGTGAGAATTGGAATCCATCTCCATTCATATTTTTCCACTTGCTCCTTAACTTGAAAATCTTAGCATTTTTAAGTCACAAAGATTGAACCTTCCTTATTTTCCCCAGTTTTCTGCATAATCATCTGAGACAGCAAGCAGAGAAACTTCAGAGAATGGAATGAAAGAATCTTTTATTAGCTATTGTCTGTTACAATTCTGGCTTCTTATACCTCAAGGAATACCACTCTGTCAATTACAGATGTGAACCACTAATTATTCTTCCTCAGAGTAATAACAGGCACTTTACAGATCCTTGTTTAATTTTTATGCATATATGCATTTGCTTAAACTCTTCCCCTGTATTTTTGCAAAAAAAATACATCAACTCGTTTAAACAGGAATATCAAACGCACTGTCAGAATGCTACATATAAATACCTGCATTACTCACAGAATAATAGAAATGTACGTCTGGGGACTCCAGCGCCCTGCACTGTGGCAGAACCAAATAAACCTAAATCATCCTTGACAGGTGTTTGTCCAACTTGTTTTTAAACACTTCCAATGATGGGAACTCCAATGACCTGCTTTGAGCAGGGGGTTGGACTAGATGACCTCTTGAGGTCCTTCCAACCCTGATATTCTATGATTGTATGATTCTATGACCTCTCTTGGAAGCCAATTCCAGAGCTTAGCTACCCTTAAAGTCAGAAAGTTTTTCCTCATACCTAAATCTCCCTTGCTGCAGATTAAGCTCATTTCTTCTTGTACTATCTTCAGTGGACCTGGAGGACAACTGATCACCCTCCTCTTTATAAAAGCCCTTTATAAAAACACAACGGAGACTTACCAGGTTGCCCCTCAGTCTTCTTTCCCCAAGACTAAACATGCCCAGTTTTTTTTCCAACATTTCCTCATAGGTTAGGTTTCCTAACCCTTTAATCATTTTTGTTGCTCTTCTCTGAGCTCTTTCCAATTTGTCCACATCCTTATCTAATTCATATACCTCATAGGGGAAAAGGAGGAGTTGGAACTAGGGTGTGGTGTAAAAGAAATGACAAACAGCTAAGATTAGGCCCTGAGATGAGAGGAAGGGTTAGCTGTGTTAGGGGGAAGTTAAAGAAAAGCCAGAGGCTGAAATTAGGTTAAGGAAAACAGTGGATCTGAGATTACATTGTGAGTTAAGAGGAATATAGGATTGGGTTAGGGTCCAGGCAATGGATTGAGGTCTAAATCAGGGATGAAGGTGTCAGGATGGGGGTAGTGGGAAAGGTATAGGACTGGATGGTTGGAATTGAGAAGGTGATGGGCTGGAGTTGCGGAGATGCAGGACTGGAGAGAGGATGGTGGTTGGTGGCAATGAGAGACAGCAGTTGGGGGCGGATATGAAGGGTTGGAATTAGGAGAAGATGCAAGGAAGGGCAGAGGTAGGGGTTGGAAGTGAATAGGAGTTAGGAGCGTGGTCTGGGGGAAGATGCAGGGCTGATGAGAGGTAGGAATTGGAGTGAAGGCGAAGAATTGGAGTTAGGAGAGTGGTTTGAAGGGAGATGCAGGGCTACTGTGGGGTAGGTGTAAGTAAGGGATTTGAAGTTGGGGAGATGCAGGGTGGGTGTAGGGGCACATAGGGCTTGTGTAGGGCAGGGGACCTGAGGGGATAAGATGGTGTTGGGGGGTGGTATGAGGATGGTGTGACCAGAGGAATATGAGGGGGTGAGATGGTTGGGGTAGCTGCAGGGCTGGTGTGCGGCAGGGGAGGTGAGGGAATGGGGGTGGTTTGGGGTGGGGAGAGCTGCAGGGCAGTGGAGGTGAGGGAATGGGGTGATTTGGGGATGGGGGAGCTGCGGGGTGGGTGTAAGGGGTGGTGTGGGTGTAAGGGGGAGTTGAAGGGGTGGGGTGGTTGGTTTGGAGGGAGCTGGAGGTGTTGTGGGGCAGCGGAGGTGACAGGATGAGGTGGTTTGCAGCGGGGGAGCTGCAGGGCTGGTGTGGGGCATGGGAGGTGAGGGACAGGGTGATTTGGGGGGGGGGATCTGGGGATGGTTACGCGGCTGGGTGATTTGGCGGACCTGGGACAGGTGTAAGGGGTGGTGTGGGGCATGGGAAGTGAGGGGATGGGGTAGCTGGAAGGAGCTGCCAGGCTGGTGTAGGGCTAGGGAGGTGAGGAGCGGGGTGATTTGCGGGGATCTGGGGATGGTGAGAGGGCTGGGTGATTTGGGGGAGCTGGGGCAGGGGGAGGTGAGGGGTGGGGTGGTTGGTTTGGAGGGAGCTAGGAGGTTGCGATGCAGGGGATGTGGGGGGATGGTTTGGGGGAGGGGAGCTGCAGGGCTGGTGTGAGGCGGTGGAGGTGTGAGGTGGGTGATTTGGGGGAGCTGGGGCTGGTGTAAGGAGTGGTTGGTTTGGAGGGAGCTGGGGGGTTGTAGTGCAGGGGATTTGAGGGGTGGTTTGGGCAGGGGAGCTGCAGGGCTGGTGTGGGGCGAGGAAGGTGTGGGGCGGGTGATTTGGGGGAGCTGGGGCTGGTATAAGGAGTGGTTGGTTTGGAGGAAGCTGGGGGGTTGCAGTGCAGGGGATGTGAGGGGTGGTTTGGGCAGGGGAGATGTGGGGCGGGTGATTTGGAGGGAGCTAGGGGGTTGCGATGCAGGGGATGTGGGGGGATGGTTTGGGGCAGGGGAGCTGCAGGGCTGGTGTGGGGCGGGGAAGGTGTGGGGCAGGTGATTTGGGGGAGCTGGGGCTGGTGTAAGGAGTGGTTGGTTTGGAGGGAGCTGGGGGGTTGCAGTGCAGGGGACGTGAGGGGTGGTTTGGGCAGGGGAGGTGTGGGGCGGGTGATTTGGAGGGAGCTGGGGGGTTGCAGTGCAGGGGACGTGAGGGGTGGTTTGGGCAGGGGAGATGTGGGGCGGGTGATTTGGAGGGAGCTGGGGGGTTGCAGTGCAGGGGACGTGAGGGGTGGTTTGGGGAGGGGAGGTGTGGGGCGGGTGATTTGGAGGGAGCTGGGGGGTTGCAGTGCAGGGGACGTGAGGGGTGGTTTGGGCAGGGGAGATGTGGGGCGGGTGATTTGGAGGGAGCTGGGGGGGTGCAGTGCAGGGGACGTGAGGGGTGGTTTGGGCAGGGGAGATGTGGGGCGGGTGATTTGGAGGGAGCTGGGGGGGTGCAGTGCAGGGGACGTGAGGGGTGGTTTGGGCAGGGGAGGTGTGGGGCGGGTGATTTGGAGGGAGCTGGGGGGTTGCAGTGCAGGGGACATGAGGGGTGGTTTGGGCAGGGGAGATGTGGGGCGGGTGATTTGGAGGGAGCTGGGGGGTTGCAGTGCAGGGGATGTGAAGGGTGGTTTGGGCAGGGGAGGTGTGGGGCGGGTGATTTGGAGGGAGCTGGGGGGTTGCAGTGCAGGGAATGTGAGGGGTGGTTTGGGGCTGGGGAGCTACAGGGCGGATGGGAGAAGAGGTGATTGGGGGGAGCTGGGTCCGGGGCGGGGGGAGCTGAAGGGGTGGGACGGACGAAGGGTGTTTCCCCACAGGGGCCGATGCCAGCCCACAGCCTCCCCGGAGCCCGCCTCGCAGGCCCCTGGCCCCGCCCCGGAGCTGCCTGGCCGCCTCCGCTGCACCATGGCCGGTGAGCCTGGGCGGCTGCTTCCCCTGGCCCTGGGCTGCCTGGCCGCCTGGGCCGCTCTGGCGGAGCAGCAGCTGCGCTTCAAGCCGGCCCCGGCCCCCAGCCCGGTGCGGCTCTTCACCGAGTCCGAGCTGGCCAGATACAGCGGGCAGGAGGTACGGGGGGACCGCCGGGCCCGTCGGGGAGAGCGGCGTCGCCGATGAGGATGGGGAGGGGGCGCTGCTCGCTGGGGACCTGGGGGGCATGGGCGCTGGCCCCGGGGGGCATGACTAGGTGGGGGAAGGCGCTGGTGTATGGGCGGAGGGCACTGCCCCTGCGGAGATGGGGTGGAGTTGTTACTACCGGATGCGTGACACCCCCACCAGAAACTAGCCACAGCCCTGCTGTGTCTGGAGCAGTTTGATGCCAACTTTACCATCTCTCTCCTAGAGATTTTAAAACTTTTCATGTCAAAGGAGACCAAGTGTCATCACACAGTGGAGCTACCTAATCAGCTCTCTCCAACTGGGGAGCACAGTCACCACTCTCAGACTAAAAACATTCCTGGGAAACAAACGAGGAGACAGTGATAAAAGAAACCAACTTGTGTGAGCCAGGACATTAGAACAGTGCAGTTACAATGACAAACATCGGACACTCTGGACATTTTCAGTTAAGAACACCACTTGTTGCCACATGAAAGAAACACAAGTCTTCCCCATTGTATATATGAATCTCAGTGGTATGATCTTTTGTTATATGGAGATATAACCTGCATTCTGTTCCCCTCACTCAACACGCACACTTCCAGTTTATACTTATACAAGATCCGAGACCTGTCTTACAAGGATGTGTAATTTATAGTGAAGATGAGGGGACCACACCTGATATGATCAGAAAAGTGACTAAAGCAGATGAAAAAGGTGCTAGCCTGCATCCACATTACAGAACGGTTGTGTTAGCAGCTGATGAGTTGTGGTAACCTGAGATTTAGTCTGTGTCACTGGGCAGGCTGGCCCATAAGAGTTAAAAGCACTACAGCCCTCATACTAAGGGTCTGTATGTGTGGATTGGGCAATACTCAAGTTAAAATTTTGCAGTGAAGACAAGGACATTGTGGGATGATGGGCACAGCAGGCTCTTATGGATCATATGTAGAGGCTAATATGACATGTTTTTGTAATGAGCTGGCTAGTGTATATGTACGTACCATTGCTCTCTACTAGGTAACAGTAGAACTGTTCAAGTATGTGTCATAGGTCCTATATTTTTAACAACTTATTGTGATGCCCTTTTAGCCCATATAATAAGGGCCTATGATTTTGGAGCAGGAGGATCCAACTTGTATTTGTACTCTTGCAGTGAAGTTCTGAGTAATTGGGGTGTGCTGTATAGTGACAGCTATAAAGTCCAAGGTGATCAGACTTATACATGGCCTTAGGAGTACATGGATCTTTACATACAGATACAGAATTACAGGATATTGCCTAATTATCTTACAATCTACATTTAGAAATAGCATAAGTAATGGCACGGGAGGAGGTTAACAAATTAATATTGTTTAGTGCAAAATTAATTTTTTTCTCTCTCTACTTATTGTCAAGAGTTGGAGAGGATGTTAATAGTGGACAGGGGGCAGAACTGGGGCTGGAAGAAGATTGTTGTGTTGTGTGCATGAGGACGGTAGACAGGATCAGACTGTAGTGGGAGGAAGAGAGAGAAGAGAAGCGGAGTGGAATGAGGGCACAAAAGAAGGCATGGCAAAGGAGGCAGAGGTTGGTGAGATTAGTTAATATGGTCAGTAAGTGAAAAGTCAGCAAGGCACATTAAAGGTTAGTGATCAATATATTAATGGGAAGGAACTGATAGATCATATGGCAATTGATGGTGAGAATCAGTAAGGCAAAGATTGAATAAGCCTAGCAGAAATGGTCAGCTGTCAGCCATGGATGTAACTACATGTTTTGGTCTCGTCCTGTACTGTGAAGGCAGGGGGAAAGTCTGGTTCAAAATAGCTCGGCACCTCAAAACTCCCATTGATTTCAATAGGATCTGCTGGCTGCTGGGCACTTTAGAAAGTCTGGTCACAGCTGTTTAGTGGCATATTAATAGTTTGAAGGCCAGAATTTTAACCTGAGATAACTGGGCATCTGTGACTCATAGCTGAAGGTTAGAATGGGGATGATGGAGAGGCTAAGGAGTAGAGATAAGGTTTCTACTGGGATCTTAAATTCCTGACTTTATTTTAAACTAAAAATGAGATAAAATAGATATCTATTGACAACTTTAACTCTCCACTAAGCATGTGTGTGAATTTCCTTTTTTATTTTTTTTAACAACTTCAGAACACCAACATTTCTGAAGTAATTTTTTTCTTCCTAGCACTATTTTAAAGTATTTTAGAGAAGGAGGAAAGAAAGCTGTATTATCTTTAAGGTAATTGTATTGCCTTATAATAATAATTTGCAAGTATCTTTCAACCAAAGTTTTCAAAACACTAAACAAATGTGGTTAAGTGACTTGCTGCTGAAAGTCACACAGTGAATAGTTTGGAAGAGAATCCAGGTTTCCTGACTCTAATTTCTTTCTGTAATCAGTTCTTATACAATAGATCAAAAATGTGCAACTGGTGGAAACTCTTCTATAGATAGCCCTGTTTGAGATTTTGCTTAGTGAGACAGGCCAAGTTCACTAAACAGTCCTTTACCCATCTCAGGAACATATAATAATAGAAATGCCTTTTCAAATCATAGTGTACAAATAGTACAGTCAGTTTCAAGGATATCTCGGGTATTGTAGGGACAAGGTTCTTAAACATCTATCCAAGCAGGTCAGTTTCTCCCAGGCTGCTCAAGAGAACCATCAAAATAATCAGGCAATGGGCCCAAAGTCTCTAGTTGTTTGTCAGATCTCCCCTTTTCCCCAGGATGAACACCACAATGGTAGAACAGGATATTTTTCCTGTTTCCTTCCTGACAGAAAATGAACAGACACCAGATATCTTCTCCCATCTGAGTGTTTACAGACAGTTCCTCAGTTTTAGAGATCTGTAGAATGTGCTTCACCATAAATACCAAACCTCAATAGGCTACTGGAATACACAGCTCTCCCTCACTCTGCCTCATCACTAGCAGCACTATAACTACCGATGTCTCAAAATTTTACAGAATCACAGCTACCTATTTATTCTTCCAAAACCTGTGGTGATCCCTCCAATGAGGTAATCCTCAAAGAAAATTCTTCCCATTTACAAAGTTATTGTTCTCACCTGAGCTAATTCCATAGCCTTCAGAGATGTGTAGGGATTAAATGAAGTATCCATCCTACTCTAATCCTTGCCTGCCAGGATTAGAGTAGGCCAGTGGATTCAGGATTAGAGTAGGCCAATGGATTCAAAATCTTCCTTTAATGTATTCTTCTAGCTCATTAAGTCAAGTATATAGACAGTTTTTAAAAATATCATAGAATAAATACAGGAATTCAATCTCCAGAAGTTTTAGCTTTCTATGGTGAAAACAAATCTTAGCTAACAAATTCAAAATGATAAAATCCTTTGCTAAATTTATACAGATCTCTTCTCTGAAGCGATTGCTGGTTGGCCTTCTTGGGGTTGTCTCCAGAAACTAAGAAAACACTAACCAGCATCTCATGGACAGAGAGAATAGATTTTGAGGGGAGGACAAAGTGGAATCAGTGGTTTATTAAGCAAAACAGATGTCAGCAGAAGATCAGATGTGTGTGTGCATGTTTGCACTTTATCCTCTTGATGAAAGCAGAATACCATCTGCCATACACCCTTTCACTTCACAAAACATCCACCTCCAGAATGATTTACTTAATCATCTTGGAACAAACAAGTATTATGAACTGACTCCAAAAAAGGCATAGAAAGGGGAAGTGTATTGTCAGACTACTAGATTCCAAACAGAATTGTTTCTTCCTTGAACTTCCATCATTTTCTGGGGTTAAATCCATAAAGATTCTCAGACTATTTCAAGTACCAGTGTTTATTCTAGGAATTACAAGAATAGTCATCTATGGGAGCAAGAGACAGACTGATGCAGCACAGAAATAAACAGGGCTTTAACATACCTATTCCACTAGTATTTGGTGTCCTAATAGTGAAAACAAGCTCCAATAGTGAGAACAGGAGACTACATCTTCTCCATGTACAACATGGTATTCAGAATGCAGACACTCAGAACTTGGCATCACAGCTAGATACCAGTGAAATACACATCACTGGATACCAGTGGAAATTATTCATGTAATTATCACATGATGAATACTGATTTTTTTTGTACACTAACCTGCAAGTGACCTGGAGGCTTTGCAGCCTCTGTTCCCTCCCCCATCCCTGCCATTGACTCAGAATATGGCCTCTTTACTGTATAGTGCCAGCAGCTGACACAGGGATGCATGACTGTTTGGCAACTGACAGCAGTCATAATGGCAAGGTATAGAAAACCAGCTTCTTGTTGCCCAGAGACCCACAGAGAAATCTTCATTTTATTTATTTATTTATTTATTTTTTGCAGCATGTGATGGATTTGGGGGATGAATGAAAACTCCAGGCTGTGAAACTTGTGTGCATTGATCATGATTTAAGTTGCTAGAGAACACACAGTAAGGGGTTCATTCTCTCCTCAATGTGCTGTACACATACTGGCTTCATTTTGAGCACCTGCTGGCCTCTCTTTCTTTCCAGGAGGGCCAGCCTATTTACATGGCCGTGAAGGGAGTAGTATTTGATGTCACTTCTGGAAAAGGTGAGTTGGCTTCTCCCCATGGGGTTTTTCCCCTTTCACATTATCCCATTTTTCTTCTTAAACATCCTAAACCTTTAGAAAACTTCAAACTCTGTTTAAATACAAAGAACATACTCATTTGCTCTTAATTCCTAATCATCCTCCTCTGAAGCTGCCTTCTCCCACTCACAGCTTCGCACCCCCTTTCATGCTGACCTCTGTCTGGAACAGAATAGATCCTCTTCTTGTCCTATCCTTTTCTAAGAAATGCTGTAATACCTTTTGATCTAATTGAGATACCTTCCCATTATATAGATTTACACATTTCCCTCTAACACTGGTTTTAGCTACTCTTTAAATTTTTTTTAAAAATGCACTTAGGACTGGTGAAAGCTACCATACTGAGAGCCCTAGAGAGAGAAATTCTCCATCAGTAGATCAGACACAACTTGGGCAGCAGCTGTATTACAATCTAAGTGAAGACAGGCAGTTGCCATTTTAGGCCACATTAACTAGTCCAGTTAAGCTAGTTTGTTTTGAGACTTCATTAAAGTTTTGGGAGGAAAAGGGCTCAGATCCAAGTCCTTGGTTTTGACTCATTTAGGAGCATAATGGGCTCATGTCATGCTAGTATAAGCAGATGCTTAATCTGGCCCATTGTTTTCACTATCAATAGTCTGAGCATTACTAGATTTCCTCTCCTTGAACAGAATTTTATGGGAAAGGTGCCCCATATAACGCCCTCGTTGGGAAGGACTCAACACGAGGAGTTGCAAAGATGTCACTTGACCCAGAAGATCTCACTCATGACACAGTAAGAAATGGGATTGTTTGTTTAATTCCTTCTTTGCAAAATTTCAATCATTTTCTTGGCTTTCTTAAAATATATTCCCCTGCTGTATATTTATGCAAAGCCCAATCCTACGAATAAGGAAAATATTTATTTTCTAAGAAATGCTGTAATACCTTTTGATCTGATTGAGACACCTTCCATTATATAGATTTACACGTTTTCCTCTAACATTGGTTTTAGCTACTCTTTAAATTTAAAACCAAAAAAAAGTGCATTTAGGACTGGTGAAAGCTACCAAACAGAGCTCTAGAGAGAGAAGTTCTCCATCAGTAGAACAGACACAGCCTGGACAGCAGCTGCCCCATCAACATACCTTCAAGGGGATAGCATCTAAAAATGTGTAGTTCAGTTTCCTTGACCAATTCAGTCCTTGGTGTCTCTGCTGAGAATACAAAATGGGCCAATTGTGATGGTGCTTTTTGGAAATGAATTGAAGCCAACAACTCACTTTACCTGAGGATGTCAGGCTTTGTCACTACTGGGCTGAATTTGAATAAGTGACCTAGGGGTTAAAGGTTCTATGATAAATAACCCATTGCCAGTTACTTAAGCCCTCTATTGTTTGTGTGCCCTGCAAATTAAATCTGAAGGCTGGCTTTGAGGGTAGGATGATCAACATAAATAAAGACATATGTAAATACCTGCCATTTTTTCTTGCCCGTGTTTCATATAGACAGGACTCACGGAAGAAGAGCTAAAATCCCTGGATGATATCTTCAATGATGTGTACAAAGCCAAATACCCTATTGTTGGCTACACTTCTCAAAGAATTCTGAATGAGGATGGCAGCCCCAATCAGAACTTTAAACCTGAGGATCAGCCACATTTCAGCATTAGAGATGAATTTTGATGAAGGATTTAGCATCCTGAAAATCCCCAGATGGACACTGTAGAACAACACTGTATGACTGGGAAACATTGACTGTTTCTAAGGCAGAAGAACAGTTTCTATGAATTATGTATCTTTTGTATTTTTGTTATCAGCAGCCCCCACCCCCTGACAAACGAGGATAATGACTGATTACTAATGTAATGAATTCCTTCAAGTAGTGAAGCAAATAAAATTTAATCAGTGGCACATATTTGTGGACTGGGGAGAATTATTTCAATAAAATTCTCACTGCCAATATCTTGATTCCTCTTTTTTAATATAAAGAAAAATTGGATAACTAAAGACTCATTTCTAAAGGGGAGAAAGTGTCCTTTAATAACTGAATCATCAGACTAGGGGTTTTGCCATTTCTGGGTTCTGTTCCTTGTTCTGATGCAAACTTGCTGTATTATGTGAGTCGTCTTACTTCACTTCTCCATGCCTCAGTTTCTCCATCAGTAAAATAGGTGTAATAAGGCTTCCTATCTCAGAGGAGTGGTGTGGAGCTTAATATTCATCCTCTTTGATTACAGTGGATATATAAATACTGACTTCCCTGAAATGTACTGTGATACAGCATGGCTAGAGGGCAGCAGGAGAGTGTTAGAAGGGAGCCTTATTCCCTGTAGAGGGAAGAAAGTTTGCTATAGATTAATTAAAGCTCGTGAAGCCAATCACATGATAAAAAAAAAACCCTGCTTCAATCAGATAAGAGGAGGAGTTGAAGCAGAGTGGATTGGCATTGAAGCAGAGAGCATTTGGGAGGGAAGCAGAGGAGAGTTTGGAGAAGTATTGCAGTGGGCTAAGAAGACCAAGACTCTAGGTAAAGGGACCCCTGGTTTGTGCAGAGGGAGGGCAGAAAGCCCCACAAGCTGAAGGGCAGGAGTGGGAAGTAGCCCAGGGGAAGGAACTGCTAGTTCAAGTGGTTTACCGCTATCCCTAGGGCCCGTGCGCTGGGACCCGCAGTAGAGGACGGGCCCAGGTCCCTCCCTCTCAACTTCCCTCCTCTAGGACACTAGTGGGGCAGTTAATACCCCAGTTCAGGGGCAAGAAACGGTACCCTGAACCACCCCCAAGAAGAGAAAGCGCGAGACCCATCACAGTAGAGCCGGCAATTTGCCACAGTCCTTAAATGCTGTATGTTTATGCAAAGCCCAGTGTTATAAAACAAAGACTACTTTTTTTCTGGGAAATGTAATATTTAATTACCTTTTTGATTTGGTATAGGCTATGGCTACACTCAATAGCTCACAGCAGCGCTGCTGCAAGATCTCTAGTGGGGCTGCTGTACACTGATGAGAGAGAGGTCTGCCATCGCCTTAAATAATCCATCCCCAACAAGTGACAGCAGGAGAAGGTCTCCTGCCAACATAACGCTGTCCACACCAGCACATAGGTCTGTGTAATTTATGTTGCTTGGGGGGTGGCTTATTCACACCCCTGGGTGACCTAAGTTATACTGACATAAGTGGTAGCGTGGACATGGCCTAACTCACTCTTATTATTGCAGTAGTTTCAGCAAAATAGCACTTTTTTGTAATACATTTACATGGGTTTGTCACTTTAAAATTAGGTCATGATGGTTCCTTAGTATCAACGCCTAATTCCCACAAACCAAGAGAAATTATAACCTAGGACCTATGGTTATCGTAAAGTCTTTGTACACATACTGTAAAGTATAAGTTTACTGTGATTATTTGTCTGACCCGAATATTCCCAGCTTCTTTATGCTGTCAATTAAACTCTCTGGTTGACTCTACATATAGGTACAGGAACTAGGGGTGCTGCCACAGCCCCTGGCTTGAAGTGGTTATCATCATATGCAGGCTTTACAGTTTGGTTCAAGGGCTCTCAGCACCCCACCCCCACCCTACACAAATTGTTCCAGCACCCTTGTCTACCAGAGTTTAAAAATGGAAAAAGCACTATCAGGTTCTTTGCATTATTACTTTTGCTAGCTTGATCATTGCCACTCCAGTTCCCTTGAAAGAGGTGTAAGTGTGTGTGTGTTTTTTCTGTTTAACTTAATTTACAACTCCAGGTCCTGCTGGGGGGAAAACAAGTCCTCTCCTCTGTCAGATTTCTCTTGGCGGTCTTTCAGGCTGCTTTTAATTTACATAGCAACCAGAGAACATTAAATGCTTGTGCTATACCAAGTGCTGCTAACTACTGACTTCCACTAACTGAAGTCAAATGCTAACTGTCATGTATGTGGATTTACCTGCCACCATGACAGTTTGAATTAGCACTGAGAAATTGAGCAGCTGCTTCCAATTTCTTAAAGATAATTTGCTTCATTAGGTTAACCTCCTGGCTGCTTTCTTTCAAAGAGTAAATGATTAAATCATTTATTCTCCCTCTCCTGGGATCTGCACACTATATAGCATATTGTGGGAAAAGGACAATTGTCTGATAATCAAAGAAAAACTTTTTTTAAATTATCCCTTTCACAACATCGATACTTACTCTAAATTTGCTTTGTGCCTTAAGTCCCTTTTTTCCCTTATAGCCATTCAGCAGTATAGTGTAAGACAGGTTGGGCAAACTTTTTGGCCCAAGGGCTACATTAGGATTGCGAAACTGTATGGAGGGCCGAGTAGGAAAGGCTGTACCTCCCCAAACAGCCTGCCCCCACTCCTGATCCACCCCCTGACTGACCCTCCCCCTCAACCCCACCCCAACGTCACAACCATTGAGTCCCACTCTAGTATGCTAAGCACGAGAGTGTAACCTTTTAAAAAACAGCCAAGTCGTATGTTGTAAGATATCTTTTTTGGTGTGGTGAGGGAAGCTGATTGGGGGCTGAATTTTACACTGCTGAAAGGTAACATTTGCCTTGGAGACAAATGTGTATGATGTCAACTGTACATTTTTTAAAATTTTTTCCTAAAAATATCACATTTATTGTCACCCCTTCTTTAGAGCTGGTTTTGTTACCCTGAGTTTTGCATCATTTCAGCGAGACCATTGATCTATCTGAAATTTGCACTTAAACAAGCAGACAGTGAGAGGTCCCATTACAGGCCCCTGACTTACCCTGTGTTAGGATATAGATATTCAGGCCTGTCTGCAAAGGCCTGTACTTTAAGAATTTAGGTGTATTCTTATCACTTGGCGAGTTAGAGGTATAAAAGAAAGAATCAAAATCACTGTCTGCCAGTGTAAGGTCCTTCTCTTACTGTGACAGTCTGAGGCCCTGTTCTTAGATTAAGGCCTTTGGCTAAGCAACAGAGGCAGCCATAAGCTGGGAAGTGAACGGTCACATCCTCACGTTCCAAACTAGTCACATTGAAATAAGGTGCTACTGGGCTGTTAGGAATACAATCCTGTACTGACAGTGCCTATCACCTCCAGAGAAAGGGAAGTGCCTAGAAGATGTAAAAGGAAACTTAGTTTGATAGCATCCTGTCTGGCAAGAACTCACTTATCAATACTGGGATGTGAAATCCTCACTTCTGTATTGTTTTGTCATTATAGTTCCCACTTTGCTACTGTTTGTCTGTATAATCTCTGTCTGGTTCTGTGATTGTTCCTGTCTGCTGTATAATTAATTTTGCTGGGTGTAAACTAATTAAGGTGGTGGGATATAATTGGTTACATAATCATGTTACAATATGTTAGGATTGGTTAGTTAAATTTCAGGAAAATGATTGGTTAAGGTATAGCTAAACCAAACTCAAGTTTTACTATATAGTCTGTAATCAATCAGGAAGTGAGGGGGTGGGTGAGATGGGAACAGGGAATAGGGGTGGGGAAATTGGAATCATGTTTTGCTAAAGGGGGAAATGGGAACAGGGAATGGGGGTAAGGAAACTGGAATAATGTTTTGCTAAGGGCAGGAATGGGAACAGGGACACAGGTGTAAGGCTCTGTGGTGTCAGAGCTGGGAAGGAGGATACTAAGGAAGGAAACTGGAATCATGCTTGCTGGAAGTTCACCCTAATCAACATCGAATTGTTTGCACTTTTGGACTTTGGGTATTGTTGCTCTCTGTTCATGCGAGAAGGACCAGGGAAGTAAGTGGGTGAAGGAATAAGCCCCCTAACACCCTGAAGGATGATGAATTTCTTTGTAATCCACTTGTATCCTCCAGAAAATGACTCACTGTATTTACTCTACAGCCTCTAATCTACCTCTTGTTAATTTATCGTGGGTGTCTGCATGATTCAAGAAGGTTTTAATGACTCTGCCATAACAGGAGAGAACCTACTCTATTCTTTCATAATGTTTTACTCTACATTCTGGAGTGAACTATTGGTGAGGATCTCAAGGAGCCTCTCTCATTGTTGAGAAGATGCAAAAGAGTTTACCAAAGGGAGCTGAACTAATGTCAAAACCCTAGAACTCACCTAAGGATCTCTTTATACAAGAATAATTTACACAACACTGCTATGTTTCCCTCTTATGACCTTCCCCTCCAAATAATCTATCTTTTATCCTAGTACATTTAACTAAATACTATGGCAATAGGCACTTTAGAAATGCTGATTATATTACACACAAAGTGCTTGAAGACCTGGATGTATGTTAATCAGATTCTGCAGTCCTCACTTTGAGTGCCACTTGTTGAAGTCAATGGTACTAGTTGCTGAGGTAACTGCTATTCAGTAGAAGGGCTCCAGAATCTGGCCTAAACCTCACAGTGCCCCTGGGAGGTAGATGCATATTATCTCCATTTGCAGATTGGAAACAGATTAAAGTGAATTCATGTTAAAGCCTTGTCTAGACTAGAATGTAAAATGTTTCAGAGTAACAGCCGTGTTAGTCTGTATTCGCAAAAAGAAAAGGAGTACTTGTGGCACCTTAGAGACTAACCGATTTATTTGAGCATGAGCTTTCGTGAGCTACAGCTCACTTCATCGGATGCACACTGTGGAAATTGCAGAAGACATTATATACACAGACACCATGAAACAATACCTCCTCCCACCCCACTCTCCTGCTGGTAATAGCTTATCTAAAGTGATCATCAAGTTGGGCCATTTCCAGCACAAATCCAGGTTTTCTCACCCTCCACCCCCCCACAGACAAACTCACTCTCTTGCTGGTAATAGCCCATCCAAAGTGACCACTCTCTTCACAATGTGTATGATAATCAAGGTGGGCCATTTCCTGCAGAAATCCAGGTTCTCTCACCCCCTCACCCCCCTCCAAAAACCACACACACAAACTCACTCTCCTGCTGGTAATAGCCTATCCAAAGTGACCACTCTCCTTACAACCTGCATGAAATGGGAAATGGCCCACCTTGATTTTCATGCAGGTTGTAAGGAGAGTGGTCACTTTGGATAAGCTATTACCAGCAGGAGAGTGGGGTGGGAGGAGGTATTGTTTCATGGTGTCTGTGTACATAATGACAGGTTTCGGAGTAACAGCCGTGTTAGTCTGTATTCGCAAAAAGAAAAGGAGGACTTGTGGCACCTTAGAGACTAACCAATTTATTTGAGCATGAGCTTTCGTGAGCTACAGTGAGCTGTAGCTCACGAAAGCTCATGCTCAAATAAATTGGTTAGTCTCTAAGGTGCCACAAGTACTCCTTTTCTTAATGTAAAATGTGTTACTAGCACATTAGCTAACAGCACATCTTTTAATTTCTAATCTAGGCAATACTTAAATTTGAAGAGAGCTGTGAATACAACCCAGGAGACCTGAATCCTAGTTCTAATCACTAGGGTTGGGATTTTCAAAGGAAGCTTGATGGAGTGAGGTGCCCAAATCACATTGAAATTCAATGGGAGTTGGGAACCTAACTCCCTTACGTGTTGTCTACATGAGAAAATTATACATTTTAAACTAAATCAGTTTAGATTTATATCAGTTTAGTGATTTTTTTTCCTCCCTTGGTATTCACCCCTTCTTGTCAACTGTTGAGACTAGTCCACTTCCACCTTAATTGAATTGGCTCGTTAGAACTGACAGCCACCCACCCCCCTACTTGGTAAGGCAACTCCCATCTTTTCATGTGTTGTATATTTATACCTGCCTACTGTATTTTCCACTCCATGCATCTGATGAAGTGGGTTTTAGCCCACGAAAGCTTATGCCCAAATAAATTTGTTAGTCTCTAAAGTGCCACAAGGACTCCTCATTTTTTCAGTTTAGAAACGGATTTCATTAAGTCATTCCAACACCTTTGTGTGGACACATTTCAGTGCCTCTTTGGGTGAATGCACTAATTTCCATGACTCAAACCAATATGAGAGTTCCATCCGTTTAACAGCAGTTTCTACACAAATTTCATTAAATTGGTACAGTTTTATCATGTAGATAAGGCCTTGGGTTTCTTTGAAAATTGCAGCCATGCTACCCAAGAGTCTTTGTGATCCAAGGATATCAACTGTATATCTGTAGTGCTGTAGGAATCAATCTTAGATCACATTTCAGGCCAGGAATAGCTCTAGATGTTTGGGAACAATGCTAAGTAGGACAGGCTCTATCTTACTAAGAATAGTGAGAACAGAGGATGCTTCTCTATTTAGCTACAATACATTGGAGGTGAGGTACAAATTTCACCAGGAGAAGTAATCAATTCCTCTGTCTTGTGTTTGGTTTTGAAAAGGCGTTCTGCTGCTGCTTGTTTTTTTGCAAAACTCCTGGGTGTGGGGGGGGGGGAGGGGGAAATCACTTGATGTGGCAGGAGGGAAAGAGGAAGAAAACTGTTTAGCTGACTTTTAAAAAATTAATCTGGCACTTATTTATAAATAAAGTTGCCTGAAACCTGTTCAAACCAATTTGCATTTGTTGTAAAGGGAATGGGAGTGCTCTGAAGAGTTGCACGCAGAAATCCAATAGTGATTTCTGAGCAGATCTGGTCAAACTGTAAAAGAACTGATTCATTGTGAATGAAATGGCTAGTGGATATTCACAAAGATGTCTGCAACTCCCAAAAGCTGTACGAATTATGAAAATTCATACAGGAAGGGTATTATCTGCTATTTTTTAGTCTTTTTAGAATGTTTGTCATCCAATCAGGAAATAAGACATAACCTGTGATGCAGGTGAATGAGCACCACAACATCAGTAATAAACATACATGTACTCCAAGTGAAAAGTGCCTTAACAACCAATTGTCTGTAAGTTATTCAGCCAAACTATTCAGCAAATACTTACAAATAATCAATACATTCAAAGAAAATCAGATTGGGTCTGTGAGAGTGGGTTGATTTTAAAAAAAGGCTGAATATTTCATTACTGAGTGGCTATATTTGTAATTAGTAGTTGACCCAGCTAGCACCATAGCTGAGTCAGAATTTGTTATTTATAGCATGCCTTTGAATCTTTTTAAAGTATCTGTCACTCATGTCAGTGAGCAGGTCCATGTCAAACAGATAAGAATGTTTTCATTCCACTAAATCAGTGTCTGAAAGGACAAAAGTGCATGGGAGATATTGAAAGCTGCTCAGATGATGGGACTGGGAACAGGGATACTAAGGAGTGTGATTCTGAACTTGGTGTTTAAAAAAAAAAAGGGGGGGATTAAGTGGGAAGAGCAGGTGTATCCATGTGCTATGAAGACACCTTATACTGCTTGGCTTGTTTTGGCAGATCTATCCTCAAAAATGGGTCTCTATTAAAATATTTTCCTTTCTGTGTGCCTCATTCTTGCTGTTCAGTGCAGGATGTCAGTCCTTTTGGTGTGTTTACTGGACCTAAACTTAAGCCCTCATATCTTGTTTACCAGAGGGCAAGGGCTTTATGAAAACCTGCGACAAATAAAATAGATAGAAACCGAGATGATATGCATCTGGAACAGCTGAGTTCAAAAAGCAGAGCCATAGGAAATACTATGCAATATATAATATTTGCCACTATTTCTCTTTGGCTATTTGTGTCTGTTGCCATCACAAACTCTCCAGACCCAAGAAATACTACCAGATTAATATGGGCTTGTGGCACTCTACCTCAAAGTAGCACCCTGGAACACCCATATTCATCACTGTCATAAAATTAGGGTATGTTTTGTACAAAGTATGCCTACTGAGGTATCATTTTAAGTCTTGATCTGTTGAATATTAATATCCTGTTTTATTGTATGTGCTTTCAACAAAAGACAGCCAGACATGTGTTGATGGCCCATTAAAGGGAATCTAGTCTCTCAACAGCCATCCCAGAGACTTCTCAGAGAGCAAATAGGCAATGTAGACTACCTGACCAATGGGGGCTGCCTAATCCTCATGTCACAGCAAGGATCTTTCAAGCAAGATGGAAGAAATTATAAAAGAGGGAGAGTGACATCATCACTTGGCCTCTCTTCCCCTTCCCCCCCCAACTCAACACCTGGAGGACAAAGACTTTGAACTGCGGGAAGGGTGGTCCCAGGCTGGAAGGTAGTGCCAGCCTGTGTACTGAGGATCTGTAACCTGCTTGTACCATCTGTCAGGGTGAAACACTGCTTGATTCAAATCCTGTTTAGTTTGTAGAACTTAAACTATGAAATTATTTTTATTTCTTAAGTAACCAACTTTGATCTCTACGCCTGCTACTTATAATCACTTAAAATCTATCTTTCTGTAGTTAATAAGCCTGTTTTACCTAAAACTGTGTTTTGGTCAAAGTGCTTGGGAAATCTCAGTTCAGTCCATCCCACACTGAGGGAGTGGTGAACTACTTAATTAACTTGCACTGCCCCAAGGGGCTTTGAGCAGTGTAAGACCGTACAGTTCTGGGGCGCAAGACTGGGGAGTTGGGGGGAATTGTCTGGAGCCTCCCTCTTGATGGTTCACGAGTGGCTGGGAAATCATTAATGTGGCACAGTTGGGTGTGTCCCTGCCTGTGGATGTCTATGTAAGTGCAGTACCTGCCAAAGATTTGTAGCTTGACATCAGCATCACAGTATGAGGGCCAGGTCCGGTGGATAGGTTTGAAGGGCTAAGTGGCCCCACACTCCAGGTTGCACGCTGGGGACCCCGTCATAATGCTGCCATCCTTTAGAACATGTGGTTGTTCAGGCACTTTTCACTTAATACTTAGTCCTGCCATGAGTGCCGGGGACTAGATTATTTGACCTCTCGAGGTCCCTTCCAGTCCTATGATTCTATAATTCTGTGTCTCTCAAAGAAGTGAAAGACATAGTATAAGGTTGGTTCTTCAGCAGCGACACCTCACAGCCTATGTGACCTGCTTCTCAGGACAAAACAGAGCGTGAAATGCCTTTCTCTCCTCTGAGAAGAAGGCCACATGTTCTCCAAGGGCTACTGTCTCTTCTCACAGTTTCATAAAGTATTTCCTCTAAGTTGTGACATCTCACACTGTACATAGTGCTGCTCAGTTGTCCCATACAAGGTGTTCATTTTCAATAGCTGTTTCAGAAAACTATTTTTAATTTATATTAGTAAATTATACCAAATTACAAATTGGATTACATTCAAATATCAACACTGTATAGATCATAGATGAAAAAAACATCCAACTCCACTGGAGAGCATCACAACTCCCCATCCCCATGTGCTGGATTCTGTATTTAGATCAGACTTTCCTGAAAACCCTGTAAAATCATTTGCAGAAACAGCAGAGAATGAAACTGAAGCAGAAACATTGATCTACCCCCACCCCAACTTTACAGAAATTCTGATCCACTTCCTGGCATATCTGATTGGGCTATTATAGATATTACAGTTATACAAGTTTCAGAGTAGCAGCCATGTTAGTCTGTATTCGCAAAAAGAAAAGGAGTACTTGTGGCACCTTAGACTAACAAATTTATTTGAGCTCAAATAAATTTGTTAGTCTAAGGTGCCACAAGTACGCCTTTTCTTTTTACAGTTATACAGACACTACATAACAGGTGGAACTAGAGCTCTAAATCCAAACAGGCTTGAGCTTGGGGAAAAGTTTGAATCTGGACCTGAATTTCATGGCGTGAGCCCATATTTGGTAGTTAGAAAGCTCTCTATTGCCTACATATCCGAGGAGGAAGCTCATGTGTGGCATTTGTTCCAGCCAATAAGTGAATTATTTCAGATTCATGAAATGTTCCCCCACAGATACTAGTCACATGGGGTTTGCTGATGTGTAGGGCTAATACCTCCCATGTTTGGTCAACTCATGCCCCTTTTCAAGGCTATGTGCGCAGCCAAGATACCATGCTGTGGAGTACTTAAGAGAGAGTTAGATAGACTCCTGTCCCTAAAGCACTTACAAGTGTTCAAGAGTATCCCAGTATAGCTATTTTTTTTGAGTGGAGGCTAGTCCATTAAAGGGATAATTTGTTTTACATTTTAGTGCTAGGATACGGATAAGAGACAAAAATGGAGTAGATCAAACATACAGTAGGTTTACTACATTTGTATTTATTTTTAATTAGTGTGAGGCTGGCACTCAGCTAATGGGGGCGATGCATCATTTAAAGAAAAAAATATTACTCTGCCAGAGGGAGAGCGTTCATTTTAATTTCAAGAGTCATCTTTCATTGCCAACATTTCTCCCATATGGAAATAGGTTTCTTTGTGGCAGAAGTGTTGATTCCAGGGAACGTACGCTTAAAAATTTGAGGATGATAACCTTAGGGCAAAAGAGACATACTTAGCAGTACCTTACATTATGTTCTAGATTGCCTCACTACAACCACACCTCTTATTTTTCCTTAATGATTGTTTAGCCATGCACCGGGATTTTAGAATAGCTACAGATTATTTTTTAGGGATGGGAAAATTGGAATTTTAATGCATTTGTGCATGTATGTACATTACACAAAGATACATTCACATAATTAACCAGACACAGGTATAAACGCACACACTCAGCAGTTTACACTGAGGGGAAAATCTAATCTTTATGACTAAGAAAAATTCTTATAATTAAATTGAATCTGTACAGGTCAGAAATATGATCCACAGCACTAATGGTGGACAAAAAAGAAGGGGTGGCTAGACTTTATCAGGACTGCAGAAAAGCTCTCATTATTGTAGTGTGTGAAAGACCAACATGTCAATTTAGTGGGTTTGTTAAGGCTTTAAAAATATGTGATATGATCTCCAGACATGTAGGGACATTTTAGAAACACGTATTGAGTTTGACACTCTGCACACTTAATATTACACAAACTCCTGAAGTGCTGCAGCCTACAATAAATGCTTCACTTCTTATTGCATGAAGAGACCCCTTTGAATTTAGTAGGTCCTGGTGCTGGAGAAAGACAGGCTGGCTGGTGAAAGGATTAAGGGTACAAATCAGCAGTATGCCAGTGGAATGTAAGAGTTTGGGGTAGAGAGAAGTAAAAGAAGTGAAATGCTACTTGCTGAAAAGCAATAGGTTATAAATAACCAGAGGAGAGTATGGTTTCAGAAGTGGTGAAACAGAGGAACAGGCTGAACTTGAGTACGGAAAAGTGTGACCCCCTCTGCAGATACAGTTCTGTGAAAAACAGCATGAATTAAACAGATCTCTGCCTGCTCTTTTCTTGATATCCTAGCCTAATTTTCCAAAAATATTTAATCCATTTGCCTTGGATGAGAGCTGCAAGTACTCAGCCCCTCTGAAAAGCAGGCCACTATTTTGGGATTTTTCACATTACATCATTTAAAAAAAGATGTTATAATTTAGGAAGGAAGGTTGGGGTCTTGTGGTTGATGGATTTGTCTGGGACTCAAGATCTGGCATCATCCCCAGCTCTACCAGATGCCTTGCATAACTCTGAGCATGTCACAATCTCTTTTCAGATAGGGAACTGATGCACAATGAAGATAATACCTTGTCCGTCTTGCCCACTGAGACTGTAAACTTTCTGGGGCAGCAGTGTCTCTTGTGTACGTACAGCACTTATCATGACAGGGACCTGAGTGCAGTTGTAATACAAATAATATTAAGAGCTTCCTATGTTATTTCTTCAACAGGTCCACAGGACCTGTGTTATTTCTTTTAGTTAGAGTTGGAAGATGTTATTAACATCCATCTACCAGATGCCTCCTATAGCTGGCATGAAGTTTGGTCTCCACAGATATGTGATTTGCAAGGGCAAATAGTAGTGGTGTAACCTCCCTGAGATCAATAATGGATTTTGGAGAGGTGAAATCAAGATACTTTCTCTATTGATGACTAAATCCAGACTGCCCATACTGGTTGGGCGGAAGCAGCTGCTATGTGTTTATCTGCTGAACAAGCTACAGATTGAAATTAGGAGGGTTGGTTATTTAGGCACGCAAATGGGATGGGTATTTTAGAAATTCATTATGAATTCTGATCCTGCCATCCTTACTTAGCTAATGAAGTCAATGTCCATGTGTGGGCTGGACCCATAGTCACTTATTTACTGAAATATTGCTTTAAAATAATTATGAGCCCCATCCTGCATTCCTGGCTCAGCTACCTGCAAGCATGTTTTATATGGTAATACTTTTCACCATGTACAAGACAGAGGCACAAGATGAGACGGTAAGTCCAAACAATGAAAGAAATGAAGGTAGAGAGTATGGGGAGAAGGATCAGACAGAGGTTGATGCTAAAAGTTTCATCTACTAGCCATAATCAAAATATTTTAAGGTAAGTTTGAACGATCTCAGATAAACAAGAAAAGGTCTCCCAATTCTATAACAACTGTCTGTAATTCCTGTACCCTGAGTGGACTAATCATTTTTCATTGGTGGCAATGTCTGAAAGAGGTCTGATAATCTTTCCAATGACTGAGGAAGCACTGTTAAAAATAAGCAAGATTTTAATCAAAATAATTACAAAATTACCCAATTAGAATGTCACCCAAGTGGAAGGCCAACATGATTATATGTGCATTTAATGCACAGGCCAATATTCACAATGCTTACTCAGTATTATTTGAGCATAAGCTTTCATGAGCTACAGCTCACTTCATCGGATGCATCTGATGAAGTGAGCTGTAGCTCACGAAAGCTTATGCTCAAATAAATTTGTTAGTCTCTAAGGTGCCACAAGTAGACCTTTTCTTTTTGCGGATACAGACTAACACGGCTGCTACTCTGAAATCTTACTCAGTATGTGGCTCTCCTCATTGCAAGCCTAGTGTTACCATACTGACATACATTTGTGTGTGCTGTAAAAGTGTAAACACAACGAGATATAGCTGTTTTCTTGATGCATCCAGTACTTGTTACCCTTAAGAATCACTCCCATCCCACTGCACTTGGTGTATTTCACTGCAAAGCATCTCAACCAGGTATTCTCTCTCTTTTTTTTTTTCCATAATGCAGACCACATCTGAATACAGAGATTTGCTCATGGATCACTTACCTTCACAGTTATGATCATGCAGACCACACTCCCCTTTCTATTTGTGGTAGAACAGACCATTCCCAATCACATAACATCCCTATAGCAATTACAGCACTTATTTAAATAGAAAAGTCATATTAAGAAATAATATATGTGTTGTCTGTTTTTAATGCAACTTCGCTGGGAATAAGGAGAACAGCCAGCACCATATGGCCAGCCAGCTCTCCCTAAGCCATCATCAAATGCTCCCTAGAGCAGGGGTTCTCAACCTTTTTCTTACTGAGACACCCCCCCCCGCCACACACACACATGCTATAAAACCTCTATGGCTCACCTGTGCCACACCACTTATTTTTCTGCATATAAAAGCCAAGGCAAGTGTTGGGGGTAGCAAGCAGGGCAATTGCCTGGAGCCCCACACTCCAGAGGACACCATAAAGCTAAGTTGATCAGGCTTTGGCTTCAGCCCTGGGTGGTGGGGTTTGGGGCCCTGGGCTGCAGTCCTGTGCAGTGGGGCTTTGTCTTTCTGCCCTGGGCCCTAGCGAATCTAATGCCAGCCATGCTTGGCGGACCCCCTGAAACTTGCCCGTGGCCCCCCAGGGGTCCCCAAACCCCTGGTTGAGAACCACTGCCTTAGATCATCAGTGATCTGCCTATCAGAGTTAGGGAAACATTGATCTAAACAAACTCTGGGAAATGTTTATATAAAAATACTACATCCATAACTTCCTTTAACTTTATTGTTCCTTCAGTTAGATCTTTTTCCATCAATTCACTTAAAATGACTTTCATTGCACCCACAAATAGCTTGTACCTTACATTTTTATCCCCTCAGAACAGAAGTTGGCATAAAAATGGAACTGTATTTAGACAGAATATCTCAGAAGAGACATGTTTCTTAGTTATTTAATTTCAGTCCTCTAGGCGGATGTAGGACATTGGATCAGATATTTAGCTGGTATAAACTGGCATAACTCCACAGATGTCAAGGAAACTATGGCGATTTACACCCACTGAGGATCTGGCCCACAGTTCTGAAATATGTCTATTACTGAACAACAGAAATTACTCTTTAGATCATTGATAACATTTTGTTTTTAAATACCCTGATGTAAATTCAGAGTAACTCCACCGTAATCAATGGAATTACCTCAGATTTACATTTCTCTTACTGTGATCAGATTTAAGACCCTTGACTTTTAATTTGCCTTGAAGAGTTTTTCCATGTGTGATTTAGAATAGGCAGTTATAGCATATTAAACCAAAGGATTTTCTTAAGGACATGCTCTAGAATACATTGTGCATCTAATGAAGAAGATTCCTAAGCATATTGGGGTTAATTAGCTGACTGGCTCTCGCAAAGAGACAAATAGACTATGGTAATGAACTGAATCTACTTACACATAAGGCTGCCACTGTTATCCTCAGCGATTGAACTTCAGACCTTCACCACCCAAAGCACAAATTTCTACCTTTTGAACTAAGAGAAGGAACACCCTAAGCAGAGGGCTCTTGTTCTGTCTAGTGGTTGGTCATGAGAGGAAGAAATAAGCACATGCACTAAGCCAGTTTATTACACTTGCAACATAGCCTTTTTAAAGATAAGAGAAACTGATGGAATAGGAAAGGCATCACAGAGAGTGAGGGAAGACGGTTGCAGTCATGAGGAGGGAGTCGGGATGGCCACTAAAGCTAAGCCCCACTGCTGGTACACATCTTTACTGTTCACATTGCTTGGAAATTCTTTCAAAACACAAAGTAAAGGAGAGGGAAAAGCAACGACCATTTACTGTACATGTGTTTATCTACTTCAGAAACCAGAGCGCTTACTGTTTAGGCTTTAAATCACTATCTTTAGCTTTCAGATGCTGCAAAACAAATTGATCTTCTGGTTTATATCATCATCTTATTATTCATCATAATTTTATTTTCTTTTTTTCCTAAGTGAAGTGTATAGAGAGCCAGCTGTCTCAGCTGGTGACCCCAGGTTCTTTAAATCTGTGCACAGGCATCTCTCTGGGAATTTTGTTTTGGTATTAGCCTTTAATATTAATGAAATCTCATCATTAACCTGCCAGCTCAGCAGCGTTAGCAGCTTATTTCACAGAGAAAGTCAAATGTCTAACCCTACGCAAGAAGCTCTAATAAAAAGCTGACAATTGTGATAGGTCATCAAGCAGGAAGCAGAATCCTTGGCTGTAAGTAGCACTAGGCACACAATTTCACCTTAAAAAGTTACTTCAAGCCCATTACATGTATATCAAAATAAGATAAACACTGGGGCCTCTAAATGCTTTCAGTGTCAGTGAGAAGTCAGAGTGAAATATATTCATGCCAGAGGCCAGAGTGTAATTACATTAGGATTTTAATGTCCATATTTCTTTACTGAGAATGTCAGAATAATCAAGCAATGATTAGTGTTATACACAGAATCCAATTACACAGCAGCCTGAGAAATTTGAGGGATGCTATGTATTAGCATCCCTTATCAGAAAGAAAAGAACACAATGGATCCAACCCTGCAAACCAGAACAAACTAAAAAGGTAGGAGGAGAACTAAGATAAGACAGAACCAAGGAAGCCAAGGGTGAAAAGGAGGAGGAGGAGGAGGAGGAGAGGGAGTGATCAATATTACTGAAAGCAACAGAAAGGAGGCTGAGGACAAAGAGGAAGCCCTGTGACTTAGCTAGGGAAAGGTGGTTGGAAATCTTCATGACAAGTTGCAGCAAAATAGAGAAGGCCAAAGCCAAACTGATAATGTGGTTGCTTCCTGCCTCGTTATTTCAGATTTCTATATTCGGGAGACAGCATGAACATTTTAAATAAATATATACTAGCGATTTAGTCATAATCTGTATTGGACCAAGTGACTGGAAAAAAATTAAATCACATCATATTTTCCCTTTCAGTCTTGACAAGGGTTTTTGTTTAACCTCATTTAGAAGGAGGAAAAGGAAGTTAAAATGCTGAGACTCCTTGTTGGTAGAAGGAGAAAAAGAAAGTTATTATTGCATACTGTAGACATTACACATCAAGGTGGATTTGAAGAGAAATGGCATCTGAGGCAGATTATGAGCGCTGTATCCATTCTGAACTAACACCTTAAAACGTGCCCCTCTCATTCTGAGTCAGTATGCATTTTACATAGGTAACCCTTCTGCCAGGGCTCATTAGCAGTAACAAGGGCCTGGTTCAACAAGATATCTAGGGGTCCTTGTATAAAATAAGTAAAATATTTGACAAACCTCCACCTGTTTTAAAAATAAACATTCTTCCCCATAGGCAAAGCACTGTGGAATGTGAAACACAAACACTTTTTATTGAAGAAACAAGATAATCAGCTGTCTCACACATGAAATTAGCAAACCCAGGAATAGTGCAAGGGGTAGAACAGTCCTCACCATCCTAGTTGTTATTAAAAGACTTAAGTGTGGAGGCCAGAACTCCTGCTCAGCAGAATCCACACTCACCTGCCACTCACAGATCCAATTAGATTCCATGGCAGTCAAGTGGGTGCTGGTAGTAAGGGAGGGGGTAGATCCTCTGAGACTGCTTTCATCTGCTAAAGTCAGCATGACCAGAGCTTGCTCTGATCTTCTGCAGCCAGTTTTGATTCAGCAAAATCCAATCTACCTAATCTGCTGCTTTAAAGTCTGTTCAGTAGTTATCTTCACCAGGTCTGCTACTAGCAGGTCCTGGTTGAGCAGAGTCAGCTCAGCTAGTCTACTGCTGGGTTCAGGATCTAGGGCTCTGGGTATGAGTTCTAAGGCAAGCCCTCTCCCACCCACAATCCCTCCTCTTCTTCATTTTGGGCTCATTATCCAATCCAAACTCACTATTCATCAGCTTAGGGTAACACATTTTCTCCCAAGTATACCTTCCATAATTTACATAAATACAGTTATATGAACAGTTTATAATCTGCTTTTAGGAATGATATTAAACTCCAAATAATACAACACAAAGCACTATGCAGAACTGCAAGGAAGCAAAATGATACTGCATGTAAATTAAGCCTGCCAGCAGCTAGATTTTCTCCTTTCATCTATATGGGGAGCAAAGAACTCTTGTTCCCTTTAAGCCTTCCAGGTCTGAGGCTTATACACACATTATTGGCCTTTGAGTCTGTGGGAGAAAGAATTGATTTATATATTTCAATTCAGCACTTTAAAAGCTGCCTATCCCAGGCTCTTGGAGCCCTGACACCCAAAATTACAATCAGAGCAATAAAAGTAATGACAAAATGTCACAGGAATTGGCCCCTGAGGGGGTCGGGACCCAGCCTACAGTGACAGGCTCTGCTAAGGAGAATGAGTCAATCCAGATCCCAGTAGTTAATTGCCTAAGTAGCTGGGTGGCGGTCTCAACTGGGATAGAAGCACCTGAGCCTAATAAAGGCTTATGAGGCATCAGCCAGGAAGGTCCTGTAGAGAGATGAGCTAGCGCTTGCGGCTCCAGCCCCACAAGCCAGGCTGGATGAAATTAACCAGTGGTCCGGATCCTGTCCGCAGGCCATAGGTTCTCCACCCCTGTTCTCGGGAGAATAATTCCTCAGGAGAATTGGTTACAGTGCTACTCTCAGTGGTGTTTCCTTAGAAAGTAGAGGTTCATGAAACAGGCCCAGAGGGAAACTACTCCCAGGCAAGGGACTGGAGCAGCCCAGGAGAACAATCTAGGTGTGGGACCTCTTGAGACTGGCTCAGGAAAGAGCAATACACTACTGGGGGTGGGGGGAGAATAGGCATCTAGCTAAACAGTCAGCAGAGACCCAAGCTCCCGGTAGAGAATTCAGCCTGAGAATGCTGAAGGGCTAGAGGGGCAAGATGTAAAGCTTTTATTTATGTTTTATACTTCGCTGCTCTGTTTTCTTAAATAAAGTAGACGTTCCAAGGTGGGCACTCTTTCATACTGGAAAAGTCTGCTTGGACTTGTTTATACCTGGGGTGAGAGAAAACTAGGGCAGGGGCTCACCTGCAGCATCATGTCTGACCACAGGGGGGAATATTAGGGTGACCTCCACACCATTACACGAAACAAAACACCAGCAGATCCTACCCCATACAAAACAGTCACTCAACAAAACAGTACAAAGTGTCTCTACCAGGCCCGTGGAGAGAAATTTGGGGCCCTGGAACATCATGTTTGCTGGGTTCCTATCCCCTCCCATTTCAAACCAGTTACAGAAGTTTTGGGAGGGACCCTGAGCTGAGAGCCCTGGTATAACTGTCCCTCCTTTCCTCCTCTCTCATCAGTCCTGATCTCTACCTTCAGATTCCTTAAGGAAGCCTCATGCCCAAAAGTCCTTCAACCCTCCTCAAATGCCCTCTGGAAAAGACAGGCTTTGCTGTGGGTCCTGAAGGTCAACCAACATGAGGTATTTCAGACTTATTTTATTTTTAAATAGAAAAATTAGCTTTCCTCTCAAAAAAAGTGTATACCATCAGGACCATAAGACAAAGTGGCATTGGTGGGAGTGTTTAAAGTCAAGGAATACATTCTGTCCTTGATCGACACTGATGATACTGTGTGTGCCTGTGCATGTGTCCTGGCTTTTTATCAGGAGAGATTGCAACCCCAATGTTATTTTAAATGTCCAGAAATTAATATTTTAAATGCCTTTACCTATCTGAGGAATCTGGTCAAGAAACAGGAAGGGTTGCCATCCCTGTTCTAGGTGATATAGTGGTCTCTATGACACTTGGATGGGTTCCTATAGCATGGGTTTTTATAGGCTACTGCAGTGCTGCATCACCCTAACCCGCAATGTTGGGGTTCCATCTGGCAAACTGTTTGGATGAGTTTGGATTTTTCTCCCCAGATCAACCATTCACCCAACCTCTTATGGCCTTAGTGAAGGACAACAAAAACTAGTGGGCCACAATGATTGTTCTAGTCAAAGCAATGTTTAAACACAATTGTTACTAACAGGTTCTAGCATGATCTCCCAGACCACCATAGTCAGCGATAGTTTGTCTGAGAAAGGCTGTATGACTTGGCTATCAGCATCCTCAGAAAAAATAATTCCCACTAGACTGTAAAGCCCTATTAGCTCCCTGCTAGGCTGGTTCTGATTTCATTGTGGACAGGAACTACTTCCCCCAGGCAGGGCCGGCCCACAATATTTTGGCACCTGAGGCGGGGAGCTCAAATGACGCCCCCATGCCCCCTCGCTTGGGCCAAAACTTTGAAAGGCCTCAATTCTACCTTCTTCCTGTTCTACTCCTCTCATGGTACTGCTCTGCTACCTACCTCAATAAAGGAGAACTAACAACTTAAAATGCCTTGTTCAAAAGATTTAAGTGACACTTACATTTGCTGTTCAGGCATTTGAAAGTTAACTTTTCTTGTCTGCATAGTAAACACTGGCATCTTTATGTTTGAATAATCAAAGTGGTGCTTTCCGTGCCTTCTTGGTTGCTAAGATTTGAACTGCTTCCTGAAGGTCCACAGTATGGGCCAGCTCATGCTCTATTGAGATGGCTGCAAGGCCGACCAGCCTCTCCTGTGTCATTGTGGAGCGTAGATGTGTTTTTATTAACTTCAGCTTGGAGAAGCTGCATTCTCCACTGGCAACTGTTACAGGAAATGTTAGAAGTATGCGCAGAGCAACAAAAGCATTTGGAAAGAGGGTGGTCATTTTATTTGTGCACATATATTCCAGAACACCCTTTGGAGTTGATCCTGCTGAAATGTATCTTGAAAGGGCTTTTAGTTCATCAACTAAATCACTCGCATCAATATCACGCATGTCATCATGTTTCAACACTGTCTCTAGTGCCCTGCATTGCTGATGTAGGTCTTCTTCAGGTACAGTGAGGAGTTTTGGAATATCATACAACATCTCAAATATACTGCTGTGTCCTTGAGCTGCATGAAACGTTCAGCTGACTGTATTTCACAATCTAGCACCTGGTTAAAGAATTCAACTTTGAATTGTTGTTTGGGGTCTCTTATGGGATTATCCCATGCCTCGTAATCAAAATGTCGTCTTCTTCAGGGACCCTTGTATTCTTGAATGGGTGGGAAAATAGCTTCAGTGTGAAGTTCCTCTGCCAACTTCTGTCCACTCTTTCAGAACGTTTTGAAATCCCTCGTCTGACCGGTAAGACTGTAGGTATGACTTTGCTTTGTCCAGTTGTTCCATTGCTCCAGATATATCAAGGTCAACACCTTGGAGTCTCTTGCTTACAACATTCCAAACATTACATCATGCCACAACACTAAGCAACACAGAAATTTGAAGTTATGTATGTTTCAGGTGATTCCATTTCCCTCTGCCACTGTTCTCCCACGAACAGTTCCTGTCATTTCATTATCCTCCATAATGGCAACTATGGCATCATCTATCTTCCCAATTTGGTGTTTGATAGGCTTTATCGCTTCCACTCAACTTTCCCATCGTGTGGCACTCAGTGGTTTCAGAGTCAGAGAGGATGTTCCCAGATGTTACTTCAATATTTGCCATTGATGAGTTGATGCAGAGAAAAATAAATAGATGCTTTGAATTACATTAAAAAATTCAGCAGCCTCACTAGAAGCTCCTGCTGCATCACTGACCACCAAGTTCAATGAATGAGAACTGCATGAGACAAAAAAAGCTTGAGGGTTTAACTCCTGGATCCGTGTCTGCACTCCTCTATTCTTTCCTCTCATGTTGGCACCATTATTGTAGCCCTGACCTCTCATGTCAGCTATCGCAATTCCCGTATCTTCCAGCTTTTTAAGAAGCACATTTCTCATACCAGCTCCTGTAGTATCATCAATATCAATAAATTCTAGAAAATACTCTGACAGTCACCATTGCAGGGACATTTGCACTAGGGGTTCTGTTGTTGTTACAAAATGCACCATTAAAGTCATTTGTTCCATATGGCTGTTGTCAAGTGTGCAGTCAAGAATAACAGAGTAGTATCTTGCTGACTTCAGATCTGCCACAATCTTCTGTTTGACTTTTGTGCCAGTAACTGTCTGATCTCATTTTGAATTGTTTTTCCAAAGTAGTGGTGTGTGTACATTTTGTGGGTGGTGACTCTTCTTAGATGCTTCTGGAGTATAGCATCAAACTCAGCCATCAGCTCCACAATTTTAAGGAAGTTTCCATTGTCTGGCACATACAGCTGATCTGAAGTGCCACGCAGTGCTAGGTTTTGGGTAGCAAGCATTCTCTCAGTTGCAATGAGCCTTTTCAGAACATTTTGCTAGTAAAGAGACTCTGATGCAATCTTCTCTTGATGCTGATCTTAGTCTCATCTCAAGCTCTTTCCACCTATGGAATGCTCTCTGGTGATTTGCTGCCTTTTCGTGGCATGCCAGATTTCTAGGCAGATTTTTCCAATCCTTTGTTCCTGTAGAACCCAATGTGGCTGGAACATTAGACTGGAAAAGTTTGCAACAAAAACGGTAAGCAGCATTCTGGGTTTTTGAGTACATAAGCCATGGCCTCTCCACTTTGTCACCATTGGGGGATTTCACGCCAGTAATGTGCTGGATGGAAACTTCTATTTTCATTGTCTTTGGGGAACATGAAGTTTTTCACTTGCTGTGGACAATGCTGTACAAGGAAGTCCCTCAGGCTACTGTTCAAGTGGGTCCATAGTCCTGGATCATCTAGACTTAAGGAACTAAACTCAGCAGCAGCTGTTTCTTGCGCCTCCACCACACTCTTCTCTGATCTAAACTTTTCTTCAGGAATGTGCATGGTTACATCCATTTGAGATGGAGATATGGATGCTGCAGTAGCTGCCAGGTCACCTGCACTCGGATTAACTGGAAGATCAGGCATCTCCTCACCACTCAGATCCTCACTGGAGCCGGAAGGCTCACCGTGAACATTTGTGTCTGTGTATCTCAGAAGAGCTCCTTCCTGCTTAGATTGAAAAGCTTCCTTTGCTTTCTTTCTTTTTCTGAATGCTGCCCCAGAGGGGCGTTTTCTTCTTTCACTCATGACTGCTGTTCTGTGCCAGCTGTAGTGGCTCTCAACACTCAGCTGAAGGGGACAAATACGCAGGCTGGTAGCAGGGCCTGAGTGAGGGAAGATATCACTGTCTTAAGGGCCTAACTGGCTCCTACTACTTCAGTTGACTGCCTGTTCTCCTCAAGTGGGTTCAGGGAAGCAGCAGGAAACAGGAAGCTCCCTGAGAGGCTGGTGTTAATCAGTCCAGGTTCCTGGGGGTGCTAGAGCGGTACATAAGAGGCTCCTCCTCCTCCTCTCTTTCCCTGCAGCTCCTGCTGCTTTCTGTTATTCCCTCTCATCTTTTTTCCTGCCTGCCTGTTAGGTCTCTTGTGCCCTCCTTCCTCCAGCACAGCACTCCACCATATCTGTGCATCTAGAGCAGAGAGAATACATATACACCAGTAGCAGACACAATTTTCTACACTCTAGGTCCTAGTGGCGCCCCTCCACAGTCTGGCACCTGAGGCAGCTGCCTCAGTTCGCCTCATGGTAAGGCCAGCCCTGTCCCCAGGTTGTTTACTATTTCCAATAATTTGCCAAGCCACTTTTTCTCTTCAGTGCTTTAGTGCTCTTCACTTATGTGCTGCAATTAAACATAACTGACTCAAAAGTACTGAATGGAGTAGGAAGGAAGGAGTACAATACATATTATTAGAATAACTTAGTCCCACAAAAACTATAAGTCAAAGTTTGAAACTCAGAGAGTTCAGACTTTACATTATTTCAGTACTAGAGCAGCAATTAATCACCTATGGGGAATTTCACTTGGTTTTATGAGCCTATTAACTTTGACAGTCATGAAAATATTAAACCGCTCCCTTAGCAACAACCATAGCAAATGGCACATAAGGTGTTTATGAACCACAGGGTATTTTCAAAAAAGGCAGTATAGCAATATGAAAAATACATTTTGCTTTTTACAGTAAATATAACATCACAATACAGACAAACAGCAATCAAAGGGCTGCCTCACATATCAATGTGCACTTTCCAAAACTCTCAATGCCTCCAAGGAAACTTTAGTAGAAATTCAATTTAGAAACATTTTTTGTTCCCAGAGTATTTTTCTTCCCTCATTCTTTACCATTAAGGCAACTGCATGAAAACTTTTGTTTTGTTTTGTAAAAGGTCATCTGCTCTTATCCAAGCGGAAGTCATGGGGCCAGCTCCTCGACTGGTGTAAGTCAACATAGCTACAGTGCTTCTACGGAACTACACTGATTTTGACAATTTTAGAATCTGATCTACAGTCCTTTCCATATGTCATTGTAATATTTTGCACAGCAGGTTTGCTATCATAGGAGCATAGAAATTGACATACTAGAATAGCTCAGCAGTCTATAAATTCCACATCCTGTGGCTTAACCCCCAAAAGAGGATCTCACTTATTATGGCCATTCTGAGCTAGACCACAGACCCACCTCTTGCCACAATTCTTTAGCCATAAAGACATTTCTTGATGAGTGAAAATAGAATAAAACTCTGAATTTTGCTAATCTGCACATTTATAATCCACTCACAAAATGGTGATAGCACCTCGCTTTGCAAGCAAAGATTTAATAGCTCAGCATTGCAGTGAGTTTTCATAATACTAAAACAGTTATTTTTGCAAAATACAGTATAGAATAATTACCAATATATAAAAAGTTATTAAATGTAGCCATAATGCTACACGAACAAAGCATGTTTTGTGATGTTATCGATTCTTGATTTTCAAAAAACAAACAAACAAAATGGGGTTTTGTTCACTTGCATGCTAATATGCAAAATTCAGTAAACCACAATGAGTCTCCCAGGCGATCAGAATGAATAAACATCTACTTCTTTCTTAAAGTGCATATCAGATTCTGATGATTGTGGTTTTATATGCGGTGAATAGGATTAGGCCCAGATCCTGTAACTGACACTGTCCTCCAGGGCAGCCTTGCTGAAATCAGGGAGTTCCCCACAGGCATAGCACGCTGCCTGTGCATTATCAATTCCAGAATTGGGACTTTAGGGTATGTCCACACAGCATTTTGGAGTGGGACCAGTCAGGGTTGACAGTATTCCTCATCTGGAATACTGTGTGCAGTTCTGGTCTCCCATGTTTAAGAAAGATGAATTCAAACGGGAACAGGTGCAGAGAAGGGTTACTAGAATGATCCAAGAAATGGAAAACCTACCTTATGAGAAGAGACTTAAGGCACTTGGCTTGTTTAGCCTAACCAAACGAAGGCTGAGGAGAGACGATTGCTCTCTATAAACATATCAGAGGAATAAACATCAGGGAGCGAGAGGAGTTATTTAAGTTAAGGGCCAATATTGGCACAAGAACAAATGGATAAAAACTGGCCATTAACAAGTTTAGGCTTGAAATTAGACAAAAGGTTTCTAATCATCTGAGGAGAGAAATTCTGAAACAGCCTTCCAAGAGGTGTAGTGGAGGCAAAAACGCTATCTTGTTTCAAGACTGAGCTTGATAAAAATTTATGGAGGGAATGGTGTGACCAGGTTGCCTACAGTGGCATATGGCCTATCTGCATCTGCTATTAACAACTATCGCCAACAGCCAGAGATGGGACATGAGGTGGCAAAGGCTCTGAGTTACTACAGAGAATTCTTTCCCAGGTGTCTGGCTGGTGGGTCTCGCCCACATGCTCAGGGTCTATCTGATCACCATAATTGGGGCCAAGAAGGATGTCATGCTGTCTGGAATGGCTCAGGAGTGAGAATACCAACCTCAGGGCAGCCTGTTAAGAAGCAGGGCACAAACCCCAAACTGGTTGTGAGTGCTATACTTAGATTTCACCAACCAAGTAACAAGTGTAAACTCCTCTGCATCTATACAGTCTTAACATGGAGTCACAGACAGTCCCCTTGGGCATTTCGATCTATCTTGCTACCTAAGCACACTTCCTCTGTGATAGATGGTCACTTTACACCAAAGATCAAAGAATATTCAGGTTACTTCCAGTCCCAAGAGACCAGTCATTTACTCCAGGTCAATTTGCACCTTAGATCTCATACCAAAGACAATGCTTGTAGCCAATACTGCAACAAACTAACTAGAGGTTTATTAACTAGGAAAAAGAAACAAAAAAGACTTATTCATAAGGTTAAAGCAGGTAAGCATACACACACAAATAAAATATAATTATAGGTTCAAAAAGTAATATAAGCTTCTATAATAAGCAAGCTTTTAAGTTCTTTGGGGCTAACCTAAGCCAAGCACCTTGGGGATCTCTTTCTTATGTTTTGGAATCTTTGTCCTTTAGAATCCAAACAGCATAAAAATCCCTGACCAGAAGGAATTAGGGTTTTATCCCCAGCTCCCTAGAGTCCAAGCTGATGGGACAAGTGCTTCTGCAGTAACTTCTTCATGGGTGGGTCGCACAGTCAGCGAGTTCTATGGGCCTGTGGTGCCTGGCACCAGGTATATACCCCAGTGCCTGACTCCAGCACTGTTTGAGGCCAGGTCTCTCCCTTGGCCCCACCTGCTGCCCCTGCACACTCCCTCCGCACATCCCCAGGCAATTTAAAACGGCCCCAGGGCTCCCACCCACCACCGGCAGTGCAGTGGAGCTGAGTGGCTTCTGCCTGCTCACTCCATGTGGCTGCTGGCCCTTCCCTGTGGCCCCTGGGCGGGGTGGGTTGGGTCTGTGTCCACATGCACTGCTTCTGCCCTAAGCATCCCTGCGGCCAATAGGAAGCTGCGGGGGCAGTGCCTGGGGGGGCAGTGCACAGAGGCCCCCCAGCCTGTCCTGCCTAGGAGCCCCAGGTAAGCGCAGCACCCCCACCCCCTCCCAGAGCCTGCATCCCATCCCTCCACACCCCCTCCTTCCCCCAAACTCACTCCCAGCGCCTGTACCCCCTCCCCCTTCCCACACACACCCCCTCCTGCTCCCAAACTCCCTCCGAGAGCCTGCACCCTCACCCTGCTCCAGCCCGGAACCTGCACCCATTACCCAAATGTCATCCCGGAGCCTGCACCCTAGACCACCTCCCCCACCCAAACTCCCTCCCAGAGCCCAACCTCTCACCCCTTCTGCACCCAAACTCCCTCCCAGAGCCCAACCTCTCACCCCTTCTGCACCCAAACTCCCTCCCAGAGCCTGAACCCTGCACCCCAATCCCCTGCCCCAGCCCAGGGCCTGCACCCCAGACCTCCTCCCCCTACCCAAACTCCCTCCCAGAGCCTTAGGCAGGTGGGGAGTGGAGTTTGGAGGGATGGAATTTGGGGGGGCGGGCTCTGGGTGTTCTGGGCACCACCAAAATTTCTACAAACCTGCCGCCTCGGACATAGATTGTAGAGGGCCTTTCCCTTCAGTGTCTGTTGTCCATGGTTTCATAATACTTATTCCTAAGAATCTATTAATATGGGTATAGTAAGACTTGGGATGTTTTAATCACTGACATCTAAACACATTAATGGCAACTGTTTAAATTTCCAGGAAGAAGAGAGTTCCTTGTAAATGCTTCACATATCTGTACTGTTCTTCTGGTTCTCTCTTTCAGCCAATGAGAACAAAGAAAACTGTGATATCCATAATGAAGAAAAAAAATGTAGTAACTTTAGATTTAGGGCCAATTTTTGTTGGCCTGTTTTTCTATACAAAGATAAGCCCGCACAGTGGAAGGAATTCACTAGCTATGTTGGTGCAAGAGAGCTTCAGAGGGGCCATAAGATTTCTTCCCTCACCTCCTTTCCAGAAATAAACCTGGAGCAAGAGGTCCTTTGCCTGAGCTGAAGGACAGCCATAGCTAGCTCTGAATACTTCCTTCCCACTCCCAGGCTCCACAAGAGGCCTCAGCACAGGAGACATTCTGGAGGAGAGAGGAAGAGTAACCAGAATGCTTTATGCTCCAGCTGTTCTGTAACCCTGCAGTGATCCATAGAGACCATTGCAGCTAGGGTACAATTTAGGGCAGTCCTCATAACTTCTGTAACCTGTGCTGGGAACCACGTTGGACCCTGACAGCTCCTGAATAGAGGAGGTTCAAACCACATCTCCTAGGTCCTTGTACCAGCCCTATCACCGGGACAGAGAATATGGCTTGGTGTCAACAACCCTGCAATTATCATGAGCAACTGTACATTAACAAATTGTGATCTATGTGGTTGTTGTGAATTTATTTTCTGTGGACTATGGAGACATCTTCATTACTGTGTAAACTTGAGTTATCTACCCCTGAGTTACTTCTCTTGAGCTGGCCTAGTTCAAGTGAGAGAAGCCACACTGTGAAATAATACTTGGGCTGCTATGTTCATACTGGTGCTGCACTCAGCACTTCTGGGGGCACATCTTATGGTGCGTTGTGATGAAGTAAGTTGAGCTGCTCTATGAATTCTTTCCCAATGAATTGGAGAAGAATTTGTCTGACCTTTCTGGGCAGATGGGGCAAGTGTGGGAAGGCACTGCACTCGAGCGGAGCAAGCCTGCATACACACTGCAGAGTGGTTACATTAGCAGGTTGTGTGAATTTGGGCGTTAATCTATACCCGGTGATGGCCAGCCAACTCAAGTTAAAAGCACCACCACACTTGAGTGAAGGATTTTTGTGCATGGACAGGACTTGAGTTATAACTCACGTTAACTTTTCATGGAAAACAAGCCTTATATCTTTGAATGTCTAAGGGCAGGTCTACACTACGGGGTTAAGTCAACCTAAGTTACACAACGTAGCTTAGGTCAACTTACTGCAGTGCCTGCACCGCGCTGGATCTCCTGTCGACTTACCTAATGCTTCTCATGCCGGTGGAGTACCGGAGATGATGGGAGAGCCATCTGCGGTCGATTTGGCGGGTCTCCACTACGTCGATCCCCAGTAAGTGTAGACATACCCTAAGATATCTGCCTGTGAGCAGGAACAGCAGCCATTTTTTGAAGCAAGACTTGATGTAACATATTATAGAGGACACACTATTTTCCCTCATGGGCCTTGTCTTCACAGAAAGTAAGGTTGTGTTCTTAAGTTAGCTGATTCCTATTAATTAACTGTAGGAATCCAGCATATTACATTAGGTGAAGTTTTTTCCCCTGTTTTGTGAGTTTTATATAGGGCTTGTCTACACTAACACTTTACAGCGCTGCAACTTTCTCGCTCAGGGGTGTGAAAAAACACCCCCCTGAGTGCTGCAAGTTTCAGCGCTGTAACATGCCCGTATAGACAGTGCACCAGCACTGGTAGCTATGCCTCTCAGGGAGGTGATTTTTTTAGAGCGCTGGGAGAGCTCTCTCCCAGCACTCTGCCGTTACTACGTTGCCAGTGAAGACGTGCCCATAGTTTTCAGAACAAACATTTTACAATTAGAGCAAACACTTAAGTATTACCTTAAAGCATGGGATACAGATATTATAGGTTGGATTAATTCATGTAGCATCCTACAAGCATTCCATAAAGTCTAAACACATCCTTATAACACTAATATCTATTTTAACTATGCGCACCCACAGGTAAGACAGACTGGTTTCCAGCTATGCATTTGTCAGTGTTCAGTGAGTCCTGGGGCCTTGGCATGAGCTGGCACCTGTCTGCTAGTGTCACAAAGGAATTCCCCTAGGTCAGACTGGCAGAGACCCTAAAGGTTTCACCTTCCTCTGCAGCATGAGGCACAGAGCTCTTGCTGGTTTTAACTAAAGTAAATGGGGGATATTCCGTAACATCCAGTCTTTAAATCATGATTTCAGGACTTCAGCAACTCAGCCAGAGGTTATAGGCCTACTGCAGGAGTGGGTAGGTGAGGTTCTGTGGCCTGTGATGTGCAGGAGGTCAGACTAGATGATCATGATGTTTCCTTCTGGCTTTAAAGCCTATGAGTCTGTGGGTACACTACAATAAAAAACCTGCAGCATCGAGTCTCAGACTCTGGGTCAGCTGATTTGGTGCTCGTGGGGCTTGGGCTGCTAGACTAAAAATTGCAGTGTGGACGTTCCGGATCAGGCTGGAGCCCACACTCTGAGACTCTCCCCACTCACAGGGTCTTAGAGACTGGCGTCCAGCCTGAGCCTGAACATCTATACTGCAATTTTTAATCCCACAGCTCAAGCCCCACAAGCCCAAGTCAGCTGATGCAGACCACCCTTGGCCATACCATGGGTCTTTTATTGCCATGTAGATGAACCCCGTGAGACAGACTGGCTAGTGGGGCTTGCACTACTACTCCAAAAATAGTTGTGTAGGTAGCACTTTGAAGTTGTGGCTCGGGCTGGCGCTTGGGCTCTGAAGTCTAGGGAGTGGGGTAGGCTTCAGAGCCTGAGCTCCAGCCCAGCCGCAACTTCAAAGTGCTGGCAACAGATGTTTTTAGAGCGTGAGCCCCACCAGCCTGAGTCTATTGACCCAGGCTGGAAGGCTCACTCCCATCGGCTCCAAGATAGTTTGGAGTTAGCAAAATCTAGTTCAAGTTTATAAGCATTTCTGTAATTTAAACCCATGATTTTATTTAAAGGGAGAGTAAACACTTTTCTACATACAGCACAGAACTCACTGCCATAATGTATCAGTGAGTTCAAAAACTTAGAAGTCTAAAAAGGATTAGATATTTATATGGATAACAAAAATATCCACAGTTACATAAATTGGAATACAAGTGGGAAGAGACTATAAAGCCTGCTCCAAAGCCCATTGGAGTCAATGGGAATCTTTCCACTGATCAGTAGATTTGGATCAGACCCATATGTACCCTGAAGGATGAAGGTTTAACAACCACTAACTGACAGAGGTTAGAAAGAAACTTCCCTGTCAGCTGGTATTCTATAATTGACTCCTTCCTCTGAAGCAGCTAGTACTGGCCACTGTCAGACATGATACTGGACTAAACAGACCACTAGTATAATTGGGTATGACAATATCTATATTACTAATAGAAAAATCAGTTTTGCTATTTTTTTTAACTAAAAAGACAATATTTTTAGAGAAAACTGCTATAATCCTAAATTTTTTTATTTTACTGATATCCCTCTATCAGGCAGACTGAATAGATATAGTTACAGTGTTACATAGAATTTTATGAGTACTGGTGAGAAATATCAATTTCACAGAAGGGTTTTAACACATCTTATCCAGACACAAGTTTGGAGTCCAAAATCTAATAAACAAATTCAAACATATAAAATCACTCTGACTTTAAATAAAATGTATTTCTATGGAACAAACTGTCAGTCTATTTTCCTTTCCATAAGTCTCTTAACAGGTCTTGTCAACATTTTTCATTCACAATTTTTTTTCCCCCACGATAAATGCTCTTTTTCAAATATGAAAACTGTAGAGGAAATTTAACTTTTTTGAAAATCTGATTTTTAATTTTTTTATTTTTTTTTAGGAAAAAAATCCCCCCAAACCTGAAAAAAAATCAGTTTTCATTCCCCCCCTTCCTCTCTTTACCTTTCCCCTCCCTTTTTTCCCTTTTCTTCTCTTTCCCCCATTTTCTTCAATTTTGCTAGCAAAAAAGGGGGAGGAGAGATGAAAGAAAAGGATGGAAAGGAGGGAGGAAAATGGTTTCAATTTTTTTCATAGAAAGTTTTGGATATTTGTTAACATTTTGAGGAAAATTAAAATTAATTTTTCCTATATAAAACATACAATTTTGACCAATTCTATCTCTTAAGATATATCTGTGAGGAGCTGGTTTGATTTTTTTCATGTGAATTTGCTGCTGGTTAAAGGTGCCAAATTAACAGCTCTGGAGAACAAAGTCTTTTATTTATCCACAGAACAGGTAGCACCTGTTTCTTCCACACTACACCACAATTCTCACCTGGAGGGCTGCAAAAAAAAAAAAAAAAAAGTCCAATTCAGATCTGAATTTGATTTAGATCTCATTTACACCACTTTTACACCACTGTGACTCTACTGAATTCAACAGACATACTTCTGATCTACACTGATGCAAGTGAGAGAAGAATCAGGCCCAAAGAAATTGGAGCGAGACATCTTGCCAATTCAGTCCTTGGCCTCTCTACCAAAGCTGCCAGCCAGCAGGCCAATTAATGCCAATGGTGGGGTAATTTTTGTGAAGTAGGAACGTTTCCAGTGGGAAATGGACTAACACCACACAATTAATTTCCTATCTATAGATTGCCACACAGTGATGAAATGGCAACAAGTTTAAGTCACTACCAACCTGAGCTGACTTCAACCAGCAACCTCAAGGTAGAAGGCTCTTTATCCAATTCCCAAACCAGAACCTGACTTTTATGGGGTTTTTTTTTTTTTTTTTAAACAAAAATGTAACTGATGCATTACCAGCAGTTACCATTCATGCCCAGCTGGACAGTGAACATTTATTTAAAGCTGCCACTTGTGGAAACAGGCACCAGTGATTTCAGTTTAAGTTCCTAAATTATATTCAGTTGCTGGCAGCAGATTATTCAGTATTAAACTCTCTAGTTTCAGTTTTGCTGACTGCTGGAATCTAGAGGAGAATAGGGCTGATAGGAAATGCTCTCTGGTGAGCTGAAACATAGATAAATACATTTCTCCCCACTGTAGGTCAGTCACTATGGGTCCCTTTGGGAGTTGGTAGTTCCAGGAATGATATCACAGCAGGTCAAGTGGTCTGACAGCTGGTCTTTTCATAGTGGTGACCCATTTATCTTTCTGAGATTCACTTGTTCAGACTGAAAGACAACAGGATCTTCACTTTGCTTTTTTGAAACAACAGAGACATCCAGTGTCTGACTGGTTAAACTGCAGGTTTCTTATGTATAACAAGATATGCTACCAGATTTGTGTGTATACCCCACATTCTTATGTATGTACATATGTATACTTTAAGACATCGGTTCTCAACCCCGGGGGTCCATAGCCCCCAGGAGACCATGAACAGGTTTCAGGGGGTCCATCAAGCAGGGCCAGCGTTAGACTCTAAAGCCCTGGAGCCCCGCTGCCTGGAGCCCTGCTGCTACGTTGCCTGGGGCTGAAGCCGAAGTCTGAGCAATTGAACTTCGTGAGGCCCCCTGCAGCATGGGGCCCTGGACAATTGCCCTGCTTGCTACCCCCTAGCACCGGCCCTGGCTTTTATATGCAGAAACATAATTGTTGTGGCACATGTGGGCCATGGAGTTTTTATAGCATGTTGGGGGGGGGGGGGGGGGGGAAGGGGCGTCTTGGAAAGAAAAAGGTTGAGAACCCCTGCTTTATGATATTAAAGCACCTGGGGAAGGATCATCCACTGGTTGAGGCACAGGATGGGGAGTCAGGAGATCTGAATTCTATTCCCATAGATTTTCTCTGTGATCTACAACAAGCGACTTCACCTCTCCATGTCTCAGTTCCTATATCTGTTCCCCCCCCCCCCCCCCCCGCCCCCAGGTTTAACTTCATGACCCAGTTTCTCACCTGGTGTAAAAGGGTATCGTTCTATTAACTTAAATGGAGCTACACCAGTTGATATCAGCTGAGGATCTCCTCCTAAATTTCCTGCCTTTCAGATAGTTGAAGCTACTCGACTAGAATTTTAGATGTAAAAAGCACAGTTATCTCCATTTTAACGATGTATTTCTGTCTGGGAATTATATTTACTGTACAATCTTTAATGACATAAAATACCACAGAATAAATGTAGTAAATACTGAGATGGGCCCAATGATCTAATCTTTGTGTCAAAGTAAAAAAAGTAAAAAAAAAAAAAAAAAAAAGGCTTTTAAATCTATCAATGTAAATCAGGGAGCGGATGGGTAGGATCCCCTGGGGGACTAACATGAAGGGGAAAAGAGTCAAGGAGAGCTGGCTGTATTTCAAGGAATCCCTGTTGAGGTTACAGGGACAAACCATCCCGATGTGTAGAAAGAACAGTAAATATGGCAGGCGACCAGCTTGGCTTAACGGTGAAATCCTAGCGGATCTTAAACATAAAAAAGAAGCTTACAAGAAGTGGAAGGTTGGACATATGACCAGGGAAGAGTATAAAAATATTGCTCGGGCATGTAGGAATGAAATCAGGAGGGCCAAATCGCACCTGGAGCTGCAGCTAGCAAGAGATGTCAAGAGTAACAAGAAGGGTTTCTTCAGGTACGTTGGCAACAAGAAGAAAGCCAAGGAAAGTGTGGGCCCCTTACTGAATGAGGGAGGCAACCTAGTGACAGAGGATGTGGAAAAAGCTAATGTGCTCAATGCTTTTTTTGCCTCTGTCTTCACTAATAAGGACAGCTCCCAGACTGCTGCGCTGGGCATCACAACATGGGGAGTAGATGGCCAGCCCTCTGTGGAGAAAGAGGTGGTTAGAGACTATTTAGAAAAGCTGGACGTGCACAAGTCTATGGGGCCGGACGAGTTGCACCCGAGAGTGCTAAAGGAATTGGCAGATGTGATTGCAGAGCCATTGGCCATTATCTTTGAAAACTCGTGGCGAAAGGGGGAAGTCCCAGATGACTGGAAAAAGGCTAATGTAGTGCCAATCTTTAAAAAAGGGAAGAAGGAGGATCCTGGGAACTACAGGCCAGTCAGCCTCACCTCAGTCCCCGGAAAAATCATGGAGCAGGTCCTCAAGGAATCAATCCTGAAGCACTTACACGAGAGGAAAGTGATCAGGAACAGTCAGCATGGATTCACCAAGAGTAGGTCATGCCTGACTAATCTAATAGCCTTCTATGATGAGATTACTGATTCTGTGGATGAGGGGAAAGCAGTGGATGTATTGTTTCTTGACTTTAGCAAAGCTTTTGACACGGTCTCCCACAGTATTCTTGTCAGCAAGTTAAAGAAGTATGGGCTGGATGAATGCACTATAAGGTGGGTAGAAAGTTGGCTAGATTGTCGGGCTCAACAGGTAGTGATCAATGGCTCCATGTCTAGTTGGCAGCCGGTGTCAAGTGGAGTGCCCCAGGGGTCGGTCCTGGGGCCAGTTTTGTTCAATATCTTCATAAATGATCTGGAGGATGGTGTGGATTGCACTCTCAGCAAATTTGCGGATGATACTAAACTGGGAGGAGTGGTAGATACGCTGGAGGGCAGGGATAGGATACAGAGGGACCTAGACAAATTGGAGGATTGGGCCAAAAGAAACCTGATGCGGTTCAATAAGGATAAGTGCAGGGTCCTGCACTTAGGATGGAAGAACCCAATGCACAGCTACAGACTAGGGACCGAATGGCTAGGCAGCAGTTCTGCGGAAAAGGACCTAGGGGTTACAGTGGACGAGAAGCTGGATATGAGTCAGCAGTGTGCCCTTGTTGCCAAGAAGGCCAATGGCATTTTGGGATGTATAAGTAGGGGCATAGCGAGCAGATCGAGGGACGTGATCGTTCCCCTCTATTCGACATTGGTGAGGCCTCATCTGGAGTACTGTGTCTAGTTTTGGGCCCCACACTACAAGAAGGACGTGGATAAATTGGAGAGAGTCCAGCGAAGGGCAACAAAAATGATTAGGGGTCTGGAACACATGACTTATGAGGAGAGGCTGAGGGAACTGGGATTGTTTAGTCCGTGGAAGAGAAGAATGAGGGGGGATTTGATAGCTGCTTTCAACTACCTGAGAGGTGGTTCCAGAGAGGATGGTTCTAGACTATTTTCAGTGGTAGAAGAGGACAGGACAAGGAGTAATGGTCTCAAGTTGCAGTGGGGGAGGTTTAGGTTGGATATTAGGAAAAACTTTTTCACTAAGAGGGTGGTGAAACACTGGAATGCGTTACCTAGGGAGGCGGTAGAATCTCCTTCCTTGGTAGTTTTTAAGGTCAGGCTTGACAAAGCCTTGGCTGGGATGATTTGACTGGGGATTGGTCCTGCTTTGAGCAGGGGGTTGGACTAGATGACCTCCTGAGGTCCCTTCCAACCCTGATATTCTATGAATACCATGTAGAGCTTTTCTTAGAAGATCATTCCACATCCCTATTTGTTGTGCCATATCTAAATTACAGAATGTAAGCTTGTTGGGGCAGAGACTGCAGCTTTCTAAATCTACAGAGAAGTGCCTGGCATATCTTTGTGTAGTGACGATAATAAATAATAATACATATCTTTCTAATTAAAACATGTATCTGAAAAAAGTATGTTGGTAGAAAGGAGAGCACAAGTGACCTGAAAAGGGCTAATATTCAAAATCAGGACCAGTGTGTGAAGGATTTTCTTATGAAATGTGGCACCTGGTACTGTTAAAAACAGTTTTGGCGGCTTTGTAAATAAAATTATATATATATATAGCATAGTATGACCGATATAAAGATTATGCACACAACATTGAGTACTAAAGTCAGAGATGAAAGTAAGCCGGTTTGGTCCGGTACGGTGTACCGGTAAGAGCCAGTACACAGCCAACCGTACTGGTGGCGGCCAAGAGCCCCGGGGCTCCGGCGGCGATTTAAAGGGCCCGGGGCTTCATCCCTTTAAATCGCTTCTCGAGCCGCAGGGTAGTGGCGGCGGCCAGGAGCCCCGGGGCTCCGGTGGCAATTTAAAGGGCCCAGGGCTTCAGCCCTTTAAATCACTGCCAGAGCCCCGGGAAGTGGCCAAGAGCTCCACAGCTCCAGCCCTTTAAATCGCTGCTGGAGCCCCAGGGTAATTCTAGCAGCTGCGGCGGCCAGGAGCCCCAGGCCCTTTAAATCGCTGCTGGCCGCACTGAAGGGCTGGCTGGGGGAGTCTGGCCCCAGCCCCGCCCCTTCCGGTCAAGCCCCACCCCCACCTTGCTCAGGACCCCAGCCGCGCTGCATAGCGGTAAGCCCCTTAAGTTACTTTCACCCCTGACTAAAATAATAGGTAGAGAATTAACACCCAATCCTGTACTCCTTGCACAGTTTTGGGGGTAACTAAGGAATGCCAGACTAGGCCTGTAGGGGCAGATCCTCAGCTAATGTCTATCGGCACAGCTCTATTGAAATCAGAGGCACTAGGCTGATTTACATCTGCTGAGGACTCAGCCTTTAGTGTGGTGCATCCTTTGTCATGTCATGCCAACAGTTCTGTACTGACTGATAGAGGACCACTATTCACAGGAATAAAAACTGTAGCTGAGGGCGATAGTAGTCAGGGCTCCTGGGTTCTGTTCTTCATTCTGCAATGGATTTTTGTATGTGATCGTGGACAAGTCACTTAGACCAACATCTTCAAACTTCGGTGCCTGAAGCTAAATATGAGGTCTGATTTTTGGAGGTCCTGAGTACTAGAGCGGAAAGATGGTTTTGGGGCTCAGGTACTGAAATTGGGCTCATGAGAGCAGGATTCTATTTCTAGGTATGCCACACATTTCCTGTGTAATCTCGGGTAAATCACTTAATGTATCTCTGTCTCAGTTCCCCACCTGAGGATAATAATATTTCCTTTGTCTGTCCTGTTTATTTAGATTGTAAGTATAGTATTTCAGGGCAGGGATTGTTTCTTACTGTGTGTGTGTGTACAGTGCCTAGCACAATAAGACACCAATCTCAGTTGGGGCCTCTAGGTACTACTGTAATGCAATAATAATTTGCAGTTCCCAGTGAAGCCAACACAAGCAATGAGTGCTTACCACACCGAAAATCAAGTCATTTATTTAGGTACCTAAATACGAGGTTAGGTGTCTAAAACACCTAACTTTAGATACCTATGTTAAAATGTTCACCATAATCTCTCCGAGTATTAGTTTCCCCATCTATAATATGGATTTAATAATATTTATCTATCTCAGAGGAAGGAACATGATAAAGCTTAGTTAGTTAATACTGGGTAAAGCAATTAGGGCTCTTTGGCTAAAAGGCAGCTATTGAAATATCAAGAATTAATACATCACTTAAAACAAGCAGAATGAGCTGCAGTGAAAAGGAGTCTCTCACACGTCCAAGAAGCATTAAAAGGATATTGGGCCAGACTCTGGCCACGGAGAGCGCCGCACGAGTCAGGAGGGTGTGTGCAAAAGTGGCTTTGAGTATATTTATATTCCCCTGCTCTAAACAGGGCGAGTCTCCTTTAGCTTAAACCAGCTGCCAATGGCCCAAAGGAGCCATTACATCAGCTGGGAATCAAAAGTGTATGGATGACCTGACCATACTCCCTTTTCCCCAATTTCCCTTTTCCCCACTCACAAGCCCTGCACCAGTGACAGGGCAGGGGGTTGATATAGAAACTATTGTGGTCACTCTATGCCACCTGAGGATCTCCCTATGCTGGGGGAATCCTGCTGTGGTCAGTTAAATGATTTTACAGCAATCTTACAGCAAAACAGGTTTGTGTCATGTCCACGGGAGGATCTGGCCTACTGCATTTGCCACTTAAAAAGAAGAGGAAGTATGTTAATAGATATGTAACATTTTTGGAAACTTCATTAACAAAATAAGTCAATTTAAACAGGCTAAAAACCACTAAATGCTTTTGTTCCTGTATTTTGAATGGATGAGCAAGGCAAGGAATATGGAAAATTATTAGACATGCCACAAACCTATTTTATAATCTGAAACCTTTTGAAAAGGCTGACTGTGGGATATATTCTCAGATATATTTCAACTGGATTTCTCACCAGTGCAAACTGAAACTGTATAGTGAACTGAATTCCTTTTCATCTTCTTTCTCTCTCCCTTTCTCTGTATGAACATTAGCAAATAGTCCGCAACATGAACAGTGAGAGCGCTTCCCATAAAGATTGGGAGTTTGAATTGTTCTGTGCAGCTTATTTACATATAAGTTACACAACAGGAGAGAAAAATATGTATTGTTTATTTTGCCCTATTCCTATAGGCAGCCAAATAGTAATAGCTGGCTGAGAGTCATTTCCTGAACATAACTGTTAGGCCACCAAACAAAGCATCTTTTAAATTATTTTTTCTTTCAAGTATCTTTAATAAAATGAGGTGTAGTTGTAGCCATGTCAGTCCCAAAACATTAGTCAGTCCCAGCTGGTCCAATAAAAGATATTATCTCACCCACCTAGTCTCTTTAATAAAATGAGTCATTATTAATGATTTACACAAGTTATGACAACTTAATAAACTCATCCCAAACACTTCAGCAAAACATTTTTACTGTATCCACATAAAGGATAGAGAACATTTGCAAACAGAGGTTATTCTAAGTCCTTGATCCTGCATTGTGATTGGCATGGATACAGCAGTCCACCAACACAGATCCCAGTGCCGCATTGGGGCATCAGTGGTAAATATTTCAGGCGGAAAAAAGGAGCCTAGGAACGGAGAATCTAGTTCTGGTAAGAGCTATTCTCTTTGGGGATCTGAGTGATACAAACAGAGAGGAGAATGCTCCTGTTTGCACAGAGAACCCATATCAGAAATGGGATTCTTCCAACCAGATTGGGCCCTGTTGGACTAGGCACTGTATAAGGATTGTCTTTAAAGATTGTACATTCTTTGGGGCAAGGACTTTGTCTCCAGTGGAAAGTGCCTAGCACATTTTGGGTGCTAGCACAATAAACAGTATTATTTTTCTCTTCTATAGTGCCTGCCACCTGAGCTACTCAAAGCACTTTACAACCGTTAATGAACTGACCCTCACAACACCCTGGTCAGGTAAGGTATTATTATCATCACCCCCATTTTTCAGATAGGAGACCTGAAGGAGAAGACGACGTAAGTGACTTAACCATGGTTTCACAGGAACTCTGTGGTAGAGACAGAAAGATGACCCAGATCTCATGACTCCTAGTGGAGAATGGTCTCCCAAGACTGGACTATTCTTCTTTTCACATCTTCAAGGGGCAGAGTGAAAGGACAGCCAAACGAAACCTATAGCCCAAATCCGGAACTGAATTGGTTAGCTCTGTAACATGACCACTCATGCTTACAACTTCTGCCTGAAAGCTTTGTTACAAACACATTTCCTCTATGGAGAGCTTCTTGCTAAACGTTATTGAGAGCTTCTTGCTAAATGTTAGTACATAACATACATGAGGAAGAATACACCTGAAAAGGTTTATTTGTATGTGACGGCAAGGCTGCACAGAAAAGAAGGTTGGTGCCACTAGAGGACAGTGTAATGCAAACAATGGAAGAGACTCTTGTGGCTTATATTGTGGTATATATGGTAAGTTGACAAATACACACACATGGCACTGACTATTGTTTGAAAATCTAATACAAATAAGATGGTTCCATCTAATTGCAGGTCTCAGTGGAGTGAAGGGAAGTGGGCAGGTGGGAAGGAGTGGAGCAATTCTTTATGTAGAATTATTGATTTACTGGGACACTGTATAGGGGTGTCATTGCATAACCACTAGTGGGATAATGCACTTAGTGAGAAGGCTCAATAGTGCCAGACAGGGATCTTACACTACTCTCCTCATCTTCTAATAGAGGAGAGAAACAGTTCACATGGTTTTAACGTTGCTGTCTGGTACAAATCCTAAAATGCTCTCTCATTTTTTCTGCCCTGACTCAGGCAAACTCTCATTAGCTTCAGCAGAAAAGATTGTAAAGATTGTAAAGATCTCAAGTAAAGATTGAGTGAACTGAGGAAGGACTTAAGGGTTTGACCCACTGAGAGGCCATTAATGGAGCTAATGGGATCATGCAGAAAAACATTCTCCCAATGAGATGGAGATGGATCAGGCAGTGGGATGGAACCAGGAGAGCTAGGTTCTCTTCCTGACTGCCACTGACCTGCTGTGTGACCTTAGGTATGTCGTTTGACCTCCCTGGGCCTGTGTCCCCATCTATAGAATAGGGAGATATTTACTCATCTTTGTGAAGTGCTCTGAGAGACATCGGTGGAAAGCCCTAGAGAGTAAAGTCTTATTACTAAGCTTGCAAAGAAAGGATAAAAGAGGAAAATGACACTCTTTATTTGAGAGAACTTTCTCTCTTTACATTTGCATCCACAGAAGGAAATTACAAGATGTGCATTAAAGGGTCAAGTACTGCCTCCACCTCTGTGGCCACATGAGGGTTCCCTGATGCTATTTTGCTGCCCAAGGAAGTGGCAGAATTTGAAGGATTCATATAGGAGACACACATCTTCTGCATGGGATGGCATGCTGTAATAAGAGGTCCTGAAACATAAACCCTTGTATCAGAGAGGCCTAAAGCCTGGTCTGAGGCCTAAAGCCTGAACCAAAGTACTTCCAGGCATTGCTAAGCAAAGTAGGGCTGTGAGCCAGAGGCAGGCCCTAATTGCAGAACTTGGCAAGAAAAGGGCTCCAAGAAAGCACGCACTAATGATATTAGTAGTAATAAGAGGAACGTGTGCCAAGATGGCACCTGGACATCCCGATATGAGGACACTTCACAGAGATAACAAGTCAGGTGCATCACAAAGACAGGGTCAAAAGGACAGCATGATGGACAGATCTGTTTGTTTGAACCAACATGATCAAAGGGGGAGACAGCACCTTAATGAGTCAAGGGGCTGTACCTCGATACGTCAGTAACGATGAGTAATCTGTCCTGCAATTGTATAAAAATAGGTCCCAAAGTGCATAACTTTGTCCAGCGTAGGGGGCAGTTGAGTGTCCCGCCACTGACTGAGCTGTGTCCATTGCCAGGGGGCACATATTCGTCGTATGTCCTGTAGAGTCTATAGGAAACTATTACTGTGCTTCGTTTGACAATAAACCTGGCCGGGTGCCTTCGTACCTTATTAGAGAGTCTGTAGTCTTTGGGGGTTCTCTTGGGGTCTGCTGTGTCAGCTATCTGCGCAGAGTTGGGGCAGCGCACAGAGGGAACACGCATGCAGCCGACTGTTATCATCATTGAACCAGAGCAGAGCACCTCACCTGTAGCTACTGACAACACATGCCATTCTGCAGAAGCTCCTGGCAAGGCCGCATTCAGGGGGAGAAGAAAGCGGGAGAGCAGGTAGTTGATGAGATCAGAGGATCTGCTGTGGAACAGATCCCGCAGCAGAGGTGAATAAGAAGAATACAGGGAAACAACCTTCACAGAGCAGCTCTGCCGATGCTCATGGCTCATAGACTCATAGACTTTAAGGTCAGAAGGGACCATTATGATTGTCTAGTCTGACCTCCTGCATAACGCAGGCCACAGAATCTCACCCACCCACTCCTGTAACAAACCCCTGACCTACGTCTGAGCTACTGAAGTCCTCAACTCGTGGTTTGAAGACTTCAAGGTGCAGAGAATTCTCCAGCAAGTGACCCGTGCCCCACGCTGCAGAGGAAGGCAAAAAACCCCCAGGGCATCTGTCAATCTGCCCTGGAGGAAAATTCCTTCCCGACCCCAAATATGGCAATCAGCTAAACCCTGAGCATGTGGGCAAGATTCACCAGATACCCAGGAAAGAATTCTCTGTAGTAACTCAGATCCCACCCTACCTATGTAATTGTCCCATCACAGGCCATTGGGCATATTTACCGCTAATAGTCAAAGACCAATTAATCCCATCATACCATCCCCTCCATAAACTTATCAAGTTTAGTCTTGAAGCCAGATATGTCTTTGACCTCCACTGCTCCCCTTGAAAGGCTATTCCAGAACGTCACTCCTCTGATGGTTAGAAACCTTCGTCTAATTTCAAGTCTAAACATCCTGATGGACGGTTTACATCCATTTGTTCTCGTGTCCACATTGGTACTGAACTTAAACAATTCCTCTCCCTCCCTGGTATTTATCCCTCCGATATATTTATAGAAAGCAAACGTATCTCCCCATAGCTTTCTTTTGGTTAGCCAAGCTCTTTGTGTCTCCCTTCATAAGACAGGTTTTCCATTCCTTGGATCATCCTAGTAGCCCTTCTCTGTACCTGTTCCAGTTTGAATTCATCCTTCTTAAACATGGGAGACCAGAACTGCACACAATATTCCAGATGAGGTCTCATCAGTGCCTTGTATAATGGTTCTAACACCTCCTTATCCCTGCTGGAAATACCTCACCTAATGCATCCCAAGACCGCATTAGCTTTTTTCACAGCCATATCACATTGGCAGCTCATAGTCATCCTGAGATCAACCAATACTCCAAGGTCCTTCTCCTTCTCTGTTACTTCCAAGTGATGTGTCCACAGTTTATAACAAAAATTCTTGTTATGAATCCGTAAATGCATGACCTTACACTTCTCACTATTAAATTTCATCCTATTACTATTACTCCAGTTTACAAGGTCATCCAGATCCTCCTGTATGATATCCCGGTCCTTCTCTAACTTGGCAATACCTCCCAGCTTTGTATCTTCCACAAACTTTATTAGCACACTCCCACTTTTTGTGCCGAGGTCAGTAATAAAAAGATTAAATGTGATTGGTCCCAAAACTGATCCCTGAGGAACTCCACTAGTAACCTCCTTCCAGCCTGACAGTTCACCTTTCAGTATGACCCATTGTAGCCTTCCCTTTAACCAATTCCTTATCCATCTTTCAATTTTCATATTGATCCCCATCTTTTCCAATTTAGCTAATAATTCCCCATGTGGAACTGTATCAAATGCCTTACTGAAATCCAGGTAGACTAGATCTATTGCATTTCCTTTGTCTAAAAGAATCAGCTATCTTCTCAAAGAAAGAGACCAGATTGGTCTGGCACGATCTACCTTTTATAAAACCATGTTGTATTTTGTCCCATTTACCATTGACCTCAATGTCCATAACTACTTTCTCCTTCAAAAATTTTTCGAAGACCTTGCATACTACAGATGTCAAACTAACAGGCCTGTAGTTATCCGGATCACCTTTTTTCCCTTTCTTAAAAATAGGAACTTTGTTAGCAATTCTCCAGTCATATGGTACAACCCCAGAGTTCACAGATTCATTAAAAATTCTTGCTAATGGGCTTGCAATTTCATGTGCCAGTTCCTTTAATGTTCTTAGATGAAGATTTGGGCCCCCCGATTTAGTCCCATTAAGCCGTTCGAGTTTGGCTTCTTCCTCGAATGTGATAATATCTACCTCCATATCCTTATTCCCATTTGTCATCCTACTTTTATCCCTAAGTTCCTCATTAAAGGCTGAGGCAAAGTATCTGTTTAGATATTGGGCCATGCCTAGATTATCCTTAGCCTCCACTCCAGCCTCAGTGTTTAGCGGTCCCACTTCTTTCTTTATTTTCTCCCTATTTATATGGCTATAGAACCGTTAACTATTGGTTTTAATTCCCTTTGCAAGGTCCAACTCTACAGGCTTTTGGCTTTTCTCATTTTATCCCTACATGTTCTGACCTCAATAAGGTAGCTTTCCTTGCTGATCCCTCCCAGCTTCCACTCCCTGTAAGCTTTCTGCTTTTTCTTAATCACCTCTCTGAGATGCTTGCTCATCCAGCTTGGTCTACAACTCATGCCTATGAGTTTTTTCCCCTTTCTTGGGATGCAGGCTTCGGACAGTTTCCGCAACCTTGATTTGAAGTAATTCCAGGCCTCCTCTGCCTTTAGATCCACAAGTTCTTTAGTCCAATCCACTTCCCTAACCAATTTCCTTAATTTTTTGAAGTTAGCCCTTTTGAAGTAAAAAAACCCTAGTCATAGATCTATTTTTGTTTATCCTTCCATTTAGTTTGAACTGAATTAGGTCATGATTGCTCGAACCAAGATTATCCCCTACAACTATTTCTTCTATGCGGTCCTCACTACTCACCAAAACCAAATCTAAAATGGCATCCCCTCTTGGTGGTTCAGCAACTACTTGGTGAAGGAATCCATCAGCTATCGCATCCAGGAAAATCTGAGCCCTATTATTATTACTAGCACTTGTCCTCCAGTCTATATCTGGGAAGTTAAAGTCTCCCATGATCACACAATTCCCATTAGTAATTACTTCACTGAAAACATTAAAGAGGTCTCTATCCTTATCCAAATCGGATCCCGGCAGTCGATAGCACACCCCAAGCACTATCCCAGGGGAGGCTCTAGTAGCTTTCTTCCCCAATGTGATTTTTGCCCAGACAGACTGTCTTATCCATTCCATCACTTCTTATTTCTTTACAGTCTACCTCATCATAGATATACAATGCTACTCCACCACTACTCCACCACCTTTGCCTTTATTTCGGTCTTTCCTAAACAGCACATACCCTTCAATACCTGTAGTCCAGTCATGACTACTATTCCACCATGTCTCTGTTATCCCTATAATAACTAGTTTCACTTCCTGCACCAATACTTCCTCCATTTTGTTACCTAGGCTCCTCGCATTAGTGTAAAAACATCTTAATTTTTGCTGTCTGGCTTCTCTCACATTCTTTACCTGATTAGGCACAGACATTCTACCACCAGTATCACCTATTAGACTGGTATCTACACTACCCTTCCTCCTTTTATCCATTCTCCTATCCACGGCTGTATCCTTTCTTACTTCGTTTTCTTCCCTCTCAATGTTAAAATCCGGCAGGGAGATTATCTGGACATCTCCCAACCATCTCCCCCGAATTCCTAGTTTAAAGCTCTCTTAATCAGTTTATTAAGACTCCATCCTAGAAGTCTATTTCCCTCCCTACTCAGGTGAAGTCCATCCCGAGAGAACAGTCCTCTGTCCATGAATGCTTCCCAATGGCCATACATCCCAAAGCCCTCCTTATAGCACCACTGCCTGGGAAGAGAATTCCTCTCCTTGCCCCTTCCTTGTTCACTCAGGCAGCAATGAGGATTTAATTCTAAAACAAATGGTAGAAAAAGAACAGATTCCAGGACTGCCCAATATTTTAAGCAATAGTTATTCCTGGAGAGACATATTAACTATATTGGTTTGGAATTTCTTTCCTGTGTGTGAGATGGCAGGAAACAATTCTAAATGTATCCATTCAATATAACAAGGCCCAGTCATGGATCATGTGAAATGGAAATGAATTTTGAAATGCCATGTGGGTTTAAACTCATATTTTCCATAGATCTTGTTCTGTTGAATGGTTTATGCTTTTCACTAGCAAATTCTATATGTAGGCAAGTCTTGCTCACCAGCACAGTCATATTATTAAATTAAAATGTCAAGGTCAAAGGATAAAATTACATCCATAGTTAACAGAGATGGTTCCAATCCAGAACCAGATGCTAATACAAACTTTTCCTTTCATGTTTGGGTTCAGATTCAGCCTACAGTTGAAAAAGGGACCAGCTGCAAAGTTGGGAACTGGATGCAGGAGCAAGCTTCCCAAAGTTCAGGGGTGTTTGGATCTGGGTTTCTACTTTGGGCTCATCTCTAATACTTCCGCTGGTGTAATATCATTAAAAACTTAGCTTGTATCAAACTGTAAAGCCCTGATTCTTCTCTTAGTTACTTTTGTGTAAACCAGGAGTAACTTCATTGAAGTCCAACACCTGGCACAAGTAAAAAACCCCAAAGATGCTTTATCTTGCATTCTGCTACTTCTGCACCCAGGGGCTGTACCAACAGCTGAGGACTGGCCAGAGGTTGTGGCTCCCCAATCACAATCTACCTCAGGGACTGCAAGAGGGTTGGCACAGAGCAAGTTACACTGGCCCCACCCACCTGGCAATCCCCCAGTCTGTGGGAATCCCTAGAAGCTGGCTAAAATGCCTTTAAGGCTGCTTTGCACCTCCAAAACAGCACTAGACAGTCTTAGTGGGGGCCAGAATCTGGCCGATAGCCACTGTTTATGCACCTTCCATTTTGGCATCATCATAGTGTGTTGGCTGAATATTCAAATTGTACCTACAAGCATATTCCTTTAACCCAGTTGCATCCTGCCCTTGGATGTATTATATATAGCTAAAGTGACTTTACTGAGCACAGAGGGAAGGGAGCATACACAGAGGAAGACAGAAACAAGTGCACAAGAGAACAAATGTCCCTTATTTTTTCCCCTGAACAAAGTAGATGCTGATCTCAATGGAGTTGAGGGTATTTAGCACCTCTTAGGAAGTAATCAACAACTTGAAGGATACTATGTTGCATTCCTTAATAAGAAGTTACAAACCTCAGGGTCGAACCTTACAATGTCATGTTTCTTTCCCTTTCCATTTTGGTCAGCTCATACTGCAAATCAATTTTGAAAATCTAGATATAGCCACAGGAAACCCAGAGTCTGCTAGAGAGCAGCAACACTGCAAAGCACAGACACAAAGTAAGGTAATTCCAAAGACATTCACAGCAAAATATCTGAAAGTTGTTCAGTCCCATCAACATTTATTCCTAGATTGCCACAAGAAGAAAAACAAATATATATAAAAAGATTTTAGCGACACTGCTGCCAAAAGACCCCGCTGATGGTAATAAGAGAATAGAGTTACCTAGTGTCAGAGTTACACTGAACCCTTCTATTTAATCATGTTCCTGTTTGTTCTGTGCAGTATTTATTTTTATTACTGAATATATTCACTTAGAATTCCAATAGTAGGTGCAGTCTGAGAAAAACAAGCTTAAAATACCACATGCACAGTGTGTGATGGTGACTTAGGGCATGATTTTCACACTTGGGGGCCTAAATGTAGACACCTAAATCCACTGACCTCAATAGTGGCTGTGAACGCTCAGCATCTCTGAAAACCACACCCTTTATTTAAGGTGCCTGTAAAGGGGCTAGGCCGGGGCTCGGCCCCCTCCGGGGCACCGGCTCACTACACACAGTTGACTTTGGGGGAATTTGTCTGGCTACCGGAGTCTCCCTCGGCAGCCCTTGCGGTAAATGGAATGAACACCGTAGGCCCAGGCCCTGAGTCAGAGCGGGGCATCAAATACTCAGTAGCTCAGGTCCTCAGGCAGGGGCTGAGCAACTAGCCCAATGTTAGCAGGCCAGGCCCTGGGTCAGAGCGGGGCCCGAAACAGTCAATAGCTCAGGCCCTCAGGCAGGGGCTAAGCAACACAGCATGTGTGAATTAGCCTAGGCCTCCAAGAACCTGGAAGGGGGGGGACTGCCACCCACGAGTTGGGTGGCAGGGGGGATGCAGGCCCATCCACTCCACTGCATCCCAGCCCGGGGCCCTAGCGGCAGCAAATGACCCACTGCTGGGTCAGTGGGGATCCTGATTGCAACACACTGACATGGGTTCTGGCAGAGTTACAGCCAGACTGAGGTCAGCTGTCCCCGGGCTACTTCCTAACTCCCCTCCTTCTGGTACCTGGGTCACAGCGGTCTTCTCCGGGGGGTCCAGCACCATGGGTTCCGCGGGGCAGTGGACAAGCGGCAAGCCCGGTAATTCCCCTGGATAGCGGGTGCAGGGCAGGTCAGGCCAGTCTTGGCGGGGACCTGGGGCCATGGGGTTTTCCCAGTTGCGGGCTAGGCTGGCTACATCTGTCCTCCCCGGCAGCTGGTCCTCTAGCGAGCTCTGAGGGCCCAACTTTATACTTCCGGGTTGCACCGTTCTACTTCCGGGTCGCCCGCCTGTCCCTCTGAGGGGCGGGCTCAGAGCTTCCTGGCTCTGCCCACTCTGGTGTCTGGAGGGGCTCGACCCTCTCCAGGGCAGCGGGGAGCCACACCGCCTCGCTACAGTGCCCAACAGCCCCAGTCCAGTGGAGCACTTAAGTAAGTGCATATCTTTCAGCATGTGAGTAATCCCATTGCTGTTAATTAAGCAAGTAGTACTTTGCTGGATGGGGGCCTAATTATGGATTTGGCTTTTGAACTATAGACTCCAAGGTTTGAACATTTTGGCTTTAGTGATCTAGGTGAAATAAAACTGGTTGTTTCAACTAAGGTGTAGGCTCTGTAGCAAAACAGGGGTTTGCATCACAATTACTAGCATCATTATGGACATCTTGGACCTGCTCCTGCTCTGACTGAAAGTTGATGGCTTTAATGGGAGTGGAATCAGGCCCTTGCTGCTAGTCTCAGCAAAGAGGTCTGGTCTTGAAAAGGCTTGGAGACTAAGGATTAGGTCATGGTGGCCCTGAAGTGCTTTGTCACTCCTGTGGGTTGTCTCTCTATATCTGAATTGAGACATGTTGTCAGGGCACCAAAAGGCAAGCTGTTGTGTGCTGTCGCTGTTTATGCTGTACCTATTCTAGGGATAAAGAAAATGCTTCAGTTTCCAGTGCTGAAAATCTGGCACCTTTTACTCACCATGCAATTTTCTAAAAAAAAATTTTTTTTAAAGAGGAAAGAAAAGTTTCCCTAATTACTGCATTTTGTTCCCGAAACTGTCAACTGACCCATCACACTGTGCTGAGTCATGTGAGGTTGCCTAAGTCCCATCACATTATATAATCTAGCGGATACTGCTATGAGGCATTGCACATCTGTCATATTAGCCAAGTGGATGGTGCAGAGGGAGGCATTTTTAAAATGTGTTGGGATTCTGAAAAGTGCAGAACCCATAAAACATTCCTGCTAACTGACTGCTCCCCAGAACATTCCATGGCCAATGAATGTAAGTAGACAGCAAAATACAAGGGACTCCTGAAGGCATGTATTTGTAGCTAATGTACTGTACATACGTGTCTCCATTCTCCAGTATCAAGGGCCAATCATCTCCCATTGAAGGCAATGGCAAGACAGAAGCAGGATGGACAGTCCCCAGATTCCACCCTGATTTAGGACCTAATCCTATGAGGTGCTGAGAGCCAGTCAGGAAGTTATGAGCACCCTCACCTCTACTGACTTCTACCAGTGATACTCCGCAACCTGCAGGATTGGGTCCTCACGCCACAAACAATCTCATAAATCCAGGGGGGTTGCACAGATTATAGATCAGGTCAGAATTTAACCAGAGAATTAGAAACTGACCAGATTCTCTGCTGAAGTTAAGGCTATAGAGGCACTTTAATTAGAATATAATTTGCAGAAATATGACACTGTGGTTCTTTTTGCCCATTTTGGAGTTTTGTGTTTGGAGTGGGTGTTCTCCATTTAAGAAACTGAACAGATGTTATTTTTGTAATCTGATAACTCAAGAAATGGTTTAATTTTTTAAAACTCAGACTTGCCATGAGTTTAGTCCTTAGTGAGGATAGGGCCTTGATATGTTAGGAGAAATTAGAATTAAATTTTAGAATTAAAGATGATACAGTGGAATCTACACAAGAGACCACTCTTATTCGGCAACCTCCTTTTTAGAGAGACCCTCCCAAAGTACCCCCCCCCACACACAAAATGGGCCAAATTCATCCCTGGTGTTACTCCTTTGCTTTCAATGAAATAATACCATGGTGAATTTGGCCCACTGAAGATAAATCTGTTCCTTTTCCTTATCATATACAACTTAATAAGTATTAAACTAAGAAGGTTCTATAGTAATTCCTCTATGGATTTTAACAGAAAATGCTAACCTTTCTAGCGTGTTTTTGAACCACCCTATTAAAATTCTACCATAGGGATATAATTTTCTGCTAAATTCAATAGGTACTTTCCCTAAGACTGTATTAGAACACCACTTACATTAAACAACTGATCTTCATCCCAAATAGATGCTTATGTCAGATTTCACTGTGAAATGAGTTGGAAAGGACATAAGGAAATGCACAATACCAAACCTTTCAGAACCAATGTAAGTACCTACCAGGCTCACACTGCCTGGCATGGGCATGGGCTTTCTTACTTTGATAAATCAATCCTGACCTCTTGCCTGACCTTGCTTCCTCAAAATGTCCATAAAAAAGAATAATTTTTAAAATTGGGAACCAGCAAGTTGGGTGCATAATAAAATCACGTCTCATGATCTATTGCTGTAACCTTTATCCTTTCCATAACTCACACCCACCTTTTTTTTTTTTGCCATCTCTCATTGTCCTTTGACCAACTAATAAAATCAATGAATCAATTTGCCTTTAGCTAATAAAACCAGTGAGAGTAGAGAATGCTTAGATTTTCACTCTGTCAAGCCCTTAGACTCCTCACTGCAGGGATTTGTCTTTTTAAAGGGGTCAGGTATACCACTAGTGCTCTAAGAATAATACAAACCAATCTGGAGATATGCTTGTTAGAGAAAGAAGGGACACATTTTTAAAACGACATCTGTTTTTGTACCCACAATTGTGCACTTTGTCAATTGCAGGTGTAAAACAGTGGGTGCAATCAACTCTGAGCACAAAGTATAACACCTGTCTAATAATTTGATTTGCACGTGCAGTCAGGTTAGTAGAGGTCTAAATGCTCCAGTGTTTGCCTACAGCTGACTGCCTCAGATTGAAGGTGCAAAATTACAGGCATAAGTGTAGACACCAGACTGACGTCCCTTCAAATATCTGACCCAACATTAATAATATTTTTCACCTCTGAGATGCTTTAAAATAATTAATCCAGTATCACAACATCAGGAAGAAGTGATGACTTGGTCATAGAGGGCACTGTTTAAAAAGCAATGACTGAGACTTACCCATGCACAATAAGGAGAGACTAGCTAGACACCTAAACATTTCGCAAAGCCTAGGAAGAGGACGGTTAAAGCAGGATCCTTGCAATCCAAGCCTCTGGTCAGCTAGGTCCAGATGGAGCAGTGAGTCAGACTTGCAATGGGCAATAGATCGACCACCTACACAAGGAAGGACAACTCTGAAAAATAAGGGACAAGTTTATTTTCAAGGGACACCATGCCCACAATATTTTACTACGGTACAAAATAAATGCATTTGTCCTATAATGTGTGATCTTTTGCATGAGAGCTGCCTGAATGCAGCCTTTTTATCAGGTCAAATGTTTCTTGGTAGCTTCTTACTGGATATAGGTCACAGGATGCTAGGCACTGAAAAAATGACATCCCTTAAAATACAGGACAGGTGGTCACTTTAGGTGACATAGATGACGGATGCCTACTAAGGTGGTCTTGATCATGGGTGCCAACTTCTCCTAGTGCTGATGGGTGCTCGTATCACCCCGCTCCGCCACCATTCCAACCCCTTCCCCAAATCCCCGCCCTGGCCCCAGCTCCTCCCCTGAGCACACCGCGTTCCCGCTTCTCCCCCCTCCCTCCCACCCACAGCTTGTTACGCCGCAAAACAGCTGTTTTGCGGCGGCAAGTGCTGGGAGGAGAAGCAGGCATGGCGCACTCAGGGGAGGAAGCAGAGGTGAGCTGGGGCAGGGGGGCAGGGTGTTTGGCTGCCGGCGGGTGCAGAGCACCCACCAATTTTTCCCCAGGGGTGCTCCATCCCCGGAGCACCCACAGAGTCGGTGCCTATGGTCTTGATACCTCACTTGATAGGGAGACGGAAGTCCATTGAAAGGAATATTATGAGGGAGGGTCTCTTCAGGGTACAGTATTAGCAGGAATGCTGACTTTTAGGGGACAGGGTGTCAAAATGTTGGTGGACTGGTTTATGATTATTTACATTATGGTAGCATCTGGAAACCCGTCAAGAATCAGTTCCCATTGTTCTAGTCACTGTACAGACAAATAACAGTTCCTGCCCCAGAGTGTTCACAATCTTAACTTCAAACAGGACACATCAACTAGGTGAAATAAACAAACAGGGTGGTGGCCACAGGGGTTGGGAGTATGAGGTAACAATAAAGCAGAGTTTAGCAGAAGAGCTGAAATCATGGCTTTTTGTTTCCCTAACCATTTAATCATAACCTTCACTGCACTTTGACACCACGGCACAAAAGTGGATGACCTAAAGATGCAGGTCCTTAATGCCAAAATTTCTTGTCAGTCTTAGGAGTCCTTTTATATCTCTCCCTTCATAACACTTCATCTGTTTTTATTGTTGTTAACAGCACAACAGAAATAGGTTAAAAACTGCACTGATGTACCAATTCTGATGCAAATTCTGAAAGACAAGGAATGACTGGCAATCACTTGAATGCTGCAACATGTGGGAAATCTATACCTACAGATGTAACACTGTGAAATGCTTTGGTCTACAGTAAACCTTGATCACATGATCCAGTACATCTGCACTGAGTCATGTGCTGGGGATTTCCCAGCTGTAGAGTCTCTCTCCCAAAACACACTATAGTTAAAAACAATCCAGTCACTATGTAATCAGCAGTCATGTGACAACATTTTTTTTCTCCCAAAAGACTGAAACAACAGAGTCTGGATTCAAAAGGGTTGTGGCTCAGCAAACTGCAGTTCCTGCTGGCTGCTCCTCTGATATTTATCACATTAACATAGTACAACCTATAAGTAGTCCCATGGCCTTTAAATTAGAAGAAATAGTTCTTCCTACCTTCTCATTAGGGCAAAATATTTCTTTAGAAAAATGATCAAAACAAGCATTTTAGTTAGCACAAAATATGTGTGTTAATTAAAGGAAGGATTGTTGTGTTTTAATTCTTTGGCTGTTCCGGTTTTTGGTTTGCTTTTGTTGTTAAATGCTCCTCTCCTTCCTCATTTGCAAAGCAGCCTATAATATCATAGGGGTGACTGCAGCTTTGTTTCTCTGTTAACAGACTATTTCTTTTAATCCTATCATCATTTCTGTGCCCTGGATAACAGTGGGCGCTATGCATTTCCAATTCCCTCTACGGTCTGTTTACTGTGATCACTCTTTAGACATTCTGTCTAATTAGCAGGCCTAAGTTGTAGACCAAGCTGGATGAGCAAGCATCTCAGGGAGGTGATTAAGAAAAATCAGAAAGCTTACAGGGAGTGGAAGCTGGGAGGGATCAGCAAGGAAAGCTACCTTACTGAGGTCAGAACATGAAGGGATAAAGTGAGAAAGGCTAAAAGTCAAGTAGAGTTGGACCTTGCAAAGGGAATTAAAACCAATAGTAAAGGGTTCTATAGCCATATAAATAGGGAGAAAACAAAGAAAGAAGAAGTGAGACCACTAAACACTGAGGATGGAGTGGAGGTTAAGGATAATCTAGGCATGGCCCAATATCTAAACAAATACATTGCCTCAGTCTTTAATAAGGCTAAAGAGGATCTTAGGGATAATGGTAGCATGACAAATGGGAACGAGGATATGGAGGTAGATATTACCATATCTGAGGTAGAAGCGAAACTCGAACACCTTAATGGGACTAGATCGGGGGGCCCAGATAATCTTCATCCAATAATATTAAAGGAATTGGCACATGAAATTGCAAGCCCATTAGCAAGAATTTTCAATGAATCTGTAAACTCAGGGGTTGTATCGTATGATTGGAGAATTGCTAACACAGTTCCTATTTTTAAGAAAGGAAAAAAAAGTGATCCGGGTAATTACAGGCCTGTTAGTTTGACATCTATAGTATGCAAGTCCTTCGAAAAATTTTGAAGGAGAAAGTAATTAAGGACATTGAGATCAATGGTAAATGGGAAAAAATACAACACGGTCTTACAAAAGGTAGATCGTGCCAAACCAACCTGATCTTCTTTGAGAAAGTAACAGATTTTTTAGACAAAGGAAACGCAGTGGATCTAATTTACCTAGATTTGAGTAAGGCGTTTGATACTGTGCCACATGGGGAATTATTAGTTAAATTCAAAAAGATGGGGATCAATATGAAAATTGAGAGGTGGATAAGGAATTGGTTAAAGGGGAGACTACAGCAGGTCATACTGAAAGGCGAACTGTCAGGCTGAAGGGAGGTTACCAGTGGAGTTCCTCAGGGATCAGTTTTGGGACCAATCACATTTAATCTTTTTATTACTGACCTCGGCACAAAAAGTGGGAGTGTGCTAATAAAGTTTGCGGATGATACAAAGCTGGGAGGTATTGCCAAGTTAGAGAAGGACCGGGATATCATACAGGAGGATCTGGATGACCTTGTAAACTGGAGTAATAGTAATAGGATGAAATTTAATAGTGAGAAGCGTAAGGTCATGCATTTAGGGATTAATAACAAGAATTTTAGTTATAAGCTGGGGACGCATCAATTAGAAGTAACGGAGGAGGAGAAGGACCTCGGAGTATTGGTTGACCACAGGATGACTATGAGCCGCCAATGTGATATGGCTGTGAAAAAAGTTAATGTGGTCTTGGGATGCATCAGGAGAGGTATTTCCAGTAGGGATAAGGAGGTTTTAGTACCGTTATACAAGGCACTGGTGAGACCTCACCTGGAATACTGTGTGCAGTTCTGGTCTCCCATGTTTAAGAAGGATGAATTCAAACTGGAACAGGTACAGAGAAGGGTTACTAGGATGATCCGAGGAATGGAAAACCTGTCTTATGAAAGGAAACTCAAGGAGCTCGGCTTGTTTAGCCTAACCAAAAGAAGGCTGAGGGGAGATATGATTGCTCTCTATAAATATATCAGAGGAATAAATATCAGAGAGGGAGAGGAATTATTTAAGCTTAGTACCAATATGGACACAAGAACAAATGGATATAAACTGTCCATCAGGAAGTTTAGACTTGAAATTAGACGAAGGTTTCTAACCATCAGAGGAGTGACGTTCTGGAACAGCGTTCCAAGGGAAGCAGTGGGGGCAAAAGACCTATCTGGCTTCAAGATTAAACTCGATAAGTTTATGGAGGAGAAGGTATGATGGGATAACATGATTTTGGCAATTAATTGATCTTTAACTATTCATGGTAAATAGGCCCAATGGCCTGTGATGGAATGTTAGATGGGGTGGGATCTGAGTTACTACAGAGAATTCTTTCCTGGGAATCTGGCTGGTGAATCTTGCCCACATGCTCAGGGTTCAGCTGATCGCCATATTTGGGGTTGGGAAGGAATTTTCCTCCAGGGCAGATTGGAAGAGGCCCTAGGGGTTTTTCACCTTCCTCTGCAGCATGGGGCACGTGTCACTTGCTGGAGGATTCTCTGCACCTTGAAGTCTTTAAACCATGATTTGAGGACTTCAGTAGCTCAGACATAGGTGAGAGGTTTATTGCAGGAGTGGGTGGGTGAGATTCGGTGGCCTTCATTGTGCAGGAGGTCAGACTAGACGATCATAATGGTCCCTTCTGACCTTAATATCTATGAACCTATGAATCTAAGTGACAGAAACAAAACACATTCCAGAGGTACCCTTACAAAATACCTGTGTTAGGAGAACCAAGGAGTACTCTGTTGCAGAATGGAGTGTTTGAGGTGACAGATCAGGTGACAAAGGATATATTTGGGAGGGAACAAAGGGAAGAACTCCTCCAGTGGCCCTAGCCTCTGAAAGTATTTGATTTAAAGCACTAAAGCAATGTGGTTATTTCTAAAACTGCATCTTCTCAGTTTATTTACCCCCAAGAATATAGATGCAGAGCAAAACTGAATGCTCACTCCAAACACATGCTCTGCCCCACGAGTGCAATCAGGGCCGTCCCTACCCATACGCGAAGTATGCAGCTGCGCAGGGCACCAAATTTCCTGGTGCCCTAAACAGCTGTGTGCTTCTCCAGCCCCTGCTCTGCCTCTTCCCCATGGCCCCCACCCCTGCTCCGCCCCAGCCCCACCTCTTCCCACCCCTGCTCTGCCCCCACTCTACCCCTTCCCCAAAGCCCCTGCCCCTGCTCCACCCCACCCCAAGAAGGCCTGGGGACCGCACCCCAGCCCCACGGAGGCCTGGGGCCCCACACAGCCCCCCCATCAGGGAGCTGCGTAGGGCACCAAAACGGCTAGGAACAGCCCTGAGTGCAATCACTGTCCACTAACAGCTCAGTTTGGTGCCAGGAGTTCCTTCAATGTCCCTCATATCACCCTATGGGATTTTATTATTCCCCATCCTGGAACAAAATGGAGCATAATCTTGAGAAAAAGAGACAGCAGAGCACTAAAACAGAATGCACAAGAATAAAAAGGGACATGTGGGACTTACCCCCATTATCAATGTGAAACCAGCCTAGGCACAGACAACAGGCTAGATTTGCTTCTGGTTTTGGCTTTGTACGTTGGGGTGCAGGGCATGGTGGTGAAAAGTCCACAGTACTGCCAACCCAAATATTCAAAAATCATGAGTCAGGCTCACCAAAAATCATGAGTTTGGCTTTAAAAATCAAAAGATTATGTAAAAATAATAGATTTGCTGTTCTTTTTATTTGCACTCTGATTTTTGAGCCTTTAGGGTCTACTGGTGTCACATTTCTCCACAGCCATGAGGGCTAAAAACTTACTTTTTCTTTAAGAACGAAGGCTGAAATCGTCACATATCCACTTGACTCCAGGAGCTGGGGTTTTAAGGAAAACAATAATTATCATGAGGCTCATGACAAAATCACGAGTTGGCAACACTGATGTCCACCCAGAGGCCATGTGCAGTGATATAAAGTGCTAGAAGCCTCACTTTTACTGGGGTTGTTGTTGGACCGCTTTATGGCCCAGAAGGGTGGACACCACAGTGGCCAAGGAGGGAGTGCAGCCAGGTCAGGTAGCAGATGTGTTGAATCAGTGCAAAACACTGGGAAGCCTCCATCAGCAGCACTCTTATGATGCACCACCTGCAACTTAAGTCTTCCCTCCCCAGAAGAACCCCAGACGGTATTGCCTGCCTTCTCTTGTGGGGTGCGGTGCCCCTGCTCATGCAGGGAGTGTATTTTACTCCCCCCATGCACTGAAGTGAAATGACGTCACTCTAATCATTTTGGCAATACTCTATATCATGTTATGCCAACAGTCACTGAAATTCAAAATTTGCACTTCCTCAGGCTTAGGATCAGGGTGTGGATTTTAATGTGGAAAAAAATGTCCATTCAGAAGTGCTATAAAAGAAGGAGAGGAGGGTTTAAAAGGGGACAAAGGGCTTGAGCCTGCTCCCATTGACGTCAACAGGTGCTTTGTCATTGACTTCCATCTAGGCAAGATCTGGGCCAAAGTGTGCATACCAGCATGGAGGTTTTTTTTTATTTATGATTACTTAACACCATTGATGATTTCTTCAGCAGCAGCTGCTTGACTCTCAGTGTGGTGTAACAATGACATCCAGCCTCTCCATAAATAGCCGTGTCATACGCTGCTTCTTCCTTGTTTTATATATTTATAGACATCAAGACCAAATAAAGCCTCACACTAAGTTGCTCATATACAGTGGTTTCCTTGTGACATATTTATAGATCAGCTGCACTAAAAACAATACTGTCCAAACCCACTGATCTTTTCCTGGATAGATAGAAAGAGAAGTGCAAAAACTGCATTGTTAACAATATTACAGCCAACACAACGCTTGTCCATCGAATACATTATTATTCCCCTAAAAACAAATGGCTTAATACTTCCCTAACATTGGTGCATGCACCCACATAAACATTGTCTCCCTTTGTATTACCTCTGAAACAAGACATGCACATATATGACAGTGTATCCTTGTGGTTAAAATGGGGGCTTTGGGGCCTGAGTGCCTGGCTCGGCCATTGACCTACTGTACAGTGTCACTTTGGAATAAGTCATTTAAATTCTGTGCCTCAGTTTATCCATCTCCCCATTAACATGAGGATAACCATTTCACATAGGGTTTGTGAGAATTTAAGATGATTTACAAAGGAAAAAGGCATATGTGCACGCCCCTTCCAAGCTTTCTCTATACATCATAAAGAAGCAAAAAAAAAGTTTAGTGACAGATGTTTTTCCCCTGGACTAAAGGTTATTTTGTTTTTCCCCCTCTTTTTTTTTTCTAACTTCAAGAAATATCAGAGGTATAAAGTCTGGCCTTTGGTGGGTTTGCCAGAGCAAGTACAGGGAGAGGCTGTGCCTTTCCCCTTTCCCCCATCCCCAGATGAATAACACTGGTACAGGGGATTTTTCCTCTTTGTATCTGCCCTCTTTGTATCTGCCCCTTTCCCCCTGAAAGGGTCGTGTCAGATGTCTTCTAGAACAAGTAGCAGGAGGAGATGTGGCTGGGCATCCCTACACTCCATGGTTTTCCACTGACATAAGGTTCATGAGGGCTATGGCAGCGGGGGACACAAATCATGGGAGCCTTTAGTGCTGTCCTAACCTGTACCACAGACCAGACTGGCCCCCAGCAGCCCCTAAACAGGGGAAGTAAAAGCCACCTCCTTCAGTGTGAATCCCCCACAAAGTTTGTTAGGTAGGTTGGAGCAAGTTCATAGAGGTTTTTAACAATCTAAGATGGCAATTTTTAACTATCCCCGATGCCATTAAAACACCTCTGATTGGATTTTGTTTTGCTCACCATGTAGTCAATGCACATCTTGCTGTTCAAAGTACTTGTGTAAAAATGAAAACATGTCAACATGTCCCATTTGGCTGAAGGGGGTCTTTATGTCCAAACCTTGTTTTCAAAAGCTGACTAACCACATAACTAGCAATCAGGATATTGAAGAGAAAAACACTTGAAACATCTGCAGCTTCTAATCATCACAATATCTGCACTGAGGACCCATTGTGTCAAAGAATATGTACAGGCATGTCTCACCAGCTCTGAGTGGGGGAAACACAGCAGCAGTGTCATCACGTCAGATGAAATCATAGCACTAAATAAGAGCTTTACAATGTTTGAAAATAACTTACTTCACTATTTTCTTGTCAGAGCCATTTTACATCAATGTGTTTTAAACAACTATTTAATTTGTTTTAGTTTATTAAGCAGCCTCCTAGGCAGCTATACCACCTTTGGCTGCAATTTTAAAAGATCTCATAAACTGATCTGGGTCAGGCCTGGTCAGTACGTGGATGGGAGACCTCCAAGGTACTTCTCAGGCACTGCTGGGAATAGTAATGGTGCTTCAATAGATGGCACTCTTCTATGTGAGTCAGTACTGTACTAGATTAAATCCCCTAGTATGCTGTTAGAAGAGTGCTGTATTGCTGGAGGTTATAGATCCAGTGGCATTTTCAGCAGCGGTAAGGATGGTAGAGACCTGGCTAAAGTCCACGTTGGGTACTAACATTCTGCCCACCTAAAATTCTCCTTGAAGCTCCAATTCACCACACTATTCTTCACTTGCTGGTGGTGGGTACGTTACAGGTCACTGGATGTCTGGAGAATGTAAAGAAACTCCTGCCTGATAGCAAACATCCCAGAGAATCCAAGCAGCTGGAGACAATATTTTGAAGAGGTTTTCGGAGGATTCTAAGAATACGTTGGACAGACACCTGCCTCAGTGTGAGAGGGGCTGGACTGGATGGCCTCTTGAGATCCCTTCCAGCCCTACACTTCTATGCTTCTATGTAGTATTCCTAATCCTAAATGCTGTTTAAAGGCTGGGATAGAAGTGTAGGTATTTAGTGGTGGGTGAAGAAAATCCCCCCGACCCCGACCCCCACCCCGTATAAACACTTTGGAAAAGATTATTGAGCACACTGGGATTCCGGACAAAAGATGCTATAGGAACATGAGTGCAGTACAGAATAATGTTATATTTTTCTGCTGGTAGCCAGACATACTACAGAACCATCCCAATGGCCTGATTCTGCAACGCTTACTCCTACTACTGCAGAATCCCACAGCTGCTGGCTGGACTGCCTGTGTGTGCAGCCTGCAGTTGGCACTCAAATGAGGCCCTAATGACCAACAGGCTTCAGCTTTGCCAGCTGAACCTATTATTATTAACATAACACTATAGTTGTGCATGGTTCTTTACACAGAAGTGAAAGAGAAAAATCCCTGCCCCCAAGATGCTTGCTATCTAAATTAGACATAATACAAGAAAGGAAGATAACAAAGGACATTTGTAAGTGTGGGTTAAGGGAAGGACAAGGGTTACAAAAGAAAGAAGTTGAGATCTGCTTTTTTATGCATACATCTCCTTAGTTCCTTTTTTATAAATTACTAACAGTACAATACAAGGGAACAAAGTTGGGGAAGAGATCAGAGCTGGAAATCTAATTGAAAGAGGTGAATTTTGAGGAGGGATTTGAATTGAAAGAAAAGACTGAGGTTGCCTGATGCACAGGATCAGGAATGATTTTCCAACTATATGGGTAGCATGAGAAAAGGCATGGAGATAAGGGCGTAATCAATAGGATTTTTGTCATTAACTTCAATGAGAGCACGATCAGGCCTTGAGCTAGCAAAAGGTGTAGGATGTAAAGAGGGGTAGAGTCTGGTGATAAATAGGATGTGGGTTGGGGTGGAGCTGTGCAGGACCCTGAAGTTGAGTCTAAGTTTGAATGTGATGGAAGATAAGAAGCCAACGCAGGAAGCCTCCTCCCTTGGGCCAATCCAGATTTATGTTAATCTTGACTAAGCTGGAAATCACTCTGTGCGCCTTACAAATACCCTCACAATAAGGGTTTTGTGATCCATGCCACGTAAATCTGTCATGATATTTTCCTTAGTACCATAGACATCCCGAGGCTTCATAGGAGAAAGGCTTATGCTGTAAAGCACCAGCAAGACATTTCTAATTGGGATAACTGAAATCCCCTCAATGCAATAAATAGCTTTTTCCTAGTTCTTATTTATCTTGTTGAGTCTGATGTATCAGATGGAAGATCTGCCCCTCTAGAGCCATTACAAATATAAGGCCTGATTCTGCTATGCTTACTCACATTGATTAGCCTGTATTAATAAGTAGTCATCTGGAAGCCATTGGAACTGCTTGCATTAGTACAGTAACTCCTCACTTAAAGTCGTCCAGGTTAACATTGTTTTGTTGCTGATCAGCTGGAGAACATGCTTGTTTAAAGTTGTGCAATGCTCCCTTAAAATGTTGTTTGAGAGCTGTCTGCTTTGTCCACAGCTTGCAGAGAGAGAAAAGCCCATTGGAACTAGCTGATGGGGGCTTGGAACCAGGGTGGACTGGCAGCCTCCTCATCAGCTCCCCTAAGTTCCCTGTGCCTAGCCGCCCAGCAGGCTATCAATTGCTGGACAGTTCAGCTGTCCCTCCCCCCACTGCCATGTGCTGCTCCCATAGGGGCTGACTCCGTGGGGCTCCAGGGCTAGAGCACCCACGGGGAAAAATTAGTGGGTGCTCTGCATCCAACAGCAGCCAAGCTCCCCGCCCCGTGCCCCACCTCCTCCTCTTCCCCTGAGCGTGCTGCGTCCCCGCTCCTCCACCTACCTCCCAGTGGTTCCCGCCTTGCCACCGCCAAACAGCTATTTGGCAGCATGCTTGGAGGCAGGGGGAGGAGCGGGAACATGGCATGCTCAGGGGAGGAGGTGGGGAAGAGGCAGGGCCAGGGTGGGAATTTGGGGAAGGGGTTGGAATAGAGGTGGGGCAGTGGTGGAGTTGGGGCGGGGCTGGGGGCAGAGAGAGGTCAAGCACCCACCCACGGGAGCAGAAGTCAGCGCCTATGGCTGCTCCTGCCCTTGGAGCTACTCCCGGGAGCCTCGTGCTTGCTGTGCAAGGGGGAGTGGGTGATAATGTTTGGGTGTCCCCTTTGTTTGGAGGGAAGAGGGGTGATAATGTCCGGGTGACCCCTTCCCCCAGCTCCTGCCCCCCACTCCTGTACCCTATCTCCAAGAGCAGTGGGGGACACGACAGGGCTCAGGAGGGAGCTTGCTGGCAGCAGCTGCTGTCTTAACTTGCTGATCTACTTCAAAAGGCAATGTACTTAGAGTGGGGTCAGCGTACTTAAAGGGGCAACACCTGTCTCTCTCTCACACACACACACACGGTGTGTGTCTCTGTCTCTCTCTGACATGCTGTCTCCCCTCCCTCCATTCGTACTGCCTTGTAGAGCGTGAGGCTACATTAATAACAATGTGTTAACCCTTGAGGGCTCAGCCAAGTGCTAGTTCATCATTTAGCAGTAAGGTATTCCCTGGGAAATATCTCACCCTCTTCCATCCTCTGACTCCACCACCTCAACCAAGGTTCACAATCATCATTGTTGTGTACAGTATTAAATTGTTTGTTTAAAACTTATACTATATGTGTGTGTGTGTGTGTGTGTGTGTGTGTGTATATATATATATATAAAATATAATCTTTTGTCTGGCGAAAAAAAATTCCCTGGAACTTAACTCCCCCTATTTACATTAATTCTTATGGGGAAATTGGATTCACTTAACATCATTTCACTTAAAGTAGCATATTTCAGGAACATAACTACATGTTAAGTGAGGAGTTACATGATATATTTAGCATGAGTAAAGGTTTAAGAATCAGGCCTACAAAGAAAATATCACTACCAGTTAAACTATCCCTGCTAGTTTATCTGAGAAAAGTATTTGCTGAACCCCAGAGTCACAATTTCTCCACAATTTCTATGTTCCATTCTGCATGGGACTCACTGCTGAGTTTGGGTCCTTGGATCCCAAAGACTCTGCCTTAATCCACCCCTCTGTGCTGTATAGTATTTATGATAGATCTCTAATGTGAGAGTGTCATACCTTGTGAAAAATGAACAAGATCGCCTTTGTGACAGCACTGAGTGAAAACCACTTACAAAGAGAGCTTCCCAAATCTTGTTACAAAGACATAAAGCAATCTGGGGACAGGAACAGTGAGTTTAAAAACACAAAACTTCTTTGAAACTAATTTACTAAGAAAAACAAGTTTGCTGCCAACGTAGTCCTTGTCATTTATTATGACATGAACAAAGCTCTCAATGACTGACTCCTAGACCACTGCCAATTATTATGACAACATACAGTATAACCATATTATATTTACAATATAATACATGTGAGTACCCTATGCAGCTTGGCAGGACTTCTGTCACTGCCTTTATTATGCTTTAAAAATCCATTTATCAAAGTGAGTTTGGTGTATAACATGCTTCTCTAATTATATGCTGTACTGTATATAGAACAAGAACTAATACTGGAAGCGATTTCAGGCAAGCCTTTTACCATTTAGAGATTCCAATGAGAATAAGGCAGCTGTGCTCAGATGCACTGCAGAATTATCAGTCTATGTGGTTGTCATAAATATAAAGGGAAGGGTAACCACCTTTCTGTATACAGTGCTATAAAATCCCTCCTGGCCAGAGGCAAAACCCTTTCACCTGTAAAGAGTTAAGAAGCTAAGATAACCTCGCTTGCACCTGACCCAAAATGACCAATGAGGGGACAAGATACTTTCAGATCTGGAGGGGGGGGAACAAAGGGTTCTGTCTGTCTGTGTTATGCTTTTGCCGGGAACAGATCAGAAACGCTAGCCTTCCAACTCCTGTTAAGTTAGTACGTAAACTAGCTAGAAAATGCGTTAGATTTTCTTTTGTTTAATGGCTGGTAAAATAAGCTGTGCTGGAGGGAATGTATATTCCTGTTTTTGTGTCTTTTTGTAACTTAAGGTTTTGTCTAGAGGGATTCTCTATGTTTTGAATCTGATTACCCTGTAAGGTATTTACCATCCTGATTTTACAGAGGTGATTCTTTTAACTTTTCTTTAATTAAAATTCTTCTTTTATGAACCTGATTGATTTTTCTTTGTTCTTAAGATCCAAGGGTTTGGGTCTGTGTTAACCTGTACCAACTGGTGAGGATTATTATCAAGCCTTCCCCAGGAAAGGGGGTGTAGGGCTTTGGGGGATATTTTGGGGGAAGACGTCTCCAAGTGGTCTCTTTTCCTGTTCTTTGCTTAAAACACTTGGTGGCGGCAGCATACTGTTCAAGGACAAGGCAAAGTTTGTATCTTGGGGAAGTTTTTAACCTAAGCTGGTAAGAATAATCTTAGGGGGTCTTTCATGCAGGTCTCCACATCTGTACTCTAGAGTTCAGAGTGGAGAAGGAATCTTGACAGTGGTACATGCTCTCATTCTAGAGAGCAGGCCTCATCTTTCTCCCTTTTGAAGTCAATTTCCATAGATTTCAGTGGGAGAAAAATCAAGCCCAATATGATCAGATAACAATAAGGGCCTGATTTATAAAGGTGCTTTAGCCTTGCTTACATTTTGCATCTGCAAATTACTATGGGTACAAATTAGGTCATTTAAGCATCTGCCTGATTTGTGGATACCATCAGATAGTGAGGTTTCTAAATGACATAATTTATATGTGCAAAATCACAGGTGTAGAGGTAAGGCTGGATTGGAGAATGTGGCCCTAAAAGAGGCTCAGATTTTGAGCGAGCTAGTTACGAGGGCCCAGATCTACAAAGGGAATTAGGTGTTGCAATGCTCAGTGTCACAGCACTTAACATTTAAGTCTAGAAAATCACAGGAACAACACTGTGATCCACAAAACCTGAGTTAGGTGTCTAGGCTCCCTATGCAATTCATGGGGAGAGACACGCATTTTAGAGTTCTATCCACAAAAGTCAGTACACTAGGTGGGGAGCCACCAAAGCTAGACAAGGGAGATTCTGGGAACAGGTATGCATCCTAAGCCCCACCCCTCTCACAGAGGTAGGCACCTAAGGCCAGGACTGCAAGGAGGTGCCTGTCTTTGCTAGTGATCCATAATTAGGAACCCCTCTCCTGGAGTCAGGTAGCTTAGGTGCCTAAGACGTTTCTTGTGAGAATGAGTAAGGGCTTGGCTCACTCCGCACAAAATGTCTGAAGGAGATGGAGGTGTCAACCTTATAACTTAGGTGCCTAAGTACCTTTGTGGATCATGGCCTACTAGATTCCATTATCAGTTTATTCCTAAAATTGCTTACATTTGGAAATATATGCCCAGACTGGTAATTAACATGCAGCTTAGAACCATTCATCTTAGCCTTATCTAATGTAGAGAGGGACGGAAGGATAGGAAAAGAAGATTCCATTAATTCTCAATATGTTAGCTTTGTTCTAAAGGTGAGAAAGAAGGGTTTCAAAACCTGAACAAATGGGATAAAGTACCGACTCCATTGTATTTAATGGCAAAACTTCCATTGACTTCAATGGAGCCAGGATTTCACCCATTCTTTCTAAGGCTGGGCTGCTGGTACTATAGAGCTCTTGAATATTGCTGGAACACTAGAGAGAGTGCCTGATTCTGCTCTCCCTTACACCCATTTTACACTGATGTAACTCTACTGACTTCAGTGGGATTAGTTATAATTTGCACCAGTGCTGATGAGAGCAGAATCTGGCCCAGAAGCTCTAGTGTAAATCAAAATAATATTTTGCATTTATATAAAGCATTTGATTCATGAATCACAAAATACACTGCAAAGGTTAAAGTATTATTATCCCCATTTTAGAGATGAGCACAGAGAAGGTTAGAGGACTTCTTATAATATGTAATAGATTAGTTGAGCCTGAGCACTGCTTGTGATGTTTTTTCATTTAAATCTGTAGAAGAGGGAGAATTCGATCCACAAAAGCCAAAGTAAAAAGATGCCATTTCCTACCTCTTTCCTGCCTGAATTCCTAATGTCATGCAAGTGAGCATAGGGTTACCATGGTCACCTTTTGCCATGAGCATCAGAGTGAATGGAGCATATTTGAGTTTGAGTCCTGTGGTGAAAACTGCTCTATTTATAATAGTTAATCATTTCCTGATGTATGCAGCTAATGGCAGGCATACACATCACATTGAGGCTTCTCTATAACAGACTTTATTCTTAAAATTGTCCATGAGTGCTACCACTAATGCAAGTGTTTATGTAGACAGACTGTTGGTGTTTTAACAATTGTGTTGCCTAGTTCTGCTCTGAGCAGGGTTAGATAACACAGGAGCTCAAGTGCCAGCACTTCCGGCAGCTGTCTATATGAACACTAGCACAGGGGGAGTTGCACCAGTTGGAAACTTAGAAAAAGACTAGCACAGACACAGCCTGTGTAATACTATGCAGCATAATTGGTCTACTTCCTATGAAAAGTGAACTGAACAAACATCACAAATGTAACACAACTGCCTTGCAAAGAGTGGCTGTTCCGTCCTGCTGTTTCTAATTACTTGGTCATCACCCATTATCACCATTATCAGGAGCATCAAGCCGACACTAATGGTACATTGTGACTCTGAAATAGTTTCACTTACACGTTTGCTCTGAACCTACACTTCCAATGTTCAACCCACAGTACACAACTTCCTCCCAGTCCTGCCGTATGTGAGGTTGAGATGTAATCTCAGGGGCAGCAGGTGCTGTAGTTTTGTTCTGGGTTTGTACAGCATCTAGCACAATGTAGGCCTGATCCCTAACTGGGGCTCTCAAGTGCAACTGCAATATAAATAAATAAATGAATTAATAATAGAAATTTGAAATGATGAGAAAATGTGTCCATTACGCAAGAAGAGAGAACCATCTGATCATACTTCAGAAAAGCTGACAGCATTCCCTACTTTGGATATTTCCTATGGTATCTATCATATGTAAATAATTAAAATGTTCCATTGCCAGCATTATATTCTAACCTCTGTTTTTCCAGGTGTCAAACTTCGCATAATTGTCTTCTAGACACGTCCTTCTTCTCCATTTTCTGAAGACAGTGGCAACTCTATAACTTATTTCAGTGGGGGTTCTCACAGTACAGATAAAAATGTTTATTGCCCTTAAACTTTACAAGAAATTGTATCAGAAATGTAGGCAAGCTAGCAGAAGGAGTAATGACAAAGCTCTGCTTCATCCTGGAAAGCAGCTCTGTGCAATTATGAGCTCACATTACCAGAACCAGAAGTTCTACTGTCATTCTTCAGGCAAGATCAAATGTTTCACTGGCAGAAACATAATCTTCTTCACTAACATCACAGATTGTTTATATTCCAGACTGACTGTAAATGTACAGTATTTCTGAAGTCACACACTACAAATAGTAATGTTTAGTACTTACTTGGCATCCTCAAAGTGCTGTGCAAGGTTAACCGATTAATCCTCAGAATACCTCTGACAGACAGGTAGTTAGGAGACCTGCAGCCACAGAGCGAGTCAACTGGGATTAGAGCACAGCAGTGCCTGTTTCTCTGGTTTGTGTGTGGTCCATTAAGCTCTGCTGCCTCTCTAGGAAGGTTTCCTAGCAAGTTCAAAGTTGTATGCAAAGAGATGCTACTGACAGATATGTCACAATTCACAGAATAGAAAGTTCTCCCTGCGGTGGGGAAAAGGAAACAAAAATTCAGATATGAAAGTGGGGAACCCAGGCTGACACTACTTTAGAAACTCAGGTGGGCAGGTCAGGATGCAATTTGGAGGCAGAATACGGTTGTGTAGGAAGAGGACGAAATCACGTTAAACTCTAATCAGAGAAGCACCAGGACATTATATGATTTAAACTAGGATTTGGCTGTAACTACAGGCTGCAGCTGTGCCAACACTGCACTAATGAATTTCTGTCTCTTTTCCACTATACTCGGGACAGCAAAAGCCTGGACCCTGAGAAATAAATCAGTCTATGGCAACATATTGTTTCTTTACAAGACTGTAAAAGTGGCAAAAGTTCACAATCTATTGGAGATAGTGTGACTGCTTAAGAAACTACTCTATACCCTAGAAGTAGCTGATACGCCAAGGAGGACAAAGGGTTGCCATGGTAAATTTGTGCCCTTAATATATGAGAGAGTTTGAAGGCATACAAAACCTTGAGGATTTGTTAGCACTAAGGGTCTCCCAATCTTATCGTGTATTTGGTCATTTCCATTCCTTTCTAGAACAGGTTAAAATTTTTCAAAAGTTCAGAATTTTAACTTTTTGTGAAAAATTGACACCATTTTTCAACTAGCTCTACTCTTTTGTTTTCATCTATTTGGAAAAATATTCAATTTTTAATGATATGCTGATCCAGGTGAAAAGAAACCACACAATGGGCAGGTAACCGAGGCCCCCAAAGTATTAAATATGAACTAGTATTCCTTTAGCACGTTAAAAATTACTTTTCCCATTTCTGGGAACTATAGGGTGCAACCATCTTGTTTTTAATAAAATCTCTTTTTTAAATGTTTAGATATGATTTTTCTGAAATATTTTTATTCCTGAGGTGCTACTAGACTTAAGGTAGTGTGACAAAGTTCCTGCTCTACCTTGGTGGGCCTTGCGCTTATTGGCGGATTTGCTCGCCTTGGAGCTTCACGGCAGCCCTCAGCTTGGCTGTTTTTCTGAACCCACAGTCCACGTCAACTCCTCCTATGTCTGACCAGGAGTTGGGAGGATTTGGGGGGAACCCGGGCCCACCTTCTACTCCGGGTTCCAGCCCAGGGCCGTGTGGAATGCAGCTGTCTAGAGTGCCTCCTGGAACAGCTGTGCGACAGCAACAACTCCCTGGGCTACTTCCCCATGGCCTCCTCCCAACACCTTCTTTATCCTCACCGTAGGATCTTCCTCCTGGTGTCTGATAATGCTTGTACACCTCAGTCCTCCAACAGTCCGCATTCTCAGCTCCTAGTGCCTCTTCCTCTCAGCTCCTCACACGCACACCACAAACTGAAGTGAGCTCCTTTTTAAAACCTAGGTGTCCTGATTAGCCTGCCTTAATTGATTCTAGCGTCTTCTTGATTGGCTGCAGGTGTTCTAATCAGCCTGTCTTAATTGTCTCCAGAAGGTTCCTGATTGTTCTGGAACCTTCCCTGTTACCTTACCCAGGGAAAAGGGACCTACTTAGCCTGGGGCTAATCTATCTGCCTTCTATTACTCTCCTATAGCCATCTGGCCCGATCCTGTCACAATAGCTTTGCACTGTCCCTAGAGAACAGCAGTACTGTGCACTTATACAATGCAGAACCTTTTATCAGAGTATTTCAAGATGCTTTACCAAAGCTGGAGAAATTTTATCCCCATTTTGCAGCTGGGAAAACTGAGGCAAACCAGCCCAAAGTCACATAGCTCCAGATTCTGCCACCTTTACTCATGTTTAGTTGTACCTTACTCCACAGGCTGCCCCACTGAAATGGGTGGCAAAATTTGGTCAACAGGGATTCAGTGACAGAGTAAGGAAGAGAACCAAGATTCTGTGGCTCCTAGTTCCCTCTCGCTCACCCCTAGACTAACCTGCCTATCATAAGAGATTATAGGAGGATTGACTCCTCCTCCAGGAAGCTCCCAAATCATGTATCCTGCTGCCCTATGTTTGCTTTATGGGAAAACTATGAGTGTAATTTAATGTAATTTGTAGACTGCTCTGAGTTAGGTCAGGGCCATTTTGGCCCCGGTTGTCCCAGGATCAGCACAGTAGAAAGACGGCTAAACTACAACTTCCCTCCTTGTTTTTCTCAGCTATGCCAAGTTTGAATTGGACACAGCTGAGGATCTGGCTCTTGTCCTCTGCAGGCTAATCAGTCACTACCAGACATTAGGGCACATGCATAAAAAACAGACTTTATATACTCCCTACAGTTAGGCAACCTGATCCTCGCGCAACAGTACCGGGTTTACAATGGCACCATAGTTCCAGGCCCAAACTGGGTAGGGGCCATTACGGACACATCTGGCCCCTCACCCAGCCAGCAGGTCCCGCTCACCTGTAGGGGGCTCACCACCCAGCAGCTGGGCTCCACCATGCGGGCTGGGCAGGGCTGCTGGCTGCAGGGCCAGTGGGCATGGCCAGGCTGGGAAGACTCTCGGGAGTCGTGTCCTAGGAATCTGCCCCGCTCCACAGCGTGGCTCCATCTCTGAATGGTCTCCGCTGCCCACCACCTGTGAGGCCATTCCCACCTCCCCGTGGCCAAGCTGCCTGGTACCGGTGCAGAGGCCAGACCAGTCTTGGCCAGTGTGTATGGGGGCAGCGCAGGGGCCTCGGCCAGGCCCTGCCAGGCAAGTGGGTCCTGAGGAGCTAGGGTGACCAGATGTCCCGATTTTATACGGACAGTCCCGATTTTTGGGTCTTTTTCTTGTATAGGCTCCTGTTACCCCCACCCCTGTCCCCATTTTTCACACTTGCTGTCTGGTCACCCTATGACGAGCCCAGCCCAGGTAGGCCCCACTCCTGCTCCAGCTTAGTTGATCACGTTGCTCCTGAGGGGCTGCAATGATCTCCGCCCCGGGACTGGAGCCGGCCATGCTGCTGACTCAGCCTGGCAGACACGATCACCTCCCAGTGGGACCAGTGAGTGTGGCCAGGGCTCGGGGGAGTGGGTCTGTGGAGGGTCACTGGGCAGTAATGGGTGGGGGAGGTTTGTGTGTTTTTGGGTGCTGGGCATAGGGGGATTGGTGGGGGGGCACTGGGCAGGTCTGTGTAGGGTGTTGTGCAGTTGTGGTGGGGGGGTGTAGTGGAGCACTAGGCAGTGGGGGCGGTCTGTGGTCAGGGGGGCACTGGGCAGGGGTGGTGGTGTGAAGGTGGTGTGAAATTGTGGTGGGAGGGTTATGGGGGATCTCAGAGGGACGATGCTGGGCATAGGGGTCTTTGAGGGGGCTCTGAGCAGAAGGGTGCTGGGATTAGGGAGTTGGGGGGGGCTCTGGGTGGGGGAACGGTGTGGCACATCACACGGTGCAGGCCCACTCCTGTGGGGAAGGGGCATGCTATCAGGGCTGGGTGGGCCATATGCATCTGGTGGCTGCCAGTTTGTAAACAGTGGCCTTGCGCTGGGCTGGGCGGAGCAGGGCTATCTTCACCACGTCATGCCCCATTGGCCCTGGCCAGCCCCTCGCTCCAGGGACCAACCCCCACCCCACCCCCAGTGCCATGCTCCATTGCCCCCATGAGGGCCCACAAATATGTTTGGCACTGGGCCCACAATAGGTTAATCCAGTGCTCCATGCACAGGAGGTCAAATCCAATACACAGGCTATCTTAATTTGCTCTCTTTCAGAAACTACTGACTCTGAGATGACAAATTTTTTTGCCATCCTTTTCCTGGTTTTCAGAGGGTTAATATTTTGAGTTTTAAATTAAAAAACAACAAACTCGTTACTATTGTCCTCCTGAATTTAAACTGATATTACATTTTGAGGTTTGAGTAATGTTTTAAAATGGATACTGTTTCTTTAAAGCTGACACATAATGAGACCTTGGAGGTTTGTCCTGGATTGCAGACCATTTTACTTCTCATAAACATGCTATCATTAGCTACTTTCAGGAGAATGAGTTATACTGATTGATTCAAATCAAACTTGTGACCTGGTGGCAGTATTAGATGTTGGCTATAAAACCTCACCTTCTCATTAATCTTTCATTGGACACAATGATCCGAGAAGTCAGCAACAGTCACACCATGCTCCTTCTCTCTGGTGATGCCACTCCAGAGGGCTCACTTATTGGATCAGAGCAATTATTACTACCCTTACAATACAGATCCTGAGAGCTTTATCAAATTTCCTCTTAGGTACCACCGCTTACAAAGAGTCATGTGTTGTTTCTTTGGTGAGGACATCACAGGATTACTATAAAATGCAGTAAACTGAGGTCATTTGCAATTAAACACATGACTCCTGATTCCAAGATGATGCATTTTCATTTTCATTTACAGCACACTGTAAATGTCTTACAGAAAGCATAGCTACACGTAAATGATTGTGTTCTAAGAATTCCAAGTTCCAGTTAAATCACAAATAAATGCCACGTAAGATTTATTCAGGGGAGGATTAAGGCAGAATACTTGGTATGTGGATTGCAGGTATCTTGGTATCATAGTTGGAGGGGCCCACATGAACAAGTGCCTCTGTAAACAGCAGGCAATGCAACAAAGAACTGATTGATGGCTGCTAGCCAACTGATTGCTGCCAGGACAGGACTTAGGAGGTGCACCACAAACTTTGGGTGGGCCTCCCTCATCTCCTCTAAATCACAACATGAAATGACCTTGAGAAAAGTGAGAGGCAGCAGCTGGAAGCTGTGAGACTCTGACTTGGCCAGCATACACTGCACATATTGCCAGCTGTTCCCACATTCTTTGGGTGCATGAGGAGGAAAGGCCAAAGTTTTGGTGGATCTGAGTCCAGTATATGCCTAACCCTTTCCTGATTCATTTTTATATCACAGAAAACTTTCTCCCTCTTTCAGGCTGGTCTGATGGCTTGGCAAAAAGCACCACCTTGTCTTTGAGGAAACCTGGGTTTGAGGCTAAACTTGGGATTGCAATGGGTTGGGATGCTTTGTGCTGGTAACTCCATGGGTCAATGGAAAGGGGCAGGTGCACTTGCTAGTGCATCTCCTAGACCTAAATGGCAGTACAGGTTGAAGTAACAGCTAAAGCAGGGATGGGCAAACTTTTTGGCCCGAGGGCCACATCGGGGTGTGAAACTGTATGGAGGGCCAGGTAGGGAAGGCTGTGCCTCCCCAAACAGCCTGGCCCCTGCCCTCATCCGCCCCCTCCCACTTCCCGCCCCCTGACTGCCCCCCTCAGAACCCCTGACCCATCCAACTCCCCCTGCTCCTTGTCCCCTGACCACCCCCTCCTGGGACCCCATGCCCCAAACCCCCCCCATTCAACCCCCCCCACTCCCTATCCCCTGACTGTCCCCCCGACCCCTATCCACACCCCTACCTCCTGACAGCCTCCCCGGGACCCCCACACCTATTGAACTGCCCCCTGCTGCTCCCTGTCCCCTGACCGCCCCCCCACTCCAGAACCTCCACCCCATCCAACTGCCCCCTGCTCCCTATCCCCTAACTGCCCCCCCGGGACCCCCCCCCCCTTACCATGCAGCTCAGAGCAGCAGGAACTCGCAGCGCTGCCGGGCAGAATGGTCCCACAGTCCGGATGTGGCCCGCAGGCCATAGTTTGCCCACCTCTGAACTAAAAAGAAGACTGCCATTTTGCTTGAATGCAGAGCTTGTGAAACACAGTAGTTTAAGATAAGGGCAGGAATTTGTGAGCAGGTAAAATCATGGTCCAGACAGACCTCATTTTCATACAAGCTAAGCTGCTGATGTTGAAGCCTGATTTCCCACCAAGGCTTCAACTCAACAAACTTAACACATACTAAAATACAACTTGCCTTGTCTACACTAGGATTTAGAATGTGCTAGCTAGCACATTCTAAGGGCATACTTTTAAATCTTACTCAAGACAAGTCCTTGGAAGACCCAGACATGTGGATCTGGAGCACTCTCAACCTTTAAATAAAGACTGTGTTGAACTTTTAACGAGAGCTTTTCTTCCTACTGTTTATAGGATGTTTGAATCAAATAGCTGCTAACAAAAGAAAAAAAATGCTTTAAAAGGTCGGAATTAAAATCACTTGCTTTCTCAATTAATCATATTTCACTTGCTTGGTATCTTTGATGTCATAATCTTGCTAATTCTGCAGTCTTTCATAGACTCTTCTAGTTACAAGACCTAGGCTCTTCATAGTTTCTAGCAGACTCTTTACTTTTCTCTTCGAAAGGATAACCATATGGCATTCAGTTTATCTTCCTCAGAGAATAAAAGACAGAATTGACCAGAACTTGAATTGGTGACTTCAGGGATCCTATGAATTACATAACTGAGGTGTAGACCACTAAGCCACCCTTCTCTGGCCACACACACCTATCATTAAATACAATACCACAATATGATCACTAAAAGAGAGACTGCCATTAACTTTAGCTGCCATTTAAATAAAAGGCCTGGCACAGGACAGAATTCACTTTCAACCATAAGGGAATTAAAAATTGCTCACCACAAAGTATATTCCTACACTCATCTGGCTTTCAAGGGGTTCCTACTGAACAACGCAGTCTGGATCAGGAACCTAAATTCTGTTGAAAATTAAACATTGTCATAGGGACATAGGGGAAGTGAAACATGGTGTTGACACGAGGTAATTGCTCTATTATCTCATACTGTGAGGTGATGAATGCTTTTCATTGCCCTGGGAATGACTGCTCCCAGTAGCATGACCCATGGCAATATTTTGCCATTGGTGCAAAAGCAGTCAGTCAGAATAACTAGTTATCACCATGACTCTGACTGGAGGGGTGACCCAAGTTCAATTCAGCAGCATGAACCTTTCCCACATTGAAAAGGAGTCACATAGGACACTGTCTTTTAGCACATGCCATAGAGAAGGCTAGCTCCGGCCTGGTCTACACTACAAGTTTATATCAAATTTAGCAGCGTTAAATCAAATTAACCCTGCACCCATCCACACAACGAAGCCATTTTTGTCAACCTAAAGGGCTCTTAAAATCGATTTCTATACTCCTCCCCGACGAGGGGATTAGCACTGAAATAGACATCGCCATTTTGAATTAGGGTTAGTATGGATGCAATTCGACAGTATTGGCCTCCAGAAGCTATCCCACAGTGCTCCATTGTGACCGCGGTAGTCAGCACTCTGAACTCAGATGCACTGGCCAGGTGTACAGGAAAAGCCCCTGGAACTTCTGAATCTCATTTCCTCTTTGGCCAGGCGAGCTCATCAGCACAGGTGACCATGCAGAGCTCATCAGCACAGGTAACCATGCAGTCCCAGAATCGAAAAAGAGCTCCAGCATGGACCGAATGGGAGGTACGAGATATGATCGCTGTATGGGGAGACAAATCCGTGCTATCAGAACTACGTTCCAAAAGACAAAATACCAAAACATTTCAAAAAATCTCCAAGGCCATGATGGACAAAGGCTACAGCAGGGATGCAACACAGTGCCACGTAAAACTTAAGGAGCTCAGACAAGCGTACCAGAAAACCAAAGAATCAAACGGATGCTCCAGGACAGAGCCCCAGACATGCCGCTTCAACCTTGAGCTGCATGCAATTCTAGGGGGGGCCGCCACCACTACCCCACCCTGTCCGTGGACTCCGATGATGGGGTACTCTCCGCCATGCCTGAGGATTTTGCGGACGAGGAAGATGAGGAGGAGGAGGACAAGCTTGAGGAGAGCCCACAGCACACTGTTCTCCCTGACAGCCAGGATCTTTTTATCACCCTGACTGAAATACCCTCCCAACCCAACCAAGCCAGAGAAGGGACCTTTGGTAAGTGTACCTTTTTAAATATAATACATGTTTTAAAAGCAAGCGTTTTTTAATGATTAATTTGCCCTGAGGACTTGGGATGCAATCGTGGTAAGTACAGCTACTGGAAAAGCCTGTTAACGTGTCTGGGGATGGAGTGGAAATCCTCCAGGGACATCTCCATGAAGCTCTCCTGGAGGTACTCTAAAAGCCTTTGCAGAAGGTTTCTGGGGAGAGCAGCCTTATTCCGTCCTCCATGGTAAAGCAATCATCCCAGAGAATTGGATGGGGTGGGGTTAGTTTAGTTTCTGCTGCTGCACGTTAACACGAAAATCGCAGCACTAAATGGCCAACTCAACGGGCTTTGCCTGGTATGGGAAAGGAGGATGCTGCTGTTATGAAGGTTGCAGAAGCTGAAAGACTATGGTTTACCATGGCCGCCTGCAAGCCGAATTCTGTTGCCCGGCACTGCGTGTGTGATCTCTAACACCAATGCTGCAGGCACTCAATATAAGATGCAAAATGCGACCTTGTACTGAAATCACATATGCTATGTAATGTGAATAGTGTTGTTCACCGTGAAACAGTATAGCCATTGTTCTGTAAAATGTATCTTTTTAAATACTTCACTCCCTTTTTTTCCTCCCGCAGCTGCAAATGTTTCAAGCCTTCCTCCTCCGTCCCAAAGGCTATCTCAGATAAGGCGGTGAAAAAAACATGCGCGCGATGAAATGTTCTCTGAGCTCATGCAGTTGTCCGGCACTGACAGAGCTCAGCAGAATGTGTGCAGGGACACAGTAGCACAGTACAGGAAAGTGGCCAATGAACGTGAGGACAGGAGGGATGATCGAGATGACAGGTGGTGGCAGGAAGATCAGAGGAGGCAAGATGCAATTCTGGGGCTACTGTGGGATCAAACGGACATGCTCCGGCGTCTGGTAGAGGTTCAGGAACGGCAGCAGGATCACAGACTGCCGCTGCTGCCCCTGTTTAATCACCCTCCCTCCTCCCCAAGTTCCATAGCCTCCTCACCCAGATGCCCAGGAACGCGGGCGGGGGAGGCTCCGGGTACTCAACCACTCCACCCCAGTGGACAACCCAAGCAACAGAAGGCTGTCATTCAACAAGTTTTGAAGTGGCCTTTTCCTTCCCTCCTACCCTCCTCCCACACCCCACCAGGGCTACCTTTTGAGTTATCTCCCTATTTTTATAATCAATTAATAAAGAATACATGGTTTTTAAACGATAGTGACTTTATTTCCTTTGCAAGCAAGCTGTGATTGAAGAGGGGAGGGCGGGTGGCTTACAGGGAATTAGAGTCAACCAAGAGGGCGGGTTTTCATCAAGGAGAAACAAACAGAAGTGTCACACCGTACCCTGGCCAGTCATGAAACTGGTTTTCAAAGCTTCTCTGATGTGCACCGTGCCCTCCTGTGCTCTTCTAATTGCCCTGGTGTCTGGCTGTCCGTATTCAGCGGCCAGGTGATTTACCTCAACCTCCCACCCCGCCATAAACGTCTCCCCCTTACTCTCACAGAGATTGTGGAGCGCACAGCAAGCAGCAATAACAATGGGAATACTGGTTTCACTGAGGCGAGCCAGTAAACTGTGCCAGCGACCCTTTATACGTCCAAATGCACACTCTACCACCATTCTGCACTTACTCAGCCTATAGTTGAACAGCTCCTTACTACTGTCCAGGGTGCCTGTGTATGGCTTCATGAGCCAGGGCGTTAAGGGGTAGGCTGGGTCCCCAAGGATAACTATAGGCATTTCAACATCCCCAACAGTTATTTTCTGGTCTGGGAAGTAAATCCCTTCCTGCAGCCGTTTAAACAGACCAGAGTTCCTGAAGACGCGAGCATCATGAACTTTCCCGGCCATCCCACATTGATGTTGGTGAAATGTTCCTTGTGATCCACCAGTGCTTCCAGCACCACTGAAAAGTACTCCTTGTGGTTTACGTACTGGCTTCCCTGGTGGTCCGGTACCAAGACAGGGATATGCGGTCTGTCTATAGCCCAACCACAGTTAGGGAATCCAATTGCAGCAAAGCCATCTACTATGACCTGCACATTTCCCAGAGACACTACCTTTGATAGCAGCAGCTCAAAGACTGCGTTGGCTACTTGCATCACAGCAACCCACACAGTAGATTTGCCCACTCCAAATTGATTACCGACTGACCGGTAGCTGTCTGGCGTTGCAAGCTTCCACAGGGCTATTGCCACTCGCTTCTCAAGTGTGAGGGCTGCTCTCATCTTGGTATTCATGCGCCTCAGGGCAAGGGAAAGCAAGTCACAAAGTTCCATGAAAGTGCCCTTACGCATGAGAAAGTTTTGGAGCCACTGGGAATCATCCCAAACCTGCAACACTATGAGGTCCCACCACTCTGTGCTTGTTTCCCGGGCTCAGAATCGGCGTTCCATGACATGAGCCTGCCCCATTAACACCATGATCTCCAAATTGCCGGGGACCATGGTTTTAGAGAAATCTGTGTCCATGTCCTCATCACGCTCGTCACTGCGTTGCCATTGCCTCCTCGCCTGGTTTTTCAGGTTCTGGTTCTGCATAAAGTGCACGATAATGTGCGAGGTGTTTACAATGGTCATAACTGCTGCGGTGAGCTGAACGGGCTCCATACTTGCCGTGCTGTGGTGTCTGCTTGGGCAATCCAGGGAAAAGGGCACGAAATGATTGTCTGCTGTTGCTTTCACAGAAGGAGGGTTGACTGACGACATTTACCCATAACCACCCGTGACAAATTTTTGGCCCCATCAGGCATTGAGAGCTCAGCCCAGAATTCCAATGGGCAGCGGGGACTGCAGAAACTGTGGGATAGCTACCCACAGTGCATCGCTCGGAATGTTGACGCTTGCCACGGTACTGTGGACGCACACCGCCAAATTAATGTGCTTAGTGTGGACGCATGCACTCAACTTTATATAATCTGTTCCCAAAAATCGACTTCTGTAAAATCAGAGTAATTTCGTAGTGTATACAAGGCCTCAGAAAATGCTGTCAAACCTGCAGCTGCAGAGGGTCCTCAGATTACAAGTCTCCCCTTCATGGACAAGATTAAATGCCAGCATGATGTTCACTGCTCATACTCCAGCAGCACTTGGTGTGGAATCTGAGCTGCTCTATGAATAACAGAGCTTTGACATAACTTGAGCCTTCCTGAGGAATTGGGGGTCTCCTCATTTATCACAGTTTTGGCTGGGATAAATCATGAGTTCTAGTCTCCTCCTGTTTAATGGGGAAGCCTCTAGCCCAGGGGTGGGAAAACTTTTTGGCCTGAGGGCCACATAGGGGTTCTGAAACTGTATGGAGGGCCAGGTAGGGAAGGCTGTGCCTCCCCAAACAGCCTGGCCCTGCCCCCTATCTGCCCCCCTCAAAACCCCCAACCCATCCAACCCCCCCTGCTCCTTGTCCCCTGACTGCCCCGACCCTTATCCACAGCCCCGCCCCAACAGCCCCCCCCCCGCCCCGGGACTCCCACGCCTATCCAACCCTTCCGTTCCCCATCCCCTGACCACCACCCCCGAACCACCGCCCCAACCAACTGCCCCCTGCTCCCTGTCCCCTGCCTTCCCCCCAGGATCCCCTGCCCCTTATCCAAACCACCCCCTGCTTCCCGCCCCTTACCATGCTGCTCAGAGCAGCAGGACTGGCAGCCATGCAGCCTGGCCAGAGCCAGCCACGCCGCCATACTGCCTGGCAGGAGCTCGCAGCCCCGCCCCCCAGAGCACTGGTGGCACAGCGAGCTGAGGCTGCCAGGGAGGGGGGACAGCAGGGGAGGGGCTGGGGGCTAGCCTCCCCAGCCGGGAGCTCAAGGGCCGGGCAGGGTGGTCTCGAGGGCCAGATGTGGCCCATGGATCATAGTTTGCCCACCTCTGCTCTAGCCACTATTCCCTCAACTCCCTCCGCCAAAACATGCACCAGATGTGGACACATTACTTCTTCCTCACTCTTCCTAGGTGGCATAGCAGAGCAGTTTGGGCCGGGCCAACGAAAGCAGCATACTGAATCTTGGTCCTTGCAACCAGCAAAAGGAGGTGGAGTCCCAAACAAATTACTCTGATTTGCTGGAAACAGCATTTCGCAGCTAAGTTTTATTAACAGCTTTGGAGAGGTCAAACTATACTATCCTAAATTGTATGTTACGATTTATTACGGCCCTTTATACCGAGATAAGAAGGAGTTACTCACCTTGTGCAGTAACGATGGCTCTTTGAGATGTGTGTCCCTGTGGGTGCTCCACTTTAGGTGTCGGTGTGTCCCTGCACTGGAGATTGGAGATTTTAGGTAGCAGTGCTCAGTCAGCGTGTGCATGCACAGTAGATGTCTTGCAGTGCCATTGGCACCTCTTGTAGTGTGTGCACGCCCTGACCCTTTCAGTTCCTTCTCTACCGCAAAGCCTGATAGTAAAAACTCCAAAGGAGAGGGGAGGAGGGAAGGTAGTGGAACATCCACAAGGACACACATCTCAAAGAACCATCATTACTGCACAAGGTGAGTAACTTCTTCTTCTTCTTCGAGTAGTGTCCCTGAGGGTGCTCCACGTTAGGTGTCTGTAGAGCAGTGCTCCACTGTGGATGGTAGGTGCTTCTGAGTTATATATGCAGTGGTCGAGAGCACAGTAAGGCCAACTATGGTGTCTGACATAGCACCTTGTGTACTGCTCGGAGCTCTAGGAGGCTGACGTGAAGTTGAGTTTCTGTCACTAACCACTTGCCCGGTATGGCGTGGTGGTCTAAATGAGCGCCCCAACCTATCAGAGATGCATCTGTCATGATAATGAGTGATGGAGAGTCCTGTTGAAAGGGGATCCCTGTGCAGACATTTTCTGGTTTTGTCCACCAGTGTAGTGACGTGATGGCCTTTGGGGGCAATGTGACTCTTTTGGCTAGGCTGTGTTTGCTGAGCATATACACGGTGTTCAGCCAGCCCTGAAGACAGCGCATATGGAGTCTTGCGAGCCTTATGACAAACATCGTGGCTGCCATATGCCACAGGAGCTGAAGGCAAGTCCTCACTGAGGTTTGTGGAATGGTGATGATCGTGGAAATGAGTGTGTTCATTGTCACAAACCTGTGGTTTGATAGTATTGCCTTGGCCTGTATGGAGTCGAGGTAGGCCCCAATGAACTCCAGGTGTTGTGTCGGGGTTAGAGTTGATTGCTTTGTATTTATCTGCAACCCTAACTTGTGGAATAGTTCAATGGTTGTTTGAAGTATGTGTGTTGCCTCTTCCCAGGTTGCACCTTTCAGCAGGCAGTCGTCTAAGTACGGGAAGATCATTACTCCTCTGTGTCATAAGTGTGCCACTACTACTGCAAGTGTTTTTGAAAAAACTCAAGGGGCAGTGGAAAGGCCAAAAGATAGTACTCAGTAGTGGTAGTGGTTGGATCCTACCATGAATCTCAAGAATCATCTGTGGGCCGGATGAAAATATGCATCTTGAAAGTCAAGGGCTGAAAACCAGTCCCCGCTGTCTAGTGCTGGTATGATTGTGGCCAATGTGACCATTTTAAACCTGTGATTATGTACGAATTTGTTGAACTTCTGAAGATCTCAGATGGGTCTCAATCCATCGCTTTTCTTTTTGGTGAGGAAACAGTTTGAGTAGAAACTCTTCCCTTTGTATTGATTTTGAACTCGTTCCATGGCACCCAGCTGTAGTAGGTAGTCCATTTCCTGTTGTAGGAAGTGATTGTGAGAAGGGTCCCTGAAGAGGGATGGGGAAAGAGGGAGGGTGGGCGGGATGGAGAGGAACGGGATGGCATAACCAGATCTTATGATCTCCAGTACCCATTGGTCTGTTATTATAGCTGTCCAAGCATGGTAAAAAATGGTAATAAGTGGAGGCCAAAAGTTTGGGTAGGAGTGTCCAATAGTGCTATAGTCTGTGGGAGGTTGTTCAGACCCTCGACCTAGACTTCAAAATTGAGGCTTGGTTGTTGATGGTTGAGAAGACGAGGCCTGATGCTGCGGGGCTCTATGTCTTTGGGGGAATTGTTTATTCCGGTTATGGTCAAAATGCCGCTGTTGTTGGCGGTGGAAAGATGTGTCTCTTGTTCTTTGATATGGTGGTGTCATTTATTAGGTGGGGACCTGGGGTGTATATGCTTAAGGTACGTAGTGTGGCCTGAGAGTCTTTCATTGTATGTAAGACCTCATCTGTTTTAGAGGAAAAGAGTCTTTCGCGGTCAAAAGGAAGGTCCTCCACCTTCATCTGTAGTTCCTTCGGAATTTCCGACGCCTGTAGCCAGGATGGTCGTCACATCACCACTGCTGAGGTTGTTGTTCGTGCGGCTGTGTCTGCCACATTCATGGAGGCCTGTAAAGCCGTGTGGGCTATTATCTGTCCCTCGGCCATGATGGCCTTGAGCTGGGGATGTTTCTCTTCAGGAAGATCCTCTAAGAGTTCCTGCAGTTTGCCATAGTTAGAGAAGTCATAATTTGCCAAGAGGGCGGAATAGTTGGCAACCCTGAATTGCAGTGTGGCTGAGGAGTATATTTTACGACCAAAGAGGTCTAGCCTTTTATGTTCCTTGTCTTGTAGTGTCGAGCATAACTGGGGTTGTTTGCTGTGGTGATTGGCAGCTTCCACCACTAGGGAGTTGGGCTGTGGGTGGGAGAAAAGACAGTCTATCCCTTTAGCTGGGACGAAGTATTTTCTGTCAGCCCTTTTACTGGTAGGGGGGCTGATGCAAGTATCTGCCATATGGTCTCTGCCAGCTCCATTATTGCTTAGTTGATGGGGATAGCAATCTTGGCTGAGGTAGATGGCTGGAGGATTTGAAGCAGCTTGTGCTGTTTCTCTTGCACCTCCTCTGGTGTGATCAGTTGGCTGGCCGCCACTCTCTTAAAGAGAGCTTTCGGTCATCAGATGTCGTTGGAGTTGGTGGTATAACGGCCTCACCTGGTGAGGAGGATGAGTTATGGGCAAGTGAAGTGTCTTCCTGCTCAATCTCTGAAATCGTTTCTTCCTCCTCTATTTCCCCTTCGGGAACTTCAGATGTTTCCCTGCCTGGTGAAAGTGGAGGTGATCTGATTTCCCGTCTGGCTGGGGTGGAAGATCTGGAGTATTGGGCTCTATATACAGCCCATGAATCCCGTGGGCTATATATACAGCCCAATCCCACTGCACTGGGAAGGGTGGTTGTGGGCAGGGCCAGGGTTGCCCATATCATTGCTGCATCTGTCCACAGTGGTGAGGCTTGGTTCTGGCAGCCCCCCATGGTGGTCTCCTCTCTGTCAGCGTGGAGTGTTGAGAGGAGAAACGGCTGCCCTGTGCATCCCCTTCCTCATCACTATATATGGACTGAGGGGTGGGAGATGCAGGAAGCTGCTCCGTTCTTTGGCCCAGAGATTGTTCGGTGCTGAGTAGGGGAGATTGTGGTATCGAGGAGACTGCTATGTCCCTCTGGTGCAAAAATTGTGTTGGAGCTGCTGTGGCCAGAGCCGTGTTTGTATTGTGGTCAGCTTTCGTGGAGGTAGTTGGTGCCATTTTAAGTCAGTCTGTCGGTGGGACTTGGCAGAGGTACGCAAGGAGATAGTGCCAGAGGTGCCTGAGGTCTCGTAGGTGCTCTCTCTGGATGAGCTCGGCACCAAGGGCAAAGACCTCACTGGGGAACTTCTCTTTCTCTAAGTGCCCTGTTTCAGGGAAGTCGCAGCTCACTTCCTTGAAGTTTTGGAAGGCTGAGCATTGCCCTTGTCAGAAGTTTTACTTCTCTGTGACTCAGCTGATGTTTTTTCCTGAGATGGCTGGAGGGACTTTTCCACCATCATTTTAAGGTGGAGATCTCTGTCTCACTGTGCCCTCGCCTTTATATTGATACAGTGAGACCATTTCTAGGGGATATGAGTTTCCTACAAGCAATGGACACAAGATGTGTGGCCATCAGAGACCGGCATTGCCTCACGGCAAGAGTCGCACCTCTTAAAACAAGGTGAACCCGGCATTGCGTCCATTAATATTTTCCCAACTGGGAAGGGAGATGAAAAGAAAATATATAGAAATTGGTTAAAGGAAACTCTATTTCTACCACTAAGCTAAGAAACTAAAACCAAAATGAAAAAAGAGGGGTTTTTTGTAGGGGAGGTTTTTTTTTAATAACTGGCTAAGTAGAGTCTAATTAAACTATCTAAGAGTAATACGTAAACTGTTATCTTTTCTAGAGGCAGCACTGCCACTGAGCTCCGCCTGTAGCCGAGGACGATTGAGAAGGAACTAAAAGGGTTGGGTCGTGCATGCGCTACAAGAGGTGCCCCCAGCACCGTGAGACATCTACTGTGCACGCGCGCCCCAACCGAGCACCTCTACCTAAAATCTCTGATCTGCAGGGACGCAGCAACACCTATAGTGACACCTACAGTCGAGCACTCACAAGGGAGTGAAGAAGAATCATTATGTTCCTAAAATCTAACACATATAAGATGAAGTCAAAGGAAGACATGGGTTGACTTGCTATACAGTTCTAGACTTCGCATTTGTAAAATCAAGCCAACCCTAATGTCATTCTCTTAGGATGAAGAAGTCTCCTGGGACTTGGTTCTAATCTGACATATGTGCATACCTTGAGAAATGGATTCTTCAAGTTGCCCAGAGATGGATGCAGATTGGAATCCAGCATTAGCAGGGATGTATATTTACCATACTATCACTTGACCAGCTGAAGTGAACAAGAGTTAATATCCCTATATACACAATAGTGTGAGGGAAAACATTTGACTGGAGAATGCAGTAGGTTGAGACCCAGACAAGGACTGCAGAGACAGAGAAGACGTTATAATTATCACAAACTCCCACTGCTTCATCTCCACACTGTGCTGCTCTCTGGCACCATCAAATTGGTTCCCTTTTGATAAGAGACCTTTGAAGAAACAGCTATGTCTTACATGACAAACTTGGCAGCATTAAAGTGTCATTCATCTGTAGAAGATTAGAAATGAGTGAGAAAGGGAGGGAATGTTTTATCACCAGCAACGCAATATGAAACGAAACAAGTTACAGTCAGATGCAGGCACCCTAACAACATAAGTGTTCATATGTTAATAGATGCACTGGAATCCAAAAGTTTATTTTATCATTATTTTTAAAAACATGCCTTTGTCATAGTCTCCTGGTCCATTTATATTACAAAATTACACAGAATTTAACACCCTGGTGCCAACAGCAGTTGCAATAAACACCCCCACACGCATTGTAAAAATGTAGGCAAAACAGTAACATCCCAGCCTGTTACCTAAGCGATTCTAAACAAAACACCCATCACAGCTAATCTGCCTCAGGCAGAAGCCCGAGCCAACAGATGGATTTCCTCAGCAACCCTCTTGTGTCTTGGCAGAATTTGGTGATAATAATACTAGTAGTAATGTTTATTCAATACATAACATAATGAAACTCACACGCATATAGTTACTTTCACCCAAAAACAATTTACTAACAAACTATCCTCAGGGATTACTTCGTCCATCATTGAAATGCAACCACCATGTGGCAAAAGGTAGCAGCTGTATAATAGAGCACACCAACATTACACAACAGTTCAGGACAGGAAGTACACTATCCAAATGAAAGGAATTTAGTTAGCTACCTAAACTAAAAACTGGACACTGAGGGTTAATAGCTGTGCTCTTGTGAAAAAGACCTTTAATTAATACACAGAGTAGTGCTTCACTTTTACGTTTCATCCATAAGACAGCACCTCCTACAGCAGTGTTACATTACACCATGCTAGAGGGAAGAGTGCTACCTACTTAACTATTAATACCAGTTCCTAGAGCAAAGAGATGTTCAGTGAATGTCTCTGATCCACATACTAACCCAACCTAATGCCCCTTACGTCGTGATATTTGATAGGATCAAAGCACAAGGTGGCATGGAAGTAGTGAGCTAGTTCATTATAAACATAGTGATTGAAATCAGAGCATTTAATAATATTGACTGTGATGTTTGGGTGCCAAACAATATCTGCATGTCTGTGTTGTCACATATTCTTTTAATTCCTGCAGACCTGTCTCACAAGGAATGATTGTGCTGTCAATTTACTCACATTTTCCATCAATACTTTCTATTAGAAACTGATCATATACAACAGTATACAACTTGTGGCATACAGAAACAGAAAGGAATTATATGATGCCTTGACTGAAACCAGTGATATTTACCATCATTTTATCAGTAAACCAATGCTTGAGATGTGGGTGTTATGGGAAGGGGGAACTATTTTCCTTTTGGAAGACAGGACTAGTATGGTGTTACTTTCCAATTTACACAGCTCCATAATTCCCTAACCAGAGTGTTAGAGGTTATATTCATTTATAACAGTCACAGTCATCATCGTGATCAAACCAAGCCTGCTCTCTAACAGGCCTAATGGCTCTTCTCTTCACAGCAAATACTTTGGTGGAGTTAAACCCTGTTTATGGGTAGACTGTAAATTAGAACCAAGTTGCATCACGTTACAAAACTGCATTTCTGGAATATTTCCTTGGTTTCGGTTCATGTGAAGCAGCCCACATTGCTCCTCAAAGCTGGAAACAGCTTGCACAGCAAGGTCTTTAGGAATCAGACAAACAATAGTAATAAACTAGAGGGTTGTACACTTCACTGCTTCTATAGGCCAAGCTCACTGCACACACCGGGGTTCCTGGCTGGCTGGAAGCCTGCCTTGTTTCCAGCAAAAAAAATTTCAAAAGCAACCTGTTCCCACAGAATGTTTCAATTCAGACAAATCAGCATTTTCTGATAGAAAAATATTGTTGGAAAATTTCCAATGAGCTGTACTCCTAATCCTGTGTCCCCCCTTTCTGCCCTCCTCCACACCAATTTGGGCTGTGTTCCCCTACCTCCTCCTTCCCTGGCTAGGGCTCTGTGTGTCCCTCTTTCCGGCCTTTCTCCCCCCCCCACCCAGAAGCCCCCTAGTGGGACTGAGATATAAGAGGCAAATCTGCCAATCACCTGATTTTAGTGGAAATCAGGCTTTTCCAATTTTTCAACTGTACCAAAATCCGCAAGGTTCTTCCCATTCATACTCAGAACATTCCCTGAAATTTTGGAATTGACTGGATGGCGTTTTCAAGAGTTATTGTGTCAGAAACAGGAAATGCTGTTGAGTGTTCATTTCACAGCCAATTAACATTTATATTCATAGATTCCAAAGCCAGAAGAAACCATTGTGATAATTTAGTTTGACCTCCTGTATAACACAGAAACATAAAGGCACAAGACCAATCCAGGGTTTTGAGATTCTCTAGAATTAATAATTATGGCTGATTAAATGCCCTGAGGATGAAATGCATCCAGCAGCCTTGCAGCAGGCCTTGCAAACCATAGAAATCTTGTGGTATTTGTGTGTAAGGCCAGCCAGAGTAGTTGTGCTGGGGCAAACTCCTCACCCCTTTCCTTTGCGAAGGTGACACAGCCAAGTGTCAGATACCACCAATTTGGTCGATTTAATGTACCCTCTCTACCTCTCCCCCCATACATAATTTGAAAGATTATGATGTCTGCTTTAAGATGAGGTATGAGTTGGAGCTGTCAAGTGGTGCCATTACCATAGAAATGGGGATAAACAATGACACCATCAACACATTAAAATAACCACTTTGAAATATTTTCATTTGTTTCTCTAAGTTTAATGACTCTATGTATTATTTCAAGACATAAAATTTGATTTCTTTGTGAACTCAAAGAATCACAATAAGAATCTAAAGGGTAAAACAAAATCTAATAAGTTTGTACAGGTATTGAAATGTAATAGCACTGGTGACATTTCTGGTCAGCATCATTATATCATTTTGTTCATCATTATGATCCTGTCAAGAGTGTGTGGGTTTCCATAGTCTTTACTGCCTTGACATGTACACAGTTCTGTGGGGGGAAGATTGTCCTAGCTACACATACAGTTGATTGTTCAGTGACCCTTCCTGGTACAGGCACAAATAAGGTCTTGTAGACGTTCAGATGCCATTGAGCCCTTGAAAAATACAGGAAGTAGTTCATCATCCATATTTTTCAATCCATATTGCAATGGTGATCCAATATCTGGTTTATCTATGTGCAAAGACATCCAAATCTTTGTTGCCAAGACGCTATTTTGACACGCTCTTCAAAATTGTCCTCCCATAGTAGGAGTTTGGCCAGGGACTTCTCCTTTTGGATGGCTAGATTGAGGCACAAGCAATGCAGGTCTCTTGGGTCTCCTTTTCTTTCTCGCTCTGGTCATTACAACACTGCAACCAACTTCCTTGTTGCAGAAATTGTGGATTGTCTGTCACACTCTCTCAATTTGGCAAGATCTCTGAAGCAGTAAGCTCCCTTTGTTTTGACAACATTAAGCACAATTTTTTCCCCAATACCAACTAGGGATGACACACAGTCACATCTATTAATGAGTGCACAGCAGCAAGTGTTGCAGAAGTCAGGAATGATTCCATCAAAAATTGCATGCACAGGTATGAAGTGATGCTTGTCAGTTGTGCTGGTAATGGTGCCTGTTTCAATCCACATGTTATCTATGTGTTCTATTTTTGGAAAGTATTGAACAGCAAGGACCAAACATATGTATCAGATGATCTAATTATTATGGTTCCTTTGACACCAAGAGACCCAAAAGTCATACTAGCACATACAGCATGCAAACACATCTTTGTGTCTGTCTCCTCTTGAATATTGTACATGTCTTGGGCTTCTTCAACACCTCTACTGATGACAGACTTTGCTACTTCATCCTTTGGAAAAGCCTCCAGCTAGAAGAAGTGTTTATGTTGGGTGTGCTCCTATGGTCTCAGGTGCATTTTGAACCATATACTCACAGAAGAATTTTACAAGTGACTGCCATGTTGGATGCCACATCTAGAAACTTTTTCCATGGTGGCACAAGGTGTCCACCAATCACTTACTATTCCTTGCATCCAACTTTTAGGTGCTGTCCAGCACTGTTCTTCTGCAATTTGCACAGTTATCGTTGTTACATCTGTCAAAGCCTTCAATTACAGAGATATCATTAAACTATTACAACCTATTCTTGATGGGGGCCACATCCTTAAATACATCTTTCCCAAAAGCCCTCTTCTGGCCATGATCATGCAATTGACCAAAATGGACCGTGAATTTGGTAGGGCCCTATGCATTATGAAATCCATTGCCCAACAAAACAGTGCAGGGGTCAAGACACAGCCCTGCCTGACACCAGATACTTTTTTAAAAGGTGCCAACATCCGATTCCCAAGATGTACACAGGCAGTGGTTCCACTATGCAGCTTGTTAATCGAGTCCAGCAGAGTGGTTGGAACACCTACGTTCTTTCAGGCCTTCCTTTGCGCAACTGTCAAGTGAATCAAATGCAGCCTTAAGATTGACATATGCCACAAGCAGGGGCTTCTTGAACTCACGATGTATCTCTGATAACAAGCAGAGGGCCAAAATGGTATATCTAATGTAGATCTGTTCCTTGTAAAGCCTGATTGATGGCATGCTTCACTTCATCCAATGTTAGTGCGTTAGTACAAGCATCTGGGTCCAAAACCACAGTGGCTGACAAATCATCCAGCTCAGAGCAAGCGGCAACTGGAGGGTGGTTCAGGGTGCTGTGATAACGTTCCACCCAGTGTGAGAGGATTTCATCATCCGATTTACACGGAAGGCCTTGGCTGTCGTTCAAGATGCTGTTCACAGTGACTACCTCTTGACCGCTGAGACTACGGATCGCGTGGAATGCCGGCTTTAAGTCCCTCCTGGCTGAGTTCAACATTATCTGCCACTAGGTTACAATAGATGAGCCTAGGAATTTAAGTTAATAATTTTGCTAGACACTAAAAATCATGGTCTTAATAAAGACACTGGATTTATGGCTGATTACAACAATCTGTAAACCCCTAACTTCCCTTTTTTGTCCTATCACTGCAGAGGTGTTAAAGGGCCACTTCACCTTGAATGGCCTCTTAGAATATGTGTTAACTGCTTATGCTACACAATCTGTTCCATCGTGAATTTAGGGCATGGCTACACTGGCAACTTAAAAGCGCTGCTGCGGGAGCGCTTCCGTGGCAGCGCTTTGAAGTGCAAGGGTGGTTGCGCGGGAGGGCTGGGAGAGAGGTCTCCCAGCGCTCCTGGTAATCCACCTCCACGAGGGGATTAGCTCCCAGCGCTTGGAACCTGTCTACACTAGCGCTTTAAAGCGCTCAGACTTGCTGCACTCTGGGGAGTGATTTTTCACACCCCTGAGCAAGTTAGAGCACTATAAAATGTAAGTGTAGACAAGCCCTTAGCTGCAACACGCTGAGTATTTTTCCCAGACCTGAAGAAGAGCTCTGTGTAGCCTGAAAGCTTGTCTCTCACCAAAAGAAGTTGGTCCTATAAAAGATATTGTGTCACACACCTCATCTCTCCAACATCCTGGTACCCAACATGGCTACAACAACACTGCAAACAACGATATCAGTGTCATTTGGTATTGGTAAGACATCTCAAGGTAGTTGTCTTAAAAGATAACAGGAGAGATCTCAGACAATATTTATTTGTAGGTGACAAGAATATATTTTCTCAAGTAGTTTTTCAGGGCAACTCAATTCTGGATATCTTATATGTTTTTCAAATGCTGCACAATGCATAAGAGATTCTGATTGCCCAGGCAGAGTAAGTAAGTTTACTTTCCCATGCTTCAGTGATATTTCTTGTGATGCTGGACTGTCTAAAGACCGTTCTTGAAATTCATAGATACTAAGGTCAGAAGGGACCATTATGATCATCTAGTCCGACCTCCTGCACAACGCAGGCCACAGAATCTCACCCACCCAGTCCTGCGAAAAACCTCTCACCTATGTATGAGCTACTGAAGTCCTCAAATCATGGTTTAAAGACTTCAAGGAGCAGAGAATCCTCCAGCAAGTGACCCGTGCCCCATGCTACAGAGGAAGGTGAAAAACCTCCAGGACCTCTTCCAATCTGCCCTGGAGGAAAATTTCTTCCCGACCCCAAATATGGCTATCAGCTAAACCCTGAGCATATGGGCAAGATTCACCAGCCAGATACCCAGGAAAGAATTTTCTGTAGTAACTCAGCTCCCACCCCATCTAACATCCCATCACAGGCCATTGGGCCTATTTACCATGAATAGTTAAAGATCAATTAATTACCAAAATCATGTTATCCCATCATACCATCTCCTCCATAAACTTACTGAGTTTAATCTTAAAGCCAGATAGGTTTTTTGCCCCCACTGCTTCCCTTGGAAGACTATTCCAAAACTTCACTCCTCTGATGGTTAGAAACCTTCATCTAATTTCAAGTCTAAACTTCCTAATGACCAGTTTATATCCATTTGTTCTTGTGTCCACATTAGTACTGAGCTTAAATAATTCCTCTCCCTCTCCGGTATTTATCCCTCTGATATATTTATAGAGAGCAATCATATCTCCCCTCAACCTTCTTTTGGTTAGGCTAAACAAGCCAAGCTCTTTGAGTCTCCTTTCATAAGAAAAGTTTTCCATTCCTCGGATCATCCTAGTAACCCTTCTCTGTACCTGTTCCAGTTTGAATTCATCCTTCTTAAACATGGGAGACCAGAACTGCACACAGTATTCCAGATGAGGTCTCACCAGTGCCTTGTATAACGGTACTAAAACCTCCTTATCTCTACTGGAAATACCTCGCCTGATGCATCCCAAGATGGCATTAGCTTTTTTCAAGGCCATATCTCATTGGCGGCTCATAGTCATCCTATGATCGACCAATACTCCGAGGTCCTTCTCCTCCTCCATTACTTCTAATTGATGAGTCCTCAGCTTATAACTAAAATTCTTGTTATTAATCCCTATTAATCCCTAATTACTATTACTCCAGTTTACAAGGTCATCCAGATCCTCCTGCATGATATCCCGGTCCTTCTCTAACTTGGCAATACCTCCCAGCCTTGTATCATCCGCAGACTTTATTAGCACACTCCCACTTTTTGTGCCAAGGTCAGTAATAAAAAGATTAAGACTGGTCCCAAAACTGATCCCTGAGGAACTCCACTGGTAACCTCCCTCCAGCCTGAGAGTTCACCTTTCAGTAGGACCCGCTGTAGTCTCCCTGTTAACCAATTCCTTATCCACCTTTCAATTTTCATATTGATCCCCATCTTTTCCAGTTTAACTAATAATTCCCCATGTGGCACGGTATCAAACGCCTTACTGAAATCTAGGTAAATTAGATCCACTGCGTTTCCTTTGTCTAAAAAATCTGTTACTTTCTCAAAGAAGGAGATCAGGTTGGTTTGGCACGATCTACCTTTTGTAAAACCATGTTGTATTTTGTCCCATTTACCGTTGACTTCAATGTCCTTAACTACTTTCTCCTTCAAAATTTTTTCCAAGACCTTGCATACTACCGATGTCAAACTAACAGGCCTGTAGTTACCCGCCCGGATCACTTTTTTTTCCTTTCTTAAAAATAGGAACTACGTTAGCAATTCTCCAATCATACAGTACAACCCCTGAGTTTACAGATTCATTAAAAATTCTTGCTAATGGGCTTGCAATTTCATGTGCCAATTCCTTTAATATTATTGGATGAAGATTATCTGGGCCCCCCAATTTAGTCCCATTAAGCTGTTCGAGTTTCGCTTCTACCTCAGATATGGTAATATCTACCTCCATATCCTCATTCCCATTTGTCATGCTACCGTTATCCCTAAGATCCTCTTTAGCCTTATTAAAGACTGAGGCAAAGTATTTGTTTAGATATTGGGCCATGCCTAGATTATCCTTGACCTCCACTCCATCCTCAGTGTTTAGCGGTCCCGCTTCTTCTTTCTTTGTTTTCTTCTTATTTATATGGCTATAGAACCTTTTACTATTGGTTTTAATTCCCCTTGCAAGGTCCAACTCTACTTGACTTTTAGCCTTTCTCACTTTATCCCTACATATTCTGACCGCAATAAGGTAGCTTTCCTTGCTGATCCCTCCCATCTTCCACTCCCTGTATGCTTTCTGCTTTTTCTTAATCACCTCTCTGAGATGCTTGCTCATCCAGCTTGGTCTACAACTCCTGCCTACGAATTTTTTCCCCTTTCTTGGATGCAGGCTTCCGATAGCTTCTGCAGCTTTGATTTAAAATAATCCCAGGCCTCCTCTGCCTTTAGATCCATACATTCTTCAGTCCAATCCACTTCCCTAACTAATTTCCTTAATTTTTAAAAGTCAGCCCTTTTGAAGTAAAAAACCCTAGTTGCAGATTTATTTTTGTTAATCCTTTTGTTCAGTTTCAACTGAATTAGCTTGAACCAAGATTATCCCCTACAACCATTTCTTCTATGAGGTCCTCACTACTCACCAAAACCAAATCTAAAATGGCATCCCCTCTAGTCGGTTCAGCGACCACTTGATGAAGGAATCCATCAGCTATCACATCGAGGAAAATCTGAGCCCTATTATTATTACTAGCACTCGTCCTCCAGTCTATATCTGGGAAGTTAAAGTCTCCCATGATCACGCAGTTTCCATTAGTATTTACTTCATTAAAAACATTAAAAAGGGCTCTATCCATATCCAAATGAGATCCCAGCGGTCTATAGCACACCCCAAACACTATCCCAGGGGAGGCTCTAATAGTTTTCTTCCCCAATGTAATTTTTGCCCAGATGGACTCTGTCTTATCCATTCCATCAATTCTTATTTCTTTTACATTCTACCTCATCATTGATATACATTGCTACTCCACCACCTTTACCTTTATTTCGGTCTTTTCTAAACAGCACATACCCTTCAATACCCGTACTCCAGTCACGACTACTATTCCACCATGTTTCTGTTATCCCTAGAATATCTGGTTTCACTTCCTGTACCAGTAGCTCTAGTCCCTCCATTTTGTTACCTTGGCTCCTCGCATTGGTGTACAAACATCTTAATTTTTGCTGTTTGGCCTCACTCACATTCTGTACATTATTAGGCATGGTCATTCTACAGCCAGTATAACCTATTAGACTGGTATCCACACTGCCCTTCCTCCTTATATACATTCTCCTACCCACAGCTTTATCCTTTCTTACTTCGTTTTCTTCCCTCTCAATGCTAAAATCTGGTGTGGTGATTACCTCGACATCTCCCAATCATCTCCCCCAAATTCCTAGTTTAAAGCTCTCTTAATCAGTTGTGCCAGCCTCCATCCTAGAAGTCTATTTCCTTCCCTACTCAGATGAAGTCCATCCCGAGAGAACTGTCCTCTGTCCATGAATGCCTCCCAGTGGCCATATATCCCAAAGCCCTCCTTATAGCACCACTGCCTAAGACATCTGTTGATAGTCATAATCTTGTCACACCTTTGTTCCCCTTCTCTAGGAACAAGTAGAATCCCACTAAAGATCACCTGAGCCTCGATTTCCTTAAGCGTCTTCCCCAGCCTAGCACAGTCTCCCTTAATACTTTCCAGCGAGAATCCAGCCATATCATTTGTTCCCACATGAAGGATAATTAGGGGATTCTTTCCTGCTCTCTTTAGGATCCTTTTCCACCTCAGGTCTACATCCCGTATCTTAGCACCTGGAAGACAGCATACCCTTCTATTCTCTGGATCAGCTCTGGTTACAGGCCAGTCTATTCTTCTCAGTAAAGAGTCCCCGATCACATAGACCTGCCTTTTCCTGGTGACGGTGCTATTCTCCAGTCTATCCCCTGTTTCCTCTGGCTGCAAGTTCTTTCCATTCCTATTCTCCCTTGTAAGCCTCTTCAACCCATCCTGTATCCTTCTGGGGCTCATATTTGGTGTAGTCTCCATTGACTCTTCCCCTTTTCCTATAGGACTAGCCGCTCTTCTCTTCTTCCTTCCCTTCCACCTTCAGTGACTACCAGCTGAGCCCCTTCTTCATTTTCCAACTCTGCAAACCTGTTCTTGAGCTCTATTTCTCCTTCACTAGCCCGTCTTTTCCTCCGCCTGGTTCTTTTAGTCACATGCTTCCACTGACCACTTTCCTCACCCAGTCTCCCCTCAGAATTCCTCAGTCCTGCTTCCATCTGCAAGTCTGAGCTTTTCCCTTCAGATACCTCATGTCTTTGCTCCATAATCTGCTCAAACCCCTTTCTAAACTCAACCAGACTTTCCACCTGCATCTCCAAACCTCGGGTCTTTTCCTCCATCAGCTCTATCAGATGGCATTTCATGCAGACAAAACTCTTACCAGGTACCCCCTCCAGGATCATGTACATACCGCAGCTTCCACATCCAGTCATCTTCATTGTGTCTTCTGCTACACGAGTCACTCCCACTGCTGCCTCTGTATCTGTCATTGCCTTCCCACCTAAATCCTGTTAATCTGGGAAACAGAAACCACACCAAACCACCACCACCCACAGCAAAAACAAACCCCAAACAAGCACCACAATACAAACTAACTCCCACTCAAACTCCCCTGTTTACAGCTCTGTTTGCTAGCTCCTGTGCCGCTACAGCTGTCTAGCCATTGAATGGAAGGTATTCTTTCCATCGATGGTCTCTTCGTTGATGTCTGTATTATCATCTCCTTTATGGAAAAGATTTCTGCCAGCATAAAGTGATACAGTTCATTTGGAATCTTTCTACATCAGTTTTTGCAGTACTCATGGTGAACCGCCTCAGCTCCTCATAGGTGATGCAAAATCCATGAAGATGTAATATGTCAATTAAATTGTGAGACCTAAACTCATGGCGTAGCTGTGCAGCAATGTTTACATGTAGAGGTGTGATAATTTTGGAACTGTTAAATACTATGCACTCGGCAATTGAGAGGGACCTTCTTTTAATATCTTCTGAAGGATAATGCTCACTGCTGGCTAAATTATATGCCTCTTTATCTATCAGCCAAAGGATGAACTCCCGCACCAACTAGGGCACAAAAGTAGCTGACCTCTGTAAACGACAATCACCTGGCTCTGGATAATATTCTGAGGTTTTCATTTTGACTATTTCAGAACAAAGGAAATGAACAAAAACCACTTGTTCATTTGAAAGCTATTCATCAGGCGTACTTGCCAGAAGAACATCCATAAAGTATTTGGATGACTTAAGCTATTGCTTCAGGTTACTAGCATCTTGGATAGCATCAGCTAATGTTATTGCGCTGCATAGAACATTGGTAGACTTGCCTTGTCCATGTTGTGCATGAAATGAAATTGCAGAACCATAGTGTTTTTCTAACCTTGCCTGTAATTTGCTCTTGGAACAGCTTCCAGTTTCTACATCTAAGGGAAGCAGGACTTTATGTCTTTGTAGCAGCATGGACAGAATAAAAGAATTCATCTTGTACATAAGAGCATTGGCTATCTCATCAACCAGCTGATAAAATGCAATGTCCTAAGGTGCCTATATTGTTGCAGTGTAACTAGATGGTTTTGCTTTAAAATTTGTTTTACTCAAGTATGAAGAAAGTTACATGGAATGATAAACTGCATCCTTAGCAATCAAGTCTTCCACAGATATTCTGTACAACGTCATCACCTCCTCTTTGAAGTGCTGCCTCCCTTAGACTGGTTGCTCTCTCAAACGTTTCTATTTTATGAAGTTTCTTGACTTTCTTGTGTTTTTGTCTCACGCAAACAATGCAACAGGACCATTCGCTGGAGTATGTGCTTCCTCCGGTGGCTATAGAAGCAGGTGAACATGATGCTCTCTGATCCGAGTCTGTCTTTCCTGGATTCAATACAACTCTGATGTGCCCAATTTGACTTGCTTGTGTATTTCTGAAAGCAACCCCTGTGCTACAGAAGTGTTGTCACAACATCTAAACTAGAAAACTCATCTAGTAGCTGCCAATACAATTAATCTCTGCTGGCTTCTACAGTCAGCACTACAGAATTCCGTCCAGCACCAGTGGCTTTTGGCAGTTTTGCATTCTTTTTTATTTTCTTGACAAATAACACATTTCTCAAAGTTTGTAGAGTCTTTTTCTTTTTGATGTAAACTTTAAAGGGCTTGTATCCTCCATGTCTTCATATACCATAACTTCCCCATAGAGGTAAAATTCTGAAAGTATATCATTAGCATAACCACCACCACTACCATCATTTTTCATTTTGTACAAGTATCCAAACTAGTGCTAAACTAGATCTATACGTTAGTATCAAAACTGCCATTTTTGTTCAGTGAGCACTTTGATTGAGGCCCAATTTAAGCTGTGTATTGTCATCGCTAACACTAATACTGACTTGCGCATAAGTGTCACTAAATTAAAAAGCTAGTTTCTAGAATATTTCATATCTAGTACTACATGCATTTACAAATTAAACCCTTTTATTAGGAAGACTAGATGCTATGTTGTATGTTCAAAAGCTTACAAATGGAGAAGTATTACATAAGGAATTCACATACATTTATATCTCATAGACTCATAGATATTAAGATCAGAAGGGACCATTATGATCATCTAGTCTGACCTCCTCCACAATGCAGGCCACAGAATCTCAACCACCCACTCCTGCAATAAACCTCTCACCTATGTCTGAGCTATTGAAGTCCTCAAATCATGGTTATCTATCTGTGATGCAGTACACAACGATGGGCATGCAATCTACTGCTACTGGTGCACAACTTTCAGTGTGAGATTGATCTGATCAACAAATTTCAATTGAAAATATAGACAATTATTATAATTGCTTGTGTGATACTTTGACAATGAAGAACATGCAATTTGAAAACATTTCATGTTAGTATACTGCAAAATGTTGATATTCACCATTTTTGCCCCGTTCTAAAGTTTCATAATTTCTGGAAAAAAACTACTTGCTCATGCAAACCCAATCAAAATCTTGTAATACACTGTCATTTGGTGGCTTTGACCAATAAACATCACATCAAGCTGTTAAAATTAACTTAAACAGTAAAAACTGTAGTCATAGTCATGTTTCTGGAACTGTGTACAAAATGACACGTTCTCATTTTGGGAACCATTATTTCACCTCGCCTACAGGCTTACAGCACCACTTGACAGATCCACATTATACTTAACTAATTATACACAAAATAAGCTTTCAAATGATATATAATATAGGTGTGTACAGGGTGGGTACATTAAACTCCAAAAATATGGCTTTTTTAAAAGAATTCCCACATGCCTACCAAGGTAAATAGGCAAAGGCATGAGGGAATGCTGGATGTGGATGAGGGGAAAGCCTCATGAATCTATGCTCAGACAGTGACCAGGAACCCTTGCATGAAGAGCATTATGGAACTGTCTTCAGGTTGAGGGGTGGATTTAGTCTCCCCCAGCCTTTACATTTGGCACCCAAATAAAGCTTAATTACTTGGCTTTATGTAGGTTTCTGGAATTCTACCCCCATAGACCTTGATCCGGCAAATCCTTATGCAGCAGGGAGCACAATCTTGTTCTCAACCTCCTTCCACATTTAATTTAATTATTCTCAAAAGTTCAAGATAAAAAGGGGCAGTGAAGGGGTAGAGAATGTACCTGTCTGTGGAGATGAGTTTAAGTGCACTTCTCATCAACCTATTGAGGCACCTAGCTACAAGCACTCTGCTTCTAGCAGCAGCACCCTCAGTAATGCAGGATCTGTACTCCCTGTCCTATTTATCACTTTTTATCTTGCATGTGCACAAGCAACATTCTGTATAGGTGTAGCGTGGGATCAAGCCCTTAGATTCTGAGCCAGCAAAGCATTTAAGCATGAGCAGTTCCACTGAAATCAGTGAATAAATGTGATACAGCATTTAGTGAAGAAAAAAGACACTGCATGAGAATTCTAGTAAATGTTTATACCGCATATTTATAAAGAGGGAAAAACTACAGTATTAATAGATGATAAAATATATATACATACTGTACACACGAAGATATATATTAGGATTGTTTATTTTAAAGCATACAGTATAATTTATAGTGATAGGAAATATTCTGAATTTATAAAATCGGCTGTACATTCTATTGCAGAAATACAAATCTCTGCTATGTGAAAACAGCAGATTCACTTCACACAGGTTTGTGCACATGTTTTTTTGAATGATCAAAAAGGGTTCATAACCCACAACCCCCCAATTTAGGGCTCAAGCAAACTCCATTCCATTTCATGAATTTTGTATAATTTCAATAAGGGACTATGACACTAAGGTTTCCAGACACCCCAAGGGGAGAACAGAGTTTCTGAACACCAAAGAATAAGCAACTGAATCAACTAGTTGTATACAAATGTTATTGTGTGTAAATATATTTCAAGCAAGATCTTTTATGAAAGCTTGTAATGTTCTGAACTTAGGAGATATGTATACAGCAGGGGTTCCCAAACTTGGTTCGCGGATTGTTCAGGGTAAGGCCCTGGCGGGCCACGAGACACTTTTTGTTTACCTGAGTGTCTGCAGGTACGGCCGCTCGCAGCTCCCAGTGGCCGCGGTTCGCTGTTCCCGGCCAATGGGAGCTGCGGAAAGCAGCGTGGGCCGGGCCACAGCTTCACACAGCTCCCATCGGCTGGGAACAGCAAACTGCGGCCACTGAGAGCTGCGAGCTGCTGTACCTGCGGACGTTCAGGTAAACAAAGCGTCTCATGGCCCATCAGGGGCTTACCATGAACAAGCCGCAAACCAAGTTTGGGAACCCCAGTGTACAGGTTATGGTTATGAATATATGCATGTGTAGAATATTGTAATTGTAACTATGGTGCAACTCCAGCCTCACTTCACAGCAGTGAGGGGAAACAATCAGACAGGGAGGGGCACCTCCCAGGCTAGCTGTTTACACAAAACTAACTCCAAGTACTTAGCTCTGTACAACCCAGGTAGACACAATGGCAGATAATTAAAGGTAATGGAAAGACTGAAATAAACAAACAAACAAAAAAAACCCAGTCTTGGAAAACTTAAGGAAGGAGGAAGTTTCCCCTGCTCTATAGTGTAACCATTGATTACCATAGTCTGAAAGAAAGAAAGAAAGAAAGAAAGAAAGAAAGAAAGAAAGACCCCTGCAAACCCTGTTGAAAGGGAAGAGGGAATGAAGGCTTATCCAGAAACTGAGCACCAGCATCTAAGTGGGGTGCTCAGAAACACTGGATCGATCCCCTCTATGATAGAGGGCATACTAGGAAACTGTTCAGAGACAACAGGAAATTTGTATTAGAAAGTGAAATTTAGCTAATATAGATGCGTAAAGCCCGAGTTTGCACCTTTATGTTTATTTTCTGCATAACTTGTACGTGTTTGCTTTTCCTTACTGTTTCATCTCTGAAACTATGATTTTTCTATTAAATAAACTTTTTGTTTATTTTAATCCCAAGCAGGTCTCTAGTGTGCAAACTGTGTGGAGCGTGTGGGCAAAAGTAAACTGATAACTGGGGCCAGGTTTCATCCCTTCAGAGGTGACAAACCAGAGGGGAAAAGTCCAAGTGTCTGGTAGTTAAGTACTTGGGGAGATGGATTTGGGGGAATTTGGGAACAGAACAGGTTGTTGAGATCATCCTGCAAGGAGTAACTAGGCTAGTGGAAGCCAGATCTGAGACCTCTATGCTTGTAGGCTGGCTACTGGTGTCAGAGTTCTGAGCCATAACAAGAATAGCATTAACACACCCAAAGTTAGAAGGCAGGCAGTGACAGAACCCATTATGGTCTGGGTAATACCCAGAACATCACAGGGACTGTCTCTTGTACATGTATGTACAGTCCCTAGCACTAGTCCCCTTCCTGACTGAGGCCTCTAGGAATCACAAATAAAGAAAAATAATCGTAATAAATTTGTAAAAAATAAATTGACTCATGAGCCTCATCTGAGTTTAATGTCTGTAACAAAACTTAAAACTAAGTTTGTTTTGTGTAGTTTTGGGTTTTGCCAAAAACTTCTGACATAGCTCATCTCCCTACTATGCAGTTTTTTCTGGAATGCAAATATATTCTCAATAACTGATTAAATCTGCGGTGTACTGTACTTCATGGAATTTCTCTGCAAGAGAATTTATGCAAGAGATTACTAACCAATATCATGGCAATATGTAAGCAATTCACACATACCTCCTATGTAATCAACAATGTACTTTCCAAGGTTTGTTGAATATACTTTATCTGGGGATTAATAATTACTTACCACAGTGAGTCACACAAAATCCCAATACTTGTTTTTTTTTCCAAATAGTCTTACTAGCACACAAGGTTGAAAATTAAAGATTCATAATAAATGCCCTTGTTGTTTTTGTAACATGCTATTCAGCATTCATAATCAGCTGTAACAAGATGTCAGTTACATACGCCAATTAGGGGCAAATGGCACTAAGGGAAAATTTCCAATTAAAAATGTTACCTCACTGTTAAGAAATAACTCATTCCAATTTTATTAATTGTCCTCGATTTTAGACTCAAATGTTTTCATGTATGATTGTCTTTTGATGAAAATGTCATAGAGGTCAAACTGAAGACAGTTTGTAACAAAAAATAATTTGTTCTGTCAATATTTAATTATAACCACAAATAATATAAAATAACCAAATACCATCAGTCACAGGCATTCAAAGTATTTATCTTTTAAAGTTGATATTTTGGTGGGGTTTTTTGCATATACATATATAAATTTTTAACCTCAAAACAGTGTGCTAAGTGCTTACATAATTGCATGATATTATATTGTATTATATCAGAAATTATATGTGATCATGTAATTGAAGATTGTATCATAATAATTAATACATATGCACACTGAAAATATGGGATTAGAATGGAAACTGTATGTGAATTTAACTACAGACATTGCTGCCACTGCTGCTGCAATACAAAGGGCCTGATCCTGTAGTCACCCTGGATGCAGAACTCCCATTGATCTTCCACTGCCACATGGAGAGGCCCTCAATGAAAATATATAAAGAGTAAAACTATGCTAATCTCACTTTGCTAATCCACAAACCAATTAATTCTCACACAAAATTTGGTGGGCTTCACTCAACTTCCTGGCAAAGATTTAAGACCAGAGTGTGAGGTCTTACATCAACAGGGCCCTATCTACACTACATGAATAACTGTGGTTCCATCAAGTTATCTAGAATTGTTCTAACATTTTATTACAGTATGAATGAACAATATGTTTATAGAATTGTTTTAAGAAATTGGGTTACATCCTAAATTAATGACACTCAAACAGAACAGAATATGTTACTTTAAATTGGTTCCCCATTAGCCATTCTGTCCACTAGTTAAGGGATTTCCTGAGCAAGTGGTTTGTCCTTTTTATATACCTCAGTCAACTTTTTTTAATCCACTGATAATATCCATTCCAAGGAGGCTCAGACCACATAGCATTTGAGCAATATATATTTTTTTGCTATGATTAGAAAAAAAGGAAGCTGTAATGTTCTTGCCTATCCTACATGTTGAGAACAGTGAACACGTTTCAGTCTCAACACTAAATTTCCTGGCTTTTTAGATTTAAGTCAGGCCCTGAAGATTGTTTCAGCATAGCCCATTTCAGCTGTATATTTTGTAATGTCGAAGCTAATATTTATAGCTATCTGACTAAATCCATCTGTACAGAAAAAATCCTACAGTCCAATATATGCAGTGATATTTGTCACCATTAACTAGTAATTGAAAACTGCCACATTAGACACCATTAAGTTATATTTAAAATTATTTTAAAACCATTTTTGCACACTGTTGTTTAGAACTCTTTAAAAGCTTGAACTGAAATTGACTTATTTAGGTTTTTTACCTGTAAGACATGTTCACACTACTGTGAATTACATTTTTCCATACATAAAGAGCAACTATATATTTTTAGTCAGTATGGCTGAATGGCTTTTATTTTATAGATCAAGGGAAACATCAAAACAAGAATGAAAAGAAATAAAGTTTCCATGGGCTATATCTTCACTAGGAAGAAAGGTGTGTTCTTAACTAATTTGAGTTAAAATCCTAGGGAAGACAAGACAAGTTTGTAGTTTTCACACAAGTTAGTAGGTCAAGTTAAAGATTATGAGGGAGCTTAATCTTTAATTTGACCTACCTATTTATGTCAAAACTATAAACAACCTTGTCTTCACTTCAAGATTTTACCTTGAGTTAATTAATGGGAGTCAGCTAACTTAAGAACACAACTTTACTTTCTAGTGAAGACAAGGCCCATGAGGGAAACCAGTGTGTGTACTCTATAACATGTTAGATCAAGTCTTGCCTCAAAAAATGGCTGCTCTTCCTGCTCACAGGAAGATATCTCAGGGTATGTCTACACTTACCGAGGATCGACACAGTGAAGATCCACTAAATCGACAGCAGATGGCTCTCCCGTCGACTCTGGTACTCCACCGGAATGAGAAGCGTAAGGTAAGTCGACAGGAGAATTTCTCCTGTCGACCCAGCACGGTATAGGCACCGCAGTAAGTCAATCTAATCTACGTCGACTCCAGCTACGTTATTCACGTAGCTAGAGTTGCATAACTTAGGTTGACTTAACCCCATACTGTAGACCTGCCTTAGACATTAACTTTTCATGGAAAACAAGCCTTATATCTTTTAATCCCTCACTCAAGTGTGGTGGTGCTTTTAACTTGAGTTGGCTGGCCATCACCGGGTATAGACTAATGCCTGAGTTCACACAACCTGTCAGCTGCTAATGTAACCAGGGCTTTGGAGTGGAGCCCGGAGCTGAAGCGTGGAGCAGCTCCGGAGCAGTGGAGCTGCAGGTTTTTGCCTGGAGCTGGAGCGGAGCCAGAGCACAGCTCCAAATCCCTGAATGTAACCACTCTGGAATGTGGATGCAGGCTTGCTCCACTCTAGAGCAGTGTCTTCCCACACTTGGCCCATATGCCCAGAAAGGTTCGACAAATTCTTCCACAATTCATCAGGAAAGAATTCATAGAGCAGCTCAACTTACTTCATCACAACGCACCATAAGATGTGCCCCCAGAAGTGCTGAGTGCAGCACCAGTGTGAACATAGCAGTCCAAGTGTTATTTCACAGTGTGGCTCCTCTCACTTGAACTAGGCCAGCTCAAGAGAAGTAACTCAGGTGTAGATAACTCAAGTTTACACAGTAATGAAGATGTCTCCATAGTCCACAGAAAACAAATTCACAACAACCACATAGATCACAATTTGTTATTGTACAGTTGCTCATGATAATTGCAGGGCTGTCGACACCAAGCCAGATTCATACCTCTCCTGGTGATAGGGCTGGTACAAGGACCTAGGAGATGTGGTTTGCACATTCAGGACCTGTCAGGGTCCAACATGGTTCCCAGCACAGGTTACAGAAGCTATGAGGACTGCCCTAACTTGAACCCTAGCTGCAATGGTCTCTATGGATCACTGCAGGGGTACAGAACAGCTGGAGCATAAAGCATTCTGGTTACTCTTCCTCTCTCCTCCAGAATGTCTCCTGTGCTGAGGCCTCTTGTGGAGCCTAGGAGTGGGAAGGATGTATTCAGAGCTAGCTATGGCTGTCCTACAGCTCAGGCAAAGGACCTCTTGCTCCAGGTTTATTTCTGGAAAAGAGGTGAGGGAAGAAATCTTATGGCCTCTCTGAAGCTCTCTTGCACCAACATAACTAGTGAATTCCTCCCACTGTGCTGGCTTATCTTTGTACACAAAAATAAAGCATTCCAAGTATTTGCTTCTAATTCAGAAGATAAATTAAATTCTAATCCTAACAACCTTACATGCCTCCATCAGTCCATCAGTTGTCTGGCATCTGCCAATAGGACCAGGCAGACAAAAACTGGCCCTAAATCTAAAATTACTAAAAATTTTCTCCATTATGGATATCACAATTTTCTTTATTCTCATTGGCTGAAAGAGAACCAGAAGAACAGTACAGATATGTGAAGCATTTACGAGGAACTCTCTCCTTCCTGGAACTTTAAACAGTTGCCATTAATGTGTTTAGATTTCAGTGATTAAAACATCCCATATAAACATACCCGTATTAATAGATTCTTAGGAATAAGTAATATGAAACCATGGACAACAGACACTAAACAGAAAGGCCCTCTACAATCTATATCTATATATTTCTTCTTCTAGCACAAGGCAGCATCAGTACTAATTGCTGATAACAGAAAATAATATAACTACCACTGACTGAATCGAATTCTGGCTACCCACAAAAATACCCCCAAATGGATGCACATATATTCTGCAAAAGCAATATTATTAATCCTATCAGAAATGGCTCGCTGCACAGACATCCTCATGTCGATCATTCTCAATAGGAGCACTAATTATCTTCATCCAGGGTGAGATGGAGTGCACATGGGGGATATTGTCAGGGCAGCGGCGTGCACACTAATGTAGAGAAAATCTCCAAACCTTTCCAACACCCCTCTGTGGAGCTTATTATGGAAGGCCTGCAAAGCAGCACTGATACAGGTTTTGGGAGACAGAAAATCTTCGAAGAAAGCTTCTGCCTCACCTCACATTGTCAGGCACTGTCTAAATGGACCAGAAAAACAAAATTTGTGCCTACATTTAAAATTACTACACAATCATGTGAAATCTACACCAGATTTACATCGGAGAAACTACATTGCTATTTACTATTTTTTGCTGTTCATGCTTCTTAGCAGATTTCAAGAGCTAGTCCTATTGAAAAGTTCAGAACATTTTATTATTCCAGTGCGTTAGGGCATTTCTTGCTAGCCAAGAGGAAGTAGCACAAACAAACAACTGAATGATACTTTTGGAAAAAGCTGAGTCACAGTTCCATTTCACTATGCAACATACTTTCCTTTGTGTCCTTCCATCTATGGTTTGCTGCAACCTTCGGCTGCCAACAGGTTGACAGTCATGTTCAAAAAACAAACAAATGATGAGTTAAGCAACTCTTGTAATACAGGTAACATGGATTTGAAAACATGATTAGGGGAAAGTTCCAAGTGTAGAAAATATTATTTTTCCTGCTCACTTTGTGTTGTAAGAGCTTCAAAATCTTGGCCTTAGATTATTAATAGTTTAAGAATTCTTAGATTTATTTTACTTTTCAACAGTTAAATTGTTTACCTTTAGCACTATCTTCAGTTTAGACAATTAAAATGAGCGAGTTAGTTTCAATTTTGTTGAAAGACAGTTTCACTGTGTGGTTTTCATATAGTAACACAATGCTGCAAAGGCTGAAGCCACTGGGAGTTTTGCTATTGATTTGACTGGGAGCAGGATTACCCCCACTTTGGGTCCAATTCTGCAAGGTGCCGAAATCATGAAGTTGAGGGCACTCAGCACCTTGCAGAACTATGCCCCTAGTTTATAGCTAAGCAAACTGAATGAAAGAACAGCAGTCACACACTGAGAAAACTGATATTCCACCCATTTCCACACTATCATTTTGTTCTCATTGCAAGGTACAGTATGTATGGAATATTTTCTTTTAATAAAAATTACATCCTCTCTAGAGCTCCGTAGATACCTTTTCTCCAGAGCATAAAATCAGTTTCCAGAAGGGTTGTGTTGCTGTAGTACTGTAGTGTACACACCTGCTACAGAAACAGAAGGGAGTTTTCCATCCCAGTAATTAGAGGCAATAGCCATGTTGAGAGAATAATTCTTCCATTGATGTGGCAATGTCTATACCGGAGTTTAGGTTGGCTTAACTACATCTCGCAGGGGTGTGAATTTTTCATACTCATGCATGACATAGCTAATTCAACTTAAGTTTTAAGGTGCCCTGCGCACGCCCCTAGGTGTAGACCTGGCCTTAGTTGTTTCTTATCTCAGGTCATCCGCTAAAGGGCTGTTTGTTTGTACCCTCTCTGATGTTTGATGAGTGTTGAAATTAAGGTTTCTGGGTGCTATATACCTAAACACTGGAATTTGTTTTATTAAGAATGTGGAGACCCTGTTGTTTTTTAGGTTAGGATGGTTTAAAGCTTCTTTTACGTACAGGCTCATTCTAGTTTTTAATCTAGAGTTTTAAATGCAGCACTTAGCGCTGTACAAGATTCTGTTATGTTCTGTAACTGAATAGCAATTTGCTAAATAAAAATATGGCAATGATACTGAGTACTGTATCTATCATAATATACATTTCCTCAACATAGATATTAGAAATGATTATTTTAAAACTGGTCAGTTAGTTTTCATAGTTCAGCAAATGTATTACAAAAATATATTGTTAACACCCCTTTCATATTTACCTCATTTTATGTTAAATGCGCTGTGAATAGATAATCCCATTTTCTGAGTAAAAACAGATCTTTGTAGCCAATAGCTACTCTAGCTCCTACTGAAATCAGTGGGAACTTCTACTTTAATGGGAGCAGGATAGCCTCCACTAAGAGTGAGATTTTCAAAAGCCCCTACATCACTTAAGTACTTTTGAAAATCCCACCCTGAATCATTAATTTTCACAAAGTAGGGACCTGATCTTATTACCATGGACTTCTATGGGAGCAGGAGCAAGCCCCTAAAGTCCCTTAACAGATGTGAGAAAATATATTTTTTCACCTCAAAATCTATGAATTGACAATAGGTATGAAAAATGAGAGTCATAGCCCTCCCAACACTATCTGTATTTAATCACAGATGTGTTCCTGTTTGTAATACATGCAAAGGGCTGCATTTTCTGTTAGTCTGAAATTAGTGTTTGTGTTTTAAATAGAGTGACAACAATAAAAGTACCTGAAGACCTTGTCAGGCTAACACGGAATTTCCTTGCTTGCACTTTCAAACATTTATAAAGACTTCACAGCAGACAGTGGATACATCAACGTTACAGCACAACTGACTTGCAAAAGGCAGCAGAGGACTATTTAGTACTTGCAACAAAAATTATTAAGACTAGACTGAGTCATAGCAGTTATATAGTGAAAACAGTACTACATATGAATGTTATGTACAGTCTAACATAAGGTTTAAAATACATCTGTGTATAAAAATTTTAAAACCTATATTTGTTCAAGACTATAGAAATATCTTCTGAAGGACTGGCACAATTAATATTTCTAAAAATTTACCGAACAACTAACTACTGGTTAAGCACAGGTGAACACAAACAGGTTTTAGCACAGAGATTAGATTCACTGATTTTCCAGGAAAATATTTACTAAAACTCAACCTTTTAAAACTGTTTTATTACAATATAAATAAATCAGAAAACTAAAAGGTTTCTATTTACAAGCACCTTGTACCTAAGATTCAAGAACAAATCAATACCTGTACGGGGGGCAAATCAAACTATAATAATAAATCTCCCAATCCCATCGAGGATTTGAAGTTAAAGAAAAGAATTATCATAGTAGAGCCCCAGAAGACCCTCTACATACAACAATATAATATAAAAAAAGAAATATACACATTTTAACGTTTAAGTTCACAGAGAAATCACTAGTAAAAAGGACAATTTGTATACCAAAAACTATTAAGAAAAAATAAATCAATTAAATGATTACAAACAAAACAAGAACATTCAAATATAATCTTAAAAAAAGAAGTGATTTCTCATAAGGAGGCAGGCAAAGAAATATATAAGCTTTAAACACTGATATTCACTTTTAAACATGATTTAGAGGCGTGTATTAAACATGTATTTTAGAAGCCAAAGCTCTGGCTTTTGATCACAGATCCATAAATATGAAAAAAAACATCACAAGAGAAAGCTAGCTTTGAACCTGATCCTGAACGAGTGAAGTCAATGTAAGCTTTGCTATTAACTTCAGGGGGCACAGGTTCAAACCCTTTATTAGCAAATCAGCTTTTATCATTATTTACGTTACTTTTGGGTGCGGGGAGAAACAGGACACCTTTACAGGATCACACCTCCTCCCGCACTTCAACCCTCTGCCCCATCCTGGAGTCCCCTCCCGCAGGCAAACTCCCTCCTGGAGCCATCCCCAACACCCCAACCCCCTCTCCTGTCCCAGCCCCCTCCTGCACCCCAAACCCCTCATTCCTGGCCCCAACCCAGAGCCCACACCCCTAGCCGGAGCCCTCACCCCATGTGCCCCAACCCCCTCCCTAACCCGGAGCCCCCTTCTGCACCCCAAACCCACCACAGAGCCCACACCCCCAGCTGGAGCCAGCACTCCAAACCCCTCAGCTCCAGCCCGGAGCCCTCTGTTGCACCTCAAACCTCTCATCCCCAGCCCCACCCCAGAGCCTGCACTCCCAGCCAGAGCTCTCACCCCCTCCAACACCCCAACCCCCTGCTCCAGCCCAGAGCCCCCTCCTGCACCCCAAACTTCTCATCCCCAGCCCAACCCCAGAGCCTGCACCCCCAGCCGGAGTCCTCATGGCCCCACACCCCAACCCCCCGCCCCAGCCCAGAGCCCTCCCCTGTACCCTGAACCTCTCATTTCTGGCCCCACCCAGAGTCCGCAGCCCCGTCCCAGAGCCCATACCCCATCACACTTCAAAACCCTCAGCCCCAACCTGGAGCCCTCTTCCGCACCCCAAACTCCTCATCCCCAGCCCCACACAAGAGCCTGCACCTCCAGCCCTCGCCCCTCCCGCACCCCAACCCCGTACCCCAGCCCGGTGAAAGTGAGTAAGGGTGGGGGCGAGTGAGCAACAGAGGGAGGGGAGATGGAGCAAGCGGGGGTGGGGCCTTGGACAAGGGGTGGGGCAGAGGCAGGGCCTCAGGGCTGGGCAGGGAGCAGGGCAGAGATGTTCGGTTTTGTGTGATTAGAAAGTTGGCAACTCTAAGATATTTTACTTCTGTATTTGGCACTTGTGCGATCACTGCTGAAATACTGTGTCCAGTTCTGGTGTCCACAATTCAAGAAGGATGCTAATAAATTGGAGAGGGTTCAGAGAAGAGGCCCAAGAATGATTATAGGATTAGTTTAAATGCTTTATAGTGACAGACACAAGAAGCTCAATCCATTTAGTCTGACAAAGAGAAGGTTAAGGGGTGACTTGATTTATCGCCTATAAGTACCTACATGGAGAACAGATACTGGATTATGGACTGCAATGAAGCCAAGAAAGGTATAACACCATCCAATGGCTGGGAATTTATGCTAGACAAATTCAGACTGGAAATAAGACATACATTTTTAACAGCAAGGGTAATTAACCATTAGAACAATTTACCAAGGGCCATGGTGGATTCTCCATCACTGGCAACTTTAAAATCAAGAGTGGATGTTTTTCTGAAAGATATGCTCTAGGTATTATTCTGGGGAAGTTCTATGGTCTGTGTTTTACAGATGGTCATACTAGAGGAGCACAATGATCCCTTCTAGCCTTGGAATCTATGCATCTATTAGTGTATATTTTCAAAGTACCTGTGTTGTGCTTGCTGGACATTTAATTAAATGTGTGATCACCAGATCACAGATTTACTTCAAACTGTGTGCACCTTGCAGCTGTGTTCCTGAATGTGCTGTGCCCTATAGATGGTGTGAAACTAGAGCCATCATGGCCCAGCTGGAAGGTAGACAGACCTGTTGAGCTTCTTCTGCTACCATATTTAATGCTGGGATAAGGTTTCAGAGGAGGGATAGGCTGCCCAATTGCAGAAGGGTCTGAATCTAAATAACTATACACAATGAGCAGTTAAGGAAAATAACATGGCTTTCACTTGCTGATAACTTTTTTACACATTTCCCCCAATCTTAACAAAGCATATTCCGGACGACACATAATCCATGTTAAATTTGAAGTTTCTAATCACAACTGTTTGACTTTAGTGCATAAAATCATCTGAAACATTTAATACCTGAAGAAAATAATAAGCCCACATTCGATCAGTCCACCAGCAACATTAGGCCCAAGCAGTACCAGGTTTACAATGGCGTCACAGGTGCCCTAGCACCGGGCCCATGCTCAACAGGAGCCTGTCAGTCGGCTGGGCACTGCATTTCACTTGCGCTGCCAGCCAAGGGGCCACCGCAGGCTGGCTCCTCACCTCTCCAGCCCCTCCTCCATGCTCCTCTTGGCTGTCTGGCCAGCCCAGGTATCCCTGCCCCATCCCGTCCCCTCCACCCACTCGCTCCGCCGCTGGCTGGGCTGGGGAGCTTTTGGGGGTCACATCCCACAGGAGTCTGCCTGCCCCGCTCCCCAGTGTGGCTCTTGCTCTGCCTGCCACCTCCCGGGGCTGAGCCACCTGGGACCAGTGCAGGGGCCAGGTCAGTCTTGGCCAGCATGGCGGGCGCTCGTGTGGGCCCCAGGCAAGAGGGTTCTGAGGGAGCCTGGCCCAGGCAGGCCCCTCCCACTCTGATCCCCCACCAGCCCCAGCTGTGATGCTGGCTCAGCCCAGGCAAGACAAATAGGCCCCACCCAGTGGGCTGGTGAGTGTGGCTGGGGGACAGGCAGGGTGGGGGGAGTGGGTCTCTGGGGGTAGTGGGGGTCTGTGTGAGGTACTCCTGGGCCCCAGGGGGAATTAAAACAGCCCAGGTCCCCATCCTGCAGCATTCTTTGCTCCCCGCTGAAAGTGAAGGAGGAACAAGGGTGTGTGATTGGAATGTTCATGGCATAGTTTGGGGGCATTTCCCACCCAAATAGAGGCGAGGGGTGGGAGCCACATGGCGTGCAAGGTCACGTGCCACTGCCCCCCCGCCCCCACTGTCTGTGAACGCAGAGCTGCTGCGCAGCCCAGCTGGAAAAAGAAGGTGCTGCTCAGCTCCCTGGACTTTGCAGCTGGACACCACCTTCTGGGTCCTAGTGATGGCTGAGCTCCCTTCTGTGTGCTGGGAACCATCCTTCATTTTGTACAACAGTGAGTGCCCATGCGGTAGGGCAGGGCAAGGCAGGGGGAAAGAGGCAGTGGGGAAAGAAGGGGGTGGGATGGGAAGGAGATGGAGCAGTGGGGAAGGGGCATGGGATGGAGAAGAGAAGGGAATGGGGAAGCGGCCGAAACAAGGGCAGGGGAGAAGGAAGTGGGTGGGATGGGGAGGAGATGGAGCAGTGGGAAGCGGCATGGGATGAGGAAGAGAAGGGGATAGGAAAAGTGGGCCCCACCATGTGGATCCCCTTGGCAGCAGCTGGGCCTCCCTTGTTAAGCAGGCCCATCAAACCCTAACCCTGACAAGTCCCACCTCCCCTGCATCTGTACCACCCCGATGAGCCCCCCCAGACACCCTCCCCACTGAGCCCCAACCACCTACACCTAGACCCCCACCCAAATGAATCCAACCTCCCCTGCACCCAGACCTCCCCCGACCCGCTGAGCTCCAACCACTTTCACTTGGTCCCCACTGCAGACTCTCATTGCCCCTGCACCTGGAACCTCCCTGTGCATCCAGATCCTCCACTGAGCTGCCTGCAACCAGACTGCCCCACACAGACCCCTCTTACCCCTCCCCCTCAGAACTCTCTTACCCCCTGCCACAGAACCCTCTTACCCCCATCTGGATCCCCCTACACTAAGTCCCTCTGCACTTGGATCCTCCCTGCCCACATCTGGTGTGCCTGGCACAAAAGGGGCAGGGCCCCAGGGTGTTTCTGTGGCAGGCATGGCCCTTGTGCTGGGTCAGGGTCAGGTTCAGCCTCACTGCCAAGTCCCTGTCCCAGTGGGGCGGGGAAGGCTGCAGGGTATTCTCCCACCTCCCCAGTGGCCTGTGCTCCCCACTGCCATGGTGGAGCTTCCACATTTATTTATTGTAAAAAAAAATTGCAGAATTTTAAAATATTATGCACAGAATTTGATGCAGAATTCCATCAGCAATATGGGGTGCTCTACAGCTATGCAGGGGGACTGTGAAGGGGGTACTGGACAGTAGGGGATCTGTGGGTGGGGGAGCTGGGCAGGGAGTATGGTGTGCAGGGTGCTGTGCAGTTGCGGTGGGAGGTCATCGGGAGGCGACTCTGGGCAGGGGGTGCTGGACATAGTGGGTCCAGGAGCATTGGGTATAGGGATCTGTTGGGGAGGTCTCTAGGCGAGGGGGTGCTGGGCATAAGGGCAGGGCACTGGGCAGGGGGGCAGTGTGGAAGGGCCACTTTGACAGCACAGGGCTGGGCGGGCCAGTGTGCGTATAGCAGTTATGGGTTTGTAAACAGTGCCCTTGTGCTCAGCTGAGTGGGACCACTCCCGCTGTGCTGCACCTCATTGCCCCCAACTGGCCCCTTGCTCTGCGGACCCGCCCCCCATCACATGCCCTATTTCCGCAGTGGGGGCCCACAAATATGTTTGGTGCCGGGCCCACAAAAATTTAATCCGGCCCTGGGCCCAAGTAAACATAAACACACCATTTCAGTGCAAACAAAATAAGACCTGCGGATGTGGAGGAAATGACACAGGAAGTTCCAGAACTGACAGAAAAAACAAGAGTATCAAAGAGCTGGAGCTGCATCAGAAGGGCTTTCGTGGTATTTTTTGGTTTGAAAGTGTTGGAAACCTGGATTGGGGGTGACAGAAGGTTCAAAAGGGAGAATGAAACTATGGGGCTTAATCTTTTTCTGAGCTTTGAAGATCACATTTAATGTAACCCTTCAAGTCATGCACCTGGAAAATAGCAGCGACAACAAAAATAATAATAACAAAAACTTTGCACTCGTATAATTCATTCGATCTCAGGATCTCCAGGTGCTTTACAGATATTAATGATTTAGGCAAGTCACTGAAAGAGCCAGGAAAAGAACCCCATACTCCTCAGTCCTGTACCTCAACACTTAGACCATGGTTCCTTTCCCTTTCTAGAACTTTGGAGGAGGAGGATATAACTAGAAGTAATGAGATAATAATAAAAAAGAACTCATTAGACTGCATACCAGGAAAATGTTGTGCCAGTGAGATCTCAGAATGTGGAATCATCTTGGAAGAGAAGTGAGGGATATCCCTCACTTAAAACATTTAAGACAAAACTAGACAAAGCACTAAAAAGTATACCATACTGTATAGGTATCAATCCTGGACTGACCCCAGGGGATGGACAGGATGATGTAATACGTCTTTCCATCTCTAATTTCTATAATATACTATTTTAAAGCTAATCCCAAAACTATGACTATTAACAATAACCTTTAATTTACAAAAAGAAAAGGAGTACTTGTGGCACCTTAGAGACTAACAAATTTATTTGAGCATAAGCTTTCGTGAGCTACAGCTCACTTCAATCCGATGAAGTGAGCTGTAGCTCACGAAAGGTTATGCTCAAATAAATTTGTTAGTCTCTAAGGTGCCACAAGTACTCCTTTTCTTTTTGCGAATACAGACTAACACAGCTGCTACTCTGAAACATTTAATTTACAGGCACCTATGACAAAGTCTGTAAAAGCTAAGCATTCTGAAATGTGGTTGACATTTAAAAATAAAAGCTTTAAAGGGCTTTCTTTTGACCAATTATGTACCTTCAAAATACAATTCTCTATTGCCAGTTAGAGAAACAAGACTGTAAGAATATGCAAATTGAGCAAATTGATTTGTGAAGCTAATGCACTAGAAGCTGATTCTATGAAAAGTCATGTTTTGGTTAATTCCTTATGGCCCTACAATATGGAGATTTTAGTTCTGCAGGAAACAGAAAAAAACCATACCACTAGGAGTAAAAGTAAAATGAAATACCCAAACCCCTTCTCATCTGACACCCCTTTATCTATTTTAGCTATTTATATGGCTCCCATACCAATAGTAACTGACTACCTCAGAAGCTTTCATGTGTTTACCCTCACAACACTTCTGTGTGGTAGGAAAGCACTATCATCTCCCTCTTTATAGATGGGGAACTGAGGCACAGAAAGAATAAATGACTTATCCAAGTAAGTCTGTGGCAGAATAGAAATTGAACCCAAGTCTCCTAAGTCCCAGGCTTGCACCCTAACCACGACTAGACCATCCTTTCTTCTCTTAGAATAAATAAAGCCCAAGGGTAGTGCCAATTTTGCTTATAATTGCTTAAGGCAGAAGTATCATCACCTTGCCACAACCTATTGAATTAAATAATTGCTTTATCTTTGTCCATGAAGTCATGATGTCTAAGGGCCTTTGGTGATGCACAGAAGATGGAAGGAGACCACTGAATCTTTCCATGAAGAATAAGCCATTGGCTATTGGCTATTGAGTCTATATTTGAATAAGAAGTGCTCAGGTATTATGGTAAACTGTATGCACTAAAGGACATGTAAACCCTACATTATAGTAACTTTCTCACACATCTTTAACATCCAGAGAGTCCCTATATTTACAAAAAGGCTATCATGCCTTTCCTTGAGTCTTGTCTCTGCTCATTTGATTCAAGTATAGGGGGATGAAAACTAACTGGTGTTTGTTCTAAGGTTCAGCAATGAATGTTGTCCCTCACCTTGCATAACCTAATGATCTAATGGGATAATGGTATTCCAGGTGGTCACATTTTGTCTGGAATGAAAAAGCTGAATTGTCAGAACCAGCTTAATGTTCAACTCTAGCTCCTGATATTTGAGCAAGTGGAACTCCTAGTTCTGATCATGAAAGGGAGAAACAGGAGCCAGAAAGAAAAAAATTTCTCTTACTAGAGACAAAGCTTTAATTTACCTTTAAGAAAAGCTCCTATATAAGGGCAGATCAAACAGAAATTAGAAGTGCCACATACAGAAATCTCTCTCCTGGCCAAGTAGCTGGGGGCAGGAAAGCAGCAATTATAATGTGCCAACAAAATAGCAACTCCTCCAGACTGAACTAATTCAGGAATATTACACTTGGAAACAATAACCACTCCTGTCCCTACCTTCAGCCTTATAATTAAAGGAAACGTAGGAGATGAGAAACACAGTTGCCTTTACTTCTTATGCTTGAAAACAAGAGATCCCGTGGAGCCTGAAAACACCTCTCTGTGGGCTGACAGAAAGATTACTCTCTCCCAATCTACTCCAGAGACTCCTTCTAGCCTGTGATTTCTAAGCATGACGCTGCATTATGCTGTCACTAAACCAACCAAATAAGGTAGAGTAATATAAACAAGGAGGCAATAGGTCTAAGGGTTAGAATAGAAAATTGTGAGGCCAGAATTCCTGGATTCAATTACCAGCTTTGCTCCCCGGGGAACCATAGGCAAGTGACTGAACCTCTTACGTGCCTCAGTTTTCAAATCCATACATTGGGTAGGCTAATGCTTATCTACTTGACAGAGGTGTTGAGAGAAATAACTCCTTGAGATCCTTTAATTAAAAGTGCTATCTATATGAGACAGAAACAAACTAAGCATGATGAAATGAGAGTCACTCTTGGTAAATGATCCCCCAACCAAAAATGGCATGACTTTTTCGTTCTACCTTGAATGGCAAATATCCAAGTGTTCATTGCTGCTTTGTCCATAAAGAACCCAGAAACTGTTGCTGAAATAAAAGGAACTTGGTTGTAGGGTTTCTTTTCCTTTTATCATAACTGAATTTCATTCTTTCAAATAAAATCCCACAGAAATTAGGATAAGAATTTTGTAGACTCCCTTGAAGATGCTGGAAGGCAAATAAAAAGTGATGGCATTTAAAGGAGAAGCCTCCCCCTCTTGCGGTAAAATTCTAAATTTAATCAAGTAAAGTTAACTCGGATAACTCATAGACATGACCACAAACAGAATTTAACACCTTCTCAGATTCCCACCAGAAAGAGACTTCCTTTTTAAAAAAAGAAAGAAAACCAATCAAACTGAAAGAAAAAAAAAGATTTCAACAATACCATTTTCTAAGGTTGAAAGGTGAATCTCTGTCCTTTCAAAATGCTTGCAAATACTATTTTACAGATTCATAACACTTCAGTAAGATCTGTCTAGCCCCAGATTATTATCCCCGCTATAGTTTTTAAGTAGCAAAACAGGTTTGAACATACAGAACTTCTCATTGTTAAAAGCTACGTCACTCATTTACCTCCATCCAACAGAAACCTGGGACTGTCTCAGTGTCTATTCATGCTGACATCAGGAATGTGAAATCTTGAGTCTGAACTGATTAAGTCTGTAGAGATTAAAAAGATAACCCCACAGCATTTCAGACCTCCTCAGAAGTTTTGTGTTGTTTCTGCCATTTGGGAGGGTCTTTGTCAAACACTCAAGAGGACTGTGGATCATAGTGATTTGTGGGTGATGATTTGAGGCTGAGGGAAATCTAGACAAAGCTGTGGATCCAAGTAAACAGAAACAGGCCTTATCTACACGAGATGTTTTCCTCTCAAATTTCCCAATGTACCACTACTGGTCTAGCACCCTCTTAGTAGCAGTGGTGGGCACTCTAGTGTGGTCGGTGGTATGGAGGCTACTGGCGTTTTGCACATCTGCCATCCAAGCCTAGGATGTCACAGGGACTAAAATCCTAGCACTAGCTGTACATGGACACTGGGGAGCCCGTGTGAATGCTTGTCTGGGCCTGGCAGGAGGCCAAGGGGCTACTGTGTTGATGCCCTTGAAGTTGGACACCATCTTTGTCAGAGATCTGGAGTGGGTCAGGAGGTCCTGTACCAGCATCTGCAGTGGGGCCCCAAGTCAGTCCGCGCTCTTGTAGGGTTGCCAATTTTGGCTGGACTTCTTCCTGGAGATTTCATCACATGGCATAATCTTTCATTAAAATTTTATCTTTAATTCCTGGAGACTCCAGGACAACCCTGGAAGGTTGGCATCTCTGTCTCAGGGGGATGTCGGCGCTCCGGGTGGGGGGGGAGGCGTCAGAGCTTTTGGGGTGAGGGGATGCCCGTGCTCGGGGGCGGGGGCCTATCGGTGCTCTCGGGATGGGCCCCTGCCTGCATGGCCGCGTGGATGCGCTCGGAGTTGGGGGCCTTGCTGTCCTGGGGCGGGGGGGCGGGCGCGCTGACCCCCCCCTCGGGCTGGGGCCCGTGTCGATGCTCCTGCGGTGGGGAGGGCCCGGGACGATGCTCTTCTTCCCTCCCTACTCCTCAGTGTGTCTCCCTGCGTTGCTAGGTAACCGACAGTCCCTGCTGTAAACAGCTCGAGGCAGCGAGCCGGTGACGCCTCACGCACAGCCCCGCTCAGCTGCTCCCCGCGTTACATCATCCCCCAAGAGACGGCTATAAATAGTTCGGTCTACTGCGCATGTGCACGGGTGTTCGTGGCTGACGGTGAGTTAAGGAGGGCGGTTACCCTTGTGAGTCATTTCCCCCCGCCAGCCCAGTGCCTCCCCCCGCTGCGAAGACTGGAATGGAACATCCCTCGCCGGCCACCGTACTCCGGCGTGGCTCGTAGCTGACCGGCCGTGGCCTGGCCTTGTTCCCCCGCCCTTCCCATGCTATTTTTACTCCTTCGTTTCAGCTCCGCGCTGCTCAGTCAGCCGCCACCCGTCAAGGGCGGAAGGGACGCGATGACGCCATCCGTTTCCAGGAACGATGACTTGTCAACTGGAATGTTCACTGGGGTTTCGATTCCTTAAAGGGGCATTGACCCGTTTTCTTCCCTCTCCCCTTGGTCAAGCCTGAAGGCAGCGTGGTGCGGTGGTTAGAGCAGGGGTGACTGGGAGGCACGGGGACGCAGTTTCTAATGTCAGCGCCACAGGGGCAGCTCTCTTTGCCCCTCCGTGCCTCAGTTTCCCCTGTACAATGAGAACCACATTTACTGGCCCTGTGGTGGGCAGGGTGGCGTGTAATAACCCCTTGGCCATAGCCCCACACTAGAACTTGTGCCAGAAGATGGGGAGGCGGCCAGAGTCAGGGGTGAAACACTGATGTAGTTACACAGTGCTGCGTCTCAGTCCTCGATTTGCCTACAGAGTGGGGGAGAGACAAACCCCCTCCCTCATAGTGGGGTCTTGCTTCCCAAGGCTCCCAGTAACACATCTCCTCCAATCCCACTGCCTCCCTGCTCTAGGTAAGGTATTTATTCAGCCACTAACACCATAGTATGTGAGGGCCTCACTGTCTTAATGTATTTATCCTCACAACACCCTGTTAGGTAGGGAAGTGCTATTATCTCATTTTACAGATGAGGGACTGAGGAACAAGCAGGCTAAGTGACTTGACTAAGGTCACACAGAAAGTCTGTGGCAGAAGCAGGAAATGAGCCAAGGCATCCCAAGTCCTGGGCTAGTGCCTTAACCATCCCACCTTTCCAAACCCTACACTCTCTTGTTTCCCTCCCAGACAACCCCACATTTTCCCATTCTGTCCCCCTTCATTCCCTAACAGACCCAAGTCTTCCTTCTCTGGAAGCATCCCTCTTCTGTTTGCTTCTCCAGCGTCTCCCTGTTCTCCATCTTTTCCAATATCCTTCTGTCTCCCAGATCTCTATGCCCCTCTCAGTCCCACTCTCCGCCATTCAACGTCATCCATCTCCCTTTCTGTACCTTTCCTACATCTCTATTCCATCACTCCAGCTCCCGCCTTCTTTCTGCTACTCCCAGATCCCCTCTCCCCAAGTGCCTTCCCAAGCCTCTGCCTCCTCCCCTCAGTTTTCTCTCCAAGTGTCCCCTAAGTATTTGGCTCCCTCTCCTGGGCTCTGTTCTTTCTCCCCAAGGCTCCTCTACTTAGTACCTGTTCCCTCATCTGCCCAAGATTCCCCCATACTCCTCAGCTCTCCCTCTTCACAGTCCTGCCCTGTAGCTATCCCAAGGTCCCTCCTCCCCAAGGTCCCTATTTGTACCTGACCTCAAGGTCTCTTCAACCGTATTTCTCCTCAGCTTTCTCACCTCCGACCCCTCCTGTTTCCAAAGTCCCTCACTGAGATTAGGGTAATGAGAGATAGTGAAACAGCTAGAGACAACAGACTGAGAAATAGACATGCAGACAGAGAGGGACAGATATATAGTGTGTGAGGCCTAGCTAGATGGAAAGAAAGGGACAGACAGATGATTGATAGAGAATGACGGACCAATGATAGACAGACACAGGTGACAGCTAGATGGACAGACAAACAGATAACACTATTTTTTGTTCAAATACATAATTCCCCTGTCACGTGATACGATTTTATTTATATGTTTAACTGACGGGGGCATCAGGAATTTGTTGTGACCAATTAGATAATACATGAGATGGGCTCAGAGGCTGAGGGCTGTTATGGCTTAATAATATGTAGGAACTGTGACTGCATGAAAACTGTTCTGGTGGTTTCAATACAATCCTGTTTATAAAAAACAATTCTGGGAACACAATAAACATTCAGATAAACGGGTTTGGATAACTGTGAGGGGAAAGACCCAGTAACTCCACCTTCTGCTGTATGTGCTTTGTGCTGGGGGATGTAAATGAGAATTGGTCAAGAGGGAGTTTTGGATTACAGCTGCCTTTTGTGGGCAGTTTGATTTTACATCTTGCTTTTTAATGTAGGGCATGCATCTGGGTGCTATGACCATGGACACATGAAAAAATCATTAAAATAGAGGAGTCCAGGGTAAATTAAGTTTTACATGAATAAACATGGGCCATCTTCATCCCAAATTTCATTCCATGGATGTACTGGGATGATATCAGGGATGTATTTGTTCAGTTTTATTTGTAATCACTCTATTTGGGAGTCTAAACTAGCTAACAGACTGAATTTTATATGAGACTCTCTTCCCCTCTTCCACCTAACTGTGTGTAATGGACAAAAACAAGATGGGTTTAAATAGTTTATTATTAATTGTCATTATTATTATTAATAACCATTTATTTATTTAGAGTAGCTTCTAGAAGCCTCAGTCAGGAATCACAGCCCTATTCTGCTATGTGCTGTACATGTAGATTAGAGACAGTCCCAGCCCTAAAAGCTCTCTATCTAGGTAGCATCCCTTTATGTATATTTGTGTGTGGGCATCTGTGTACGGACTAATTTAAAATTATAAATAAATAAGTAACAAAATATAGACTCTTTTTCTTTTGTAAATTAGTCTATTAAAATGTATTTCATAAATGTTCTTTAGTTGAAAAACAGAAATACCGAATATTCCAAAAAAGTTTCCATTGAGGAAATAATAAATTGGTTCTACTGTGTCAAAGGCTGTAATAAATCAAACAAGAATAATTATAACTCAGAGCTCTGCTAGTTTCAAACTACAAGTATTGTCCATAGTGGGTTATCTTTGATTGGGGGATGTGCTGTGAAATAAAGCCCCTCACTCACTTTAAGGTCGAGATGATGCTGTGGCTTCATATTTAGATCGTGGCTAGTAGATAAATCTAGAATACAATTAGTCACCTATGACATGACTTCATATTTCCATTTAATTTAGTAATGACAGTTGGTTCCAGAGGGGGCAAGTGAGATTTAGTTTATTAACAGAGTTTCTAGGATAAGTGAGCAGAAAGATTTTAAAGGGTTGATCTGAGAAGTCGGGATGTGAAGGGAAAATATTCTGAAAGGGACATAGAGTTTCTTAAGGATTTTAACACAGAGAAATGTAAGTCTTGTCTCATAATTTTCTCAACTAGGGCTGCATACATTAATATACATATATATTTAATATATATTTACAATCAAACAATCTTATACATAATGTTTGTGTGAATTGCTTTTACTAGTGCTTAAAGTATTTTACTAGTGCTGTCATTTCAGCTGTTATCTGTTGTCTAGTTTTTTAGCTCACTAGTTTTATTTTGATTTATTTTAGCACAGTGAGTTCTATTGAAACAATGAAAAGCACCTATGTACTAAGAGTAAAACATGTATTATCTGAAAAAAGTGCATTCATTTATACTCAGATGATAAATTTTGTTCATTATCAGACTGTTAAGGTCTGGTAAATTTGTATAATAATTTATGTTTGAATTTATAAAATCCTGGTTAGACAAATACAAAATAATTAGTAACTGCCTATTGTATGCTACAGAAGAAATTCCACAGTTTAGAGTTGAGATGTCCAGTGTTTCACAAATTTAGAATCCTTTCTTTTTTAATACTGGACCAATCCTGTTCTGACACCTATTAACGGTGTTGTAAGTAAGTCAGAACAGAAGTTGGTGCAGTAACTTAACTTTTCAAGGACTTTCTAGGTCCTGGCAATTGATGGCCCAAAAAATGAGCTAAAATAGTTTAACAGCTGCAAATGATATTTAAAAGATAAGAAATACCCAAAGAAGTAAAATTCATAAGACATTAAAGATGATCAATTTTGAAATTTAATGATTAAAATGTCAAATTGTGTAAGTCAATCATTGCAGGTTAGCTAAATAAGCAATGGCAAAAGTTGTTTATGTTCAACAGATATCTGCCAAGCTGCCCTCATTACTTTTTAATTTTTCTAATAAAGAAAGATCAGGAGATATTTTTCTCTTAATAGTAACTTTATGTTCCAGTGAATCTGAATTTGATGGTCACTCATTCTCCTTTGTGTGTCATTATCATAACTTCACATGACTTCAGTTAAATGAAAGGATTTTTTCCCCTAAACCTCCTGTCTTACCCCTCCCATGCCGGCAGGAGTAGACAGTATTCAGAAACTGGCACCAAGGTGAGGCTCTGATACAAGGAGTTTGCTGTTTCTCTGTGACTCATTTGACATTAACATAATTATGTTACAGAAGTCAAAGTGGTTTTCAAACTATGAGTAATGCACAATACTAGAGAGAGTGTTTACAAGACAGCAAGGCATATCAACTAGCTGAAGTAACCAGCTGCTGATAACTGCTGAAGTAAGTTAGGGAATTAAAAAGTCTTACAGTCAAATTATCCTTCTTTGGAATTCAGAGTCATGTACAGAAATGAGATAGGTAGTGTATTTTGAAAAAGGATCCAGAACCGACATTATACTGTAATCAGGATCAGACTGAGACTGTGGGTAGTTCACACAAGAATTCTTCCCTACATTTCTTCCCACTTGCATATTTATGGAAAAGTCGTGTTCAAATGATAGCACTGATCTTTTCAAGAAGTGACTGTGTACACAGAGTTCATTTCAAAATGCAAGTGACAAGCATCCTGTCAGCAAAGACTAGAGAGGATCAAAAACCAAAAAAAAAATGAGGTCATCCCACAAATACTTTGAGTCTATAGTGAATGTGAATTGACTCAAAGGATGAAAACAGACAACAATAAGATACTTATTTTTAAATAAGTACAAGCTTAGTTCTAGTACAGAAGAGAGTTTTTGCTTTGTAATAAAAATATTTAACTGAAAGGTTTATGATGCTGAGCATATTATGAATAAATACTAAAATGGTGTCTGCTAAATAGATTAAATGTAAGGAAAAATTAAAAAATAGTGGTGCCTACTTCATTCAAATGTAATTCTGTTCTGTTTAAAAAGCTATAGACACCTCATAGAAATGTGAGAAAAAATTATTGAAAAACAATCTTGACGATATTTTTTCTGTTGATTTTTTGTAACTTGGTTTTTATTACAATAGACATTTGAATGAAAGTGGGACACTTGCTGTTTAGAAGTTTATCTATGTTGCCTTGCTGTTTCTCACACAGGGCCTGATTCTGTGAGGTGCTGAGCATCCCTTGAGAAGTGCTGAGCACCGTGAACTTCCTCTGACTTCAACAAGAGTTGAGGGCACTCAGCACCTCCCAGGATTAGCTTATCAAACACAGTTGCTCCTGTGGAGAAGTAAGTTACAGAGGACTGTAACTTACAGTAATCAGCAAACAGCTTTCTTGTAAAAGTGTCTGTAGTAATAAAAAGAGGGAAGGGAGAGCAATACAGGAAATATGTATAGAAGTTTACCGTGAGGCACCAGAGGGTCTCTAAACAATTTTAAAAAATCAGGAACTCCAATCTTCACCTAAGCCACTCACTTCGCTATGAAAAAGCTGCTCAGGACCCAACCAGACACTTAATAGGCTGACATTAATCTCCACTGGCCTCTTGCAAAGATGGAGCAATATCAGAACTGGCAAAAAAAGAAGCATATGGGAAGGAAAAGTTGCAGAAAAAAATACTGCAATGGTGTCATCTGCTGATGATAATATTAACATGTTTCAGGGGACTGAGAGTCTGGATTCCTGGGTTTTCTGTTTCCTGCTCTGCCACTGATATGCTGTGTGGCATTGGGCAAATCACTTCACTTCCATCTGCCTCAATTCCCCATCCCAGGTGTATTGTAAGGTTTATTGTATACATAGCGCATAGAGATCCTTGAATGACAGAAGTGAAAAGCATTATTATCATCATGCATGTACAGCGTCATTTGGTCAAAGAAAATTAAAACATTTCTTTCCAAAGCACAACCCTGCAGTCAGAAACCAACCCTGCTTTGCAGTAAATATATCCAGCAGATTTATAATTATTGATGCATCAAGTGATTTTCACAATTTCTGTACTGTCATTTCATTATGCTACACCACTGCACTGAAATATCAAATGAAACTGTCTTTACATTTTATTTCAGTTGATTAGGGCAAAAAACCCCAATGGAATTACAGAAGCTCACCTATCAAATTGTTAGGAAATGTGTCCCACCCTTAGAATGGCAGGTTACTCTTCTATAGTTAAGATGATGTCAACGCTTTCATTATAATAAAAACTTGTTTAGTTCTATAGTATTATTATAATAGCTCTTCCCAGATCCAACCTTAAGAACAGTGGCTTTTTGAGGCCCAGCTGTCAAGTACTCCTGCGATTAATTCTGAAGAGTTCCTTGCAAGATCCTTCACTTCTAACCCCTGGTTCCTCATACTGTACTTGATTCCAGTGGAATTTCCTTCCTGCTGTAGCTCCTGCTCTAGCTCCAGTACTTTGTTTTATTTCTCTAGAGGTGGCTCTGTGCAGCATCCATCTTGATGGCCTTTCTCTTTCCCATAAAATAATAATATTTAAATCCAAATTCTGCCATGACACATCCTGTGAAAATTCCACATATCTAATTTGTGTTCTTACTTGGGGCTCTTAAAATTGTAAAGCTGTCCCCAAGTCAGCCTTCAAAATAATTTGGAGTAAAGCAGGGCATGTGTGACCAATTGTGATTAACAAAACTAAGCCATTTCAAATAAAGTCCCACCGCTTTTAAATCTTGTGAACTTTGCCGACTTTGTTCTTCTTTCTGTGTGAACTGACTTAGTGAGCAAAATAGTCAGAGACAGTTTTTCGGTGTTAAATGTTGTGAGGATGCTCGAGACCATGGGAGAATGAGTGAACAGATTCACCTGATTTAATTTAATTTTCTGATTGTAACAGTGTGAATTTACAGTTGGAGAATTGTCTACAGAGTGTATAGAGCATACGTAAGATGTCTCTTTTTAATATGCTAAAGTAAACATAAGACATAATTAGGCCTCCAACTTGCAAAAAGTGACTCAAAAAGTTTCCCTGGGATCACTGCATCCATGGACCTGTCCTTGACTGAATGGAATCTGGGCGGGAGGGGAGTACTGTCTTAGTGTCACCATGCTAGCACCTTGGAACCACATGGAAGCTCCTTCACTATAGCTCCATGCAAAAGAAGCTGCACAGGAAGTTGCAAGTATGGTCATTAGGGTCAGACCACAACCAGGGAGGAAGGACAAATGTGTTATGAACATAATTCGTCCCCAGGTAACATGCAGGGAATCCTCAGGGAGACCAAAGATAGTTGCCCTCAGAAAAAGCCCTATCTACAAAATTTGTACTGACAGAGGGGTATGTGATAGCCACAGCAGACACAGGAAGGATTTCTGTATGGTGGGATCTGGCCTTCTGGATTCTGAGAGCTAGGCGTAGTGCAGAGGCATCTGTGTGGAGAGATCTGGTCTCTAGCAAATTCACGGAGACCTACAGATTCTGGAGCTGAACCCCCGACCTGTTCTGTGGGAGGATGGAAAACTCTACAACAGAATGACTTAACTGAACTCTGCAAAGGAACCTCAGAGTTTTCCTTCCTTAATCACCCCCATGGATTTTTCTATGGGGTCAGATGATCCGGCCTAGCTGATGGATCTGAACATATTTTATGTTATGTGGTCTACAGTGAGTTCTGTATTACCATACTCGAGTTGGTTATACTCTAAGTTCTTTGGGGCATGAACTGTCTCTCACTAAGTGTGTGCATGGTGCTTAGCACAATGAGGCCCAAATCTCAGTTACAGGCTGGATGCACTACCATATTACAAAAAAAAAAAAAAAAAAAACAACCAAACAATAAGAATAATTGTGTCCTTGATTTATGCCTTATTGTATGTTTGCTGGAAAATTGATCCTCCAGGAATACACTATATCCATTTGTATATAAATGTTTAAAACTATAAAAAATAAAGTTTCAAAAATATTCTTGGGACAAAGGCTTTATTAGATTCTAATGCATTTTTGTCATTGGTTTAATACAGAACAATTTTTGTATAAACATTTTCAAGCTGTTTGGTCAAATCGCTTTGAATTTTGAAAAATTAGATGTTAAATTGAGTGATATATTCAGGCCTAATTCTGCAAACACTTAGGCATATGCTTCATTCTGAGCTCATGAATAGTAACTTTGGAACCACTGAGATTACTCACATGATTAAAGTTAAGCACATGTCTAAGTGTTTGCAGGGTCAGGATGTTAAAGTTTAGAATGCTATCACCTTCTATGAACAGTAAAAATATTAAAGAAATTCACAAGTTTTATGTGAATCACTATTTATTTTAAAGGACCCATTGTAGTTTGACGGATAAACTGTCACATAAAGTATGTGTCTTATCAAATTAAACATAGTGCAATATTCAGATAATGAGATTGCTCAAGTGGCTGAACCTTCTAGTAAAAGAGAGATATCTCTATGCAACAGGGGAAAACTGCTTGTCATTATTTGGAAGAAGGCTTGATTTGGCCTGATCCAAAGCCCACTGAACACAGAGGGAGTTTTTCCATTGACTTCAATGGGCGTTGGAACTGACTCGAAAAGAGTACCAGTTGCCTATGCATGGTACATCACCAAAAGTATCGCCCTAGTAATTTCATTTGCAGATAAGGGAGAGGAAGCACTGACCTGGGAGTCACAAACTTGCTGCAGGACCTTGGGCATGTCACATAATCTCTCTGTGCCTCAGCTTCTCTATCTACAAAGGGGTAATACCTTTCTTACAAAGGTGTTGTGAGTCTTAATTCATCAATATTTATAAAGTGCTTTGAGAGCTTTGGATGGTAGGTGCTAAAGAAGTGCAAAAGTGTTCTAATATACAAACACAACAAAGTTCAACTCAGATGGAGAATTTTCATCCATCCCAATGCCGGAAGGATGGGAAGATGTTTCTCCACAATGAGCTGTTATCAACTAGTAAAGTCCAAGAGAAGATTAACATTATTTGTATTCTTATTGCTTTATGTATGTAATGCTATAAATGTTCATGTTGCTTGACAGATACATAAAAGACAGTTGTCCTGAAAACTTACAATCTAGATCCTAATTCTGTGACACAACCCACAAATGAGACTCCTCATGAGTGTGGGTGTCCGTCCTAGTGGATCACATGGCAGGTGGTTGAAATATAACTTTTTGAGAGATGTTCACACATTCAAGCAGGGTAAGGAAGAGGAAATGTAAAATGGGGATCCTACAGGAATAAGATCATATAGTTGCTTTGATAGGCTGTAGTCTATGTTTCATAGAGATTCTGGCCTTTTTTTGTTTTTTTTTACATATTAATCAAATTGTTATGCTAATATTAAATCTGATGTTTCCAGAAAGATTCAAAATTAAATGGAATGTTATACTTCAAAAGACCTAAATCCTTTGTTTAATGGGCAGTTACCAAATCATCCTCCTGAGCCATGAGACAAGAGATTTTGAAAAGAACAGTTTCTCTACTCTCCTTTTCTGTTTGCCAGCCTCTTCCCAGGATTCTACATGTTCTCTATACTTCAAATAGGTCTCTAGGAAGGTCCCTATCCAGAACTGAGAAGCAGGGTCTTTGCAAACATTTCCAGTTTGTAAAAAAAAAAATCTGTCAACATTTTCATAAAAGAAAAAAATGTATAAAGGTTAAACTTTGAGGTGCTTTTAGTACTATGTATTAACCCCCTACACAGGAAATGTCTATTTTCTTATCAAACTGCACTACAAATTAGGACCCAATCCTGCAAATATTTACTACCTGGTATGGTACTTAGCCCTGGTCTACACTAGGAGTTGAGGTCGAATTTAGCAGCATTAAATCGATTTAGCCCTGCACCCTTCCACACAACGAAGCCCTTTTTTTCGACTTAAAGGGCTCTTAAAATCGATTTCCTTACTCCACCCCCGACAAGGGGATTAGCGCTGAAATCGGCCTTGCTGGGTCAAATTTGGGGTACTGTGGACGCAATTAGATGGTATTGGCCTCCGGGAGCTATCCCAGAGTGCTCCATTGTGACCACTCTGGACAGGACTCTCATAGAATCATAGAATCATAGAATATCAGGGTTGGAAGGGACCCCAGAAGGTCATCTAGTCCAACCCCCTGCTCAAAGCAGGACCAAGTCCCAGTTAAATCATCCCAGCCAGGGCTTTGTCAAGCCTGACCTTAAAAAAAACTCAGAGGTGACCGCTCTGGACAGCACTCTCAACTCAGATGCACTGGCCAGGTAGACAGGAAAAGGCCCGCGAACTTTTGAATTTCAATTTCCTGTTTGGCCAGCGTGGCAAGCTGCAGGTGACCATGCAGAGCTCATCAGCAGAGGTGACCATGATGGAGTCCCAGAATCGCAAAAGAGCTCCAGCATGGACCGAACAGGAGGTACGGGATCTGATCGCTGTATGGGGAGAGGAATCCGTGCTATCAGAACTCCGTTCCAGTTTTCGAAATGCCAAAACATTTGTCAAAATCTCCCAGGGCATGAAGGACAGAGGCCATAACAGGAACCCGAAGCAGTGCCACGTGAAACTTAAGGAGCTGAGGCAAGCCTACCAGAAAACCAGAGAGGCGAACGGAAGCTCCGGGTCAGAGCCCCAAACATGCTGCTTCTATGATGAGCTGCATGCCATTTTACGGGGTTCAGCCACCACTACCCAGCTGTGTTGTTTGACTCCTTCAATGGAGATGGAGGCAACACGGAAGCAGGATTTGGGGACGAGGAAGATGATGATGATGAGGTTGTAGATAGCTCAAAGCAAGCAAGCGGAGAAACCATTTTTCCCGACAGCCAGGAACTGTTTCTCACCCTGGACCTGGAGCTAGTACCCCCCGAACCCAACCAAGGCTGTCTCCCGGACCCGCCAGGCAGAGAAGGGACCTCTGGTGAGTGTACCTTTTAAAATACTGTACATGGTTTAAAAGCAAGCATGTTTAATGATTAATTTGCCCTGGTATTCGTGGCTCTCCTGGATATACTCCCAAAGCCTTTGCTAAAGGTTTCTTGGGAGGGCAGCCTTATTCCATCCACCATGGTAGGACACTTTACCACTCCAGGCCAGTAGCACGTACTCGGGAATCATTGTAGAACAAAGCATTGCAGTGTATGTTTGCTGGCGTTCAAACAACATCCGTTCTTTATCTCTCTGTGTTATCCTCAGGAGAGTGATATCATTCATGGTCACCTGGTTGAAATGGGGTGCTTTTCTTAAGGGGACACTCAGAGGTGCCCGTTCCTGCTGGGCTGTTTGCCTGTGGCTGAACAGAAATGTTCCCCACTGTTAGCCACAGGGAGGGGGAATGGGGGAGGGGCTAGCCACACGCTGGGGGGAGGCAAAATGCGACCTTGTAACGAAAGCACATGTGCTACGTATGTAATGTTAACAGCAAGGTTTACCGTGAAAGAGTGTACCCATTGTTCTATAAAATGTGTCTTTTTAAATACCACTGTCCCTTTTTTTTTCTCCACCAGCTGCATGTGTTTCAAGGATCACAGGATCTTCTCCTTCCCAGAGGCTAGCGAAGATTAGAAGGCGAAAAAAACGCACACGTGATGAAATGTTCTCTGAGCTCATGCTGTCCTCCCACACTGTCAGAGCACAGACGAATGCGTGGTGGCAGACAATGTCAGAGTGCAGGAAAGCACAAAATGACCGGGAGGAGAGGTGACAGGCTGAAGAGAGTAAGTGGCGGGCTGAAGAGAGGGCTGAAGCTGAAAGGTGGTGGCAGCGTGATGAGAGGAGGCAGGATTCAACACTGAGGCTGCTGGAGGATCAAACCAATATGCTCCAGCGTATGGTTGACCTGCAGGAAAGGCAGCAGGAGCACAGACCACCACTACAGCCCCTGTGTAACCAACCACCCTCCTCCCCAAGTTCCATTGCCTCCTCACCCAGACGCCCAAGAATCCTCCACCCCAGAGGATTGCCCAAGCAACAGAAGGCTGGCATTCAATAAGTTTTAAAGTTTTAAACTTTTAAAGTGCTGTGTGGCCTTGTCCTTCCCTCCTCCACCACCCCTCCTGGTGCTTCTCTCCTCCACCACCCCTCCTGGGCTACCTTGGTAGTTATCCCCCTATTTTGTGTGATGAATGAATAAAGAATGCATGAATGTGAAGCAACAATGACTTTATTGCCTCTGCAAGCAATGATCGAAGGGAGGAGGGGAGGGTGGTTAGCTTACAGGGAAGTAGAGTGAACCAAGGGGCGGGGGGTTTCATCAAGGAGAAACAAACAGAACTTTCACACCATAGCCTGGCCAGTCATGAAACTGGTTTTCAAAGCTTCTCTGATGTGCACTGTGCCCTTCTGTGCTCTTCTAACCGCCCTGGTGTCTGGCTGTGCGTAACCAGCAGCCAGGTGATTTGGCTCAACCTCCCACCCCGCCATAAACGTCTCCCCCTTACTCTCACAGATATTGTGGAGCGCATAGCAAGCAGCAATAACAGTGGGAATATTGGTTTCACTGAGGTCTAACCGAGTCAGTAAACTGCACCAGCGCGCTTTTAAACGTCCAAATGCACATTCTACCACCATTCTGCACTTGCTCAGCCTGTAGTTGAAGAGCTCCTGACTACTGTCCAGGCTGCCTGTGTATGGCTTCATGAGCCATGGCATTAAGGGGTAGGTTGGGTCCCCAAGGATAATTATAGGCATTTCAACATCCCCAGTGGTTATTTTCTGGTCTGGGAATAAAGTCCCTTCCTGCAGCTTTTGAAACAGACCAGAGTTCCTGAAGATGCGAGCGTCATGTACCTTTCCCGGCCATCCCATGTTGATGTTGGTGAAACGTCCCTTGTGATCCACCCGTGCTTGCAGCACTATTGAAAAGTACTCCTTGCAGTTTATGTACTCGCCGGCTTGGTGCTCCGGTGCCAAGATAGGGATCTGGGTTCCGTCTATGGCCCCACCACAGTTAGGGAATCCCGTTGCAGCAAAGCCATCCATTACGACCTCCCAGGGTCACTACCCTTGATATCAGCAGATCTTTGATTGCGTTGGCTACTTGCATCACAGCAGCCCCCACAGTAGATTTGCCCACTCCAAATTGATTCCCGACTGACTGGTAGCTGTCTGGCGTTGCAAGCTTCCACAGGTCTATTGCTACTCGCTTCTCAACTGTGAGGGCTGCTCTCATCTTGGTATTCTTGCGCCTCAGGGCAAGGGAAAGCAAGTCACAAAGTTCCATGAAAGTGCCCTTACGCATGCGAAAGTTTCGCAGCCACTGGGAATCGTTCCAGACCTGCAACACTACGCGGTCCCACCAGTCTGTGCTTGTTTCCTGAGCCCAGAATCGGCGTTCCACAGCATGAACCTGCCCCATTAGCACCATGATGCCCACATTGCCAGGGCCCGTGCTTTGAGAGAAGTCTGTGTCCATGTCCTCATCACTCTTGTCACCGCGCTGACGTCGCCTACTCACCCGGTATCGCTTTGCCAGGTTCTGGTGCTGCATATACTGCTGGATAATGCGTGTGGTGTTTAATGTGCTCCTAATTGCCAAAATGATCTGAGCAGGCTCCATGCTTGCCGTGATATGGCGTCTGCACAGAAAAAAGGCGTGGAATGATTGTCTGCCGTTGCCCTGATGGAGGGAGGGGCGACTGACAACATGGCTTACAGGGTTGGCTTACAGGGAATTAAAATCAACAAAGGGGGTGGCTTTGCGAGAAACTGACTGGCCCCCTCAAGGATAGAACTCAAAACCTCAAGGACAGAACTCAAAACTGGGTTTAGCAGGCTGTTGATTTCACAGAGGTAGGGAGGGAGGAGAAAATGAATACAAAACAAATCTGGTCTATTTCTTGTTTTGAGCCACTTCATCTATCTTTATACATCTTCCTGGCAGCAAACTGTGCAGTACGACTGCTAGCCATCGTCAACACCTGGATGCTCGGCAGAAGACGGTTCAGTATGACTACTGGCCATCATCTTCTGCTAGCTGCAAATTAAAAGACAGTGCGGGACTGAATCGCCACGAGACGAAACAAGGGAAATGACCTGGCTGAGTCACTCCCATGTTTGCCCAGGCGCCCGGTTAAAAGAGCACCCATGACTACGTCGATGACGGCTACCAGTCATACTGCACTGTCTGCTGCCAAAAGGCGATAAACTGCTGCTGTGTAGCAATGCAGTACCACGTCTGCCAGCACCCAGGAGACATACGGTGACGGTTAGCTGAGTGGGCTCCATGCTTGCCGTGGTATGGCGTCTGCACAGGTAACTCAAGAAAAAAGGCGCAAAACGATTGTCTGTCCTTGCTTTCACGGAGGAAGGGAGGGAACGGGGGCCTGACAATATGTACCCAGAACCACCCGTGACAATGTTTTAGCCCCATCAGGCATTGGGATCTTTTTTCCTGAGTTACCTGTGCAGACGCCATACCACGGCAAGCATGGAGCCCGCTCAGGTAACCATCACCGTATGTCTCCTGGGTGCTGGCAGACGTGGTACGGCATTGCTACACAGTAGCAGCAACCCATTGCCTTGTGGCAGCAGACGGTGCAATACGACTGGTCGCTGTCATTGTCATGTCCGAGGTGCTCCTGGCCACGTCGGCTGGGAGCGCCTGGACAGACATGGGCGCAGGGACTAAATTTGGAGTGACCTGACCAGGTCATTCTCTTTAGTCCTGCAGTCAGTCCTATTGAACCATCTTATGGTGAGCAGGCAGGCGATACGGATTGCTAGCAGTCGTACTGTACCATCTTCTGCCAGGCAGGCAAGAGATGAGGATGGCTAGCAGTCGTATTGTACCATCTTCTGCCGGGCAGGCAAGAGATGAGGATGGCTAGCAGTCGTATTGCATCATCTTCTGCCGGGCAGCCATGAGATGTGGATGGCATGCAGTCCTTCTGCACCGTCTGCTGCCAGCCAAAGATGTAAAAGATAGATGGAGTGGATCAAAACAAGAAATAGACCAGATTTGTTTTGTACTCATTTGCTTCCCCCCCCCACCACCGTCTAGGGGACTCATTCCTCTAGGTCACACTGCAGTCACTCACAGAGAAGGTGCAGCGAAGTAAATCTAGCCATGTATCAATCAGAGGCCAGACTAACCTCCTTGTTCCACTAAGAACAATAACTTAGGTGCACCATTTCTTATTGGAACCCTCCGTGAAGTCCTGCCTGAAATACTCCTTGATGTAAAGCCACCCCCTTTGTTGATTTTAGCTCCCTGAAGCCAACCCTGTAAGCCGTGTCATCAGTCGCCCCTCCCTCCGTCAGAGCAACGGCAGACAATCGTTCCACACCTTTTTTCTGTGCGGATGCCATACCAAGGCAAGCATGGAGGCCGCTCAGCTCACTTTGGCAATTAGGAGCACAGTAAACACCACACGCATTATCCAGCAGTATATGCAGCACCAGAACCTGGCAGAGTGATACCGGGCGAGGAGGCAACATCAGCGCGGTCACGTGAGTGATCAGGACATGGACACAGATTTCTCTGAAAGAATGGGCCCTGCCAATGCATGCATCATGGTGCTAATGGGGCAGGTTCATGCTGTGGAACGCCGATTCTGGGCTCGGGAAACAAGCACAGACTGGTGGGACCACGTAGTGTTGCAGATCTGGGACGATTCCCAGTGGCTGCGAAACTTTCGCATGCGTAAGGGCACTTTCATGGAACTTTGTGACTTGCTTTCCCCTGCCCTGAAGCGCATGAATACCAAGATGAGAGCAGCCCTCACAGTTGAGAAGCGAGTGGCGATAGCCCTGTGGAAGCTTGCAATGCCAGACAAGTACCGGTCAGTTGGGAATCAATTTGGAGTGGGCAAATCTACTGTGGGGGCTGCTGTGATGCAAGTAGCCAACGCAATCAAAGATCTGCTGGTATCAAGGGTAGTGACCCTGGGAAATGTGCAGGTCATAGTGGATGGCTTTGCTGCAATGGGATTCCCTAACTGTGGTGGGGCCATAGACGGAACCCATATCCCTATCTTGGCACCGGAGCACCAAGCCGGCGAGTACATAAACCACAAGGGGTACTTTTCATTAGTGCTGCAAGCTCTGGTGGATCACAAGGGACGTTTCACCAACATCAACGTGGGATGGCCGGGAAAGGTACATGACACTCGCATCTTCAGGAACTCAGGTCTGTTTCAAAAGCTGCAGGAAGGGACTTTATTCCCAGACCAGAAAATAACTGTTGGAGACGTTGAAATGTCTATATGTATCCTTGGGGACCCAGCCTACCCCTTAATGCCATGGCTCATGAAGCCGTACACAGGCAGCCTGGACAGCAGTCAGGAGCCGTTCAACTACAGGCTGAGCAAGTGCAGAATGGTGGTAGAATGTGCATTTGGACATTTAAAAGCGCGCTGGTGCAGTTTACTGACTCGCTTAGACCACAGCGAAACCAATATTCCCACTGTTATTACTGCTTGCTGTGTGCTCCACAATATCTGTGAGAGTAAGGGGGAGACGTTTATGGCGGGGTGGGAGGTGGAGGCAAATTGCCTGGCTGCTGGTTACGCGCAGCCAGACACCAGGGCGGTTAGAAGAGCACAGGAGGGCGTGGCACGCATCAGAGAAGCTTTGAAAACCAGCTTCATGACTGTCCAGGCTACGGTGTGAAAGTTCTCTTTGTTTCTCCTTGATGAAACCCCCCGCCCCTTGGTTCACTCTACTTCCCTGTAAGCTAACCACCCTCCCCTCCTCCCTTTGATCATTGCTTGCAGAGGCAATAAAGTCATTGTTGCTTCACATTCATGCATTCTTTATTCATTCATCACACAAATAGGGGGATGACTACCAAGGTAGCCCAGGAGGGGTGGTGGAGGAGGGAAGGAAAATGCCACACAGCACTTTAGAAGTTTACAACTTTAAAATTTATTGAATGCCAGCCTTCTTTTTTTTGGGCAATCCTCTGTGGCGGAGTGGCTGGTTGGCCGGTGGCCCCCCCACCGCGTTCTTGGGCGTCTGGGTGTGGAGGCTATGGAACTTGGGGAGGAGGGCGGTTGGTTACACAGGGGCTGTAGTGGCAGTCTGTGCTCCAGCTGCCTTTGCTGCAGCTCAGCCATACACTGGAGCATACTGGTTTGGTCCTCCAGCAGCCTCAGCAGTGAATCCTACCTCCTCTCATCACGCTGCCGCCACATTTGAGCTTCAGCCCTGTCTTCAGCCCGCCACTTACTCTCTTCAGCCCGCCACTTACTCTCTTAAGCCCGCCACCTCTCCTCCCGGTCATTTTGTGCTTTCCTGCACTCTGACATTATTTGCCTCCACACATTCGTCTGTGCTCTGTCAGTGTGGGAGGACAGCATGAGCTCAGAGAACATTTCATCACAAGTGCGTTTTTTTTTCTTTCTAATCTTCACTAGCCTCTGGGAAAGAGAAGATCCTGTGATCATTGAAACACATGCAGCTGGTGGAGAAAAAAAAAGGGACAGCGGTATTTAAAAAGACACATTTTATAAAACAGTGGCTACACTCTTTCAGGGTAAACCTTGCTGTTAACATTACATACATAGCACATGTGCTTTCGTTACAAGGTCGCATTTTGCCTCCCCCCACCGCGTGGCTACCCCCTCAACCTTCCCCCAGCCCCGTGGCTAACAGCGGGGAACATTTCTGTTCAGCCACAGGCAAACAGCCCAGCAGGAATGGGCACCTCTGAGTGTCCCCTTAAGAAAAGCACCCTATTTCAATCAGGTGACCAAGAATGATATCTCACTCTCCTGAGGATAACACAGAGAGATAAAGAACGGATGTTGTTTGAACGCCAGCAAACATACACTGCAATGCTTTGTTCTACAATGATTCCCGAGTACATATTACTGGCCTGGAGTGGTAAAGTGTCCTACCATGAAGGACGCAATAAGGCTGCCCTCCCCAGAAACCTTTTGCAAAGGCTTTAGGAGTACATCCAGGAGAGCCGCGAATGCCAGGGCAAAGTAATCCTTTCACATGCTTGCTTTTAAACCATGTATAGTATTTTAAAAGGTACACTCACCGGAGGTCCCTTCTCTGCCTGCCGGGTCCAGGAGGCAGCCTTGGGTGGGTTCGGGGGGTACTGGCTCCAGGTCCAGGGTGAGAAACAGTTCCTGGCTGTCGGGAAAAGCGGTTTCTCTGCTTGCTTGCTGTGAGCTATTTACAACCTCATCATCATCATCTTCTTCGTCCCCAAAACCTGCTTCCGTGTTGCCTCCATCTCCGTTGAAGGAGTCAAACAACACGGCTGGGGTAGTGGTGCCTGAACCCCCTAAAATGGCATGCAGCTCATCACAGAAGCGGCATGTTTGGGGCTCTGACCCGGAGCGGCCATTCGCCTCTCTGGTTTTCTGGTAGGCTTGCCTCAGCTCCTTAAGTTTCATGCGGCACTGGTTCGGGTCCCTGTTATGGCCTCTGTCCTTCATGCCCTGGGAGATTTTGACAAAGGTTTTGGCATTTCGAAAACTGGAACAGAGTTCTGATAGCACGGATTCCTCTCCCCATACAGCGATCAGATCCCGTACCTCCTGTTCGGTCCATGCTGGAGCTCTTTTGCGATTCTGGGACTCCATCATGGTCACCTCTGCTAATGAGCTCTGTATGGTCACCTGCAGCTTGCCATGCTGGCCAAACAGGAAATGAGATTCAAAAGTTCGTGGGCCTTTTCCTGTCTACCTGGCCAGTGCATCTGAGTTGAGAGTGCTGTCCAGAGCGGTCACAATGGAGCACTCTGCGATAGCTCCCGGAGGCCAATACTGTCGAATTGTGTCCACAGTACCCCAAATTCGACCCGGCAAGGCCGATTTAAGCGCTAATCCACTTGTCAGGGGTGGAGTAAGGAAATCAATTTTAAGAGCCCTTTAAGTCGAAATAAAGGGCTTCATCGTGTGGACGGGTGCAGATTTACATCGATTTAACGCTGCTAAATTCGACCTAAAGTCCTAGTGTAGACCAGGGCACAGCTAGATTAATGGAAGAATGCTTCTGTCAATTTTGTTACCAGTGCTTGGGGAGGCAGAGTTCCTACAGAGATGGTAAAACCCCTTCCATTGCTGTAGTCTGCATTTACATTATGGGGTTACAGTGGCATAGCCACAGAACCATAGCTATGCCTTTATAGTGCCTGTAGTGTAGACATGGCCTAAAATAGGTGGCCAATGTTAGATTCATAAGGTATGTCTTCCCTGTAAAAGAAGGTGCGTTCTTACTTTGGGTGAGCTAACTTGAGTTAGTTAACTAGATGTAGCAGCTGGCTTTTACCTTTTAAAGTTTAGTTGGCTTTTAACTTGGGTTAGCAACCTGGGGTTCATAACCTGAATTAAAAGCTGAGTTGCAGTGCCTTCACTGCTATTTTAACCCATTAAGTAACCCAAATTGAGAACACACTTTTTTTCTGAAGCAAAGACATACCCATAGATTTTAAGGTCAGACGGGATCATTAGATCACCTAGTCTGACCTCCTGAATGTCACAGACATTGCATGTCACCAAGTCCCCTCTGTATCTAGCTCAGTTAGGTGAGCAAATGAAGTGGTGAAGGGCAAATAAGGACTTGAACTGGAGTAGTACCAGGGGAGTCACTCATTAACACTTCCCCAATTTTTGTAAGCAGTCTATTGGGGTGGGCACTTGTCAAAATAAATCTGAATTAATAAATGAATAATGGAGAAAAGATCAAAACTCATGCACGTTTTTGTTGTGCATTCTATAGGTATTCACTCAAACCCTGAGTACAACAGAAGAATTCATATTTATTTTGTGATCATTGGGGTATCTCCTAGCTTATTTTTCCTGGAGTGGGGGGAAAATAGCATCATAGGGGACTGTGGAGGGCTGATGTGGTTCGGCCACACTGGGGGAAGGTGACTGCTGAGCAGGTGCCCAGAGGGACTCCACATCGTCTGTGCACAGCAGAACTGGTCTCCGTGCCCTCTCCACAACAGCCCAGACCTGAGGGGAGAGGGTTAGGGTTAGCGACAGGCTGGAGTAGGAGCACTCATATTTTTTATGCTGACTCAGGTCTCCTGTCTGTCCATGACTATATGCATACAGTGGCTATAAACACCTGCCTAGGATGAGGTACCAGGAATACAGACCCAGCTCCAGTTTAGAAGCTGGAATAGTGGCTATGGTGGGGCTGTTTGGCTGCTTCATGTCCTGCCTGCAGATAGGCAAAGTTCTTATGAACTTACCCTTGGTCCTCATATGGGATAAGGCTGCTCAAAATTAATGTGAGACCTGGAGCAGCTTTATGATCCAATGGGCTAACACAGAAGCACAGTCTAGAGCAGCAGCCAGGCCATCAGGACTTATTCCTTTATAGATCTTCTCTAAGGAGACATTCAGCTCTCTCAGAGTTCCCATATTTTGTTGCTGACACAGATCTCCCAAATCATGGCTAGGCTGTTGCATCAGCTCATGAAGCCTTTTACTAGCTACACCTTTTTATAGATGAATTCTGTCAGTGCATACTGCTTAAATTCCATGCCTGTGGCAGCCATTTTCAGGCCTCACTATAGCAGTGTTCCGGAGGGTCAATGGGAAACTTATAAAGTAAGGGAAGGGTGGTGTAAAAGTTCCTGAAGATGTCAATATTCTATCTATGGTTCCAATTCAAAAGTTCCACTGTGCGTGAGGACTGCAGGCTCAGCCCTAGAGCTGTATTTAAGAAAAACAGAAGGCCCGATCCATTTGTCATTGAAATCAATGGGAGATCTGTTGTTGACCTCAGTAGGAGCAGGATTGGGCCTGTGACGCTGCTTTTACAATTCCTTTCATACAGGTATATATGATGCATATTTTTAAAAAAGATTATAACCATATATTCAGGCTGGTGATTAAAGCCCTCAATCTGCAAACACTAGGGCACGTGCATGGCTATTTTAAGGATCAGGGTATAAATGAAATAAACATTAAAAAAGAAATTACAGTGACCTACAATACTGTAAAACCACAAACAATCTCAATACATATTTCACCCAGGCAAAACAAAACAAAATAGGATGCATTTTATGCTTACTATGAATGTTCTCGTCTTTTCAAATACATTGGGCCCAACTCATTGCTGACATACAACTTGATTTCGAGAGGATTGCACAGAACATAAGGGAAATTGTTTAGAGAAGTTAACATCTAAACACCCCTTTTTGAACAGGGGGCAAATCAACTATAAATATGACCCATCAAATACATATTTGACTGTTAATTTGTAAATGTCCTTAAATGTCCTTTGCTTCAAACTCATGCTTAAAAAAAAAATTAGCAGCTAAAAAATCAGGGGCCAGATCTTCGGCTGGTGGGTATCAGTGTAGTTTCATTGAAATCGGTGGAGCTGTGCCAATTTACACTAGCTGGTCTCTAGTCTCTGGTAATTTGGCACATCTCTAGTGTCTGCTATAAATACCAAAAAGTTGATTTTTATATGGTTGGAAAAGTCATATAATTGTAAGAGTAATGTTAGAAGTCGGGACCACCAAAGCCAGGAAGTGTCAAGTTGAGCCCCTCCATTCTCAAACAAGCAAAGAGTCCTTTCTCAAGCAAAACTCCCATTAAAACACTGACCATAACACTATAAATTAAGAATGGAATGCCGTGAATTTCCTGGCATTTAACTGTGCTATAACCCTGATGTAATTTCAATGTATATTTAACTAAACGTTTTACAATTTCTCTGATGCAAGGATCATACATCTTGGCCTACACTTAGGCAACCCTCTGTCTAAATGCTCTTGTGTTTGTAATGAAAAGATTTTCTTCTCCTTGAAAGTTGTTTAGCATGGCAAACATCTGCCATACTTAAAATGGGATACTGTTCCATGTTTTACTTTGATCAGCTTTCACGCATGGGAAAATTGCTAAATATAAGTATGTTGGATCTAAACTTTTTTTTATTAGAAACAGAACTTAAAGAGAAAAAGTGGGAATGTGGGTAAACATGCAGCTGCACAGAACTGAATTCTGGAACAGAACCATAGATTTAAAACCTCACAGTAAAGTCAGTGTGAGATCTGCAAAACAGTTCCAAGAGGCCCTTCAAATTAATAGTTTATGTTTTATACATTTTCTTTCTCACATTTGGTGTTCAACTGTAAATTACAATACAATTTCTAAATTTATGGATTACATAATGCCCTCTCTCCATGAGGGAGTGCTCGCACACTTAGAAGAGAGCAGTTTTAGCCCTGAGTATACTTAGTGTCATTGATACAAAAAGTGTCACCAAAAAACCTTCAGTGTTTACATGCAAAAGCAAATAAATTATGGAAGTCACAATATGTTATTCTGATTAATTATCCTTCAGGCTATATGGGCTCAACCCTGCAAAATTATCCAAGGCAAATGTCACATTGAACTTCATAGGAGTTGTGTCTGAGTAAGAACTCCAGAACTGGTTCTTAAACCTTTTCTTTCTTTCTTTTTGCTTCATGGAGGGGAGAAAAGTATCTACTCTGCCTATCTGTCTAAACATATACAAGAGGTAACCTTTACTAGGCAGCCTTCTGTCTTGAGAAACCACCTCCAGAGTACTCTCAAATGCAGTGACTAAAATTCTGGTCCGCCTTTATTAGAAGATTACCTCTGTTAAGCAATATTTTTTAAATTTTTGCTGATCACTTGAGCAGTAGCTTAAGACAGAATTTTACTGTCTGTGATCTGCATACATTATAAGTTCCTAATGGTCAACTGGAGCACTGATAAAACAGTATTATGAACTTATGAGTAAGGATCATAGACAGTTTATATAAACAGACAAATAGGTTAGAAAACCAGCCAGCTCGCTCCACTTCTCAGCAAAGATTTAATAGCTTACTGCTACAGTAAAGTTTCAGGTAACTGAGAATGCCTTATTTTTACAAAACGTACTACCATACATTTGTTGATCTACTGTAAGAGCCTGAGTCTGCTCCCAATGAAGACAGTGGAATTAAAAATAATTAATAATATAATTAAAACTAAGCTTGACAAAACAAGCAAAGCCTATCTTGTGTGGCAGTTGCCTTAATTAATTTCTTCGTTTTCTTCATTTACTTATTAATGTGCAAAATCCAGTCATAAGCAGTAGCTCTCCCAGTCAACAGAGGAAATTAAAGAAGTTCCTCTGTCATTACTTTTGGCTTAGGTCTATTTCTACTTCCATGGGGGCAATCCTTGTTTGCTGCAAGGGGAGTTCCACCCACATAAGTAGCACAGAACTGGGCCATTTATTTTTTATATTTTTATATATTTTATATATTTGTATAGTCCCATAATTTATCATAGTTATAATGACTGACAGGGAGGGAGGGGATTTCTTGTCAGCTGATGATTACACCAGGAAATGCTTTTCTCATCGGTCTTTATTGCTTGTACATAATATATGTTAGGTATCCCTGCTGCTAGAGTGGGAGTCACTACAGAATGCAAAGCTTCCAACAGTACTTCAATCAGCAAACCCTCCATTTTCAGAAATATGTGCATTCATTTGTGCATGCAGTTACTGAGATTGTGTGTGCAAATAGCCAGGTACAGGTCTAACTAGACCTGTGTATACACATTTAATTGCATGTACACACAATTCTAAACAAGTCATTAGAAATTTTGGATGCATGAGAACTGCAAGATCAGATCCTACAGACAACTTATCTTAGAATCATAGGACTGTAAGGGACCTCAAGGGGTTTTCTAGTCCAGTCTCCTGCACTCATGGCAGGACTAAGTATTATCTAGACCATTCCTGCCAGGTGTTTGTCTAACCTGCTCTTAAAAATCTCCAGTAATGGAGATTCCACAACCTCCCTAGGCTATTTATTCCAGTGCTTAACCACCCTGACAGTTAGGAAGTTTTTCCTAACGTCCAATTTAAACCGCCCTTGCTGCCATTTTAAGCCCATTGCTTCTTGTCCTATGCTCAGAAGTTAAGAACAATTCTTCTCCCTCCTCCTTGTAACAACCTTTTATGTACTTAAAAATGGTTATCATGTCCCCTCTCGGTCATCTCTTTTCCAGATGAAACAAACCCAATTTTTTCAATCTTCCCTCACAGATCATGTTTTCTAGACCTTTAATCATTTTTGATGCTCTTCTCTTCTCCAATTTTTCCACATCTTTCCAGAAATGTAGCGCCCAGAACTGGACACAATACTCCAGCTGAGGCCTAATCAGCACAGAGTAGAGCGGAAGAATTACTTCTCGTGTCTTGCTTACAACACTCCTGCTAATACATCCCAGAATGATGTTCGCTTTTTTTTACAACAGTGTTAACACTGTTGACTCATATTTAGCTTGTGGTCCACTGTGACCCCCAGATTCCTTTCCACAGTACTCCTTCCTAGGCAGTCATTTCCCATTTTGTATGTGTGCAACTGCTTGTTCCTTCCTCAATGGAATACTTTGCATTTGTCCTTATTGAATTTCATCCTATTTACTTCAGACCATTTCTCCAGTTTGTCCAGATCATTTTGAATTATAATCACTTGCAACCCCTCCCAGCTTGGTATCCTCCGCAAACTTTAAAAATGTACTCTCTATGCTATTATCTAAATCATTGATGAAGATATTGAACAGAACCAGACCCAGAACTCATCCCTGAGGGACCCCACTCGTTATGCCCTTCCAACATGACTGTGAACCACTGATAACTACTCTCTGTGAATGGTTTTCCAACCAGTTTTGCACCCACCTTATAACAGCTCCATCTATGTTGCATTTCCCTAGTTTGTTTATGAGAAGGTCATGCGAGACAGTACCAAAAGCTTTACTGAAGTCAAGATATACCGCTTCCCCGCATCCACAAGTCTTGTTACCCTGTCAAAGACTGTCAAATGCTATCAGGTTGGTTTGACACGGATGTGTTCTTGACAAATCCATGCTGACTGTTACTTATCACCTTATTATCTTCTAGATGTTTGCAAATTGATTGCTTAATTATTTGCTCCATTATTCTTCCGGGTACAGAATATATACTTATGTATATTTATGTACATAGGATACAATTTAACTTACTTTTGAATAACTAGGTACGTCTCTTGTGTCCACTATTATTACAAAAAGTTTCCAGTGTTTATATAGATGGAAATATGATTTTTTTCTTTATGTCAAAGAAAACAAATTTTAGCCTTGTTATTTATTTATTTATTTTAATTGATCAGCATCTGCCTCAAATTCCAGGCATTTCACAATTTAAAAAAATATTTATTACAATATTACAAAAATCTGTAACTAACTGATCAGCCCATATGTACAATAAAGATAGATGCTCCAAAAATAATGATCCTGACACAAAATCAATATATCCCACCCCATGAACCACCCCATTCCCAAATGCCTGAGAAAAAAATATACGACCTAAATCACAGTGATAAGAAGTAATATTTATAGAGGACTTTTTGAGCTATTTACTAAACAGTAAGACCCCCAATTCAGCAAAGCGTTTAAGTGGACTGGGACAACTCATGAGCTGAAAGTCAAGCATGCAATTAAATGCTTTGCTGAATCTGCTCCTATATTAGTTAGTTAAAGTTTTGGGGTATTACCGATCCTTTTCCAAATTCCATATCAAATGTTTACACATAAGAAAACTAAATCTAAAATAGAGTATAAGAACTTCAGGGACTGTCTCTTCCAGGTAAACTCTTTGGAGGAAGGATTGTCTTTTTGTTAGATATGAGTACGGTGTGTAGCACCATGGGACCCTGATTCCTGCTTGGGAGCTCTAATATTACTGCAATACAAATATTGAATAATAATGTGTTTGTGCAGCACCCAGCACAATGAGAGGCCCCCATCTGATTGGGCCTCTGGGTACTAAGTTACTAACATAATTAAAATGATAGCTAACAATAAAATATTTAACTACATAATTTTTCATATGTGGCACTCCAGATGTTTCCCAGTGGAAAGTAAGGATATGTCTATGCAGCAAAGAAAACCCACAGCGCGCCTGTGCCAGCTGACTCAGTCTCATGGGCTCAGGCTGTGGGGCTGTTTCACTGCTGTGTAGATTTCCAGGCTTGGGCTGCAGCCCAGACAGTAGGACCCAGCAGGGTGGCAGGGCCCCTGAGCTCAGGACTCAGCCCCAGCCCAGAAGTCTACACAGCAATGAAACGGCCTCGCAGCCTGAGCCCTGCGAGCCTGCATCGGCTACCATGGGCCAACCATGGGTTTTTCTTTGCTGTGTAGGGTAGACATACCCTGAGTCTCATTATCCCTGTCTCACCATAGCAAAATGGAGGCACAGAGATGGGAAGTGACTTGCCCAAGGCCACACAGCAGGTCAGTGGCAGGGGTAAGAACAGACCCCAGAAATTCTGACTCTCACTTCAGTGCCCTATACAGTGTTCAGTGCTGTTTGACTGCTACTACTAGTCAACATTAAAATATTTAGGGCCCATTCCTTGACCTATTGCATAGACAAAGCAACTGGCTATGACATGGGGGCTCTGCAGTGGGCAGTTAGGGTGCAGGGTGGTTGGAATCATCCTCCCACACTGAGGAGCATTTGCAAAGTCATTCCATAACCACTAATGCAACCTCAGAAGTCCCCACAGAAGCCCTCACAACTTATGTGCACTCTTTTCTCCTCCCCTCCCTGGTAAACTCCTGCCCGATCCCTGCCAATCTGTCTATTGTGACGCCCAGGGAGACCCTACAGCATGGCATGTTGAGGATCTGCATTGCCAGCGTGGGCTCCATAAACCCTGCTTCCTCCTGCCTATTCAGTAGACTTGCCCTCATTTTACCACTGTGTCCAGAGCTCCCCATGCCCATGGAGAGGGGTCAGGGTTAGCCATGTTGTGCAGATGATAGCAGAATGCTTTTGCATTTGTAATTAAGGTCTTCCAATTTAAAAACTGCATCCAGTCATTTTTGTTTCATTTTCCTTTTGCCTTGTCCTTTCATGTCTGGACACGTTATGGTACAATTAAAGCCACAAAACAAGTCAGCACTGTCAAGAAATTGAAAGTTAAGACTCACCCACTTGTCCCTGTTGCAGAAACTCTCACCTACTGTGGGGGAAGGGGCACTATGATCATCTGACTGAAAGATAAAATGTCAGCCTTGACTTTGAAATTGCTGGAGATTGTAAATCTGTGTTGGAGATTACTGTTATTTAAGATGATTATCTGTCGAGAAATGAACTTGTTTTAATGCTTAAAATATATATTTGTAATGACCAGAGCAGATTATAAAGTACACATTTACAGACAGGTAGGAATATACCCCATCATGGGTGTGACTGATACCATAATGAGTCCAAAGCATTTGTAATCTACATTGTGTAAAAATACAAAAATTCTTTGTATCTGGGAGAGAGTGCATGTGTGGTGGGTGTATTTTATCTGGTAGATTACAAATGTGTTGGATCCCTTATTATATCAGATCACTACAGTGAAACCTGGATCTCCAACAAGCAACTCCTATCTTAAAATACTCCTTTACAATAAAGGCCCTAAGAGACTTTGGTATGTAGCTAAGAACCAGCTCACACTGAAGTCAGTGGGAATCTTTCCATTTACTTCAATGACAGTTGAATCAGACATTTAGGTAGTTGATTAAATCAGGTTTCACTATTGATACTTTTGTACACATATAATCCCTGGGCCAAACTCAATCTGGGTTTATTACTGCTTCCACCAATTTAAACTATAATGTGGGACCCCATAATGGAAAATCTGCTGGGGATGAGGAGTTATGACCGTAGCAAGTGAGGATAGCTTTCTCTCCCTTGAGGGGAACAATGCTGCAGGGTTGTAAATGAGGACTTGATCCAATGGCAGCAGGTGTAGGAGGTGTAATCTATACTGGCCTGCATAAGCATTGGTGTATCTGGCTTCCTATTTTGCCTATTCAGTGGACACAGTGGCTCTTTCGGAGCTAGTGTAGTTTATTTGGTCACTTTATGAGAAATGGATCTTTTCCATGCTGGACCCTAGTAACTGCTGAGGAGACCATCACATTAAATGTTCTTTGCTGATTACTGACTAAATAGACCATATCAGCTCCAAAGGAGTATTCATAGTCCATTGTGATAATCCAGCTGCTACGCAAGCATTCAAAGTCCATGTGATAAAAACCTCAGGAAAGTTTCAAAGGAAGGAAACAGTGAATTGGCTCATTCAGCCAAAGAGCATGACCATCAGCACTGTTTTTTCCCAAAAACCCAAAAGCACTCATTCATATAATAATAATGGGCCAAAATCTGGTGTCTTTAAATTGAGTAAAACTCCCACTGAAGTCAATAAAAATTTTGGGCCACAATTTTTGTTTGGTCTACTAGTAATTAAGTCTCCTTGCATCCCTGTGAGGTAGGTAAGTACAGTATTATTATCTCCATCTCACAGATGGGCAAACTGAGGAACACAGGGTAAAATTATTTGTCAACATTCAGGGAGCTCGGAAGCTCGAGAGGCAGGACTAAAAGGACCAAGGGAGAAAATAACAGGAAAAAGGGAACAGAAAGAAGAAGAAAGAGGAATGACAGAGAGGTTGGGGCACAAGTGGGAGAAAAGAGAGAAGTGAAAGGAGGGAAAATAGAGAAGAGATAAGAGGCGAAGAGAAAAGGAGAAGTTTCTGTAGTCAGGAAATAGGGAGGAGTGCTATTGCTCAAATGTAAGGCAAAACAGAGACCAGGAAAGGAGAGAATATATGAAAATGAGATAAAATACGACAGGACGGAGGAAAATGAAGTTGGAGAGAATAAAAAATAGAGATGGAAGTAGAGGCAGTGAATAAAGAAACATAAACAGAGGGAGCAGGAGGAAAGCAAGAGAAGATGCCCATAAAACTGATGTGAACTAATCTTGTTTTTAAATATTTTACTGCTAATAATACAAGTGGCAATAATCACTTACTTATTACATGCTAATGTTCCCCCTGAGGTGTACATACACAAATCCCATTGACTTCAGTAGGACTGTATGTAACATTGGCAGTGTTTGTGTTGCATGACCCTTTAAGAGATGTCTATACTGCATTGTAAACCCAGGTCTGTGGGACCCAGGTTTATGGACGTGGTTTTTCCAAGCCTGCACTTGAGCATCCACACTGCATATAAACCTGGGCTTACAATTACTGGACCCGGGTCTCACAGCAATGCTAATATGTTCATACTGCACCAGATACATCTTCTGATTCAGGTCTGCAGCTTGAGAAATGGTTTGGACCAGAATCAAAGGACTCAGGCTTTGACCCATCCCCTTAGCAGGGGTCCTAGTGCTTGGGTCCTGAGTGCTTGCTGACCCAAGTCAGACTGATGTGCAGGGACGGAAGTGGGGCTTAGGCTCAAACCTGAATCAGAGCCAGGGCTTAATGTGCAGTGTAGACATACTCTTCTTAATGGTTGTTACTGCTACTATTAGGAGTTACTACTTTCGGCCAAGCAGTAGAGATCTGTGATACAGAGAAAAATGGACCCAGGTTTATGCTGCTGACAACACATGCATAAGCATCTGAGGTGGGAATTTGATGCCAATACAAATGCAAGAGCAAATATAGGAATCTCGCAATACAGTTTTGGAACAGAAATATACTGTATAGGAAAAATCATAGCAAAGTGATTGCTTGGCATGGAACTCTAGAATAGCTCTGCTGGCACAGTCAAAGAGCCCAGTTCTGTAATGGTTTTACATTGCTGTAAGTAACCCTGCTGAGTTCAACAGAGTTATTCCTCAGTTGCATGTGCAACTGAGAGGAAAATTAGGCCTGTTATGTTTATAGTAATATCAAATATTAACAGCAGTAAAACCACAAAGGACTCAGGAAATCAAATTTCACCTAAGAAGTCACTAAGCAGGACAGATACTTAGGAAAGTAAATGTTATATATTTATACTTCATGAGGCCTATGATATTTACCAGAGGAAATAATAGGTAACCTCACTGCATAATGGAGTTACACCACTAGAAAACAAGTGAGAGATGAGAATTGGTCCCCTAGATTATATAGCTTTTCCCTGGCAGATATCCCACAGCTCCATAAATTTAATAGAAGGGGGAATACAGAAAGCTTTTGCTGCAGGAATTTAAGCCTTATTGCTTAGTTATATTACTGGAGGCCATATTTTTACTTTACGGACATACCCACCGGAAATGAAGAGATGTGGGGATGGAGGAGGCAGGGTTTGGCCCAGAAGATGGTGAATGAAAGAATCCTTTTCTCTGTGCCAATTCAGGTTGGAGATTTTCTGAGAGTTCACAATAACAGAGCAGCAGGTTATTATTTAGCCTGATTGTTCTTTGTAGAAATACCCAATGAGTAATACTGTAGGTGCTCTGGTGATCATATACTGCACCTAGATCAAGACATAGCCGTAATAATTAAAACTGACTTCATCTCACTGAAACTATTACTGTTTCAGTCAGATTCCTTCCTGCAGTTTCTGGTAACACTAGAGAAAGGAAATCTAAAAGGACCAGGTGGAGATAGATAGAGAAGGTGGAAATTTTTTTTTTGAAAAGTTGAAAAGTAAAACTACCAAAAGCCTTTAAGCATCTTGTGTATCTATTGTTTGCTTTTACTTCCTGACATTCTTGATAGCTATATTCGTTTGTATTAAGTTGAATCTGGTCCCAATCCTACGTCCCTTGCTGAGGTCAATGGGAGTTTGACATCGATTGAAATGGGAGCAGGATGGGGCCCTGTATGTTAACAAAACTAAATGTAAAACTCTGGTTTCATTTTTATTATAGTTTCATTTTCTTTCTTACTGAGGAATGTCATGTCATGACATTTTACAGTGGACTCATTTTAAAACATGCACGGTTGCTATCTCTATGTTTATTCTCAGGGGAGGAGCTCTCTCATATCAAGGATTTGGTAAATAACACACCTATTTTACTGTCAACAGCATTTTTCATATTAAACATAGTTCCTTGTCAATGATGATACTAGAAATAATGAAGATACATGAAGCATAAGCATCTGTCTGATTAGAACTATATTATATCTGTGAAACACTGTGATCATGAAGTAATTTTTAGTGACACTTAAAACAGGTTAACAATATTTATCTTTGTGAGGTGTTTCTAACCAATCTGAAAGATGAAGTAATGTATTTAACCTTTCTAATTGCCCCTATTTATTTGTGTGACTTTGCTCTATTTAATTAAAAATGCTCCAAATAAATTTCCATGGATAATAGAAGTAGTTTAATAACCCTGGATAGTTGCTAAAACTCTCTGTCTGTATTACAGCAAGCACCTGGTCATGACCACTCAAGTTAATGTTGCAAAACAGCTTCCATTAATAACTCCCTGTTTCCACCTGCTCAGAACTTTCCATAACATTTACATTTTGGGATGAAATTCTCCATGTTTGCCTCTGCCTTTTTTTGTAAGTCTGAGCAAAGTCCTTCCAGCTGTTTTCGGATGTGGCATGAGTGAAGAAAATACCCCTTTGCTGTGTAAACAATTTAACGACAGGGCTACCCCAGAAAACGGAGCTGAAGTTTGTCATAGACAAGTCCCCACAGTCCCCATTAAAGAGTAATGTCTTTTTGCTTGGTGTTAGGATAATTGCTTTGGATTTACAAAGATAAAATCCTTTGAAGGGTGTGAGCTGGCTGAGATTTTTTCCCCCAGTGTCTGTAGGTGTGTACTTAAAGAGAGGTGTGAGTGCATAGTTAGGTAGTGTGCAGCAATCAGTGTTTTAGAACTTGCCAGGGGTCTAAAAACTGATCAGGTGTGGAATAAAGAACTTGCCCTTAGAATCTATAAACTGAACACACCACATAAGTGCAGAGCAAGGAACAAACTGTCCCTACACACTGCAAATATGATCTTCTAAACTGTGCAAGCCGGATTTTCTTTCTCTGTTCCCAACCCTTTCTCTTAAAAAAAGTAGGAAATTAACAAAATGCCGTTGTTAATGAAGTGTTAAGTTTCTGAGATCAAGCATGCAAAAGTCATGACATTTCAAGATTTAAGGCTATTATCAGTGTTAGATTGCCCCAAATGCACATATATAGCCCCTTATTAAATGCAGACCTTAAAGTAGTACTCTTGCTTGTTAATGCATTGTATATATTTATTGATGTATATCATGACATGCATGTACACACTCAGTACACAAAGTAGCTGAGTCAACATGGCTTGAGTGCCTGAGTTTGCAAGTGAAAGTTGTGTTCAAGCTATTTTTATATGTATTATGTAAGTATTATATTATGTTGTGTATATGTGTGTGTGTGTGTTTGTGAATACTGAAGCACATTAAACACTCTGTCTCCCAGCTTTGTGTTGTGGCTGTTAGAATTTAATTCTTGTTGTTTAAGAAATTAGCATGATGTGAAATGAAAAAAAGGAAAAGGTTCTCCTCCCCTTAAGTCCTCCTCCTCTGGCTTCGGCTGATATTGTTAGTTGCTTTGTTTAAGGAAAGATATTTTTAAGCTCCCTGATGTGTCAGCAAAGGGGTCTTTAATCTTTATGGGTAAAAATTAAAGTCAGCCCACGCAATTTGTATACCGAACGTTTAGGTGGCACCTGAAATTGGGGGAACTACATCTCAGTGACACGGGGGTCACATTTTCAGTTCTTTTGAAAACTTCATAATCCTTCAAACATTACCGTAAAACGGGCTTTGCTTTTATTACTAAAAAGCCCCACTCACCTACGCACCCGATTCCTAGTAAAAGCCTGTAAAGGTACGGAATTCCAAACAGCAGATCATGCCGAAAATATCTCAGGAAGCACATCTGCGCCGTACGGGGGAAAGGGAATGGGGAAGTGATTTTTCTCTAGAAATCTTCGCAATTTTCACCTGCGGATCGGACAGTTTTCTGAGGGGAGGCTTACGTTCCAAAGTGAATTCGGTTCTCTGTTAGAAATGCCCCTTTCCCACCCCCACATGCTACGGACGGACCCGTCCCCGCCTCCCATCCCGTTCGCTAGATCTCCAGCGGAGACGAACTCTTCGGAGAGCCACACCGGGGCGGGCTGTAGTATTTTTGTGGCAACGCGCGAGCCTCACGCTGTTCCCCTTGCACAGGGGCAGCCCGGTAAGGCTGACGCGCGTACACACACACACAATATCACACACACGGGGCTAGGGAGTCTCACACTGTTGCCTCCCAAAAGGGCCGGCACAGATGCCTGATGCACAATTACACATTCTCCCCCCTACACAAACACACACAGGCTGATCTAATGGGGGAGGGGGGGATGATTTTCAAGCCGTTTAAATAGCTAGAGAAAAACGACAAAGCCTTTCCTAAAAGGTCCCTTCAGCGAACCAGTTCTGCCCCCCTCAGTCCACCGCCGCCCCCCGATCCGTTACTGCCCATCCCCGTTGCAGCAGGATGCCAGCGATCTGGAGTCATGCAGCTGGCTTGGGCACCATTGGCTCATGAGGCTGACACGCAGCTGCAGGAGTTCACATCTGGCGGCTAGCCCAGGCGGCTGCAGTCCTGTTATGGAGCGTGTGTGCAGGCGAGCCAGCTCCCTTGCTCCTCCTCCTGGTGGGGACGGGGGGGGAGCCTTGCATCACCGCCCCCTGCTCGCTGCGCCCCCCCTTCCTTCGCTCTCTCGGCGAGGCTATTAATAGCATGACATCAGCCCGGGACTCGCCGCCAGAGTAAATACCAGCGCTGCCCACTCGCCTATATAAGGAGGGTGATGCAACCTCTCGCCGAGCCAGAGATTCAGACACACACCGGGAAGCAGCCGCCGCCGCTCTCCAAGCGGCAAACTCGGAACTGCCCGGCAGGGAGCCGCGCAGACCGAGCGAGCCGCCCGCTGCTCCCCGGCGCTGCCTCGCTCCTGCTCGTCCCACTCCGCCTCTCCCAGCCGCGGCCAGGCAGCGTGAGAAGCGGCGGGGGAAAGGTGAGTGAGTTTGGAAGGAGGCGCGGTGGGGGGGGGGGGGGAGGCAGGACTTTGCTAAGGAACTTGACAGTGGCGAGGAAAGCCGGGGCGGGGGGGGGGAGGACACCCTCCTCTTCGCCCCGCTCGCTGGGCTGGGCAGTTCGCGGAGCACGCAACTGAAAGCAAAAGTGCGCTCGGGAGAGCGAAGTTTTTGACTCCGGCTGGGGCCCCCCGCACAAGAAAAAAGCCCCCCTCCCCACCCCGCCACCCCCATTTCTCCCGCTTCGGCGTCTCTGACACGCGCCCGAGACATCCCCCCGGTTGACACGGCTCCGCAGCCCGCTGGGACGGGGCAATCGCTGCTCGCCCGAGCCACCGCCGCTTCGGCTGCACCCGGGGCGCTCAGCCGCGCGTCTGACCCGCCGGGCGCTTTCTCGCCGGGGCCAGGAGCGCCGCTTCGCTGGGGGGGGGGGTGTGGGGGCTGCGCATCTGCCCCCCACCCCTTCACCCGCGAGACCGGGTTTCTCCCCTTTGAGCGGCCCGGGCCGCTTTACTGCCCGATTCATTCGTTTCTCTGGGGCTGGGGGTAGCGGTCGAGCCCACAGGGCGGCGCATTGCTCGGCAGCAGGGAGCGCGGCTCTCCGGTGCCGCGGGGCGCCCGGCGCCCGCAAGCTACGGCCCAGGTTGTGCTGCGATACAGTCGTTTAGACTAGAGAGAAAAGTTAGTAAGCAAGAGCTCAGGGCACCTTCTGTTAAAGGGGGTCACCCAGCAATGGCTGTGTCTGTTGAGCCTGGGCCGGGCTACACAGAAGTGTTGTAAGGTCCCAGGTGGAGCTATTCTCCTTGATGTTATTTTGGGGGAAATATTGACCTCTTTGGATGATTTGATTAGCGGACACACAGACGAGAAGTAATATCATCCTGCAAGGTGGGGAATAATTAGATAGTGGGGAAAGTCAGTCGCAGATAACAATAGTCATTCTCCGACACCCCCCCCGATGACTGACATGAACAAGATCAGTTGCTGACCTGTTGCCTAACTGAGCAGGGTTGAGTGACGACGCAACAGAAAAACTGTTACACAGAACGAGTTTCCTGTGTGAAATCGATTTTCTTGGTAGCAACAACAGCAGAGAAGTTCGAAGCCAGCAGATACGGAGGCAGAAATGATCAGGGATATCAGAATCCTAAAGGTCAATTTGAGTGCGCAGAGGTTGTGAACTATAATTGCTCTTAATGCCGTTTCAGATTAACCTGTAGGGCTCACAGGGTTTATTGCGTCAGCAGCAGAGGGAAATGAATTCATCTAAGGAAATACAATTAAATCATTCATCTGCAGTTAAATTAAAGGAAAGCTAGGAGTGAGGGTGACCTGAAGTGTTCATTTTTAATATTCGCATTAAACTGAAGGACACTTTAAATAACATAAAGGCTGAGTTTGGACTTTGGAATGGAGAATGTGCCCTGACACATAACATGTTAGAATGTGAGAGGTGAAAACTAAAAGTGGTGGGAAAAATATCATTACACAAACTGTGGAATGGGATCTTCATCAGGAAACATACTGTTTTTTCTTGATCATAAGCTTCTGATGGAGTAGCTTGCTCTTGCGTCAGGGATGAATTGAGCCTCTGTGGTGCTATTCTGTGAGGTGTTCAGCACCTCCAATTCCCAATGACTTCAGTGGGAGATGAAGATGTTCAGCACCTCACCAGATTGGGATCCATGCAGTTGTATGGAACTGTAGTTAAACAAAAAGGTCTAGATGTGATTGTTTTCTTGGGCTAATTATAGAACGAGCCAAAGTGTGTTAGGTGCTTTACAAACAGAGTAAACCAGGCCCTTGCCCCAAATAACTTACAGCCTAAGATAATGTACAGACAGATGACTGGAAAAAAGGGAGGCAAAACAAGTTTTTAACTCTTATTATACTAGTGTAATATAGGAAGTTGTATGTTTCATCTTGAAGAAAAAATGTTTTTGAACAGAAGAAAATACCAACATTTCAATTTTATGTTGCTTTATCAAGTATACAAAAGGTATCTATCTAGCACTCTCCGTACCTCTGTTGTAGTTCTGATTTATAATTATTTGTATTATCATAGTGTCTGGAGCCCCAGGCATGGAGCAGGACTCCACTGTGCTAGGCACTGTACAAACCAGAACAAAAAGACAGTCCCTGACCCAAAGAGTTTACAAAATTGGTTACAAAAAACAAGCGGCAACTAGCAGCAAACCCCACTAAAGCAAAACTGACCCAAAACAGTACTCCCACAAACCTACCCACCCACAGAGCTCAGCCCCTTCGAACACTTCTCTTTCCTAAAGCCTGAGTAAGTAGAGATGCCTTCCAGCACGTTTTGAAGGTCAACAGACTTGGGTTATTTCAGACCAAGGGGAGCCGCAAGTTCTAAAGTCAAGGGTGCCCATAGAGAACACTTCCCCATCACTCTTAAATCAAGGAGACACCAGAAAAAGCAAATAGGGTTATCAAAGGGATTTTAGCAGAATTTCATTAGTGCTAGTGGATATTTGAAAATAACTCCTTAAATTACTAATGGAAATCCAGCACGGACAATATTTCTCAAGATATTTTCCGTGAAAGCTCTGAACATTCTTGGTTTCTTTTGGTGGTAATGCTGATTTTAATTAAAAGTTTATCCACTTATTTTTTTAAAAAAACAGACCTACCACCAGCACTGAAAATTTATTAGCACAATTAATTATTTGGGGTGGGCTGGAGAAATGGCTTTGTTTAGATCTCTGATTGGAGTGAATTGAACAGAATTACCCATATAGAATTAAGCTATCACCATGAGCAAAAACAATAATGACAGCTAATGCACATGGCTAAGGCTTCCTCTATCCACAGACAATGATGGGTTCAATCCCATTGGAAAATAGAACCTATTTGAATGTGTTGGTGAAATGCTAAATGGTAAATGCTGTTGTTGTTTTGTCAGCTGGAAATCAGAGGGATGTTTCTAACTTGCTGGAGATGAGTATCCTCTAGCTCTCTGAGATTATAGGATTAATGGGTATCAGTACTTAAGATGTGACTCATGAGCAGGGGCTTCCTGAAGTGAATAAATTTACATAAATTTCCCAAGGTCTGTTGGAATAACAAATAGTTCCAGGGAATTTTCCCTTCTTTAATAAATGACGGTGAAATCCTGGACTCACTGAAATCAGTGGGAATTTTCCATTGACCTCAGTAGGGCCAGGATTTCATGTGGAGAGTTTGGGAACTCCTCAGTTCTTCTAGTTTTATTGAAAATGAGAGTTTTTGGAAAGCCTCCAAACCTGGGATTTGGTGGCCAGGGCAAGGGAATTCTACATATCGGTAGTTCACTAACCTTAGGATTTTGTATTTACCCTTTACAAATATTTAGCTCTGGCCCAGATTCTGCTCTCAATTATCCAGTGTAAATCTAGAGTAAATTTCTGGATAACTGAGAGAGGAATCTGGCCTTTTGCTAGAGTACATAATCTTCAACCCCACCCAAAACTGCAAAGTTATAGCACTGACATAAAGGTGAGTGCACAAATCTAGGCTGACTACATAGAGCCTTCACTTACGTACAAAGATGCCCTGAGGCAGTTGTCTACTTACTTGCTAGGGAGTTAATTGCAACTGATTTTATATAATTACCATACGAATCAAGAACAGGTAATACTATAGTAACCCCATGACTACAAGACATACAGTTGACTGCATGCTGTGAGGAAGTAGAAAAAGCAAGATGGTAAAATAATCTGAATTTTATCCAGTTTTTAAAAAATAAGGGTCAGATCCTCCACTGGTGTCAACTGGCATAGTTCCATTGAACTTAGTACAGCTACTGTACATCAATTTACAGTGATGGAGGATCTGGACATAAATGTTTAATCATTTAAAATACCTTAATTTTAAGGGTCTGCAAGGGTACTTTCAGATTTCACAAGAGCAAAAGAATAAAATATACTTCACATTTTGCATTATTCCTTCCCTCCAACTCTACCTCTGGCTTGATACCTCTGAGCATATATAGCTCTTTATGCTTGTGCCAACTTTTATTATAAACTGCTTTTCAGGAATTTATCTTTTGATCTGAACAATTGTGGACCAGGTTCTAATCTCGCTCAGTCACACCCATGTAAATCTAGGCATCCAATGTAGTTACTTGGATTTACACAGGTGTAACTGAAGCCAGGCTCTATCCCATTCCTTCCAAGCTCGAATATAGAGGTACAGCTCTTAGTATGAAAGAACCATTAATTTTGTCTTTTTACAATTTTAAAATTTAAAACCTCTTCAATTGCCATTTTCCTTCTACGGGTCCTTCTCCTTTCCTCCCTCACACCCCAATATTATCGTCACACACCTTGCCATGCTTGAAGGATTCACAATGCCGTTTTACTTTGCAGAAAGATCCTGAAAATGGACTTCATAATGAGATAGAATCTAAAAAACATACATCCATTTAAAAATTGATTAAATATAGATGCATTCACTTAGGACCTGAGCCTACACTGCTTGATTTCAATGGAAGTTTGAATTGCTCAAGGAATGCATGATCACTCCTTATAAAGTAGACAGTAACCGTTCTCTTGCAACCATCGTGAACTACAGTGTCAACTCACACACCTTTCCATGAGACTCTAAAATCTATAAATGTGTGTGTATACATATACACTATTTATGTGTATAAATAGTGTAAGAATGTCACCTCAACCTATGCAAAAAATATGCAGGGATTGGTTCATAGTTATGGAAAATGCAGCTCTCTTCTGTCAAATCTGTTTGGCTTTTTAAGATTATTGAAAGACTATTCAATGTTTTTATTTTGTTCCTTTTCAGCAAAATGATGCTCCAAAACCCAAGCCAGGTATCTGCATCAGAAGTCAGCGCCTCCGCAATTGTTCCCTGTTTGTCTCCTACAGCATCACTAGGGTTTGAGGATTTCACAAATCTAACCCCACTGGTGAAAGAAGAATTGAGATTTGCCATCCAAAATAAGTGCCTATCCCACAGGATGTCTTCCACATTGGATACAGTGACAGTGTTGGAAAGACCTGTTGAAATGTCTGCTCTGAAAGCAGAGGTATTTTTCCTTCGATGATAATTCCGTTTGATTGATTAGTGTTCTGATTTAATGGACCACAAAATATACCAACGACCAAAAATGATATAAACTCAAACACAGGCAGTCCTCAGGGGACTAAATCTGTCACTGTGTTCAGTGCTCTAGTGCTTCTTTATTTCTGTTTTCTTTACGTGCTACTGTGAAACACGATTTCACTTTTCATTTCAGTTAGGGCCAGTTTATTTTTAGCCTGACACAAGTAATAACTTCCCTTATTAATGGAAGGGAGTATCTCTAGAGGCTACTCTGGATCTGGCTTCACTACTGACTTGCTGTAAGGCATGGAGCAAGTCACTGCAATTTAACCTTGATTTAGTTAGTTGAGGTCACCTGCAGGTGGGAGGTAAAGGGTTGACTTTCCTCAGCTCGCTATAGTGAAGTAAAATCAACCACTAGGATTTATATCAAGGTCACTATCTCAATATAAAAAGACACCTTTTATTGTGGTGAAGACCTAGCTTAAGTTTGGTCAATAGCCGTGAATTGGTTGTAAACCAGTTTTCTGGTTGTGAACCTACCAGGTGGCCAAAAGGAAAGCACTAAGCTGTATAATAACACCCTCTTCTGAAGAAACTAGCTGTGCCATTCCTAGCCTCGTGGGGGGCCAGATTGTGAACTCATGCACATTGGTATAAGTTTGAGTAACTCCACTGAAATCTATGGAGTTATACCAGTGTAAAATCCAAGTGAGATGAGACTCTGGTCCGTAGGGCCAAAGTTACTTTGGGTTTACACTGGAGTAACTGAGAGCAGAATTGAGTGCAAAGAGTGGAACTTTTTGTGAATTCCATACACAACCATTGATCTCCACTCCAAACTCCTATTGGCGTCAGAGGGCGTTCAATGTGTAAAGATGGCTGGGTTGAGTACAGCTAGTAGATCTTAGACACTGGCATAGTACTCTGCTATCCAACCACCAGACTAGGGGCCTGATTCTACACATCATTATTACTCAGACAAAACTCCTCCTGACTTCAGGGAATTAAACATTAGTCAGTAGAATAAAATCTGAATATATTTTTAATTTAAAAATGTTGGCTTAAATAAATCTTCAGAATGTGACACATAGAGGACCTCATTCTGATCTGTTACACCAAGTTTACAATGATGACCTCAGAGGAGTTACTCCTGATTTACACTGTTGTGAGATCAGAAGCATATCTCTAGGGTGTTTGATGCTCTGTCTTGGTCACAAACATATTAGTGCTACCATTATTTTAAAAGTTAGCAATTATCAACATGATTATTCTGCATTTACTGCATCATGCTGAGTATGTGCATCTTGAATCTTGCTAGTTTTCACCCCAAGAAGATGAAAGGAAAAAGAGAAGAAGGGAAAGGAACAAAATTGCAGCTGCAAAATGCCGCAACAAAAAGAAGGAGAAAACAGAATGTTTGCAGAAAGTAAGTTACTGACTTTGACTGTTCTCACCCTGTTTCCTCTTTCCATTATTTGGAACAATAATGTTCCATTATTTGGACAATGTCTTCGGGCTAAAGGTCAGGACTGGGACTCAGGAGATGTGGACTCTGTTCCTGTCTCTGCTACAGGCTTCCTGTGTGATCTTGGACAAGTCATTTACCCTCTTTTCCCCAATTGTAAAGTGGAGATATTTAGCCACCTCACTTGAGTGTTGGAAAGCTGAATTCACCAATGGGTTAAATTCATCTTTGTGAAGCAGACTGGCACAAGGCCTATGCAAAATCTTAGGGCACTGGGGTAAATTTCACCCAAATGCCTTTAGATCAAATTTGATTAACAATGAAAGATAGATGAAAAATAACTGTGGAAGGAGAAGAAAAAATTGTTGCAATTTTAGTGAGTGATAATGTTGTTTATGTTGATAATACTAATCTGAAAATGTAAATGGAACACATGAGGAATTAAAATTACATTTCACATAATGTACATTATAAATTCTAATAAGTTATGCTTACTCCATGCACCAAAACTTGATTTCTCTATGAAATGGCTCTCCAGTTAGAAATGATCACTGATGTAGTAGCTTAACAAATTAAAGCTGCATCTCATTTGGTTTATAATTAACACTTCTGATTGAACTTTTCAGAGAAGTAACTTTTACAAATCACAAGCTTATGTACTATTACTGTTACTTATTGATACCATAAGCTTATGCCACTGCAAAACAGTAATGATGTCATAAGAGTCCTATAGACAAAAGCATTTACACATGGTAGCACAGAGGACACAAGAATAGGCACAAAGTATCCCTTACGGTTCTAATGTCTGTCTCCATTAGCAAGTTTGTGATTAGAAGCGTTTAGTATTTAGTGCATTAAGAGTACTAAACAGTCTCTCAAAGGCCCCATATCAGTGACTGTCTCTTCAGAAAAGCGTGGGGAGCCCATTAACATCACTCCTTATGTTGGTCAGAGGGGCTTATCAGAGAAAAGCAGGGTGCTGCTTCTTATCATCCTACCCCAAAATGAACGGACTGCCTCCCCATGCTCTAAGTCCCTGCTGGCCTGGGAACAAGGAACCAGGCTAGAATCAAGGATTCAGATCCTGGGGTGCAGCTCACTGGAACTTCCACTTGGCCGTTGGACTGGCCGAGTGAGTTCATAATGGCTTTGTGTGTGTGTGTGTGGTGGCAAGTAAGCTTCCTTTTGGCCAAAGCAATGTTTGGCAGGTAGCTGTATTGAATTTGGCTTTGTGACCACTGTCATATTTCTTTAAAGGGCAAAGAGGGCCATTGTCTGAATCTGTTCTCTAGACTATTATATACTGGTGAGGTACAGCTGCATAATTATGACTAATTAAGAAGCAGGTAGTTTCTTTCTAACCCAGCCATCATGCTTTGCTACCAGTAAAGGGTGGCAACCATCACAATAACATTATGGTTAACTATGTAAAATACTCACTGCAATACTTATGTCTGTGCTCTGTGGCTAGGAATCAGAAAAGTTGGAAACTATCAACGCAGAACTAAAGGCCCAGATTGAAGAGCTAAAGAACGAGAAACAACATTTGATATACATGCTCAATCTCCACAGGCCCACTTGCATAGTTCGAGCACAGAACGGGAGGACACCTGAGGATGAAAGAAACCTCTTTATTCAACAGATCAAAGAAGGAACATTGCAGGGTTAAGGCAAACCAAGAGTTCTCATAGTGCATCTTTACACCAAAAAACAGAAACCATGGAGGATTTGACTCTGTGTATCTGTAGGATCCTATTAGTCTAGAACCATTAGGCAGGGGAGATTGCTTTGTTAAGCAGGAAGGATCATGTTGGCTTAGCTGTGATTCTTCCTCTCCAAAGATTTGGTCTCGATCAAGTCAGAGTCCTCTGCCTCAACTCTAGGTTTTAGTACTTGTCATACTTGCTGTTCCTAGAAGCTAAAGACAACAGCTCCGGAAGTTTTAGGTCTCTGCTAGTGTACAGTGCCTGCACTCATGATGTTTGTGTTAGAACACTATGACTTCCAATGATGCACATTGTACCGACAGCTGTGCTGGATGGACACTATCTTTCCTTGTTGCTGGTAGGGAAAGCACACTGAGAGTGTTTTTAAAGTGTTGCAGTTTCCAGAATGATGCTTTCTGGCAGAATGTGTTGCTATGTGATGGGACTGTAGTCTAACGTAATGCTGCAAAGACTTTAGTTTCAAACTAAACATTGTACTTCTTTTTTTTTTTTCTTCACAACACTTGTGTGGATTTTTTTATGACTCAGCAGCAGATTCTGAGAAATCTGATAGTTGTGACAAGTGTCAGTTTCTTGCCAGATGTCCATGTAACTAAGTTTGCAATTACTGAACTGGAACGTCCCTCACTGTTCTTCAGGAATTGCAATTGTGCCATGAAAAATAGGAAAGCACCTTGGCCTTTGCGCACCCAAAGTATAATATCTCATATGTGTGGTATTTCAAAGAACTTTATGGAAACAAAATTACACAGTAAAAATAGACTTGAAAAATATAATGATTCCCTGATGTCTTGGGTTCTGAGCATGCAATCTTTATTCAGGCAAAACTCCGATTTATCATTCATTCTGGGTGAAATTCACCCCTGTGCAGAGGGCAGGTGCAAGGGCTATACATCATGTAAGCCCTATTTTGACGCTATAACTGTAATTTAAATAATGCATCCACCTTGTGCTGGCCCTCTGCACATGGGTGAATTGCACTTTTTGGGAAGAGGGAACTAACCAGGAAGGGACTTCAGTAAGACTCTTGCTTGAGTAAGGACTGCAGGATTGAACCCCAAGTTTGTGAATCTCAGAAAATAGAAGTGGAAAAGACTTACTACATTAGATCATAGATATAGATATAGATAATAGGGGCTGATTATGCACAGCTTTACTCAAATTAGCAATCCTGTTCACACAAGTAGTCCCACAGGTAGCTCTTACTCATGTGAGCAACAGTTTGAAGTCTCTCACCCTGTCAGGATTATTTCTTATTGCCAGATTTATACAGGGGAAAGAATTCTGATTGTAGTAATTTTCTTTCACATTTGAGTGGTAACTGCAGCCAACCAAAATGCCGTTTAGAATCCAAGAATGGCCTAGAACTTGGTGATGTAGTGAGTAACTATTTTTTACTTTTTTAAAAATCTAACCTGAGATGTTTTGAACTATTAGTTGAGCTGCTGGACTAAAGAGCTAGAGTTATGAGTGTTTGTTTAAATTCTGATGTTTCTGTGAAATCCTCAGATTGTTTAATCCTATTCAATATTATCATTACAGTTTTCTGTAAAAGAAAATATTATCCTTATTTATCACTAATATTCCTAAGAAGTTGAAATAATAAATATTGCAAACAAGACAAAACTGAAAACACAAGTGTTGTACTGTTTTTTTATTTTTACTTTTTGGTGTCTAATATTATATATTTCTAAACTTCAACGCTTCTATTTGGGACACCACTTTTAAAAAGTATAAGTGCCTGATCCTTGCCTCTCATGAGGTGTTGATCATCTTGCAGGATTGGGTTCAGAGTTCATATCTCAATCAGTGGTGTCTAATTGCTTAATAATGCATTTTAAATGAAGTAAACCATAAGAATGGAGCTTACAGTACATAATATTTTACACCAGTTCTGCAGTGTTAAATACAATTTCAAATTAAAGGCTAAACCAATAGATACCTCAACCATCAGCTTCTTACTTTGCAAGCCCCAGATGGGTAAACCAGATATCATACCAGATCCTTTTTTTATTTTTATATTCTGCAACAGAACTTCTTAATACACTTTCCTAAGATCTGGATATATTGTAATGTCCTATATCATGTTTCAAATATGTACTTCAAGTACCTGAAAGGTGAATGTATAAAATACAACATATTGGGCCACATTCAGTCCTGGGGACCAAGTCTCTCGTTGCATATTATTTGGAACTTCCAATGACTTCAATGAGAGTTTCTCAGATCCTGTGGCTGGAGAACAGAGCCCCCTCATGCAACTCCACTGGCTTAACTGGAGTTACACAATGGATAAATTTGGCCCATTGTTTGTCTGACACAGGAAATACATAGAACGTGTTTCAATAACCTTGTCAAACGAATTTTTGTTAGCATTTGACTTCTGTAATATAGAAGCAGTAGATCTAGGCATAATCCAGATACCAAACTCCTTGGCTTTGTCCTTTGTGCATCAAATATCAGCAAAGGCTAAATAAAAAAAAGTTTGTCACTTATGCTGTTATGAGGTATTAGTATAGGGACTGGCTTCATTTCCTGTTCAACATAATCACAAAATTTGTCTCTTCTTTAGGAATTTTGTACAGTTGCTCTTAACTGTATTATGGTGACGCAGGCGTCCTGCATTTGCTGCTTGAGTTAAACATAAATGTTATTTACTAGCATGCCAAATGTTAATGTGGTATCACTACTTTTGTCAGAAGATATTCTGTTTTTATGTCTAACTCTTTGGTCATAGCTGCTTTGCACTGTGTGTGTGTGTGTGCATGCACCCGTGTGTATGTGCAAGTATAATTCATAAGTTATGGTACTGAAGTTAATTTGAATATACCCAAGAAAGCAATGTCTAAAAAAATGTCTAGACATGAGGAATGCATTGCATGGGTTTAGTAAATGTCTACTTTATTCAGGAGAATCTTTAAAACAGCATTAAAAGCAATTTGTTTTCTATTCTTAAGGTTATGTTTTGATACTTTAATAAAAAATAATTAATATACATTTGCTCATGTGTGACTTCATTCTAAGATTCATTCAAAGTCTGGAAACAATTTCTTTTCTTAGAAGAACAATAAGCTATTTTAAAAAATGTTTTCTAGGTTTACAACAATAAGTTTTTGGAAGTTGAAACTGGCATGGTTTACTGAACTCTGTATTCCTCCAGGTATACACACTGTTTTGTTATTGTAGGATTGCCCAGGAATGCTAGGCTGCTGGCTTTATACATAGCATAGTAGTTGCATCATGGGACTCGTAGCCAGAACTTATATGCTGTGAGGTGTTGGGCAAGTCACTTTAGCTCTCCATGGCTCAGTTTACTCATCTGCCAAATGGGGATCATGCATATGTTAGAGGGCTGCTATAGATCTTCATATTTATAGATTGCTTTAGGATGATAAAATGGAATGTGCTATATAAGTGCAAACTGTTAAACTGCAGGTTGGGGATTTGGGGATTTTGTTGTTGGTTGTTTATTTGGGAAAACATTAAGAATCATGGCTAAAATATGCAAGCTTGTATATTCAGAACTGAGCACCTACATCCATACTATAGTTTCTAAATAAAAGTGTCCTGGCACTTACAGGTGCTGACCAAAAATTTTAGCTTGATTACTTTGCAAATAAGCAAAACCCTCAACACCGTGGAAATTCCAGTAGATTGGAGTTATTTAAATATCAGTAGCCCCAGAATCCAGTAGACTAAGAGATCATTGCAACATTCCAAAACCTAGTTGGCCAACTGAAACCAGTTTAAAATTTCAACTGGACTTTCTACTAGGAAAGACATTGGATAGATAGGTGGAATTTCTGGCTACCAATTTCAACAGCATCTTTTTTTCTTTATAAATGGAACTTCCTTATCAATATATCCCTTTAAAAGACTTGCACCAGCCAACATGTATATATTCAGTCTCACCCATTTTCTTCTATCTGTTATTTGGATTGCAATCATGCTTTAGCTAGTATGGTTTTGACTTCCTGTCTCATTTTATCTTTGGTAAATTTGTAAGCCACCTTCTTGCCTTCTGACTTACCTTCAACACAAACTATTAATCACAGGTTTGTTTTAAAAAGACTTATCAACAGGCTAGACATTGCTGATGTTAATTGTATTTATATTATATAATATTTATTTTCAAACATATGATCTGAAAAAATCTAATTGTGTACATCACTAGTGTTTGTAACATTCTTATCACTATTACTCTTGTTCTCCTTCCCCTATTCCCTCTGATAGTTTGTTACACCTGCTCCTTATATTTTGTCTTAAATTAGGGCCTGATCATGCAATTATATCCATGCAGACCCATGCAGATCACATTGCAGAATGGGGGCTTTCCAAAAGTTTGATGGGGCTCACTATGACTAAGACCCACTAATGAGTGTATTTTGTTCTGTGTCTTTTCTATCCTCATAACCTATTTTTACACACTTTGCCCAAGAAAGCAAGTTCAACAACACTGGGATAAATAATCAGTGCATCAATTAAATTAATTAAAGGGGAGAAGCTCCCATAAACTGAATAAAAATAACCATTAATTCCATGTTTTAGAACAGATTAAGGGGATATTTTAGACTTTAAGAGTATAGGTTGGCATTTTATAAGTTTGTAGCTTTACCTATTAAAATCTTAAAAGATCACAGATAGCAGATGTTCTGGTCTTGATGTTTTTGTAGAAGAAAGATCTTATAGATGGTTACAAAACTCATAGAAAGAAATCACCCACAAATGTAATTAGAAGAGGGAAAACACAATCCAAATTATGTTAAAATGAACAAAAGCAAAAAACAGAATAACTAGTTATGGTTATACTATGCTTTTTAAATGTTACTGATGGAGATCACCTAGTGGTGGTTAGCAGTAACTTCACATGCCATCTTCAAATCTTGTGAAATTGTTAAAAGGCGCACAATTAGGCCCCTCTCTGTCCTTTTCTTTCCCCCTTCCCTCCCTGAATCCTGTGAATATTTATGTATGTGTTTAACTTTATTACTGGGAGTAATCCCAAAATCAAAGGAATTACTTGTGAAAGTAAAGTTAAGCTAATGTACAAGTGTCAACTGCAATCTCAGGGCCCAGTCCTGCAAACAATGTAGACTGAGATTTGCTGCTACATTTATCTTATTTTACGCAGCAGGTGGCAAGAGCTTGCAACTGAGATTTACTAATACTGTCAAACACAGTTCAGTAGAAAGGACCATATTACTAGCATTGGCCTCAATCCTGCAAATGCCTGACTTCAATGGAACTCACATGTGGATTGGAGTGCAGCTCCCCCTGGGACCGTGCTCTCCCTGGCTTGTGTAAACAGTGCTCTCCCATTGCACCCGCTCCTCCTTGGCTGATGTAGTGAGAGATCTTCATCCTATTTAAATCTACTTTAATCTAATCAGAACTGAGGCACAGAGAGAGTAAGTGACTTGCTCCAGGTCACAAAGAAATCCAGAAAGCCAGTGGTGGATTTAATAGCAGAACCCTGAAGTCTTAACTCCCAGTCCCAGTATTGCCAACTCTTGTGATTTTATCACGAGTGTTCTTCTTAAAGCTCCAGATCCTACAGGCATGCAATTAGGTGAGCATCTCAGTGCTCATGGTTGCAGAGAAAAGCTTGACAATGTGACCAGAGTTATCATAAAGGCTTAGAAACGACAAGACAAATAAAATGAACCCAAAATATTATATTTTTAAAATTTCATTATTTGTAAGTAAATCTCACGATTTTTTGGGCCTTACTCATGATTTTAGAGTGCTTGGGGCTGTCCATGCTGCATTTCCTGCTCTAACAAGCAGGCACTCTATGCTCTTTCTTGCATGACACATCCTAAGGATGCTGCTGTTAAAAAATCAGTTATCTGTGGAGATTCTGAAAGTGTCTAAAGACTAGACTTCACAGCTAATAGTGAGGGGGGGAAAGTTGGGTGTTGTCAAAGATTTATACTTGTTTTTAAAGTAACATGCAAACATCATGCTGCTCTCTGCACCAACAGCAGTGAGAAAAGTTATTTCATTGTACATTTATCGTAGTAGTTATTTTTATCTTATTTCCCATAGCAGCATTCAGTTGCATTCTTGAGCCTCCTGTCTCTTTGTGCACTGACCCTCCGCTTCACTTCACTTTAGAGATTGTTACTTGAATGAACAGAATGTTTCAGTGTTTGCTTATGACCATCCCATCCCATCATGTTTAGAAGCCATTCCACAGGAAGTTTAAACAACATTAAGGTTGCATAATTAAGCATTCAAAAGTCAGGAAATGTCAATGATTAAGTTGCAAGCAGAAGCTTAACCTTGCCCCCCTCTGTATATCCCAAACAATAGTTTTTAGTTACATGATCACTTATTATTTCTCAAATAATACAATAATTACACCACCTATACACACATGCAGTGTCTTGTAGACTTTTGTACTTCTCTATATGCCACACTAACGAAGCCCATGAAAATATATATATTCACACAAGATGTGAAGCGAATAAGGCAAGGGCTTCTTACAAGAAGCAACTCATTGTCATGATATAAGGAATCAAAGACATTCTTACACGGGAGACATTTCGAAAAGAAAACTACAACTACAGACACAAACAGGCTTCCACATAACCTGTGTTCCAGCTTTGTCTCCCTTGTTTACCAGGGACCACACCTCGTTGGAAACTGTATAGCATAGAGACATCTCATGGTTGAATAATATATTGCAAGTTAACATATCATTGTACGTATTGTGGAGGTCATGCATACAATGCCAGGGCGATGGAGGAAAGTAAGGACTGCAGAGGTTAGTGCATTCAGTTCCTGCAAGCTCCTTGTGTGGCTCTTAACTGATTCCCCTCCAGCTGAGCCAAAAGCTATGTCGATGTATTCCAGAGGAGACATATCCAGCCCTCCTTGGCCAGGATACCTCGCTGTGATAGAGGTTTTTGAATGGGGATTGCAGATAGAAGATGAGGGTGTGAAAAAAGTCCTTCCTAACAATGAACTAAACTAAACATACGTCTCTCCAGCAAATGAACGTTCAATTCCCTTGCAAAAAAAGCAGTTCCGTCTCTTCAGTTCCTCCTTCACTCTTCCTCTTCTCCCCTTTCCGCACTGCAGCCAAACCCCCACGTTCTCCCTACCACTTCCACAGTATCAGAAGGAGCAGCTTTAAGCATAGGCTACGTAAATGGATGTCTATAGCACCAGGTCTAAAGGGGCACTGGATCACCACTGGAATAGCCACAGCCAGACCATCAGGACAGTTCTGAACATCTCTGTCTGTGGAGCTTCTGTGTACCCAGTATCCTCCCTGTCCCCAGAAATGTGTTATCCTTGCCAGGGGTGGCAGGTTTGTAGAAATTTTGGTGGTGCCCAGAACACCCAGAGCCCCCCCCCAATTTTACCCCCCCTCCCAAACTCTGTCCCCCACCTGCCTAAGGCTCTGGGAGAGAGTTTGGGTGGGGGGAGGAGGTCTAGGGTGCAGGCCCTGAGCTGGGGCAGGGGATTGAGGTGCAGGAGGGGTGCAGGCTCTGGGATGGAGTTTGGGTGCTGGGTGCAGGCTCCGGGCTGGGGCAGGGAGTGGGGGTGCAGGAGAGGGTGAGGGCTGCAGGCTCCAGGCTGGGGCAAGGGGTGGGGGTGCAGGAGGAGGGGTTGAGAGGTGCAGGCTCTGGGATGGAGTTTGGGTGCAGGCTCTGGGCTGGGCTGGGGGTGCAGGTTCTGGGAGGGAGTTTGGGGACAGGAGGGAGTGCGAAGGGTCGGGGTGCAGGCTCTGGGAGAGAGTTTGGGGGCAGGAGGGGGTGTGTGGGAAAGGGGTGGGGATGCAGGCTCTGGGAGGAGATGGGGGAGGTGCAGTGCTTACCTGGGGCTCCTCGGCAGGGCTGGCCAGGGGGCCTCCGCGTGTTGCTACCCCAAGGCACTGCCCCCACAGCTTCCTATTGGCCGCAAGGGGAACTCGGGGGGGGGAGCAGCGCGCGTGGACACAGACCCAACCCACCCCGCCCAGGGGCCACAAGGAGGGGCCAGCAGCCACGTGGAGTAAGCAGGCATGAAGCCACTCAGCTCCACTGCACTACCCATGGTGGGTGGGGGACCGGGGCCATTTTAAATCGTCTGGGGGACACGCGGGGCCGGGTGGAGCGCCGGGGGTGGAAGGTAGGGCCGAGGGAGAGATCTGACCTCAAACAGTGCTGGAGCTGGGCCCCGGGCCAGGAATATTCCTGGTGCCCAGGCACCATGGGCCCATAGAAGTCGCCGCCTATGATCCTTGCATCCTGTTTACTCATGAGCAGCAGGCTGCTCTGGGTCTCAGGTGAGCCCCAGAATCCGGCTGTACTGGTTGCAGTGGTACCACTGCAGTCAATGGAAAGATTCTGGGATGCGTTTGGGAACGAAAGGTTCCTGTCACAGATAACTGGGCAGGAAACAGAGACAAATGACTTGGTGAAAAAATGTCACGGGTGACTGGGTGGGTAGAACAGGGAATGACTGGGGTATGAGGAGGTTCAAATTCCATTTTTGCCTAGGGACTCAAGGCACCTGCAACCATCTCTGAGTTGCAGAAGCAACAACATAATAAACCAGAGTTTGTCTTAAGTAAAAAGAGGACAGTTTGGCCACTACTATAGCTGGCCCCTTCACTCTGAAAGCTCACTGATACTGAATGGGAGATAAGATTCTACTCTAGTATATCAGCTGGAAGCCTCTAATTCTTTTCTTCCACAAGCACAAGCACGTGAACAGTGAGCTGGCTGCGGGGAAGACATTCAGTTAAGTCTGCCATTCCTGACATTGCCTCAGATTCCTGCTCCCATGAGTAGCTAGGCAACTTTGTGTGTGTCAATGAGAGTGATGTGGCTGTCCTACAGATAGAAAATAGAACCTCTTACTAAAGGAGCTCTCTACTGCTACTAAAGGAGTGGGAAAGGCCTGTGTTCTTAGAGATGAACTTCAAAGGTTCTAGACCGGAGGTGGACAAACTACAGCCCGCGGGACCGTCCTGCCCTGCCCCTGAGCTCTCGGCCGAGGAGGCTAGCCCCCAGCCCCTCCCGTGCTGTCCCCCCTTCCCTGCAGCTACGCCGCCACACGGGCAGCACGGCTTGCACCCGCCCACCTCCCAGGCTTTCCAATAAGCCTATCCTGCCGCTCTGAGCAGCATGGTAAGGGGGCAGGAGGTCCCCAGGGGCAGACAGGGGGCAGTCGGATGGGGCGGAAGTTCAGGGAGGGAGGCAGTCAGGAGACAGGGAGCGGGAGGGTTGGATGGGGGTTGGGGAGTCCCGTGGCGGGGGGGACAGGGAGCAGAGGGGGTTGGATAGGGGGTGGGGTCCTGGGGGGGTAGTTAGGGACGGGGATCCCGGGAGAGGGTGTCAGGGGCAAGAAGTGCGTCGGGGGTCCTGGAGGGCCTGTCAGGGGGCAGGGGTGTGGATAGGGGTCGGGGCAGTCAGGGGACAGGGAGCAGGGGGGGGTTGGATAGGGGGTGGGGTCGCAGGGAGGTGGTTAGAGGCAGGGGGTCCCGGGAGGGGGTGGTCAGGGGACAAGGAGCAGGGTGGGTTGGATGGGTCAGGGGTTCTGAGGGGGGCAGTCAGAGGGGGGGAAGTGGGAGGGGGCCAGGCAGTTTGCGGAGGCGCAGCCTTCCCTACCCGGCCCTCCATATCATTTCGCAACCCCGATGTGGCCCTCAGGCCAAAAAGTTTGCCCACCCCTGTTCTAGACCTAGCTCTTTCTGTGGGTGATTTATGTAGTCCCAGTGGCAAAAATGTCCAGATCAGAGGGTCTAAGGATAGGCTCCTAAATCCTATCTAAACCCCAATTCACTTAACCACATGCTTATGTCCGTCCCTCTTCAGGAAATCACTTAAGCAAGTGTATAGCTTTAAGCATATGCTTAAATCCCACTAACTTCAATGGAATTTGAGCATGTAATTACAGGTAAGAATGTGCTTAAGTGCTTTCCTAAATTGGGGCCTTAGGCACTTAAATAAAAGTGGTTTGATTTTCAAAAGTCCTGAGTACCCATGAATCCTAATGAAGACAATGGGAACTGCTGGGACTCTAAACCGTTGAAAAACCAGTCTGCTTTTATTTAAGTGCCACAGATCTCAAAATGTTTTATAAAAGTGGGCAAGTACCAGTATCCCATTTTACAGATGGGGTAACTGAGATACAGCCAGGTGACATGACTGCCTGTACACTACATGCCTGATGAGCTCTTAAAACCTTCTGTCTGCATCATTACACGTGACACTGACACACTGAATTAAATTAAATTAAAAGAAAAAATATACATAATGCCACTGAAAACAGCCAGTTGTTGCCATTACTAGTTATTATTCTGGTAAGAATCTGTCCTATCTTTTTTAAAATTCTAAGTTGTACCTGCTATTGCTAATAATGTAACTGTGCCATTGCTTATTCTACTTTAATGACAGTAAAATAGTAATAATAATGAAGAAACAAATGCTGTCCTCACTTCCTCCAAGGTCATGGAAAGCTGTAATCCAGTGGAACTTTCTCAGTTCGTCTGCACGAATTGAAGAACCGATCACTAAAAGGCCACACTGGTGATTCCACACCCTGTGTGTGCCATGAATATCTACAGACTCCAGAAGCATTGGAACCAGGCTCAGAACCAGGACCATCAGCATCAAAAGCACAAGCCATTGTGTACATGAGTTCAGAATTAAGAGACATTCATAATCTAGTTGTCTGAGTACAGGACCCGACACCAGATGCTTCTTCATTCTAATCCAGTTCTAACATTGGCAGCCTTGGTCAAGTCACTTCTGTGCCTTAGTTTGTCCATCTATAAAATCAGACTACAGGAGGGTTGGCTAGTTAAAGTTTGTGAAGTTTTTTGGAGATGAAAATCTCTAAATAAGTGTTAAATATTATTAAGAAACAGTATTAAAATGGCATCTGAATGCTAAGTAACAAGAATTGGGAAATTAGAAAGTATTTCTCATTTTAGATAGATGAGTACATGTATTATTGAAAGGATGGAAGGTGAGTATTATGCCCAGACGCCTTTACAAATTATTTCTGTATAAAAGGACCCAATTAATTTTATTGGGTCACTCTCGTAACATCACGTAGGTTACCATAGCAGCATCTTGCATGGAAAGACAGATTACCCAAACTTTATGAAAAGGTAATTCTGTTTCTCTAAGTCATGGTAATAAATCCACATTCATCGAGTAAAATGGACACTCACCGACTATCTTGTGTGCTCTGCAATGTCAGGTTAATTGAACGTTCAATATATGTAAATTGAAAAAACATTAAGTGTCATATTTTGATTTATAATCCCCAAGTGACTAACTTTCTGGGCAATTAACACAGAATTATTGCCAGAGATGTGAAATATTAGAATAATAAACCTTTTCAGAGATACAACTGTTAAATGTGCATGAGCTATCATGAATAATGTTAATCATTTAAAAATAACTCCAGGGATTGGTGCAATCAGATTTCAAATTAAAATATTAAAATAAAATTCCGAGTTTGGCGAGTGAGTCTGTGCTGTTTGTGCTGCACTACACTGTGCTAGTGAGCTAGATTCAATCTCTGAAAGTTGTCTCTTGTTCTCCCAGCCCCCATGACAACAGTGGAGACAGTGGGCCAAATTCTGAAATGGGGTAAGCATACAGGTCTCCTGGAAGTCTTTGGGCCAAGTTAAATGGTGACTAAATGGTGGGGTAAGTTATATGTTGGACTTGATCCTGAGGTCAGACTGGAGTAAATCAGGGTCAATTCCTAGGGTGGTTGCCAACCCTCCAGGATTGGCCTGGAATCTCCAGGAATGAAAGATTAATCTTTAATTAAAGATTATGTTGTGTGATGAGACCTCCAGGAATACGTCCAACCAAAACTGGCAAGCCTAGTAATTCCATTGACTTAAGTGGTCTTACTTGAGTATGAAAGATTGGAATCAGCCTGCTGGTTATACATTGCTCATAAACACATGGAAAGGGCAGAGTAACCTGCACAAATCTGCCATTTGTTGGGGTGCAACATGAATGTAATTTATATGCCAAGGGGCAGAAAGTGGAGATATAACAGGCAGTAATCAGGACCGGCTCTAGGCACCAGCAACGCAAGCACGTGCTTGGGGCGGCACATTTCCAGGGGCGGCATTCAGAAAAATCCACCAATGTACAACAAAAAAAAATACATGAAGATCAAAAAAATCTCCAGTAGTGTGACAGGAGCGTGACGTGAAAAATATCATGTCACGTCGTGACACGGTCACTCATAATGTGAACATGCGTAAATGTGTAAATGTTAACAGTTATTGATTAATTAAATCAGGAATCACGATTACTTGTGTGTACTGTGCCACCCTATCGGCGCCATTCACGCCAATTTCTGTGTTGCGTCGGTGCCAGCGGTTATAGGGCTAAAACGCTGGGACAAAAACAAAAACAAAAAATAATTTTTGCTCTTGGAGGCAAAAAACCTAGAAGCGGCCCTGGCAGGAATGGCAGGTGTCAATAAGTGATGTGGCTGCAGGTAGCACATTGTCCTTATCTTCTTCCAAATACACTGTTCTGCCCTCCCCTGCAGGATGATCATACTTTCAAAGTCAAATCCAGGGACACTGTACCAGGGACATTACAAGGAACCGTTTTGGTGGCAGATGAAGGTGAAGAGAAGAGGGGAAGTGGGAGGAGAATGGAGCACCCACCGCCCTGCCTTTCCAAAGGAAAAACTGGGACACTTTTCAGTAAAGCAGTGTAGGAGAAAACAGTATTTATCCCTCTGTGACCCTTTACTGTTTTATACTGGTCCCCGCTCTCCCCTTGCGGTGTAGTGGTCTACCATCTCTCCCTGATACATACACCATTCCCCCCTGCACTCAACCCAGAACCTCCCCATTGTCCTCCATCTCAAACCCCATGTACACCATCCTATCCTCCCCACACTGGGGGAAAGAATCTCTAACCATTCCACCCCACCAGCACTGCACCCTTGTCCACATGCTCCACCACAACTTAGAGCACACCCACCACTCTGCAGGCTCAAGAAGCTCATTCCCATCCTCAGCCCTTTTCTCCCCCTGCCTCTACCTTCAGCCCATGGACACCAGGTCTTCTAATGGCAGGGAGCCCCTGCAGAGAGGCCTGCATTCCCTCTTGTGTGCCTCCCTTTCAGGTGCAGTCAGTCACTATGAGGAGGGCCTGCTGCCTCTGAATGGTAGCCAGGCTGCTAGAGCCCCAACAGGAGTCCCCCTGTGGCAGCAGGTGCTACTGCATGCTGCCTTGCTACACGGTGCCTATAGTGTGGCTAGCAGCATTATTGTTGCAGATTAGCCCCATTAGTGGCTAGTAACCAGCCACCTCCACTAAAAGGAGACTGGCAGTAGAAAAGTCCTCACTAAACACACACTCTGTATATTACACTCCCCCATTAGCTGATGTCCCCTCTTTACCAACTTTCTTCCACTTTAGTATCTGTTAGGCTTGTTTTGCATACCCACTGCATACCAAATCAACTCAAGTTACTGCATTTTATCACATACACTCATTTTAGGACCAATTTTCCCCCATGAGTAACTCATACACTATTTAAGTCACCATTAAATGTGGCCCAACATGCTTAATAACATAGTAATAATATAGTAATAAATATTATTATAATTTTCATTTATTATCACAATAGCATCTAGAAACCCCAACTGAAATCAAAGCCCTATTGTACTAGGCATTATACAAACACATCCTGAGAGGCCACTACTCTGAAGAGCTAATAATCTAAGTAGAATAGAGAGACAAACGGTGGAAGAAAGGAGTGTTACTATCCCCATTTTACACATGGGGACCAGAGAGGGCCTTGTATTACTCTCTAGTGACCCACTGGGTGGGCTTACTGTACAAGAAGTGGTTTTCTTATTTTAGATAGATGAAATCTGCTTGGGGGACAATTAAAGTATTCAATGGGTGTCATTTTGAAAATAAGTTTGATAACATTTTTTGGTTTTCACAAATGTTCTGAAAAACAATTAATAAAAAGTCATGAAAATGGGTCTTTTCCATATCCTCTGAACTGAAAATAACTTTAAATATGTTTACTAAACTAGTTTTCAATTTTTTTGACTAGCTCTGATTGCTACATAATTGTTTTCTCATCAGACAGAAACAAACAAATCACTATGATCAAGGTCCTTGAGGGAGTTGGGACTGTATATAGGAGAATGAATAAGATTCTGGGGTCTTGGAAACACATTCAATACTCTTCCTACCACCCTTTCTTCACCTCCCTGCTAAGAAAACAAATCAAGACAAAGTAATGACCCTCAGACTTAAACAGGTTCCGGGTGAGGTTTTTTAATGTGGAGATTCCAAGGCTTAACTGATCTTCCAGGGGCTTCTGCCATCTTCTCATTAAAATGTTCTAGACACAGTCTCCTACAGGTAATATTTTAGATTGGTACATGAACAACAACTAGTGAGCTAGAAATGCAGCTTCAAACTAAACACTGAGTCAGAAAACCGTAACTAGCTTTTTATAAACTTGAGCTAGCCAGTTTCTTTTCACCACCATTGTCATGAATCTCTGTTTGAGTAATAAAATGAAAGAAGATGCTTTATTGTACCTGGGAAAGACAAGGACAGATTGTTACAAGCATCTCTGTCAGAGAGACCCAGTAACATTTATTAAAAGATTTGGGACCAGGATCTGAGTTTGGGACTGGGTTAGGTCCTAATATCCTGGGCTGGCAGAGATGGGAAGCATTGTAGTGGTAGTATCCATTATTCCTGTGTGAAATTCTTCAGGGGCAAAGGAAGAAATGCCATACAACATTTTAAGTCAATTGTCAGAAATTAATGACGTCATAATCAGCAAATGACAATACAAACCACAGAAAAATATAAAAATGACCTGGGGGAAAATATATCCTTTGGGGCTGGGAAACAAACGAACATTTACAGCCAGGAAGCAGATCATTCAGAAGAGGGGATTTCCCTGGTTTACCCTCACTTCAAATAAATCACTGGGCAACAACACACTCATCCTGTGGGAGGAGAGAGAGAGAGAGCTTCTTGCATCTAGTGACCTTTCTGGCTGATTCAGGAGTGACATTGATAGACCTGAGAAACTACATGCCATCTTCTTCTATCAGAAGGATAGCTATCCTGCATATGGATGAGGGTAGTGGGAATAAAGAAGGGAACACAAGAAATCCTTGGGATTCTGCTGGAGTATTGGAGAATATGTTGGGGAAAACACATTCTTGAATTAGTTCTTCTCATAGCTGGTATTAAGGGGCCAAATTCTGCCCTCACTTACAATGGCTGACTTCGATAGGAGTGAAATTGATCAAGCAGATTTTTAACAGGCATATAATTGAGGGCAGAATTCAGTTCATGAACCCATGTCTTTTACTCATATTTAGTGGCTAATCTATTTCTGATATATAATTTGATTACTCGAAAATATATACTAATAACTGTGACTCTGAGAGTCTTTAATACACGTATGTGCATGGGTCTCCCACTGACTTCAACAAGAGCTGTAGGCATTTATCTGAGATTAGCATTTCATGAATCATGTAAAGCTGTGGAGGTATTTTACCATTCCTTCTGTGATGAATAAGAAACACAGCAGACAACAGTCCAAATGCGGAGTTTCCGTTCAGCATCTCCTTCTATGAAATGTGGTATTTCAACCACACACTTTTTACCAAACAGTCCTTAGATGAGCTCTTGTGAACTGTTCAAAAACTGCAACCAGACACTTGCTTGGTGGATGGCAGGCAGCACAGAGCGGAACTGAAACAGAAACTCCCTAATGCACTTTGCTCACAGCAGCCTTCTCCCTTAATAACTAAGTACTACCCTCCCCCAAACAATAGCACAATTCTTTGGAACAAATTCTCCACTGATTTTACATCCTGTGCATTTCCACTGACATCAACTTCATACAGCAAAGTCCAAGTACTTAATGTACAGGAAGCGAAGAGGCAAGGATCATGAATGTAATATGCGAGTCATGATCCTTGCATATTTCTTGCATTAAACCTTGAATAATTTATCCTTGCAAGCCTTGCACCATTCATGGGGGATCCTAGAACTTTTGTCAGTATGGGATATTGTTTCATGAGAGGTAAATCAGAGCAGAATTTGGCCCTTTAACTGTAAAACAACACTAAACAGTCACCCAGACTAACTGCTCAGCCAGTATTGGTCTTGGCTGCTTTTAATAGGCTTGACAATCTTGTAAAAATTAACTTTTTGTAACTCAAAAGTGTTTCCAAAAGTTACAAGCCAAATCAAGTAAATTGTAAAAGCATTTAAGAGTTTTCTATTTTTGTCTGACAACAATTTAATAACTTTGTCACCGCTCCTGCACTTTGACTGCCATAGGCTTTCAATGAGACTCTGTGCTGATACAAGGTTCAGACTGATCAGATTGTGGGGCTGGGGCCTTTGTGTGTGTGTTTTGCTCTGATTCGTCAGGAATAGGTACTTAGGTAAAAATCAGATTCTTTTATTGTAATTTCAAAACCCTAGACTTGAATTGAAACACTTTCACTTTTTTGTCAAGCTCAAGCACTTACATAGCAGTTGCCACTAGATGACACTATAACTCAGGATACCTTGCTTTGGGCTGTGCTCCTTGAAGTCACGTTTTTAATCATGATATAATGAGAACTAATGGAATGACACAGAAGTATTTTCCAAAACACAGAGAAGACATTTTTCATCAACTACGTAATAGTTCTGTAACGTTGACCTTTACAGAGCTAACAGTATAAGGTTCTAAAGGTTGCAATGAAAGTCATGTGAAGTTTTGCTTAATGAAGTTAACAGAGTTGTCTTTAATCTACATAGATATGTCATATGTTTCAAATATGATACATATGACTCTAGACAGTAATAACTATAAAGGGACACTTTCATAATAGTTCATATATGAATCAATATATGAGCTCACATGAAACCAATCTGAAAAATGTATACCACTCCTATAACATAAGTGTATAAACTACATATATTTTTATTACTCATGTAGGTCTGTCAGAATAGAAGAAATCTCTGTGGAACTAGTCATATTCCCTTTCTCCCTTATTCATGGCCATAATGAGGAAGCAGGAGCTAGGGAGAGCAAGGGAAAGAGATAAAAGGCCAAAAAGAAAAAAGGGGGTAATGTGGATAACATTATTTCCCTCTGCCCTGCTGCTTAAAAACCACTCAAAGAGTTCTAAAGACAGGGGTGAAATGGGGAGGTGTCATGTCAGATGGAACACTGGGGCCTGAAGGTTCTGTGGCAGTTGGATGGGGATTTGAAGATTTTCTGGCTGGAATGCTGGGGCCTGAATGTTCCATGGCAGTTGAAGTGACAGCTGTGCAGTTCACCTGGAGTGAGGAGACACACCTAGAGTTCTGCTTTCCTCATCCAGTCAACTGGGGCCCCACTTGCCAGTCAGAAATCCCCATAGGAGAAACTGGGCTGATCTCAGTTCTCATCCTCCAGGGATGACTACTCAGGGGTGAGTAAACCTAATGCTCTGTTATGGCATGACTGGCAGCAATGCTCATTGAAATGCATCTAGTTTTATACGTATGCCACACTTCCACTGGTATAATGTTGGGTACCTATGACCAAACCCTCGCCAGTCATGTTTTAAATGTTATTTATAATTCACTCTCTGCAGCTTCATTGTGATTTAGACTTATGGTCCAATTCTCAGTTACACCAATGCAATCACATTGACTTAAGTGGGGTTTTACATGCGTAATTAAGAGCAGAACTTGATACCATGTTTTCTTCTGACCAGGCTACAGAATAAGAGCCAACTTATTCCCTGACCTACAACCCATGAAGCCCTGTCCACATCAATATGGATGCAAGGGGTGTAAAGCAGGGCAGAATTTGGCACTTATAGTAACTTCCAGTCACAATGAATGATTTGCAGATTTCCAAGACTTGATTACAGGGATTTCCCCTTATTTCAGCAAGTCCGGAGCTTGTAAATGAAAGCTCTTACCAGTGTTAACTAGATGGGTAGCCCCTAATGATACTTCAGTGATCACATTTCATGACTAATAGAATATGTTCATTGGGCTTTTCTCATGACTTTCAGCTATAACCAAAGATGTTGTCAATGAATTATGACAATAAGATCACAGGATCATACTGGTTGCAGTAGGATAAAACCTGTATGATCACTGAGTCTGCTCTACTGCAAGGGTAGGAAATAGTCTCATGAGCTATTTGAGTGATACCAAGGACTCTGAACCATAAATGAGCAGTCTTGGTGGACCTAAACAGTGAGTGAAAAAGCTTAACAATGTCAGAAAGATACAGACAAGGGAGCTCTTACAGCATTGGTCAATTTAAAAAACATATATTTTAAATAAAAAAGAAAAAGGATAAGGAGACAATTTTCAAAAACTGCATATGCAATTTAAGAGCTTAAGTTCCATTTTAAAAAGTGACATACGCACTTAGGAGTAGGTATGTCTACACTACAAAATTAGGTCGAATTTATAGAAGTCGGTTTTGTAGAAAGCGTTTTTATACAGTTGATTGTGTGTGTCCCCACACAAATGCTCAAAGTGCATGTAGTCGGCGGAGTGTGTTCACAATACCGAGGCAACCGTCGACTTCCGGAGCATTGCTATCCCACAGTTTCCGCAGTCTCCGCTGCCCATTTGAATTCTGGGTAGAAATCCCAGTGCCTGATGGGGCTAAAACATTGTCGCGGGTGGTTCTGGGTACATATCGTCAGGCCCCCCTTTAATCATTAAACATGCTTGCTTTTAAACCATGTATAGTATTTTAAAAGGTACACTCACCAGAGGTCCCTTCTCTGCCTGGCGGGTCCGGGAGGCAGCCTTGGGTGGGTTCGGGGGGTACTGGCTCCAGGTCCAGGGTGAGAAACAGTTCCTGACTGTCAGGAAAACCGGTTTCTCCGCTTGCTTGCTGTGAGCTATCTACAACCTCATCATCGTCATCTTCCTCGTCCCCAAAACCTGCTTCCGTGTTGCTTCCATCTCCATTGAAGGAGTCAAACAACACGGCTGGAGTAGTGGTGGCTGAACCCCCTAAAATGGCATGCAGCTCATCATAGAAGCAGCATGTTTGGGCCTCTGACCTGGAGCTTCCGTTCGCCTCTCTGGTTTTCTGGTAGGCTTGCCTCAGCTCCTTAAGTTTCACGTGGCACTGCTTCGGGTCCCTGTTATGGCCTCTGTCCTTCATGCCCTGGGAGATTTTGACAAATGTTTTGGCATAACTGGAACATAGTTCTGATAGCACAGATTCCTCTCCCCATACAGTGATCAGATCCCGTACCCCCCGTTCGGTCCATGCTGGAGCTCTTTTGCGGTCCTGGGACTCCATCATGGTCACCTCTGCTGATGAGCTCTGCATGGTCACCTCTGCTGATGAGCTCTGCATGGTCACCTGCAGCTTGCCACGCTGGCCAAACAGAAAATTGAAATTCAAAAGTTCATGGGGCCTTTTCCTGTCTACGTGGCCAGTGCATCTGAGTTGAGAGTGTTGTCCAGAGTGGTCAAAATGGAGCACTCTGGGATAGCTCACGGAGGCCAATACTGTCTAATTGTGTCCACAGTACCCCAAATTCGACCCAACAAGGCCGATTTCAGCGCTAATCCCCTTGTTGGGGGTGGAATAAGAAAATCGATTTTAAGAGCCCTTTAAGTCAAAAAAAAAGGGCTTCGTCGTGTGGACGGGTGCAGGGTTAAATCAATTTAACGCTGCTAAATTCGACCTCAACTCCTAGTGTAGAACAGGGCTTAGTCCTACTGACTTCCAACGAGACTTAGGCACTCAGGAAAATTGGACTTTTGAAAATGGGACTTAGCAGCCTAAGTCATGTAGGCCTGGCAACGCTGAGAGGAGCATCACCTAAATCCCTTTAAAAATCTGGTCCTTACATTCCTAAGTAACTTTAGCACTTTTAAAAATTTTCCCTGAAAATCTTCCTCTCATCATTGGAAATGGCTATTATACTATACAAGATGCCATCTCTTTTTCAAAAAAGTGGTTAAGTTCAAGCAATCTCATCCGAGAACTTTGAGTATGTCACTTGTACAGGTATTGCCACATCTGTAGCTAACACTGGTTAGTTCTCATTTACTGGGGAGCTCCTTAAATCAAGGTACTGAGGCCTAGATCCTCAAAGATATTTAGATGCCTAACTCCCATAAGAGTTTAGGCATCTAAATACCTTTGAGGACCTGGGCCTTCATAGTGAGGCCTATAAGCTATGAGTTGTATTTATTGTGTCTGCTCTGCATGAGTAATGAGTATTCACTGAACAAATTCCCAAAGTCCTGTCCCAGCAGACAGTGGGTTCAGGGAAAATTCTGGAATGATTCCTGGGCATGGTTTCTCCTTCCAGTGTTCCAAAATCCTGGTCAATAATCTGAAGCACAGATCCCCAGGACATTAGCATTTGCTTAGATGTACAGCAGGGTTCTTAAGTGCCAGAAGAAAGAAAGATGCAGAATATAGGGGAAATGAAAAGTAAGCAAGGTTCAGGGCCAAGTGTTAAGGGTTCTTTATGGTGGCCTTTCTCTAGCACATGAAGCCCTCTGATGCTGTGAAAGAGGTTCTTTTCCTGCTATTGTGCATTATTCTGCCCTTTTTACAACAACTGTTTGAAGAAATCACAAGTGTACATTTGGCTCCAAAATAATCAAGTTTACTAATTTCAGAGTGGTAGCCATGTTAGTCTGTATCAGGAAAAACAAGGAGTCCTTGTGGCACCTTTGAGACTAACAAATTTATTTAGGCATAAGCTTTTGTGGGCTAAAACCCACTTCATCAGATGCATGGAGTGAAAAATACAGTAAACAGTATATATATTACAGCATATGAAAAGATGGGAGTTTCCTTACCAAGTGGGGGAGTCAGTGCTAACGAGGCCAATTCAATTAAGATGGAAGTGGCCTATTCTCAACAGTTGATTGCTTTTGTAGTGCTAACGAGGCCAATGCAATCAAGGTGGACATCGCCCATTTCCAACCATTGACAAGAGGGTGTGAGTATCAGCAGAGGGAAAACTACTTTTTGCAGTGACCCATCCACTCTCAGTCTTTATTCAGGCCTAATTTGATGGTGTCCAGTTTGCAAATTAATTCCAGTTCTGCAGCTTCTCATTGAAGTCTGTTTTTGAAGTTTTATGGTTGAAGAATTGCCACTTTTAAGACTGTTATTAAGTGTCCAGGGAGATTGAAGTGGTCTCCTACTGGTTTTTGAATGTTACAATTTTTGATGTCTGATTTGTGTCCATTTATTCTTTTGCATAGAGACCGTCTGGTTTGGCCAGTGTACATACACAAACCTGCAAAGCCTAATTACATACAGATTGCTGCTCTGACTGGTTTCTAGCAGTTTTTATTTATTTATTAAAGAGATACTGCCCTATTACTATATATTACACCAAGAAATCACCATTAAAACGTCAAACTCTGAGGCTAAAGATTAGGGCTAGGAGGCAGAAATGCAAAATAGTAGTAATATTTAAAGGCTTAAAGAGAAATCCACAAACACAACATAGAAATTATAAATTCACACATGATCCTGACAATTTACAATTTGCTTTTTGTTGCTCATATTGTTGGTATGTGCAAAGCTACTGGGAAATTAGAACTGATATATTAAGACTCACTTTTAGGATAAAGAACTAGCAATTTCATATTGATAAAAATCCAATTTTGTTGAAACTCTACACTGAATGATTGATAACTCACAAAATCCTGTCCTGAAATACACTTGGTCTTGTGTAAAACCCGAGCTGGATTTTTTTCAGGGCTGTCTCTACTTTGGTTGTTCCTAAGCCTTGATCAGAAAGGTAGAAAGGTTTATTCCAGGATACCACATGTAAGTCAATAAAGTTCCAGCGAAATGACAAATATTAGTAATGTAGTGCTGAGAAATCATGCTATCATCTTAATCTGTGAAAGTGGTAATTTCAGGAAATCAGTGGTTGCAATTTTGCCACCAATATCCAAATGTTTATGACCAGCAGTTCAGCTATTACTAATTGTGGTAACAATCAAATTGAGATATGTATGCAGAAATCATACATACATCTTGTAGTTTAAAAAACATACATACATACATCTTGCTATTTAAAATACACTACAGGTCTCATGTCAAATGTTTATGTAAACATCTCAAAATGTTATTTTTTATGATTAGAGGATAATATGGTCCTTGATTTGTAATCTAAGAAGATCCACTTTCAAATCACATACACACAAATTAAATCAACTGTTATTATTCCTCATGAAAACTGAAGACTAAAAAGAAATCTGCCTGCATTGCACTAAATTGTGAAATGATAACCCAAGAGAATAGCCCATTAGTTGTTAATTGAATGACATCAGAAAGCAGCCCCAAACTTACCATTAATAGCATTCTGCCAATTTTCTATACTCTGGAGAGTATTGGTAAGAGTTTCATTAAATGAATTGTCATCAATCCTAATACTCTTCTATCTGTATTTTATTACTTGGGCTTAAACTGGGCCTTCTGGAGGGAATGAATTACTGGCACTAGTAAGCAATAATGAGAAAGTGATGCATAGTATAAAAAATAAGACAGACAAATTATATATCATATGGGGACCATTTAAAAATATATAGGAAAATATGTCATATTATAGAAGTGTTTGAAAAAGAGCAAATATCATGTGGGATGCCATCTGAACAAAAAGGAATCCCCTAAATGAAATCCCCTCATTTCTCGGATCAAGAGGATATCAGCGCAGGACCTTATCCTTTAATGAGCAGCCTGCAGACAGATTGCTGTGCCTACACAGAGCCACATTGACTTCAGTGGAGCTTTGCACGGGCACAGCAGTCAGTTTGAATGCTGCATATTACAGGATCAAAGCCTTATTTTTGATACATATGGAAATATTTGTGCGTAAGACATTCTGGTGCAAAGTCTGTCTTTTGACATCAGTGTGGATGACTAGTGCCTCTTGGATTTCAGTGATGTTGCACAGGGTTTGTGAGAACAGAATTTGGTTCTAGAAATATATGGCACTGATATTATTACATTGTATTTAAGAAAATATTTCAACAAGAAGAAAATGAAATAATAGTGAATTGTTATAACGCACCTCAGGTAACCTAACCACTGTAAAAACAGGGACTGTGTATTGTATGGCACAGTAGGAAAACTAACAGGAACATATTTGATGAGCATGTTAATGATCAGATAGAGAGATAGATAGATAGATAGATAGATTTAAAAATCATAACTGAATTATTAGAATCTACCAGTAAAACATATGGCTAACCATTTCAGAATATGGGACTACAGCTCAGGTGTTGCGGTTTTCTTCACAATAGCATAACAAGCATGAATAATGAAAGGGAAATTTGCCAAGAATGGATCAATGCATGGACAAACCAGGAAAGCACTGCAAGTTAGGAAATCACCCTGAAATTGCTCCAGTACAGTAGTTATTTGAGGATGCTTTCCTTACTAATACTACAATCAAAGTATTTATTTATTATTTGTATTATGGTAGTACCTAGAGACCAACCAAAATTGGGGCCCTGTTGTGTTAGGCACTTTTTTAACACAGAATAGTAGACAGTGCCTGCTCCAAAAAACTCACCATGCAAACAGACAAGACAGATGTAGGGTAAGGGAAAGAGTTACAGATAAAGCTTATACTTCAGGCATAGACACTAAAAAAATAATTAATGGGGTAAGAATTTTAATTGTCCATTTGGTAAGCATTTATTTATGATTAATAACACAAAATAATGTACCTCACAAAGGTGTTGGAAGGATGAGTTAGTACATAATTCTTCTTAGCGTATGTGCAACATGCCTCAGATTCATACTGAATTCGGTCCGTTGGTTGGAGCATTTGCTTCCCTGCCAGGCCCAGCCCAGGTACTGATGGGCATGCAACATGAACATGAATCCATGCTCCCCAGTACATAATTAAACAGAACTTTATAAACCTCTATACTAAAAATGCTAAGTATTATTATTTGTCATGATACCAAAATTTACAGATATAGGGCAGTGGTTTTCAACCTGTGGTCCGTGGACCACTGGGGGTCCACAGACTATGTCTAAGATTTCCAAAGGGGTCTGTACTTCTATTTGAAAATTTTAAAGGGTCCGCAAATGAAAAAGGTTGAAAACCACTGATATAGGAGAAATGTAGATGTTGCACATTGATTCAGAATTGATAATTTTTTAAAATATTAATTCAGTAGTTGAATTACAGCCCTAGAGTTTGAAACCCTTTATTTAATGGAACAGGTAAATAGGCTGTCTAATGAAATTTTTATTAAGAGATCAAAGAAACAGTTTAGTGTTTAATAATAGCACAGTGTCCCTGTTTCTGGTAGCACACTGTACAATACAACAAAGCCACTAAAAGCCTGAATTTAGTGAATGGGTACGTGAGGTGCCATCCCAGTATGATATACTTTGTTAACAAAACAAAATGACAAACACACCATAGATCATTTATGTCTAGCCTTAAATAGAAAAAATTAAACTGTTTAAAGTAACAAGATTTCTTCATAAAAATCTCATTTTCACTAACCCTAATAAAAACTACAAACATGAAATTTAAAAAATAATAATCGGTTACATGGAAACTCATCTAGAACTGTACATAGGTCCTCTGGAATTTTATAGTTATTTTCCATTTAAAGTTGGAAAATGGAAAAAAAATGGAAACAAATAGTGGGATAAAATCAATCAGTGAAGAATATGGAAATTAGTTTAGCTGTAAATTTAGTGAAATATTGAAAAGAATTATCAGGCAAAATTCAACAACTGGGGAAAGAATATGAGCTACAGAAAAGAAAAAATTATTGATTATTTAGTTTATTAACATAATGGTAAATATGTATATGATGTGTGTGTGTGTGCCTGTAAATGTCATCTACAAAAATCCATAACAAACTTAAGTAACTATTTTGTAACTATTATTACAATTCTCATCCTCCATTACCCTTATTTATATCCTACCGTTTGAATCATGTCTATAATTAGGTCCTGATCCTTCAAGCTGCTCTATTTGGGCTGACCCCTACGCCTGTTCTGAGCCCCATTTATGTCAACAGAGCTCCAGGCAGGAGCAGGGGTCTGCCTACATGGAGCAGTCTGCAATATCAAGGCCTTAGTTTACATGCTCTTTGAGGCAGGTGCTATATATACTTTATTTGTCTGTAAAGCAGAACCTTTCCACATTTTGTGTACCGTAAAAATAATAAAGAGTAATAATGAATACCCTAAAATCACTACTATCACTATCATTACTATAAGAAGTCTTCTCCAAACTTTTTGCACTTTAGCCGTTAGCCAAGTTCTCAAACACAGTTAATGGTCAATTCTCCTCTAGATAGGCATGGATAGGGCCCTACCAAATTCACGGGCATTAAAAGTGTGTCACAGACCATGAAATCTGGTCTCCTCCCATGAAATCTCATCTTTCGTGTGTTTTTATCCTATACTATACAGATTTTACAGGTAAGACCAGTGTTTCTCAAATTGGGGGTCCTGACCCAAAAAGGAGTTGCAAGGGGGTTGGAAGGTTATTTGAGGGGGGGTCACGGTATTGCCACCCTTACTTCTGCACTGCCTTCAGAGCTGGGCAGCTGCAGAGCGGCAGCTGTTGGCTGGGCGCCCAGTTCTGAAGGCAGTGCCCCACCAGCACAGTGCAGAAGTAAGGGTGGCAATACCATACCATGCCATCCTTACTCCTGCACTGCTGCTAGTGGCGGCTCTGCCTTCAGAGCTGGGATCCCGGCCAGTATCCGCCACTCTCTAGCTGCACATCTCTGAAGGCAGCACCGTCATCAGCAAGAGCGCAGAAGTAAGAGTAGCAGTACCGCAAACCCCCTACAATAATCTTGTGACCTCCCCCGCCTCCCCTCCCCGATGACTCCTTTTTGGGTCAGGATCCCTACAATTACAACACTGTGAAATTTTAGATTGAAATAGCTGAAATCATGAAATTTATGATTTTTTAAACCCTATGACCATGAAATTGACCAAAGTGGACTGTGAATTTGGTAGGGCCATAGTGATGAAGCATAACTCCTCTACATATTGACAGAGCAAGTCCTGAGTCCATACTGGAACTCAGTGAATACATGGGATGACCAGAATTCACAGGGGGAATTTTTTAGCACTACATAGCATGGTCATTTACAGTAAAAAAGAAAGAAAAAGAATATTCATCTCTAGAGATTCTTTACCCCACAAACCCAGTATTGCACTTGGAAATTACTGTCCCCTAAAACAGTTCTTATAAGTGAAGATGAAACTTTAACAGCTAAAAGGGAACTACTGACTCTTGTTTAGTATCAAATCCTGTTTTAGAGCTTTCTACTCTTAAAGATACAGCATCCTGTTTACACATCTAATCAATGAACTGGACATAAGAGAAATTGAGGAAATTGCCTGCAGTCCTCTATAAGACTGTATGTCCCACAAGTGGAATGAGAACAACTGTTCATTTTGACTGTAAGCAACTAAACACAGTTTGAGAAATTCACAAAATTCTTGTGACTTTTTTTGGTTTGTTTGTTTGCTTTTGTTTTGCCTGTGAAAAGTTTTCTGACCAAGGAATGTAATTTATTCCACCATGGTTCAAATAATAAACATGTTAACAAAAAGAATCCCCACTCTCTTCTGTCTTCTCCTTAGACAGATTAAACTAACTGATTTAATTTAACAAGAGGTACTACCTCTCCCCACTCCTCAGCCCCAATCCTAGTTCCCCCATCAAAATGAGCCTGTGGACAATGAGGGGAGAACTGTAGTTTGCAGGTCTTTTTTATGTGGTCTTGCTGTTTAAAAAACATTGCAGGTCTATGTCAAATACATTTATGAAGACCTTGCAAAATGTTATTTTTTTATTATTAAAAAATCCAGGCACTTTGCTGATCCCAAGAAAGTCTCCTAAGATTCCAGCTTTAGAACTTCTGGACTCTGATGCCCATTTCATGAATCTACTGTTTTGAATATAAAAATTTACAGTGACAAAACCTAGACAACATTAGGTCAGGGTGGCATGCAGGTAAATGAGAGAGTTCCCTCACAGTGAGAGACAGCTGAGAGGTCAGTATAGGGCAGATCTAATCCCGATGGAAATATCCTGTATAATAGAAGAGGAGCAAGATCAAGAAGTTCTACAGAAATGTAATAAATTTATATAATTTAATAGATAATGAGATCACTTCTATACAATGTTTAAAGCAACCTACATGTATAGATCTCTATAGCAGGGCTGCCATTCTCTATTACATTCTACAGGATAGTTTAAAAATTCTACCGAGAAAAAACTTTTCCTACTAAATTCTATAAGTTTTTTCCATAAGGAACCATCTGGGAAAGAGCAAATGAGTATCTGGCTCATTCCTGGGTAATCAAAGGGCTAACTTTTACTATGGTTTTTCTATTAAGTAGCACTCACTCCAAGTTAGTTTGTAACTATTCTTGCGTTAAATATTACCTAGCCTGAAGTTTGTTAGCAGGAGCCCTGGGACGCTTCTGAAGCATTCACAGGTCTGATCCCTCTTCCACTGAAGTAAATGTAAACCACACATCTTTGCACAGGATTAAACTCTAAATTCTCTCTCTCTCACACACACACGTACACACTGCTTAATTTGGGTGTGTGTGTAAATTCTCCAGAGTTTTGTAAAATGTTTCTCCTATGGCTGTATGACAGTAACACAGGGTATACATACAGTAATCTGCTAACCTTCCTTCAAGAGAATAACAGTCTGTGTAACAGTAAATCAAACCCACCAGTTCTCCTGCTTATCAGACATGCTTCCTTCCTGTGACAGGAATGATACCACTACACTGATGGGAAGAGGAGAGAAGGGATTTTTTTATGTTTGCTTTATTCATCACTTTCACTGAGGCACTTAGGAAGAAATTCTAGACTGATTCACAAACGGAAACCCCAAGCGTGGTGCACTAGAGCTGTTGCCTTTGGACAGGAAGCACTGTGGTTTTATAGGCTAAAGGTTATGCCACTTCTAAATATTTCTACACTGAGTGGAAGTGCAAGTTCTCAGACTTCTCCCTTCAACACCCAAGTGACAAGCACCAACTGCACACGTTAACCTGCCATCACAGTGTACAACCTGGATGATAAAACTCTACTTTGTATAATGTCCTTCAGAATAACTGTGTTCCAGAATTACTGACAAAGTAATAGAGTTACAGAGGTATAGGACCAAAAAGCAATTAAGAGATACAAGCAGAGGCAAAAAGATTACATCTGAAATTCAATGGAGAGATACAGGTAGGCTTTCCAGATGACAGCAGCTGCAGAGGAGAACATTCTCACACCAGCAGGGGCTAGAGGAGGAGCAGAGAGTAGACCAGTGCTAATCTATGAGAGATAGCAAGGAAGGGAGGAGAGAGAGAGAGAGAGAGACAGTCTGTGGGACAGGCTGCTGCAAGTCCATGGAGGATTTATATAAAGAGGGCAGTTCTGAACTGGATACTGAAATGATTATGCAGCCAGTGGAGAATGAGTGTGATGTGGTTACGACTTTTTGTATATGTGACAGGGTGGAGACAGTATTCTGCACATGCAGAAGGGTGGACAGGGTGGGGTTTTGGAAGCCATTAAGAAGGGAATTGCAATAGCCAAGGCTCGAGAAGATGATGGCATGCATGAGGATTTCAGCACAGGGGGAGTCAAGAGAATGTGCACAGGCAAAGCTACAGAGATAGAAGAGGCAAATTTGCTGAAAGAGGAGAGGTGAGAGGGGAAGCAAAGTTTGGAATCAAGAATAACACAAAGATTATAAACTCTGAACCCAAATAGAAGGTCTGAGTGAAGGAGAGAGATAGAAGAGCTAGAGAGGGATTTAAGGATGCTCTTTTTCCCAAAAGAAGCCCTGCCGTCTTTGAAACATTTACCTGAAAGAAGTCGAAATGGAGCTCCAGGTCAGCCAATCAAGGCTGGACAGGGAGGAGTCATTAAACGGAGCAACACTAGGATATTGTTATGTACAGCAGAGTATCAACAGCAAGACTCCCTGATTCCAAGATTCCACAGCTACAGAATCCACCCCTCCCATCCACTGCAACAGAACTGCTTCAGAGTCCGGGTTTTAATTTTCAAAAATATATTCTTAGGGCTCCTGGTTATGGCGGTACCTTTGAAAACATGAAGTGAGTGTAAATTGATATAGCCATGTCCCCCTGAGCCTGGAAGGGCCACCTTCTTTTTCTTACTGTTCATGACAGTTTATACTATACTAGACTCAAGGGTTTTCCTTTATTTTCACCCAGTGGAGAAGTTCAGGTCAGAGAAATGTCACTGAGGGGAATATGTTATAGCTGCCTTCTGATTTACAAAAAATGTACTCACGAGGACATCAAACATTACAAGCAGTGATGCGTTTTCCCCATCCCCCACCTCCCCCTTTTCAACTGTGCACAGTGGGAAGTGCTGTCTAGGTGCAATTTTACAAAGCTACAGAGATGACTGAAGGACAGGGCTTTTTGCAGGGGAAGGCAGTGCTCCGATACCACAGGGATGGGTGAGTTCAAGAACGTAGCTAATTAGATCACAGGCCACTGAAGGTATGTCTACACAGCAATTATACACTTGTGGCTGACCAAGTGAGCTGACTCAGGCTGCAGGTTTGTAAAACTGTGGTGTAGATGTATGGGCTCAGCCTGGAGCCCGGGCTCAGCCTGGAGCCCAGGCTCTGGGACACTCCCCACTCATGGGCTACGAAAGCTCAGGGTCCAGCCTGAGCCCGAATGTCTACACTGCAGTTTAGAGAGACAAGGTGAGTGAGGTAATATTTGTTATTGGACCAACTTCTGTTGGTGAGAGACACAAGCTTTCAAGCCTCACAGAGCTCTTCTTCAGCCGCCCTGCAGCCTGAGACCCGGAAGCCCGAGTCAGCTGACACAGGCCAGCAGTGGGTGTTTAATGGCTGTGCAAAACTACCTGATAGTATATTTCTCCTGACCCTAGTTCATTATGGAATACAGAGTGACTATCACAGCACTTTTCCTTGCTGAATTCTGCACAATAAAAACTGATCCATTATATGCCCCCATCACCTTCTGGAGCAGTCAACAAGAAGCTGCACTGAAATCGCATCTAGAAGGTTGTAAATATTCATAAATATACATATAGAAGATCAGTGGAAGAAGTCGTTTCCTTTTTTTCTCTTTAAATGTCTAGCTCAAGGTACAGAGTCAGCGTCTATTATTATCAAATTAAAGGTTTCAGAGGGCTTGACTACTATTTTCTGTTGATTTTTCACCTTTTAAGGCTAAAATTGGTTTTGAGAGAAACTTCAGTCATTCTGGACATCACCAAAATTAATAGAAAGACAGCGCTGGATTGGGCCCAATTGGTTAATTGATAGCATGTTTTTTAACTTTGGTAGACTTGATCATCATGCATTTTGCTTCTTCGTTGTGATAAATAGAACATATAAGACTCACGACCATAACAGCCAAATCTGGACAGATGGCAAACTTCACTGTGCATTTGAAAACCACAATCAAACTCACATGGCAACCCTCACATGTATTGTACATCCATATACAACAAGGCTATGACTACATGGTAACCCTCATATATGCCATACAACTGAAGATAACACAGCTCCCACTTACTACACATCCCTCACATATACTGTACATCAGAAAACAAAATAGCTCAAATTCACAGGGAACAAATCAAGTATTTTGGAAGTTTTCTAAAGCTAGGACGTGACTAGCTAGGACAGGACATTTTAGCACATACACAGATTTAGAATATATATTGCAATGGTGAGTTAGTCTGCTCCAAAGGGGGAGGTTTGGATTTGATCAAGATATTTTTGTTGCTTAGTTTACAAAGGAACCTTTTCCTTTGTGTTCTTCTTTCTTGTTCTATTGTAACAATACAATTATCCCAGCCTCTAGAATAAATTTCTATTTTTAAATACATTACAAACCTATACCTCCTGAACAATTCATTCGGTTTTTGTAATCAGTTTCGCCCCAGTGTCGATCTTTTTATTTATCCCATGTGAGACTTTGCTTTATTAGCTCAGCTCCGTTCTTGCCAGGTGTGGACTCAAACGTCAAACTAACTATAAACAGACAGCAATGTTGAATTTATTTGTGGAATGTTGCTCATTTTAACTAATTATTTTTAAGATGCCCAAAGGCCTTTGAATATTGGGCACCAAAAAGTTTGGTAAGTTACCACTCTATTATTAAATATGAGAATGATGCATCAACATCAATGTCAACAATATCATACACACTTTGGTGACAGAGCTGGAAAAATAATCCATTTTGTCTGCCACTTATTGTGCCTTTTGGTCTTTACATAATGAACATAATAGTTCCAAAGAGATTGTGGAATCCCCATCACTGGAGGTTTTTAAGAACAGTTTGGACAAACACTGTCAGGGACAGTCTAAGTATACTTGGCCGTGCTTCAGCACATGGGGTGCTGTGGATGACCTGTTGAGCTCCCTTCCAGCCCTTCATTTATATGAGTCTATTATTCTATTTCTGGATTCCATAGTAAATGAATGCCAAAGGGAAGCCTACAATGTTCAATTATAATGTCCTTTTATAAACATCTCTGCTTTTTTGACAGTGTATCAAAGAGAAACAATGAAGCAGCCATTACTACTTAATTGTTATTCAAATTAGCAGAAACAATTCAATAAATGATGCCTTGATGTATTTGGGTGTGTGCGGCTTAGCAAGATCCATGGCCTGACTCTTTAATTTGGCTTTTAAAATCAGAGTTCCTGCTAATTTGATTCTGGATGATTGCTGACCACAAGCTAGTGTTGCTGGGGAGCAAGAGTGGGGGTGGGGACTTTACCTGGGCATAGGGTTACCATATTTCAAGTTCCCAACTAGAGGACACTGTTGGGGGGTAGGGAGGGAAAGGAGGAGCTGGAGGGGGATTTGGGGTGCTGGATGGAGTGTGTGCGTACTGGGAGGGGGTATTTGGAGGTGCTGGAGGGGTATGTTTACTGGGAGGGGGATTTGGGGATGCTGGAGAGGGTATTTGGGAGTGCTGGAGGGGTGTGTGTACTCGAAGGGTATTTGGGAGGGCTGGAGGGGTGTGTGTACTGGGAAGGGGATTTGGGAATGTTGGAGGGGTTTATGTGTACTGGGAGGGGGTTTTTGGGGGTGCTGAAGGGGATATTTTGGAGTGTTGGAGGGGTGTGTATACTAGAAGGGGGTATTTGGGGGTGCTGGAGACATATATGTGTACTGGGAGGGGGTGTGGGAGGGTGCTGGAGAGGTGTGTGTACAGGGAAGGGGTATTTGGGGTTGCTGGAGGGGTGTGTGTACTGGTAGGGGGTATTTGTGGCTGCTGGAGGGGTGTGTGTTCTAGGAGGAGGTATTTGTGGGGTGATGGAAGGGGTATATGGGGAGTGCGTGTGTACTGGGAGTGGGTATTTGGGGGTGCTGGAGGCGGGGGTGTGTACTGGGAGGAGTACCTGGGAAGTGTTAGAGGGGCTCCCTGAGGCCTCACTGTCGAGGTGGGGGGCAGTGTCATGCTCCCTATCACAGTGGCAGGGAGGCTGGCCCAGGCCTGAGAGCAGCACCAGCCTGTCAGTCAGCGCCTCCCCCCTCTGTAGGGCAGGGAACCAAAGCCTGGCCCTGTCACCCCTCCCAGACAGGCTCTGAGGCCCCGCGGTGGGGCAGGTGGTCTGGCCGAGAGCTGCTTGGCGGCTCCACTTACCTGGCAGGCTGGGCTAGGGAAGGCAGGATCTGGCATCTGTGGATGCAAGGGAGGGACCAATCGGGGCACGGAGATGGCTCTCTCTGAGCAGCGATGTCTGCTCCGCAACGAAAAATCCTAGACATTGCCTCTTATTTGAAAAATGTGCCCGGATGGAGGGTGGGCTACCAAAAAAAGAGGTCACGTCTGGGAAAACCTGGGCATCAGGCAGCTTCAGCTCTAGGCCTCTTACTCCTCAGCAGCCAACTCCCTTCCAAGCAGCGCCCTGTCCTAGATACCTGTAATTCTCGTCAGACAGTACAAGGGATCCCCTGCTGGAAGGAGGCTCACATTGCAGCCAGCTAGTTGTTCAGCGGCTGAAAAGTCAGGCAGGTCTCCATCCTGCAGCCATGCTTTTATCTACCGACCATACCACCAACTTCCCTGTGGAGACAGGAGGCAGTACAGCAGTGATTTGAACCTAGGTCTCCCACATCCTGGGTGAGTGCTCTAACCACTGGGCTATTGGGCAAAAGGGGGACATCACCACCATCTCCTCTGGCATCTTTTGTGCAGGTTTAGGCATGCTATCAGTACACCTATGGGATCAGGCCCCAAAGGCAACATAGACAGGGGAATGCCTAGTTGATCAATCATGCTGGGGCTTAGGTGAAAGTTAAACACTGGATGGGGGCAGGATTGAGGCAGCTGTGCACACCTGTTGCCAAAATGTAGGCACCTTGGGGATTTGGTGAATGCTAGTGGCACCTAAATGTTGGGCTTAGGCATCTAACGTGGCAGTTAGGCACCTAAAAGTCACCATGGTGAATCTAGCCCTAGATGTGTAATGGATAATGGGGAAAAGGGCAACTAGTAAATTACAAAACATACAAACAAACCACAAAACAAAAAAACCCCAAAGGGAATTCCCCCTGGTAGAATTCCACTGGCTACAGTGGCTTTGCTCTTGGGATGAATCTGGACCCCAACTGCCTGTTCTACATTTACTCCCTTGTAAGTGGGCACACACGTCATGCAAGAATGGGAATAAAACTCTTTGAGGATTGATAGTTTGAGGACTGGTGATTAGGGAAGTGAAGATGATCTACACTCAATTGTTACACAACCTTCAGAAGGGAAACCAATAAAGCTTTTCAAACATCCTGAAGCTGGTGATAAGCAAATAATAAGGCACACTGAAAGCAGGGAGATTAGCATTAGACTTTGGATTTGACAAATGAGCAAATGTAAAGGTGTTCAAAAGGCATTGGATATCGAAGAAGGTGGGAGACACCATAAAGAGAAAAAGAGAACATTGATTTTATTAGCCAAACCCGAGTGTAAACCAAAAATGAGCAGCCAGGATATTATATATATAAGAACTATGGATGACAACCTAACAACTCAAAAATAATAGCTGGCATAGTGTGGGGTAAATCATATCCTAGCCTAGACTGCTATTTTTCTCCAGAGTTTCCATCCTGTAAAAGCAGATTGAATCATATTTTGCCATTTATGAACATGAAACAGTGTATTACAGGTTCTAGAAAATAAATTGTAGCTCAGTCTTGTTCTTCCCACACTGACCTTTTTGATATTCAGAGGATTTAGAGATGTAAAGGCCTATTAGATCAAGTCCATCCCTCTGCAAAAGGGAGGATATGCCTGCATTGTGGTGAAAAAAAAAAGAAGCTGGATCTTTAAATCTCTCCCATTTACGTGCAACAATAACCAGCATTTAAAGGCAATAAGGAGGAGTTCTCATCTTGGCAGGCAACTGGTGAGGGCATCAGGCCTGGGTATGGTCACAAAGTTCATGGAGCAGTGCAATAAAGGGCAGATCTTTTCATGGTCCTTCAACACCTCGCTCAGGTGTTTCATCTCATCTGTTAGCTTCCCAATCTCTCTTTTCAGGGAGGTATTTTCTTGTTCAAGGCACTCATATTCCTGGAATGAAAAAAGGAAGCCCACTGCTAATAAAAACATTCCTTTCGGTGCCTTCACCTTTTTTAATCAAACGATAGCAGAATAAATTGTTATTTCTGCTTATTTAATGTTTTGAAATCTAATGTAAGAATCAAAATACTGAACTAGCCTAATAAATACAGATGCTCGTAACAATACGACTGTTACTATCCATGTTCTTACTGAGCTACTGTTGTGGGCCCAGATCCTGAGCTGTGGCCACGAAACATATAGTCCCACTCAGGAGGGGATTGCAAAGCTAGCATTTAGCCACTTTTGCATTCTCCTGATCCTGGGCTAATCTATTTTGTTCTAGTTCCCCCATCACAAACTGTTGTAGCCTAAGGGTGAGGGTGCTCTAGGTTCTGCTTGCTGGCAATGGCCCAAAGGGACCATTCTGGGAACCAGGGATTGCAGGAGTGTGGGCTGTGACCAGAATACTCAGCTTCTTTCCCCAACCATGTCCTCTGCACTGGTTGAAGGGATGGGGTGGTTTAGGAGTTCCACACCATCCTCTGCAGGCTGCAAAAGGCAGTTTTGTATTGCCTAAAAAAATGAAAAGTACCTAAGTTAGACTGGGCAGAGTCTTGGTCTGCTTTGGGAAACATGAGTAGTTGGGCAACTGCCAAAGTGCTAAATTTGTGCCTGGCGTTTCTTCCCTTTCAGGTGTACAATGACTTGTGTGGCTGCGAAGCCCAGATTGGCCATGTAATGCCATGTAATGCCATGAAAGCTACTGACCCCGAAGTCTGGCCCTGAGATCAGCTAACTCAGCTCTACATTCTGCATTTATGTTTCAGAACGAAACTAAGCACTACTTTCTTTCTACATTATCTACTATATAAAATAATGATTACAAAATTGGAAAACATCTGTGAGCCCCTCATTTTCTGCTGTCACCTGCCACTCTTCTGGGACTTGAGTAACTTGCTAGAGACCTTGTAATATAAACTGAACTGGTATATATGCTGGGGGAGAGGGGTATTATTATTAATTTATTATTATTATTATTTGTATTAGTGTAGCACCTAGGAGTCCTACTCGTGGACCAGTACCCCCTCTATGCTAGGTGCTGTACAGACACAGAACAATAACACAGTCCCTACCCCAAAGAGCTTACAATCTAAATATAAGACGAGACAACAGACGGATGAAGGAATACAGTGAGATGATATTGATCAGCATGAAAAGGCTGTGGGACCAGTGTTTCAGTGCAACTGCAGTTATTCTCTGGTTTTCACTTTCAACTGAATGTGGGTTAGCAGGGTTAACTTCCACAGAAGTTCATATCTAGATCAACACAGGCTGTCCAACCACCATGACCAGTGTGCTTATATTGCAAGAAAATAATCATTCATCATATTTTCCTATCTGAAAATGCAAATATCCCACAATCCAGCAAGTGTAACAAACTGTTTCCCTCTGAAGTTATCTTTATTGTTCCCCCTTTAAAATGTGTTTGAATTTAATGCTCACAAGAGCACTATGAAGAATCAAATATGCAGGTAGGTTCGATGTTGGTTTCTAAACACAGCTCTGCCATTGCACCCACATCAATCCTGACCCACACTCTTGTTATTCCAGTCCTGCTTCTTACCTGAGCAGAGACTGCCTCTGGGAATGAATTAACTGAATTGAATTATTGAAGAGTTTGGAGGCATTCTGTAGTAGACACCAGGGGAAGAAAAGCTCAGAAATTTGGCATTTCATCTCTAGAAGTTGGTATCGTGGAACCCAGGTATGGTGACCCTAGTACAAGTATTTCCTGCACTTCACAGTGTTTTGCAAGAACAAAAGACATGAAAAATTGTCTTCTGTGGATAAATTTTATTTTCACAATGTAGAAGATAGAGATAATTCTGTGCTGAACTGGGCCCTGAAGCTGCATCACTTACATAAAGGCATTAGTAGCATAGTAGTAAATATTTATAGTATGGTGGTGCCCAAAGCCCCAGTCGAGCCGGAAGCCCCATTGTACTGGCTGCTGTACAAACACTGAAAAGAGACAATGCCTGCCCTGTTAGAGTTACAACTGAACAGACAATAGGACTACCATATTATATTATTGATGCTGAGGGCTTGTTAATAGGATTTCAAAAAGGATCAGACATTTATATGCACAATGGAAACATCCACAGTTTAAGATAGGATAAAATATATATAAAGTGTCTAAACCCTCATACTTCAGTGACTTATTGGAGTTAGGAGAAGCTTCCCCTATGGAAGCTTATTCCTTAATTGTTCAGCATAAAGATCTAACACTGTTGGCAAGTTCCAGATGTTTCAATGTAGGCAAAATGTTGGACTAGACAGCTCACCAGCATTGTCCAGTATGGTAATTCATATGTTTTTACACCAAACCCATACTTCCTCATGCTGGATTAGTACAAAAACCATTTCATATCCCTGTTTAAGAAATGCATAGTATGATTAAATTCCGCACACAACGCTCAAAAGACAACAGCAACATATGAAGTACCCATTCACCTCATGGAGTTTGTCTGCTTTCTGCGTTTGTTTCTTCCGGCTTCTCTGGGCAGCGACTCTGTTTTTTTCTCTCCGTCTTATCTTCCTATCATCCTCTTCAGGACTCTGAAAAACCAAACCAAACACATCTTGTTGCTGTTTTTTTAAAAAGTGCACTGAGATTCAAAAAGCAAGGAAATAACTTTTAGTGAAAATAAGCAAACAATCTGGTGTGCTTCATAATAATAATATTTCATTCTTACATAATCCTCTCCATCCACACATCTTAAAGCACTTTGCAAAGGTCAGTAAGTAGCATTATCTCCATTACACAGACAGGGAAAATGAGGCATGGAGAGATTTGTGGCCTGATTTTCAAAAGTGCTGAGCATTTGTAGCTCCTATTGACATCAGTGGGAGCTGGGGTTGTTGAGCAAGTCAGTGGCACAACCAGGACTAAAAAATAGAGAGGCCTGATTCTGCGGTACCCTGCATCCAAGGGGCTAGAACTATGGGTGCTGAAGGTGCAGCAGCACCCCCTGGCTTGAAGTAGTAATAACAACCAAATACATTCTTTCCACTTTCAGCACCCCCACTATAAAAATTATTCCAGTACCCCTGCCTGTATCTTGCCCTAACTCCACCAATCAGAATAATAGTGTTTATGTCCATTTAATCCAGTAGACCATGTGGTCTTCCAGAAACAACCTTGTTGATTACATAAATAGCATATAATACACATGCCACAGTATCTTTGAAATTTACACCATCACAGATGTTTTAGCTTTTTAGAAAGGAAAATCTCCTATATAAAATATCTTACTAAGAGATCCTGTTTTGGATTAATGTTTTCTTGTATTGTTCACACACAAAATCCACTCACAACCTAGAAAATAACTTTCTGTTTTCATTATGGAGTCTTGATCATGGTTTGTGGAGGCTTCAGGAGGCTTTCCATTATAAATCCAATGATTAACCCTCCCTTGCATACCTGAAAAATTCTCCATGTGGTCTGAAATTTCATTTGCTTCCTCTCAGGCTAGAGCAGAATTTTATATATATTAAAGGAATCGAGTAAATAAGTGTTCCTGGTAGCTAACAATGCCCAGCAACAGTTGTCTGCAGATCTAAGTCACATTCGACTTAGAAGACAATAAGATTTTTATTGTCCAGAGAAAGAACATTCATCACCAAGCTGCAGCAAATTCTGCAGAAGAGTGAGCAGGGATTGGAGAGCAGGGGGAGGAGTTCCCCAAGCGTGCTGCAAGTATTTCCCTACAGCTCTGTAATAGGACATGATCAATTGCCTTTCATGTTGGTTTAGAAAGAAGCCACAGAGTTCATCCCAGCATGTCAATGACAGTGTTAAGGCCGCTGGCAGTGGTGTCTGCTGTTGCTCCTAGCAATGTTTACTCCAAAATACGTCAAGTTAACCACTATTTCCTCTCTTACAAGGAAGATTTATGATAAAGTCCATGAACTGAACTAATCTCTGAGGTAACACTGTGGAGTCGCACCAGTGATGAATTCCACCCCATGTGTCAGACATGCTCAGGAGAGACATATGTCTGTGTGTGGTTTCATGAAAGAAAGGGCTACAGTGGGCAAGAGGAGCGCCCATGGTAATTACAGATCCATGGAAAGACGGCATCTTGCTCTGTTCTGCATCTTCCCTAGGGGCTTAGAGATTACAGCACAGGCATCTCCAGGCAGGAGTTAGTGTCCCAAGACAAGCTCAGGACAACCAATACCAGCATCAATGAGATGCTGCTCTTCATCTTGGGAAGCAGGGAAGCAGCCATTTCTCTTACGGTTGCCAACTCGCCAGGATTGTCCTGGAGTCTCCAGGAATTAAAGATTAATCTTTAATTAAAGGTTATGTCATGTGATGAAACCTCCAGGAATATGTCCAGCTAAAACTGGCAGCCCTACAGTTCTGATCATCCTGTCTCCTACCTGTACATCCTGATCCTAGCTGCCATCCTGTGAATCTGCCCTGCCAAGACGAGGAGAAAAGCCTTCTTTGCCTGCACCTCCCACCTGACTGTGGTCACTATGTTATAGGGGACTCAGCGTTATGTATTTGGGACCCAGTTCCAGCTGTGCCATAGATCAGGACATGGTCATGTCAAAAGTGATCCCCATGCTGGAACCCGGATCTACAGCCTCAGGAACGTGGGGGTGAAGGATGCCACCTATGGTAGTGAGGAAAACATTTCCTCCTGTGATGTGATTTGCAGGGAGTCCATAAAGAATAAGCAGCAATTGCTCAAATTAAAAGAGAGAGAGAGAGAGAGAGAGAGGACCAGAGGCAAGTCGGTGCCAAATTGAAAAAAGCACAAGGCGCTCACAAGGGGCATCAGCCACCTTTGCACAGGAGAGGGCAATGGGATGAGAGCAGGGAAAGGCTGCTCTGACATCCCGGCCCACGCCCTCCAGTGCTTCTCCACAGCCTGCTCCTGCCCGGCTGGTGTCCCGCCCCAAGCCCCGGCTGCTGTGCCACTCGGACCCTGACTACCGCTGCCGCTGCCGCTGCCCTGCACCCTTCATCCTCCCCTTCCCCTGCCCGGTACCTGCGGCTGATTCCCATCGGAAGAGGCGCTTCTCTGCAGAACGCTGCCCGAAGCCGGGACACCGTGCGACATCCCGGGAGCTGCTGAGCGGCCGGGGCCGCGGCGGGAGCCCAAAGAGCAGCCACGCTCCCCGCACCCCGGCCCCTGCCAGCGCACTCCTGTCCCCAGCCTAGCTAGGGGGAAACTCCGGCCCGGGGCATCCCGGCAGCCAGCACCTGGTTGCAGCGGCTCGCACGCTCTCTGTGCTTCCCCAGCCCCCGGGGAGGAGCCGCCCCCTCTGCCCGGATCCGGCCGCTGCCGCAGCCTCCGGGAGGCAGAGCCTGGGAGTCCCGCACTCACGGCGGCGGCGGCGGCAGCTCTAGCTTGTCAATTTCATGGAAGTCACGTGGCGCCCTTTGAAACTTAGGAGGGAACTAGCTGCGAAACCGCAAGGGTGGCTGCGTGGGGAAGCGAGAGGGGCTACGGAGCACAGCCAGGCGGGGGAGGCCAGAGCTCCCTTCCCCCGCACGCCTCGGCGGGCGCGTGAGAGCGGTACTCCGAGCGATAGACACCCTAGCACCGGGGGGCAATTTGGGAAAGAAGAACTGAAGGCTACACCCGCACCGGAAAGCGATTCCTTGGCGATGGGAGCCAAACTTCCCCACCCACTAACTACTGAGTAAAGAGAGAACATGTCAGAGGGGGCTGGACGGGAGGGTTTAGTTCAGCTCCTTAGAGAGAAAACTCAGCTCCCGCTCTGAAGGGGGACAGGGATTTAGGGGGTGCTCAGATCCGGAGTTTGGACTGAGCCCCATTTCTACAATTACATTTTTTAAGGACTAGGAGGGGGAGTGAAAAGAGGAAGAGGAAACAGGATCACAATCCTTAACACACTCCTTCCTGCACCGCCATACGTTGGATTAGATGGATTCTCTAGTGGGACAGCGAAAACAACCATTTCCTTTATATAAAAAGAGTCTATCCTGCTACTAGGACAGTGATGAGACCAGTATAAATGCTTAGCAAGAAGGATGAGTTTTAAATTCATAACTTTGCTAACTACTAAAAATCATGGCCTGAATAGACACACTGGATTTATGGCTTATTATAAGAATGTATAAGGCACTAACAACCCTCCCAGCTGCCTGCCTTTTCCCCACTTTTCCTTCCCTCCCACGGGAGGGGTGTTAACAGGCCAATTCACTTTGAATGGGCCCTTGCAATGTGTTAACTACGTATGCTAAACAATCTGTCCAACTCTGGTATTTAGCTGTGACACTTTGAGTTAGGCCTTATCTGCACTACAAAGTTTTGTCGACAAAAGGCAGCTTTTGTTGACAAAACAGTGAGTGCGTACATACTGCAATGCGACATTTGGTGGCAAAAATGCCGTTTTGGCAATAAAATATAACCACCCCAAGGAGAGGTTAAGGGTATGTCTACACTGCCCGTGTTACAGTGCGGCCGTGGCAGCGCTGTGACATGGGCAGCATAGACATGCTTTATTGCTGGGGGAAAAGCTCTCACGGCGATAAAAAGTAACCACCCCAAATGAGGGGTAGTAGCTTTATCGCCGTGAGCACGACTCCCGGTGATAAAACGCTGTCTATATTGGCACTTTTCAGCACTAACACTTTTGTCGCTCGGGGGGTGCTTTTTCACACCCCTGAACGACTAAAGTTTTAGTGCTGAAAGTGGCAGTGTAGACACCACCTTTGATTTTACCGCTTTAACTGGCCTCCAGGAGGTGTCCCACAATGCCCATCGTGACCGCTCTGGTCAGCAGTTTGGACTCCACTGCCCTGCAGCCTGGAAAACAACCATCCACCCCCCTCCCCCTTAGAAGCGCTGGAAATTTTTGAAATTCCGTTTCCTGTTTGCTCAGCCTGGAGAGGTCTCATTGCATCTTCCCATGTGCCCATGGCAGGTTATCGCAGCAAACGCTCTCTCGCTTGGACCACTGCAGAGCTGTTGGATCTGCTCAGTATATGGGGAGAGGAGGCTGTGCAGTCCCAGTTGTGCTTGAGCCGTATGAATTTTGATACCTATGGGCAGATTTCTCGAGTCTTGTGTGAAAAGGGCTATGATCGGGACACACAGCAGTGCAGAGCAAAGATAAAGGAGCCGAGGCAGGCGGACCATAAGGTGAGGGAGCCAAACCATCACTCCAGTGCTGCACCTAAGACCTGCCCGTTCTATAAGGAGCTGGATGGCGACCCCACCTCCATCGCCAAGAGCCCCATGGATACTTCAGTGGGCCTAGACACTGGAAAGACAACCTACCCTGGAGAACGAAGTCATTGATGAAGAAGCGGAGTTCAGGGGCAGCAGGTTTGTATAATTTTTGGTGGTGCCCAGAACGGGTCCAAGTCCCGTCCCCCCTCCCACCTGCCTAAGGCTCTGGGAGGGAGTTTGGGTGCAGGGTGCGGGCTCTGGGCTGGGGCAAGAGGTTGGGGTGCAGGGGGCAGGCTCTGGGAGTGATTTTGAGTGCAGGGTCTGGGCTAGGGCAGGCGGTTGGGGTGCGGGATGGGTATGTGACCAGATACCAAGGGTGAAAAATTGGGACAGGAGGTGGGGGGTAATTAGCACCTGTATAAGACAATGCCCCAAATATCAGGACAGTCCCTATAAAATCGGGACATCTGGTCACCCTAAGGATGGGGTGCAGGGGATGGGCTCTGGGAGGGAGTTTGGGTGCGGGGTCTGGGCTGGGGCAGGGGGTTGCGGTGCAGGAGGGGTGTGGGCTCTGGGAGGGAGTTTAGGGGCAGGATCTGGGCTGGGGCAGGGGTGCAGGAGAGGGTGAGGGATGCAGTGCTTACCTCGGGCAGCTCCCAAAAGTGACCTGCACCCCCCTCTGGCAGCAACTCCTAGGCTGGGGGCTGGAGGAGTCTCCATGCACTGCTACCCACAGGCACCATCCCCGCAGCTCCCATTGGCTGCAGCTCAGGGCGGGGGCATGCTCGGAGACAAGCCCCCCACCCCCAGGAGCTGCAGGCATGTGCCGGCTGCTTCTGGAAGCAGAGCAGGCGGGCGAGCAGGTGAGCGAGTGGGTGGGCAGGAAGCTGCCTTAGCCCTGTTCCGGTGGCAGTGGGGGCCCCGGGCCCTTTTAAATTTCCAGGGGGCGGCAGGCGGGGCCAGGGGGGATGCTCCAGGGGAGGCGCACGGGGGCGGCAGGCGGGGCCGGGGGAGAGACCCAGCTGTGAACTTTGGTGGAGCCAGGGCCCCGTGCTCTCATATTGATGGAGCACAGGTGCCACAGGCCCATACAACTTGCCGCTCCTGGTGGAGTTAGATGATGATGTGGAACTCCCAGGAGGGGTTTGCCGGTGAGGCAGGCAGCCAGGAACTGTTCACCACTCCAGAGGCATCTAGCCAGTCTCAGCAGTTGCTCTCCGGCAAGCAAGAAGCAGGAGAAGAGATGCCTGGTAAGTGGCTTGGTTTGTGTAGTGCAAAGGTAGGTTCAGGGTATAGAAATGTGGGAGGTTAGCTGTGTTTCTGTGAGCTGGACATTTCCCTGTGTAGCTAATCACTGCGGCGGAACTGGATGTTGATGAATGCTGAGATCTCACGGGAATCCTCCAGAGAGCTCTCCAGGAAAGCTTCCTGAAAGTACTCAATAATCCTCTGCTGACGGTTCCGTGGCAGAGCTGCTTTGTTCCTTCCCCCATTGTAGGAAACTTTCCCACACCATTCGGCAATCACTTGTGTAGGGACCAAAGCGGCACACAGACAAGCAGCATAGGGACCAGGGCGGAAGGCACAAGCGTTTCCCTGCTTACCCATAGCAGTGAGATATCTGCTAGAATGACCCCTCCCTGTGGAAAAGCGTGGGAGAATTTTATATTTTTTCCCCTAGTCAGCTGCGTCACAACCCTTGCAGAATGAGTGGTCTTTTCCCCATGTGCAGCACCCCAGCTCCCACTCACCATGCTTTGGGTGTTCGCAGAGATGTGTGCTTGCCAAGGATCAGTGAGAAAGTGAGCGTATGTTGCAAAAGGTGTATTTTAATGTAATGTTTCAATGCTGTGCGTGAATTTAACAATCATGCTTCTGTGCATTGTTCCTTGTGCTTTGGCAGATATGGCCTTCAGGAACACCGCTCCACACACACACACTGGCCGAGTGTCTCCGCCACATAAGAAAGTACCCAAGACAGAGCGAAGACAACATGTTCTGGGAGGTCCTGCACTTCTCCTTGCATTCCCTTTTCTCTGCTTTGGAGTGGTGGGAAGCCAAAAGGCAGGACAGAAAGAAAATCAGGAGTTTGTTAAGGATGCTAGTGAGCAGATGATTAAAGTCACAGAGGAGCAAACGCAGATGCTGAAGTCCTTAATAATGCTGCAGACTGAGCAGATCCGGGCCCGCTCTCCCCTGCCGCACATTCAGAATGCTTTTCCATGCCCCCCACCCCCAACTCCGCCCACACAGTCCTTTCCACTCGCTGGGACTTCTTGGTTTCGCATTTGCTCCACCCCCTCAGCCAATTTTCAGAGCTCTGTGTAGGTCCAACTTTAATGATGAAAGTCTGCCCTTCCCTGGGACCTCCTTTCCCACAAAGCATCTTTGTGTGTGTTGTTGCTTGTGCAATAAAAGCAAAGTTTTTGAAAGGTAACTCATCTTTATTTGTTTCCTACACACTGAGATAGCAGGCACTACCAATACATACATGGGCAGTTTATTCATGTGCTTGCTTGACTGTAAGGCCCCAAATCTCACCATTGCTTCCAAGGAAAACTACATGTAATGTAACATTGCAGCACCAGTCAGAAATATACATTACTGGTTCTCATTTTCAAAGTGTTACCTCAAAGCCTCCCTGCTTCAAATTCCTCCCCCCAACCCCCACCCCCTTTGGGGTTCTCTGACAGCCCTGCTATCTGGCTGCTCAAAATCAGCAGCCAAGCAGTCTGTCTCAACACTCCACCCCTGAGCAAACCTTTCACCTTTACCTTCACAAATATTATGCAATGTACAGCACGTGGCTATGACTATGGGAACATTATCCTCATTAAGGCCTAACCTGCCATAAAGGCATCACCAGTGCAGCTTTAATCTGGAAAAAGCACATTCCCCTGTCATCCGGCACCTACTCAGCCTGTTGTTGAACCACTCCTTACTGCTGTCCAGGTTTCCTGTGTAAGCTTTCACAAGTCACAGCTGGGTCTCCCAGGATCTCTATGACTCTTCAACATCTCCCAATGTAATCTTCTCGTTTGGAAAGAAACTGCTTTCTATAGCTTTCTATACAGGCCGGTGTTCTGAAGATGCATGCATCATGCACCTTTCCAGACCATCCCGTGTCCTGCAACACCATGGAGAAGGACCTCTTCCTATTAATGTACTCCGTCACAAGGTGGTCTGATGCCAAGATTGGAATGTGCGTGCCATCTATTGCCCCTCCACAGTTAGGGAAACCCATTTCTGCAAAGCCATCCACTGTTTCACACACATTTCCCAGAGTCATGGTCCTTTGTAGCAGGATGCGATTAATTGCCCTGCACACTTGCATTAACGCAGCACCAATGGTGGACTTCACGACTCCAAATTGATTCGCGACCAACCAGTAGCAGTCTGGAGTCATCAGCTTCCACACACCGATTGCCACACGCTTCTCTACTGAGAGGTTAGCTCTCATTCTTGTGTCCTTGTAACACAGTGCTGGGGCGAACTCTACACACAGTTCCAGGAAGGTGGCTTTCCACTGCTCGTCATCCCACACCTGCATGATTATATGATACCACCATTCAGTGCTTGCTTCCTGAGCCAAAAAGCAATGGTGTACCCTATGCAGCTGTTCTGTGAATGCCAAAAGCAATCTAAAGTTGCTCCTATCCATATCACACAGCATGTCAGGCAACTGGGAGTCTGCTTCAGTTAGGAACTTCGTGATTAACTGCACTGCCATCTGCAATGTCTTCATGACAGTTAACAGGGCATATGCAAGATCCATCCCTTCTCACAAAGATGCTGGGGTGCAAAGCAAAGAAGCGCCATTGAAAAATACCACAAAAGAAAGCCAGAAGTCCATGGAGTGCTGGGACAGAAAGCAATGCATCACGGGACATTGAGCTCAGTTCCAAGATGGGCCGCGATCCACTCTGCCTTCCCATGCCACCTAGTGACAGAAGGTGTGAAGCTGGACTGTGGGATAGGTACCCATAATGCATTGCTCACACTGTCAATGACAGTGCCCCAACTGTGGACGTGCTGTGCTGACAGAGGGAGCGAGTGTGAACAGGACATTCTGATTTTTATTATGCCGACTTCTGAGTGTCAACATCACTTTTTTCAACAAAACTTGGTAGTGTAGACAAGGCCTCAGTTTCCCAGACAAGAAGGGATTGAAAGCTTGTTTATTGCACCAACAGAAGTTGGTCCAATAAAATATATTACCTCTTGTACCTTGTTTAGCTAGAAAGACAAAGATTATGTAGGGACAATCGATATCTTGCTATGCCTGGAAGCTACCTCTGGCCTCATCATTCATGAGGATCTCCTTTCATCAACACATGCATTGCTGCAGCTCCCTGAATGTTTTTCTTGAAAAATTATTAGTACAAGTCAAAAGTTCAAGAGGTTAAATTTAACATACCTTCATCATGACCTATATGAAACTTGGTGATGATATACTACTACAGATGCAAGATGTTTCATGCTACTTAAAAGGAAGATATATTGGTTTTACATTCCAAACTCCTTCCTGAGCATCTGAGTCAATAGTTTTGCTTCTCTTTTAAAAATAACCAGAAGAAAAATGTTTCTCTGTTTCCCCCAAATTCTTTTCCCCACTAAATACACTGATCCAAGGCTCAGGATGGGCAATATTAATTCTTGCACTTCTGACAGGTTTGAGATCTGATATTCTGCGGTCCCTCAAGGTTACATGGAAGCTTGGTATTACTGAAAGGGAAGATCCCCAGCTTTGCAAAGAGAAACCTACATTTGTTTCTATTTTCAGTAGGTTCAGAAATATATATAGAAAAGCTATTTAAGGGCACTTTTATAGGTTTCCAAAATGTATGATTAATTTTCTCATTTATCAGAGAACAGTGCAGTTGGTCTCATGGTACCTAAGGCAGACTGGCTTTATGAGTGGAGGAATATGAAACAACTCAAACATTTCTAAAGTAGTTTTTCTAAACATGAGGGATGGATACTGAAGATATGATGACGCAATGTGGTATTACCTTTGTATGCACTGCTATTTGGGATAATCTGAATAATTCACTTGTGGTTTCACCCCTCATGGGTAATACAGCCATTTCAACCTCATCCCAGCTAAACCTCCCATGTTATCACATATTCACTATGGTGGTGGAGAGGATTCCACTGACATCAGTGGACTTTGGATCAGACTCCCTATGCATAGTGGAATAAATTAATCCCTGGTGTAACAACACTGATATCAGAAGTGGAGTGGACTTCAGTGCAGTTATACCAGAGATAAATGTGGGCCAAATACTATGCATGTATTGTCTAGGGATCATGAAGTGAGACGTTTGAAAAGCCATTTTTCACATGCACTAGTCATATTCCTTTATAAGAAGTACTTAGCACATTTTTCATTTAGAGACAAATCTAGTCTGATTGCTGAAAACATGCACTCCTTTTGTTTCAAGATTAAAAGGCTACTCCATGTTTATTATCCAAATAATATTTTAACAACATTATGGAGCACTAGTCCTTAACACTTAAATTTTTCTTTTCATCTTCAAATTATTTTTCAGACACTAACATATTGATTCTTCCCACACCTCTTTAAACTAGGCAATGGATATTTGTATAGGTTAAAATGTCTATGCACATCCAGTGCATATTTAGATGGAATATCTAAATATCTTACTAGTAGCACACATTATTTTGTTCAGCTATGAAATTCATAGCTTCAAGCCCAAGAAAAAACCCAGTAGATGCTGTAGTTGTAAAGCCTCAGCTAATCTATCATAACGATCTAATTGGGTATGTCTACATTTTTAATTGTGTACATCTACATTTTCTGGTATTCCCAGATATTTTCATGTGATTCATACAATTTAAATTAATATAAAATTATACAGCTCACAAATTAATGTAAAATATTAATTCAATTATATGGAATATAAAGCATTATATTCTAATGGCTAAAGGTAGAAGGCTAGGGGCTTGATCCAGGACTCATGGAAGTCAGAAGGAAGGCTGGTTAGTGGTTAGTGCATTAGCTTGGGACCCTAGATACCCAGACTCAACTCCTTGCTCTGGGCAAGTCACTTTGACCCAGCTCCTCAAGAGTATTTAGACACCTAACTAAATTGATTTTAATGGGAGTTAAGTAGACTTTAGGAGAGAGAAGTCCTGTGTTCTATTCCCAACTCTTACTGTATTGCTCAGGCAAGCAGCTTAAACATCCCTTATCTCATTTTACCCAACTGCAAAATGGGTATTGCACCAACACATAGCTGTATCAAAGAACCTAAGTGGTGTCACAACATTTGAACCTCAGATGACTGATGCTAAAAGTATTGAGCTGCACTATCCAAATGCAAGGTGAACTAGAGCACATATGTCTACCTGAGCTGGGAATTACACATCCCAGCTGCAGTGCAGACATACCCTTAATTGCACTGAAGAATTTGGTTTGGTTAAAATTGGGGGGGAACTTTTATATTACACACCTAGTACACTGTAAATTCTAGGAGGAGACTTTTTTTTTGTTAATGTAGACATCGTCAATCCTCTTTCTTTAGGAGTTCTGGCTAAGCACACAAGAATCCTGCTGCTTCATAAGTCAGTTCAAAACTTCCATTGACTTACCTGAGAGTAGGATTGAGGCCCAAATAATAACAGAAAAGCCCCTGAATTATTATAATCCAGTTGAAGTATTTTAAATGGGGATTTTGAAACTGTAAAGCTGATTTTATTTTGTAATATTTCAAAAGCAAAAACTGAGAAATAAAGATCAGACAAGACCTTCAGATTTCACGTAAAATCATGCAACAGGGGAACAAATAAATTGTGGCTCTAAGAAGGAAAATAGAAAATATATTTTAATAATTGTGAAAATCATTGTAGTTCTTCAGAATGACATTTTAAAAGATTGTTCCACAATGGGGTGGGATATTCTGAATGCCAAGGATATGGAACACATTCATTCTCCCCTAGCTCTACTCAAATGGGCAGAGCTGTTCAGATCTTGGTTATGTACACATTGTACAGAGACTGTAGGCCAATAGCATGTTTAATGGGCAGGATGGAGCTTTTAAATTTGGCTGATAGACTGAAGCAATGAACCACGTTCTACTGATGGAGACAAACTTTGTAGCAGATGTTTACTTGTTAAAAACACATTCAGTCCTTTGTAAACCAACATCAATATAAACACACGGCTAGATTAGCAAATGTAGGAAAAATCTGAAATGTTGTGGGAAAGTAGTGTGTAATGCTATATGCAGACTGTCATAAAGGCAATTGGCAGCAGGATTGATTTCTCAGCACTGCCAATCTGCTGTTGTTTGCCAAAGATCTTTACAATTGGCCTCCAAAAAGGATGAGCCAGAGAACATTTGTTCGGTGGGCAGCTAAACACCACATGGATGGTGGTTCCTGGTTTGACCTCCAGTGACCTGTTATGAAGCCTCTTAGCAGTTAAGTTACGGGGGGGTGGTAAAATGGCTTAAACAGAAGTTTTGGGTTTTCTGCAAAAATTATTGGGTGAGGTTCTTTGGCTTGTATGATGCAGGAATTCAGTTTAGATGATCATACTGCTCTGTTCTGGACTTAAAATCCATGAATCTAAGATAATCAATATTGATGCCAACTGTCCTCCTGAGAATTGTGCTCATCTGTCAATATTTTACTAGCTTTACTTGAGAATTACCAAACCCACTAGGAAGGCTACTTTACTGCATAAAGAGATGAGAGGGTTGACTTTAAAACAATTCTATTCTCACCACCTGCTCTGCACTGCAATGTTTTTTTCCTTCAAATTTGCAAGGACAACTGCTGCTCATGAAAGCAAGGGGCTTGTAGTAGACATGAAACATGCTTGTTTCAAGCAAGCAGTGTTTATGCTTTACACATGTAACTGCATCAATGTACCTTCGCAGACATTGGTTATACTACTGCCAGTGTAGTCCTGGACTCCAACTTTGAGCAGAGAATACCAGCTATGCCAGATTGCATGATGGTTTTCTGAGCTACAGGTACAAGAATGAGATCAAACACACTGAAGCATTATTATAGGTGCACTCTTTTTACTACAGTATTGTCTTAAAACAGAGGACAAACTTATCCCCTCCTGTGAAGAAATCCACATAGGTTATTTGGGCAGAGAACCCTGAGGAGTTTCCAAGGGATTGTCCTGGTGTGTGTGTAAGTAATTGGACTAATATATGTGAGTCTGCAGGGGAAAGCCCCATTTATTGAGGATGCAGAGAGACACTGGACTCCTCCCTCTACGGCGCTTTCCTGCTTCTCCACCAGCACATCTTTTCCAGGAGTTATGCTGTTGTTGATTTTGGTCCTCCCTGTGGGGTAGAGATGTAGTTGCAGCGGGGATCCAGCAAAAGTTAGCACTGCACTACATTAATACCCAATCTGTTATTGGAGACAATAGTGCTGAGGAGTGTGGTGTATTTAAAATGGAGTCAAAATTGCAAGCTATCACTTTAAGTGTAAATGGTTTCCTGATCCTGCCAGCAGCCTCGGGGGCTCTGTAAGAAGTGTGCAATCTGCATCACTCTTGTGCAGCCAGTCTGCAGGTAAGCCAGCCTAGAGTACGGTGGGGTGAGCTGTGCCTCTCTGTTTTTGGGTTCTTATGAGTTAGGGTTCTGAGTTATGAGAAAAAGTAGTGTTATAGTACAAACATTCAGCAAGAGCATTTTGTATGTTTATCTAACTTCTGTGTATGTATGCTGTGAACAAGGCCATCCCTAGGGAGCTGCTGGAGCCTGGGGCGGAAGTGACAGATTTGGCCAATTGCACTGGCTTGTGAGGGCCCCCAAAGCGCAGGGCCTGGAGTGGTTGCCCTGATTTTCCCCACCCAAGGGATGGCTCTGGCTGTGAACATAATAGGGAGAGAAATTAGTCCCCTGCTACAGCCAACCCATACCAAATCTGGCAGACTAACAATCCTTTGGAGCTGACAATGGAGAGTTTTCAAGAGGTTCCAGAAGGTCAGACAATACTGCAAGAAACAATCCCCTTGAGAGATCTGGCTGCGTAAGGTCTCCTTCATTCACAACAACACAGGAAATGAAGGGGGTCAAAACTTCCTTCGCAGAGCAAGCTTCTGTTTAGTGCTTTAGGACTTGTTAAAAACATCTTTACTACATCTACAAAAATACATAAGGAACTGCTGCTGTGGATTGGAAGTATTGTTTTAGCAGAAGCCCACGTGCATGAGAAAACTTGTCAAAGAGAAAGGGAATCCAGAAAGCAAAGACTAGTCATTTGGGTTTACAACACAACATACAAACTTTTATTGTGAAAGTTTAGCAGCAATTTGTTTACAAAGAGTTAACTTGCAAACTATTCACACTATAGTATGCAGAGAGAAACGCTGAAGTATTATAGGCAATGGACATGCAATGGCTGAACTGGAGGGAGGCAGAATTAAGTTTGACATAATTCCATATTTTCAGACTTTAATTTTTTTTTTTTTTAAAGTTTATAGTAATTTTAAAACAATTTAAATTTTCCACCTTATTTCAAACTTCAACATTCCAGTAAGATTTTTACACTTACATACACACACAATTTCTATGTCTTAATAACTTAATAACTTAACTTCACCTTAATGACATATTTGTTTTGCTATTTTTTAAAGAATGTTTTCAATGAAAAATACTGGTATTCCTGCCATATGAAAGTATTGTTAGGGCAGGAGAACACCAGATGGCATTGTTAATGGTCTTACAAATTCTTTTTCTAATGACTTGTCTATAAAAGATCCATAATGTATTTAACCTAAAAGTACAGAAAGCATGTTACGGGAGAAACGGTTACTTATTGTAACTGTGGGTCTTTGAGATGTGATGCCGACGTGTATTCCATTTAGGGGTATGTGCACTCAGCACAACGGAGCTGGAGAATTTTGCTTAGGCATAAAGGTGCGGTGCTTGTGCCTCATGGCCATATCCCCTCCCCTGGCTATATGAGGCGGTGGCGCCCCAACCCCCCTCAGTTCCTTCACACACTAGATTCCGATACAGAGGGGATGGAAGGTCATGGAATACATGTCTGCATCACACCAATGTTGCAGTAAATAACCATTTCTTTTTCTTTGAGTAGATGCAGCTATGTATTCCACTTAGGTGACTAACCAGGAATACCCACAGGAGGTGGGGCTCAGCGTCTATCTACACAGGGATGGCAGGACTGCCCTCTCAGATTTTGCCTCAGCTCTGGAAGATGCAGTAATGGCATAGTGGTTTGTAAAAGTACATAAAGTATGTGGCAGCCCTGCAAATGTCCAATACTGAGACGTCACTGAGGAACGCTATTGACATAGCTTGAGCTCTTGTAGAATTAGCTCGCGCCTGCTGAGGAGGTGTGATTGAGGCTATTTGATATGCAGACTTGATACAGGATGTCATCCATTTAACCATTGTTTGGGAAGAGACCACTTGCCCCTTCATAAGATCCGCATATGACACAGACGAGGTAAAGCACAAAATGGTTTAGTCCTGTCCAGATATCTGATATCTAATGCATAAAGAAGCTGCTCCTCTGGAGATGAATGTGACTTTGGGAAGACCACGAGTAAATATACCATCTGGTTCTAATGAAACTCAGACCACTTTATATAAAAATTTTGGGTGTGGCCATAAAGTCACTTTGTCCTGGGAGAATTGCGTATCAGGAGGCTCTGCAATCACAGCCTGCAATTCACAGACTCTCCCAGTGGATGTTATTGCAACCAGGAAGGCAGTTTTCTGACACAAAAGCAGAAAGGGACTAGATGACAGAGGCTTGAATGGAGGTCCCATTATGCCAACACTATATTAAGGTCTCACAGAGGAACTGGGTCTCAGACCGAAGGATGGAGACGAAGAAGCCCTTTTAAGACTCTTGCTACCATGGCATTGGAAAAGACTGATCTTCCATCAATGGGGAGATGAAATGCTGACATTTCTGCCAGGTGCACCTTCAATGAGCTAAGTGCAAGGCCCAAAGACTGAAGATGCAACTAGTACTCCAGGATATGTCCTGAATAGCGGCCAGTGTTGGCTGAATTCCGCAGGCTGCTGACCACACCGAAAACTGCTTCCATTTTGCCAAATAGGCAACTCTGGTAGAGAATTTTCTACTGTTGAATAGAACCTGTTGAACGGCCACCAATCAACACTCTTCCTCCTCATTCAACTATGAAGCAGCCACGCAACAAGATGCAAGGTGTGATTAGGATTCTGCTTGAGTAGGTCAGGAGGGAGAGGAAGGAACATGGGAGGCTGAATCAACAGTGCAAGAAGATTAGAGAACCAGCACTCTGTCGGCCATGCTGGGGGCAATGAGGATAAGTGTGGCCCAATCCACTTTCAACTTGAGGATGACGCGTCGAATGATCAGGATTGGAGGAAATGCATTCAGAAGAGCCGATTGCCAGCTGAGATGGAAGGTGTCAGTGAGGGAGCCCAGACCGAGGGCCCCTTGAGAGCAGAACAGATGGCATTTGTGTTGTCTCTTGCAGCAAACAGGCTGATCGTCAGAATGGCCCAAGCTGCAAAGATGACCCACAGGATGCTTGTCTTCGGGAACCACTCATGACTTAGGGAAAAATTCCTGCTGAGATAGTCCATGAGATGATTCTGGGCTCCAGGCAAGGGCTCAGCTATTGGAGTGATACTTTTGTCAATGCAGAACTGCCACAACCTGATCGCCTCTTGGCAGAGCACCCTGGTGTGCTCCCCGTTGCCTGTTCACATAATACATCACAGTGCTATGTGTTCAGTAAGTATGTGAACCACTCAGCCCCTAATAAAAAGGAGTACTTGTGGCACCTTAGAGACTAACAAATTTATTAGAGCATAGGCTTTCGTGAGCTACAGCTCACTTCATCAGATGCATCCGATGAAGTGAGCTGTAGCTCACGAAAGCTTATGCTCAAATAAATCTGTTACTCTCTAAGGTGCCACAAATACTCCTTTTCTTTTTGCGAATACAGACTAACACGGCTGCTCCTCTGAAATCAGCCCCTAATGTGGTTCAGAAAAGCATGACAAAAGCATTGTAGATGGCCTGAAGCACTAGCATTTTGATATGCAGTGAGGTTGCCTGCTCCGACCACAGACACTAAACTTTCAGTGACCCCAGATGTGCTCTTCAGCCTACCAGGGAAGCGTCAGTGACAAGAGACCTGGTTGGTAGGGGCAAGACAAAGGGAACAACCTGACATACAGTTTCCAGAAGCATCTACAACTGCAAGGAGTCTAGGACCAACTGAGGGATATGGACCAATCTGTCCACAGAGTGAAGAACTGGAGAGTAAATTGTCCTAAGTCACATTTGAAAGGGTCGAAGATGCAACCTTGCAAATGGACCACCTGCGCGCAAGTACACACATGGCCCAAGAGCAGTGTCAGATTAGCCACTGGGCCAATGGGGCCTGTGCCTTGGAGCTGTGGCCAATTGGGAGTCCCTGGAAAAATGGGTGCCCTGCATCCTGCTCTGCCTGGCGCTCCTGCCGGGGAGCGGGATTGGGGCTCAGGGGCTTGCCCCTCCCCACCGGCACTCCTGCCAGGGAGCGGGGTCAGGGCATGGGGGCTTGCCCTGCTCCACCCAGCACTCCTGCTGGGGAGCAGAGGAAGCCCCCACACCCAGACCCCGATCCCAGGCAGGAGTGCTGAGTGGGCAAGGGAAGCCCCTGCACCCCACCCAGCTCCCCAGCAGGAGTGCCAGGCGCGGGGGTGGGTGGGGGGGGAAGCAAGCACCCATGCCCAGACCCCATTCCCCCGGCAGGTGTGCAGCGTGGGAGGGACTGCAGGCAGAAGGGGTGGGGAGGGGACCCCACTTGCTCTGGTCCAGGGCCCCACAAACCCCTAATCTGCCTCTGCTCCAGAGCCTCAGGCATATATGAACTGTCATGGAATGCTGGACTGCAGATCAAAGCAAAGGTGGTCAATCGTCTGAAAATGGTAGGTTGGCAAAAATGCTCTCAAACCTGTAGAGTCTATTAGGGCCCCAATGAACTTGATTTTCTGAGTGGGAACCAACACTGACTTCCCGGTGTTTAGGATGAGACCCAGACAGTCAAGTATGCACAGTGTAGTGCATACGCGAGAAAGAAAGAACTTCCTTTCTGGACCTGTCCCTTAGCAGCAAGTCATCCAGATATGGGAAGATATGAATACCCTTCTTTCTGAGGTATGTCATCACTACAACCATACACTTGTTAAAAAACGGGGGGGGGTGGGGGGAGGGGGGGAAGAAGAGGGCAGAAGAGAGGCCAAAAGGAAGCACCGCGTACTGAAAATAGCACTCTGCCATGACAAACTGGAGGAGTTTTCTGTGGTTCAGCAAAATTGCTGCATGAAAATAGGCATTCTGAAAGTCCAGAGCAGCATACCAGTCGTTCTGAGACAACATGGGGAATATAGTTGATAGGGTGACCATTTCAAACTTCATGTACCGGATATATTTATTGAGTCTGTGAAGGTAGAGAATGGGTCTTATCCCGCCTTTGGATTTGGGGACTAGTAGGTACTGGGAATAGAAGCCCTGGCCCCGGTGTTCCAGAGGAACTTCCTCCACCATTCCCAAAGCCAGTAGAGAATGGACATGCTCAAGGAGTAGTATCCTTGAGTAGTATCTTGTGAGAAAGGTTTCTGATGAGGGATGGGGAGGAAAGGTGGGGAGAGGAGGAGTGGAGAGGAATTGGATAGCGTAGCCTGAACTGACTGTGCTTAGGACTCAGATGTTGGTTGTGATGGAGTCCCAAACATTGTAAAAGCAAGCCATCCTGTCCTTGAACAGAAGAGGGGTACAGGGAGGGATGGCTGGGACCACTGTTCTGGACCAAGGAATCAAAATGGGCACTTGGGGGACATTCGGGGAGAGCATGTGGACTGTCTGAACCCTGGACTCATCTTCCTTCTCCTCTGGCCCTATGCCCCTTTCTGGGGTAGTCCCACTGTCTTGGGAGAGGAAAAAGCTGCCCAAAGATGCATTGCGGATGTCATTGCATCTATTGTTAGCCATCATAGTGGTGCCTTTGAAGTAACAGTGCATACACCCCGATGGAACATAGGATAGCCCTGAAATCCCTGAAGGAGTACAGTCTCGTCAGTCTTGTCCAAAAAAAAGCACCCAGCCATTGAAGGGCAGATCTTCTACAGTCTGCTGCACTTTGGGAGCAATGCCCGAATTCTGCAGCTACGACTTCCTTTTAATGGTCACCATGGAGGCCATAACTCCGGATGAAGTGACTGCGACATCCACTGTGGACTGCAACGACATCTTTTCCACCAAGCAGCCTTCAGTGATCAACACCCAAAATTCCTCTGTAGAGGTTTCAGGCAGCCTGTCTGCAAACTTAGACATAGCAGTCCATTTTACAGAGTTGTATTTGGACATGCCTGCTGGTTCGCAATCTGTATTTGCGGGGAGGAGGTGGTGTAAATTTTCCTTCCCATTAAGTACATCTTTTACACTCCTTGTCCTTGGGAGCGGACTTTAATCCACCCTGCCGGGCTCGATCATTCACTGTGGTTACTACCAGGGAATTTGGGACCCGTTGGGAGTAAAAGCCCTCCAATTTCTGCATCAAAATTAAGTAGCATTTCTTCATGTGCTTCACAATAGGTGGTACTGAAGCCAGCATGCTCCAAAGAACCTTTGCAGGCTCTAGGAGCACATCATTTATAGGGAGGGCCACTTTCCCAGGAGCAGACGGCTGCAGGATATCCAACAACTTAGGGGTGTTCTGCAGGAACTCTGCCTAAAAGCCCAGCGCAGTCTTGGAGGTCACTAAGCATAAGGATAAGACATTCGTGGCCAGGAGGTGCTGGGCCAGGGCCCCCCCGTCCCAACAATGAGACGAGTGCCAATTCTGGTACCCATGGTGCTCCATTAACAGCCCCTGATAAGGGCCAGGCAGTGGAGAACGGGAGGAGGAAGAGCCCAGCCTCGACGCCAAGGAGCTTTGAGTTTCTGGGGATAATGGTGGAGCCAGCCCTGAAGGGGCAAGTAACTGGTCTGACTCATCTGTCCCCCAAAAAGGAGTCCACTGGAGCTGACAGTGGAAATGGTACTGTCAGCACTGAGTACACCTCTGTTGTTCCCAGTTGTTCCCTCCGTTGTTCCCATTGCTGACCCCAAAGTCAGCAGCAGCAGTAAAGTACGTGACGATGCCGAAGTGGAGTGTGGTGAGAGCCACCACAGAAACATCAGTGATGCCTAATGCAATGGTGCCAAGGCAGTCCCTTGCACCAAGCCCAGCACCTGCTCTGCTTGCACAGACTGTGGAAGGCGAACATTGGGGTGTGGTGCCGACAGACCCAAAAGTTCAGCAGCCCATAAACCAATGACGCTATAAACTATGTAGCCTTGGCAAAGTCCTGGACCAAGGGAAAGGCTGGGATGGAAAGGCAAAGGCTGTCTGCTGGTGTGAAAAAAGCCAGTGCCAGCATCACTCTCATCAGTACTGGACTCAACAGATTCCCTACTAACTACATACAACTAGGAAATACACTAAACAATAGTTCTTAACCTCACAATTTTTCCACTACACAGAGCTCCAACTCCAACTAGGAGTGGTAAGAAGGAACTGAGAGGGGGTCGGGACAGTGCTGCCTCATATAGCCTGGGGAGGGGATATGGCACAAGTCATAAGCACCATCCCTCTATCAGTACTGCTACACAAATTTCTCCAGCTTCGGTGCGCACACCTAAGCTGCATCTATTTAAAAAAGAAAAAACTTTTACTGTGCTCTAGCAGGACCCACACAATGAATTATCAATATGCTGTAGGTTCACACTCTGGCTTGCCACACACTACCTCACCACACTCTACCTCACCATGTAGACCAGCGGTTAGTGTGCAAGCAGTACGTAGTCCTTGCAGAAATGTTGTATTGTTAATTTGATGGTATAGTTTTCTTTGGGGGAGCTGTGGCAATCAGCAAGAGTTTGCTCTCTTTCTTAACCTCTCCAACTAGAGTAAATTCTTGTGGAAGTGTTGCTTCTTAGGAACTGGGTAGAGACTTCTGAAAAGGGAATTTACTTACATGCTCTTTGTGATCACCTCTGTTCAAGAACCAGTATGTAAAGCGTAAATAAAACAAGTTACCACAAAAATAAACCCAGACTCTGCATCACTGATTTCTCCTCCAATGGGGAGTGGATCTGCAGCCCCTCCCCGCATCTACTGCTGCTTGAGAGATGTAAGATATATTACATCTAAAATGAAAAATGTAATGGGTCAAAAATCCAGTTTATAATGGAAATGTGGTTGGAACTTATAACTATCAAGAACAGTCTTTCCTTTATGGAGTAGGTATCTCTTGCAGAATTCAGAGGCTATATTAAGAACTGCCAGACGTCTCCTGATGCAATACCACTTTACCCTAAGTTAAAAATAAAAGTTTGACTGTTGTGACATTTCAGTAAATGCATGCTTCAGACACTTGCCTTGCAACACTGTTGATTTCTATGGAAAGTTCACTGAAGGGAAAAAGTATCTTAGAAAGAAAAATGAAGCACTTTGCATATTCAGACCAAGAAAGAAAGAACGAACACTTGAGGCCATGCACAAGGAACGCTGCAAAAGTATATGAAGGGTCACTCTTTGGTTCGCATTAAAAAGCTTTCCATATTTATAAACGGCAACATATTTACCATGTCGTTCATCTTACCACAACATCCACTCCAAAGAGAAGCCTTTCGGAACATTCTGCCTCTGTCATATCCTCTGCCTGTAAGTCTGGCCCATGGTTGTCATCGGATATCCTGAACTTCATAGAGCATCCCTGTTCAGACACAGAGCCTATCCACAAGACTTAAAGTGATATTTTTGTTTCTTACCAAGTTTCCCTTTAACCTCTTTTTCCCCTACCACTCAGGTTTGGGTCTTCTTCCACACCACATCCTGTGCTTGGAATGGTCTCCCTGCTGCAGAACACCAAGCATCCATACTCACTTCATTCATATCCCTCTTGAAATCCCACTTTTCATGGAACCTTCAAACACTGTCAATATGATGCCATCTTCAGCTCCGTTTATAAAAGTAGCTCCAAGATGCCTCGCTCAGGTTCTATTAAGGTGTTTACCTGATTTTTGACTTTTGGAATTTTTGTTCCTTGGGTCAGGGGTCAAGTCTATTGATTTGTACAAATCAAACACACTGTTGGTGCTTACCTACAACTGTTAAGGAAGAAGAGCCAAAGGCTTCCTGAAACCAACTAGAGACTTTGTTATGCCATTCTATTAACTTAGGAGATGCATAGATACTAGTGATACATGCAAGTACAAAATCTTAAAATAAATAGTGCTCACATATCGGTCTTACAAGTAGAAAAGGAAGATTTTTATCTGAGGGGTTGCGGGAAAAGGGGCAGAAGGAACTGAAAAGAATATGTGTGGATCAATGATTGGGTGAAGGAATGGGGTGGTTGGTGTCTTCTCATCCCCACCAATAAAAAAAAAAAAAAAAAAAAAGCACACAACCCTGCATAATGCAGGTGGATTGTATTCTTCTTTCCTATCTATATTCTATATGCTAAAATAATCCCAACACTCTTGCAATCCCAGTCCTGGGCCTCTCAAGTAGATACTTCTGTCCATACTGAGTTATGTAGTGGTTTGGAGAGGATAAATAAGAACCAGAATGGGACCAGTACCCAGCGTGTTATCAGGACTGTCCTGATGTTAGGGGCTTTGTCTTAGGATCCTATTTTACACCCTGTGCCCTGGTCCCAATTTTTCAGACTTGCTATCTGGTCACCTACTAGTATCCAAGACAAAATCTGAACCTAGTTTCCAAAGGTACTAATACATTAGCCCACTAGAGTCACTACATATTCCCAGATTAGATAATTACTCTTGAACTGGTAAATAAACTAAATTGAGATTTCATATAGGATTTTTTAAATACAAAGCAAATAAAACTGTAGAATACCACAAATGTTTATTTATAAATATACAAGTCATAAAAACAATATTTATGTACAAATGTTCAACATACAAATTCTCACTCTGTACTCAGTTTATATGTATTAGTTACAATATTTTAAACTAAAATTTGCCACACATTTTTTCTTAAAGATTTTCAGTCTCTGAAGGGTTATGTGGGGCCTGTCCTTTCCCTCTTACTGAGTCTACTTGATCAGTGAAATTCTCCAATAAAGAGTAATTAAAGTAATTCAGTATGAGAAAGCACTTTGCATGTAATAGAGATAAGGTTATATTGCAAGCGTAAGCCAGGAAAAAGTTATATTAATAGCTTTGACTTCTGGAACACCTGAAATATAAATTATTAAGGCAAGCTGCTCAATTTAATACTCTGCAATCTTCTAGTTATTGTTATAATATGAAGAAACTGAGATGTGGGACAGTTCAGCTTGATATTAATTTAATTTTACTCTACTTTGATTTAAAAGTCTAGTCAAAAATACTTTACTTACAGATACACACACACACACACACACACACACACACACACACACACTCACTCTGCTTGGAGATCCTCTAACATGAAGAAGTGTCCTCTAGGGATCCCAAAGTGGTTGCACTTAAACACTTGTAGTTAGGAGGACATGAAAATACCGATATGTTATAGGTTACAAGACCGAAAAGGCCTGGTTTTTGTTCAAAAACTATACCACAGATAAATACATACAAATTTTACTAAAATTCCATGTTAGTATAACATGGATTATAAAAAAATAAGCCAAACCCACCCAAATTTAGAATAAAAATAATTGTACTAAAAAAAAAGGACCAGTTTTGCAATTGCACACGAATTTCATAAATGAAAACTATTTCTGCTATACAGAGATGGACGTGTTTTAAAATTACTTTTCCTCAACAATTAAAGAAATCAACAGCTATCTAGCTAGCTATATTTAAGGAGCAATACAATAGGTTCATCCTCCAATCCTTTTATACACATGCTTTATGCATGAATAATCCAATTGAACACAATAGGTCTACTCACATGCATAAAGTTATGCACTTGTGCAAGCAACTGAAGGATCAAGACCAGAGTTTATCCCTACAATAAAAGAATATAGAAAGAATTATAGGCTAATCTATAGAGTTTACTATTTTGAAGGACAGAGAAAAATTTGTGGGGATATGAGTGCACTCTGATGAACATCACTGCTAATGTACACATTTTCACATGACTAGGATGTAACAGTAAAGAGAGAAAATATAGAAAAACATTAAAGGCTACACAGCCACTAAGAATTCTCTTGTTGAAAAACCTGTAATTCACTGTCAGAAAATAACAGAGTTAAACTATACTGTGGAAATGGGGAGAGTAGATTTTCAAGCTTGAAAGTAAGTGTAAGAAAAACTTTCACGTATTCAACGTAATTCTTCGTCTCAGTGGGTAGTATTTCAACTGTGGCGAATCTGCGGTTCTCTTTCTTTTCAGGATAACATTAGAATTTTTACTGGCAGCAGCCTCTGCTGGTGTGACTTCGACTTGTGTTATAACGCTTTGGATTTTATTTTCTTCCTTAGCCTCACAGCCAGCAAAGACTTCTTGGCGAAGCTTGCATAGTTCTAAGATGGGCTGCAATGTTAACGCTTGGGAAAATCCCTCTGCTCTTTCTATCAATGCTGGTAGGGACTACAAAGAAAAAAACAACAAAGCATCTCCAATCCCAAGTTACATAATTAAACTAACATTATTAATTATGGCTAGAAAAAACATGTTAACTAGAATTTGACATCCATAAAATCCCCACCTAACACAATCTTTTAGTGTTGGTAACTCACAACTATAATTCCAACTCATAGAACAATAATAGCAAGAGTCTGCATTAGCAGCTCATGTAAGGAAATTTCAGCGCAAGTTTAAAGACTAAAGAGAAGAACATATGAACAGTTTATCAAGAATAAATAAGGTGGAAATACTACAGCTCATTTCAAATTTCTTACCAAAGTGATAAAATGCCATTTAGTAGATAGAAGCAATACCATTATTCTAAAATGATGGTTTAAACGTTCCAAACACTGCAGTCACTGAAATCTTTAAATCTTTCCAACACTGTGGATATTCCAAATTACAAGAATACTTCTACAGGTCTTTCACTGAGAGTCTTAAAGGAAACCTAGTCCAAAGCAAGGGTTCTACTGCACTTACGACTGATAAAGATGTAGAGTCAGTAATTTTGCAAATAGAGATGGCAAATTTTTGTATAAAAAGGATATATTGGCTAGTTAGGATTTCTGCTTTATCAGGCTGTTTTACAGCATTGATGGAAAATGTTAAATGTTAGATGACAAAAATCTAAATGAAAGATTTCTTCCCAACAGGCACACAGAAATCTTACCTTCATTGCTTCACTAATCTGCTTGGATGTGACCCCTGTTACCTGCCTAAGATTTGCCATGTGAGAAGCTGCAAAGAAACACAAACATCAAAAATTTTATATTCCCCCAGAATCATGAAGTGACCAAAAAAAAAAAAGAGAGAGCAGGAGAATATCCCCAAGGGGAACTGTAAAAATACTTCTAAAAATTATTAAACATCTGCTTTGTTGCTTTCTAAGGCATTTTGTGATTCAGTATTTTATATAACAGGGAACTGAAAAAATAAACTGCTTTGTAAATTTAGTGATCCCATTAATAATAGTTTGATAGGTTATCCAGTAGCAGGAAAAAAAATAAGCAGCCCTCAGATTTCCCGTCACTTAAAGCCAGTACTGCTTCATGTCATATTGTACAACCCATTTTTCTCATTTCGTGTTTAGAGAAGAATATTGTTTCCACATTCAGAGGGTTGCCACAAGCCAGTCACAGCGTTATTCACTTAGGAAAAATATACAAGAAATGTTTACAAGTAATCTTCCCTCACTGACATCAAACCCAGGAGCTGTTAGTTATATACATTTGCAGATGTTGTAACTGAACTAATTTTGACCTGAACTAAAGATTTTTAAGGGCTATGGTTCTAGGGTCTTCGAATATGAGCCTACAAAATGAGAAATATTTTGCTATTTACTTTCACACTTATTACTTTTATCTGTTCACCTTTTATGCTACTTTATGAGAAATAACCAACACACCCCATGTTCTCAAAGTCTCCTTGACTGAAGCATTTTTTGAGAGACCAGAGAAGGCTAAGTAATGGTATGTATCTTAGGATTTCTTGATAAAGATGTGTAAGTAAATGTGCTCCATGAAACCACAAAGGAAGTCCAGAGGCACTCTCTATTGTTTCTTATCCACCAGTATAGATAGGCTGCTGTTTACCATACATGCACCACAATACTTGTAAGCAACTTGTATAAAGTTAGAGCTACTAACTGAAAATATAGTATGGCCTTGCATAAATGTCTTTAAACTCACCTATAGCATAGGTCTTACACTCTAAAAACCTGGATGTGGATGGTCATTTACCAACTTCCACCTCTAAAATTATAACTCTCTGTGCTAAGTTTTATATGTTGCCATTATTACTCCTACTCATTTATGTTGCCTAAAGGCCTCATCAAGGAGCAGACAGGAAAAGCAAGATACAAGGCCCCTGCCCCAGAGGTCTGCAACCTAAATTAGACAAACACAGGAAACAATGACAACACAAGGTTGTGAAGGAAGGAAGACAGTTTCTAGGTTTTATTTGTTGTGACATGTTTATGAAGCTTAAAAGATTGCATTATATTAGACAATAAGGTAGGGCAGAAGACAACAAATGTGAAGAGATCAGTAATGGAAAGTTAGACAAAAGTAGCAGGTTTGAGGAAAGGTTTCATTGTTGCTATACAACTGGAATTGCTGCCCTCAGAATTCAGAGTTACAGTTATCCTTTTCCACTCAGCAAAACTGGAGTGATAAGTGTTACTCCAGAAAAATTAAGAACTCACTATAAACAAAATGGGAAGGTGTTCTATTAGATAAATTTGGAAAGATGAGAGAAGTTTGGAAGAAATGAAGTTGCACAGTAGATGAAGAATGCAGGAAACGTTTTCATTTTACCGTACTGTGGCAATAACAGGATGAGAGTCTCTATGCAAAATTAGTTCTTGTGATCACTCTGACAAGTAGGAAAATAAAAAATTTGGAATAATTTGCAAGCTAGAATAATAGACCTATCAAGCTCCTCATCAGTCTACCAAAAGCAATCCTGGACTCTTGTCTGCTATAGCAGGAAAATGAGCACTCTGTCCTGGGAAGAGTATTACTAGTGGAGACCTAATCTGATTCCCTATCCAGGTGTCAGGCTGCATAATTCAGGAATGGCAAAGGATGTTCAACAGGCAGGATTATTCAGACCTTGGGAGGAAAAGTATTTGCACAGCAACACCTCTAACTAAAGAAAGAGCAATGGACTATGAATGGACACTCATCCAAAAGGCTGGTATATCTGCGATAGGAAGTTTTGATGACAGGATACAGAGTGATGGAAGGCTGAACAAAGTAAGGACTCCCCCAAATTGTGAGGGAGAAGACAAAAGCAGTTACTTGAGACCCCTCTAGGTAATCAGGAACAATGGCACATTGAGTACATTTAACATGTCACTATTGGTTAAAGGTTAGGTTTACATGGAGAGTATTATATTCCTCATTGTTCTAGGCTTTCCAAAACACAGGGAAATGAAAAAAGGATATGAAAGGTATTGAGTAATCTAAACATTTTTGGTTTCTGACCACTGCACTTAGTAAACTGGGATGCATTAACTTCCCAGCGACTATGCAAATACTAAGATTCAGCACAAACTACATGCTTTTTGTTAATAACTTGCTGTTGCTTTGTTTAAAAAGGGCAACAAAATAAAAACTGCCTATTGTTCAAAAAGTTAATCCATGCTTAAACCTGCAGATGTGGACGCTAACCCCACCACTGAAAAAAACCCTTAACTATGAAGTGAAGTTCTTTACAGCTTCTGCTGTCACCTTAGCTACAAAAGCTGGCATTTCTGAGAGCAATCTCCTCTCAGTTACAAAAAGGAAACATTGCCTAAAGTAAAGTCAGATCAGCAATTTGAGAATTGAAAGCTTCTATCAAAACTTTACCTCAGTTCTAGTTAATGTTTCTATTTGTTTAAATATTTTTATATTGTGTGAATGACATTGTGCCGCCAAGGCACACTGAAGACCTTGTAACCACAGAGTATGATTTACTGCATTCAAAATGCTAAAAATAAACCAATACCCTTTTAAAATAGGGTGGTGAAGATAATCCAGCTTGTAAAGACAAGCCTTGAAAGACTCATCCTACTCATGGCCCTTAATGTTTTATTTGTTCTTAACTGTAAGTTCCTTAGGGCAGGGACAGTGTCCTGTTTACAAAGTACTGTACCTAGTGAACTTAGAACACTGATTAAATAGTTCATTTCTGCTTTAATAGTTACAATTTATATATCATATGTGTCCCACTGATGTTGTACTTTTAAAAGGTGACTTGAGCGTTATAATTTTTAAGAAGAAAATCCACTCTATGCCACTCAGTACTGAATAATAAAAGCATGTCCAAAAATGCGTACTTTATGCTTCTTTACCAGGTCAGCCAGTTCTTAGCAATTGCTTGCCTACTGACTGATGTTGAGAACCAAGTGGTAGTCTCATAAGACATGAATAGGAACACAGCAATTGCCGTATATGGATGAAGCCAGTGATTCACTGAGTTTGGTATCTTGTCTACAGCAGTGGACAGAGGAAGATGCAAGAAACTCTGCCACAGTTATTGGATAATCTGACCCACAGAAAATATTTGCCAAACCCCCATCATTTGTTAGTGGCTGATTTTTGCCCTAAAGCCCTGCCTGTAATAGCATGAAGGTTCAGGACAAGAGAACTAGATGTGTGCTAATAAAGCAATGTAGTAGTATGCTCAGCTACCACAAGCTTCTATGTCTGCACAGTTACATCCAGAATAGAAGTGTATTCAAATAACCAAGTTCTCACTTGTATAACTATGACAACAGAATGAACTTTGTCTGAAAGTCACACTTGAAAGAGAGCAATTTTATTGGTGTTTCTTTGAAAAATTGCATTTGGTGATTCTGCTAGGTCAGTGGGTCTCAAACTTTTTTACTGGTGACCCCTTTCACACAGCAAGACTCTGAGTGCGACCCTCCCTAATAAATTAAACACACTTTTTAATACATTTAACACCACTATAAATGCTGGAGGCAAGCAGGGTTTGGGGTGGAGGTTGACAGCTTGCAAACCCCCATGTAATAACCTCATGACCCCCTGAGGGGTCCCGACCCCCAGTTTGAGAACCCCTGTGCTAGGTAGTGTTATCTCTATACATTTGCATTGTCATGACAAACACTTACCTTGAGAAGGCTCAGGTTTTATCTCTTGTTGCTTTACAACAGGCTGGTAGAGCTTCTGCATACACAAAAATAAATTCAAAATATTTTTCACTCTGAAATATTTCCTTGGTTTAAAGTAGTGTCTTAATCTATGTCTTTCACAGTACCTAGCACAACAAGTTACTACTGTAATAAAAATGGTTAGTGGGATTAGTGCTCTACATCCACTACAGAGAACTGCTAGAAACAGTGATCTAATTAGCTCTGTCAGTCCATTTCTTATTTAAATGTACAGTCACCATATTAAGCTTTATTTTGCCAAACTCTAAACTCAGTTGTTAGTGCAGAGGAAAGCAAGATTTTTAGCTGAAATCTAGGTATTTTGGGAGAAGCATTGCCATCTTCTACATGATTTAGGAAATAGAACTGCAGAGCAACTCTTAGGTAACCCTTCATGGAGCCTGGATAAACTTGGAACAAAGGGAACATTTATACAGAAAGCTATTAATATGGCCAATCAGTGTCAGTTTCCACTGTTCTATCTTTGCAGGTATTTGTGTATGAATAAGAACATTCTCCCTCAAAACTCAGGTTCTCCTGCTATTTGACCCTGCCATGAATCTTGTGATCTGACATCAAACAGTTGTAGCAGAAATGAATGTAATAGTAGATTCAGCATTAGGATTTTACTTCAGATTGAGTGATGAGCAATGATAGGCTATGAGGGAGGAAACAAACTTATTTCAGTACCAACATCTTCAACAGTTAGAAAATGTTTTTAGTTTTTATAATACAAGGGAAAGGTGAATAACATTTATATTCAAGTCTGACCCATACAATATTTTCCCCACTACAAGTCACCTCTCAAAATTGTGAGCAGATCAGGATAAGAGAGTCACTTCTTTGTGTCATTAGTCACTATTGGAACAAAATTCTTGTGGCTCACACACTTTGTTAGCAAGTCTGGAAATACAGAAGGCAACAGTCCCAACTGAGGGAAGTATAAAACTTGCACTGCTCAAGCATTTTTAATGGATTGACTTGAAGAGCCTTAAAGGAGGCAGCCTCCCTTTGGCAGATGTAGGAGATTGACACTTGTGCAGAGCAGGTGTAGCTGTTTTTCAGGAGGAGTGTTTTTGGAGAAAAGTGTAAGGAAGCCCTGGATCTCCATTGTTATGGGCTATTATATGAAGCCACTGCCTCGAGACACATATATTGAGACGGTGGTGGTAGTGGGAGTTGTGTTGCCCATGAGGACGCCTTACAGCCAAAGATGAGGAAAATATAAAAAACTATTGCTCAAAAGTGGTTGAAAGTGATGTATAGTGATGCCACATTTTAACAACTTTGTAATTTTTGCTGAAAAATTTAGGTAGAACAGAATAATTTAATTAGTATTACTGCAAAATCTGAAAGGACCACCAGTAACAAAAGTAAGAGGAGAGGTCTCTTTGGGGAAATTACTTTAGGACTACCGTAAATCATAATTAACATTGACTTTGTAACCTGAAAACATTAACTATTGCAAAAAACCCCAAAAAACTTAACCGTCTTGCTGCATCTCAGCAAAGATTTAATAGCAGAGTGCGATAAAGTCTTATTACTAAGACTTCATCTTTACAAAGTGCAAAATAAAGATACTTACCAACATTTCTTGCTCTGCTTTCATGGTTTTGATTACATGTACTAATATCTTTCTGGGACACTGCTTACGCTTCGTAGCTGTCTCTACTATAAGTTCATCAAACTGATCTTCGAGGATTTTGATGTCAGAACCTAAATTCACAAGAAAAACAAGGTGACACAGTACACAGTTATTTTAAGTGTCTTTAAAAAAAAATACTAAAATTATTACAGGAAACTAAAGAAAAATAAAGCAAAATGTTGCTCAGTCCTTCCCCCTAACAGCAGGCATTGAAATTTCTCATGGCATTTAGTCTCCTTACTGTTATCCCGTTTCAGGGTAGCTGGCTCAACAAGTGTTATTTGTACTGGAACAATGCTTAGAGAGCCCAATCAGGGATCAGGCCCCACTGCGCTAGGCACTGTACAAATGTAAAATGAAAAGATGATCTCTATCCTGAACTGCTTACAATCTAAGTAAATTTAGTTAGCTACAGAGGGTGGGGTCAGGTTTGTGTTTCATGTTTTTTGGAGAAGTTAGCATCCATTAGTCTAAATCACGTAAAGTGAGCCTATATGAGGGATGCCCCATCCCCTCATAAATGTATACAATACAGCGAAGCCATGCTGGCAGTGTAAAGCTGCTAAAGGTACATGTGCTAAGTGCTCAGATTCCACACTGAATATAATATAAATAGAGACTGATTCACAGACAAACAGGACGTGGGACTGTCCAAAAGTAACTGCTTTCTAGAACTCTAACACTGAAAGTCAGCTTAATATTATAACTGCGTACAGACAAGATCTTACACATTACACTAATTTCCTGGATGCCTTGAATCCTTCTGAGAAGCTTCAGATTTATGAGAGCATTGGTTGTTGCTAAGAGATGGGCTACACATCTGGTAGTTTTATACCGGTATAACTATTTCGGTCAGGGGTGGGATTTTATTCCAAAGTAATTATAGCAAGGCAACCCCTAGTTATTCCCTTTTGCGAGTAAGATATACCAGTATAAGCTCCTTTATACCACTATAATTGCATCCACACTAGGGGGATTGTTCTGCTATAACTATACTAGTATAGTTAACGCAGTTCAACTTCTGTGAGTAGACAAGTTCTAAGAGGCTAGTTCTCATGAAAGAAACAGCTCCCTTCAGCAAAGATAATATACGTTGGAGCAACTAGCTATTAGAAGTGATTACTGATCCAAAGCCCATTAAACTCAATGGAAAAACTCCCATGGACTTCAATGGGCATTGAATCAGGACCTCAAGCTTGACAAGTATTTTGTCAGATCTACTAAACCCCATTACTTTGATATTTGTGGCAGCCCTTTCAGACATGTATTCAGCCTGAAGACACATGCTAGACTTCAGACAAATTTTGTACTCCTTTGAGAATTATTACAAGGTGTGCTGTAACTATACTGTGACTCAGAACAAAGGCTGGCTATTTTTAAGACAATGCTCTTCTTCCAGCAGTAATGGCGGCTATTCTTCACTACATTTAAAAAAAATAATTAAATTTTCTGAGGAGATGAAGGGTGGTAATCTTGACACTGTGCTATGCAATGAAATATATAAAAATTATATTTTACATCTGTACTTATACAGACACCACACACTTATGAGTTGATCTTTCTGTAATACATAATTTTTTTTTTCTAAGAGCAAATTCTTAAAAGTTTCAGACAAAATATGCAAGGCATTTTTCCTTTGGCTGTAAAATAAGGAGAGAAGTATTATGTGAGTAGTGTTTGCAGTATTAGTGTCCAAAATAAGTTCTTAGCTTCTCAAATATTGCAATTGACAATTTTTAAAGCTAAATACTATTAGATTTGTCTGAGGTTTCAAACAAACTTTAACCAGCTGCCTATGTTATTTAAAGTCATATCCTCTATCATTACAGACTATGAAAACTAGAGTTAACCTAACCCCATTTCCTTCTGTTTTGTAACAGTTACATTCCTGTATCCTAGAATGCATGCGATCCAAAGGCTGAGCACATTTTAGATGTTAGTGTATTGCGGAAAGATGGATATTCAGCACCCTCTACTGGTCAATCTGTGCAGCATCAGTGGATGTGGAAGAAATGTCAATAAGCAAAACAATAAAGAGGGTGGGAAACTGTTTTCCCATCCCATGAAAATTTATGAGATTTCAAAACATTTCCTGTTCTGCACTGGGACAAAACCAAGTCCTTCCAAACATTTTCACAAAATAACAGACACCTCCCTCTCAGGCGAGTGCTCTGACCACCAGGCTGACGACTATCTGGGGTAGAGGAGGGAATTCCTCTTTCAATCTTTCCTGTTGGAACTGTTCTACTTTGGCTACATAAATCAGTTTGTCTCTGGTCCAATAAATATGTACTTATTTATACAAAGTGGAATAGCTCTAAATCCGACCCTGAAGTTTTGATTTGTTGAGAGCAAACAACCAATGTTGTGCTCTAACCTTGTTTTCCCATCAAAATAAGTGGGTTATTTATACACACACACCCAAAATTCACAAGACTTATAAAATAAGAATTTTTGTAACAGATTTTGCACTACTGTAATGAAAATCAATAGTTTACATGTTAAAATAAATATTTCTCCTACAACTGTATTAACTGCAAACTTAAATGCTGACTTGAGCATTTCTGGCATGTTTCCACTGATATTCCAATAAGAAACTAGCACTGACATTAATTCAAAATGATCCAAAGTGGGTTAGGGTGAATCTTCTCTACCTACTCGTAAGAATTTTCAGATTTTTTTTTTAAAATTCAAACTTTTTTTGTTTGATTTTTTTTTAAAAACGGGAAAAGTCTTCCATAAAGAAAAATGTATTCCAATAAAAACTGATCCACATTAAAACAGAAACAAAAATATCCTTCCATAAAGAAAGTTTCCAAGATGATGCAAACTTGAAAAATACTATTTTTACAATGGTTTAAGTCAAGACTCTCTAAAACAGAATCCATTTCCTCAGATCCAAACTTTCAGCTAAGAGGAAGTGATTCCAGAACATAGCTTGCTGGTTTCCTCAGCCTAGGTCATCAGTTGCAGCGTTTATAGAGCTTGCTGACCAAGCAGCAGCTCAGGGAACTCTTCCTCCACATTCAAGTCCACACCTGTGTTTTCAATTTCACTCAACCATGAAGTTGCATGTGAGGAAGAATACCTGACACTCACTAACAGGTATATGCAACTGAACCATACTGTTTTCTGTGAACACTAGAGGATGCTAAGAATCCCCATTATTACAAATTAAAACATATTAAAAGCAGTAACTGCATGTGACTGGGTGGACTAGGCCCTGAGGCCCCCTGCTGGGCGCCTTGTGATCCTGCCGCACCCCACCCCAGAAAAGGGCAGCAGAGAGGTCCTCCAAGCTGCCTAGAGTGGCTGTGTAGGAAGCAGCCACTCAGGGCCCAACAGGTCAGTATAAGAAGACCTGCAGAGCCAGAACAAGTTCAGTTCCTTGCTGGAGTTGTAGGAATGTGCATGGTGTGTGGGTGGCTGACAGAGCTATAGGACCTCGGATGAGGTAGTGCTGCCAGAAGCCTGGCAGAGTGAGAAGGAGCCCTGAGCTGATTGCGGGGACTCCATCAGGACAAGGTCCTGACGTAAGAGTGAAGACAGCACAGGGCCGTGGTGAAGTGGCTCAAGGAATCAGAGCAGCAGCATGACTTAGGTAGGGCAGGACTACACTTACAGCCAGGATCGATGCTCTGAGATTGATCCACCGGTGGTCAATTTAGCGGGTCTAGTGAAGACCTACCAAATTGACAGCAGATCGCCCTCCAGTTGACCCCTGTACTCTACCCGTGACGAGAAGAGTAAGGTAAGTCGACGGGAGAGTTTCTCCTGCCGACCCTCCAAGGTAACTTGACCTAAGGTACATCGACTCCAGCTACGTTATTCATGTAGCTGGAGTTGCGTAGCATAGGCTGACTTACCGCGGTAGTGTAGACATAGCCTTAGATAAAGGGACACAGCAGATAGCTATCTACATGATCCCTGGGCTGGGACCTGGAGTAGTGGACAGGCCCGGTCCTCCCCCCACCTTCCCAACAGCCACTGGGGAAAGTGGCGTGGACAGTGAGACACCCCGAAGGAGGGAACTGAACTATAGTGGCCCAGCTGGAGAGCTGTAGCCAGGAAGCCCCAAGAGGGTGAAGACACTACCTCCAGGGAAGGAGCCCTGAGCCACTGCTCTATTCCGGAGCAGGGACAAACTGAGAGACATCAGAGGGCACTGAGAGAAGCCCCTGTTGGACTTGTACCCCAAAATGGGTTCAAGTTGCTTTTATCTCACAGACACAATATGTATGACTTGGCCGGAGAGCTGAGTCAGCAAAGACCCACCACAAACCGAGAGAGTGTAGGCACATGCACTCAGCCAGGGGGTGCTCGCAAGAGGTGAGTGCAGCACCGTTACACTGCAAAATAAACATTTTTCCCATTCATCTATTCATTACACCCACTTTTGTGTCTCTGGATATAATCAAGGATGCCAATCCCTGTGATGTAAACAGACTTTTCTCACAAGAACTGGCTTGAGATACCACCAAACAACCATCAAGATAGTATAGGAAATTACAGTAGTATTACCTAACATCAATTTTGCTCCCTTAGGATGCACAAGGAATTTAGCTTGTCATTAATCTTTGGCTGGTGGTTTTGCAGGGGTGGGACTTTCATTAATTTGCATCCATTGGAAACTCTCAAACTTTGATACTAGTGACCCCTTTCACACAGCAAGCCTCTAAGTGTGACCCCCTTATAAATTAAAAATATTTTTGTATATTTATCACCATTATAAATACTGGAGGCAAAGTGGGGTTTGGGGTGGAGGCTGACAGCTTGCGACCCCCCATGTAATAACCTCGTGACCCCCTGAGGGGTCCTGACCCCCAGTTTCAGAACCCTGCTCCATTATATGTTAACTGTTACTGTATTTCTCTTACAATCAGTGTGAGGGAGTTACATCAGAGGCTGGGGTGCCATGATTTAAAAAAATTGCAAAGTAAAAAAAGGTTGAGAGTTTACTAGGAAGAACATTAGTTTCATTTTTTTGTTAAATCTGATTTATTTTGCATTAAAGCTTTAAAAATAACATCCCTTCCATTTGTCCTATTCAATTTAGATAGTAAAAATAAGAAGAAACAAGACAAAGTGAATGGGACTGTAAAACAAGCGATAATGTAAAATGAGGATTATTTTTTCAAAACTAAATCTTATTTTGTAAATATTGCATTAGTCCTTTTGTTATGAACCCTTATGCAGGATAATTACACTGGACATTGGTTATATAAACTTAAACTTCTTTACTTTGAAATGTGATTTACCTATTATTTATAAATCACCCAACATCTTGATAACTGAGTATCAAACAAAACTGAAATGTTCAGAACAAACTGAGTTCTCTCCCCCACCCCGTTTGTTTCCAGGTCACAGGGATACAGGAATTTACATGTTCATGGATTATTTTTCCTCTTTTTATATAGGGAGGTTGTTTTAGGGGAAAGGTTTTACTTGAAAAGGTGTGTGTAACTCATTAATCTGAACACACATAAACTTGGGTTCAGTCTGATCTTTTCCCTCAGCATCACATATGTTAGCAACAACAGGAGGAACAATTGCTTGATTAATATGCTAAGTGCTTAGACTAAAGTGAAGACATTATTAAAAACCAAACACACACCATTCTGAAGCTCAGCATCATCTGAAGTTTCCTGCCATTGGTGTCCATTAATGGTAATATTCTCCTGAACTGCTGTTTCAAAGTTCTGTAAGAAATTCAGAACAATCAAAATGTTTGAAATATTTATGCTTACTAGCCTAACAATGTAATATAACACAGCTAACAACTGAATTTAAAGAACTTGTTCAGCATTTTCATTCAGGCAAGGATTCCATCCACGTTCCCTTGAGGTATTTTTTTTCCTTTTCCTTCTGTGACCCATGTGGTACCTCAACTCAAGTTTAAAACACATGAATGTGGTCTCTTTATTTAGGATGGTCATTTGTTGCACACATCCAGGAAGAGGGGACTGGCAAGAAAAAACTGAAAGAAAGTAAAAGTATGAGAGCATGCTGTAGCCCATCCCCCTGTCTGGCAGGAGTAGAAACTGCTGCAGAGTAAGGAGAAGCGCTGGCCTCCTCTCCCGGACTTGGCACCAGGAGGAGTTAGCGAGGATAAGGAGGGAAGCCATGCAGCAACCTTTGTCTATAGGTTACAAATTCTCACCTCTAAAGAAGATTACTTCTCTTGTGGAGGTTGGGTACTGGCCACTTCTTTATGGTCTATGACAGTGGTTCTCAACCAGGGTCTGTGACCTCCTGGTGGTCCATGAGCCCTTTCAGAAGGGCAGAGGGGCCCGGCCCACTGAAGCCAGCCCCCCCCCCCCCCCCCCAGGGTTGAAGCCAGGAGTGGCGGGGGGGGCTGAAACTCCGAGCTCCCCCCCGAAACCAGGAGCGGTGGGGGGGGCTGAAACTCCGAGCTCCACCCCCTCCCCCGCTGAGGCTGGGAGCAGCAGGACTGAAGCCCTGAGCCCATGGGCAGAGTTGAGGGGGCACAAGGGTGTTGCTCCCCTCTCCCCAAAACTGTAGTTCCTTACCCAGAGTGGGGCAGTCCCCAGGGCAACTCGCCCCCACCTCCTCCTCTCCCTCAGCCCCCACCCTCTGGCCAGATCCTAGGTGGGAAGCCGGAGCCAGGCAGTGTGGGGCAGCTGCTCCTCTGGCTGGTGGTGCCATGGAGTGGGCAGCCATGGCATTCCCCCATCTGCTGCTGGTGCCCAGGGTTGCGGCTGCTCCTCAGCTCCCAGCCCCCTTTGACTGCTCATGCAGCTGGTCAGAGCTGCCCACGCAGGGAGCTGGCTCCGGGGCCGGCAGAGCCCTCAGGGAGCAGACACCGGCACACAGCTCCAGACAGGTGAGTGGCCTGCTGAGGAGAGTCCGGGGGTGGAGGTGGTGCTCCCTCCCTGGACCTTGCTGTGCGGAGCTGGCCGAAGCCCTGCCGGCCCTTGCCTCCTCAAAATAGAAGTCAAACAACACCTATGCCCAAGGGTCCCACCCCGGCCCAGAGCCCTGAGTCCACCCTTACAAAAAAGGAGAATGTGATTGTATTTGTTCTTTTCTTGTCCCTGCATGAAAGACCCATACAAGCAATAGGGGAAACAAGACCAATCCCCAGTCCTGAAATGTGAGCCACACAGGCAGATTCCTGAGCAAGTTTGGAGCCCCAAGGAAGTCAGTGGTGCTCTGTGTGCACCCAACTGGTTGGATGGCCGGATCAGGGCCTAATTGACGGCACAGGAATAACAATGACACTGACTATACACAAAGCACACTAAAATGTACAAGACAAAGGCTGAAACACAGAGACATTTCTCCCTCCAGTCTTTAGAAGCAGTTGAGATCAAGGGATGTAAAGCAGGGCAGCAGTGTCTAATATTATCACCGTTCTTAGATTAGAATTCAAAATGGAGTTCACAAATTTAAGATTTGGTCCAAAATCAACAAGATGAAATAGTCAGTAAAGACAAGTACGAAGTACTACACTTAGAAAGAAAGAAAAAATCAAATGCACCACTATACATTTGGAATAGGTGGTGGTTCTGCTATAAAGGACCTGGGGGTCATAGCAGATCACTAACTGAACGAGAGTCAACAATGTCATGCAGTTGCAAAAAAAGGCTAATATTTTGGGGTGCCTCGGCCTCACCAGGGGCATCTGCCCGCCTCGGAGCTTTGCCCTAGGGGGCGGGGCGGGGCTCTAGTCTCTACGCCACGGGGACGGGGCCCAGCCTCCCACAGGCGAGCGGGCGCAGCATGCGGCTCCCGTTCACCCCCGCGGCGGTGGCTCTTACCCACAGCGCGTCCCGCAGCGCCCGCTCCCGGCTCTCGGCCCCGAGCTCGCCGGGCTGCCCGTCCGCCAGCGCCCGCACGTAGGGGGCGCAGAGCCCCAGCACCTCGCCCACCCAGCGCTTCGAGCAGCAGCGGACGCGCGTTTCCCGGAGGGCCGGGGAAGGGGGCGGCGGCGGCTCCGGCCCCTTCGCTGCAGCCTCCATCGCTCCCGGCCGGGCTAGGCTTGCCGCCATTTCCCGCTTTCCAAACCGCCGGAAGCGGAACCCGCCCGCCCTTCGTGCACCGGCGCCTCAGGTCATCTGTCCGGGTGGAAACTGGGCACCCCATAGCCGTTCCGGCCTGGGGCGCTCGGGATGGGGGCCGCGGGTCCGGTAGATTGTCACTGCCACCTCGCGGCGCCGGACTTTGAGCGGGTGCGGAGCAGCCCGGGGGCGGCCCTTGCTCACCCCCTGCGCATCGGGACCCTGCCCCTTGGTCACCCCCCTCCCCACTCCACCAGCACCCCCTCCCGCCCTTACGTCACGCCCCCTGGGGACCCTGCCCCTTGGTCACCCCCCTCCGTGCCCCACTGGACCCTGTCCCTTGGTCACCCCCCTCCCCACTCCACCAGCACCCCCTCCCGCCCCTACGTCACCCCCCCAGGACCCTGCCCCTTGGTCACCCCCCTCCCCACTCCACCAGCACCCCCTCCCGCCCCTACGTCACCCCCCCGGGACCCTTCCCCTTGGTCACCCCCCTCCGTGCCCCACTGGACCCTACCCCTTGGTCACCCCCCTCCCCACTCCACCAGCACCCCCTCCCGCCCTTACGTCACGCCCCCTGGGGACCCTGCCCCTTGGTCACCCCCCTCCGTGCCCCACTGGACCCTGCCCCTTGGTCACCCCCCTCCCCACTCCACCAGCACCCCCTCCCGCCCCTACGTCACCCTGCCCCTTGGTCACCCCCCTCCGTGCCCTACTGGACCCTGCCCCTTGGTCACCCCCCTCCCCACTCCACCAGCATCCCTTCCCGCCCCTACGTCACCCCCCCCTCGGGACCCTGCCCCTTGGTCACCCCCTCCCCACTCCACCAGCACCCCCTCCCGCCCCTACGTCACCCCCCCGGGACCCTGCCCCTTGGTCACCCCCCTCCGTGCCCCGCTGGACCCTGCCCCTTGGTCACCCCCCTCCCCACTCCACCAGCACCCCCTCCCGCCCCTACGTCACCCCCCCTCGGGACCCTGCCCCTTGGTCACCCCCCTCCGTGCCCCACTGGACCCTGCCCCTTGGTCACCCCCCTCACCACTCCACCAGCACCCCCTCCCGCCCTTACGTCACGCCCCCTGGGGACCCTGCCCCTTGGTCACCCCCCTCCGTGCCCCACTGGACCCTGCCCCTTGGTCACCCCCCTCCCCACTCCACCAGCACCCCCTCCCGCCCCTACGTCACCCCCCCGGGAACCTGCCCCTTGGTCACCCCCCTCCGTGCCCCACTGGACCCTGCCCCTTGGTCACCCCCTCCCCACTCCACCAGCACCCCCTCCCGCCCCTACGTCACCCCCCCCCCCCCGGGACCCTGCCCCTTGGTCACCCCCCTCCGTGCCCCGCTGGACCCTGCCCCTTGGTCACCCCCCTCCCCACTCCACCAGCACCCCCTCCCGCCCCTTGGTCACCCCCTCCCCACTCCACCAGCACCCCCTCCCGCCCCTACGTCACCCCCCCGGGACCCTGCCCCTTGGTCACCCCCCTCCGTGCCCTACTGGACCCTGCCCCTTGGTCACCCCCCTCCCCACTCCACCAGCACCCCCTCCCGCCCCTACGTCACCCCCCCCGGGACCTTGCCCCTTGGTCACCCCCCTCCGTGCCCTACTGGACCCTGCCCCTTGGTCACCCCCCTCACCACTCCACCAGCACCCCCTCCCGCCCCTACGTCACCCCCCCCAGGACCCTGCCCCTTGGTCACCCCCCTCCCCACTCCACCAGCACCCCTTCCCGCCCCTACGTCACCCCCCCCCCCCGGGACCTTGCCCCTTGGTCACCCCCCTCCGTGCTCTACTGGACCCTGCCCCTTGGTCACCCCCCTCCCCACTCCACCAGCACCCCCTCCCGCCCCTACGTCACCCCCCCTCGGGACCCTGCCCCTTGGTCACCCCCCTCCGTGCCCCACTGGACCCTGCCCCTTGGTCACCCCCCTCCCCACTCCACCAGCACCCCCTCCCGCCCCTACGTCACCCCCCCTCGGGACCCTGCCCCTTGGTCACCCCCGCGCCACTCCACCAGCACCCCCCTCCCACCCCTACGTCACCCCTCCTCGGGACCCTGCCCCTTGGTCACCCCCCTCCCCACTCCACCAGCACCCCCTCCCGCCCCTACGTCACCCCCCCCTCGGGACCCTGCCCCTTGGTCACCCCCCTCCGTGCCCCACTGGACCCTGCCCCTTGGTCACCCCACTCCACCAGCACCCCCTCCCGCCCCTACGTCACCCCCCCCTCGGGACCCTGCCCCTTGGTCACCCCCCTCCGTGCCCCACTGGACCCTGCCCCTTGGTCACCCCACTCCACCAGCACCCCCTCCCGCCCCTACGTCACCCCCCCGGGACCCTGCCCCTTGGTCACCCCCCTCCGTGCCCCGCTGGACCCTGCCCCTTGGTCACCCCCGCCCCACTCCACCAGCACCCCCCTCCCGCCCCTACGTCACCCCTCCTCGGGACCCTGCCCCTTGGTCACCCCCCTCCGTGCCCCACTCGACCCTGCCCCTTGGTCACCCCACTCCACCAGCATCCCCCTCCCGCCCCTACGTCACCCCCCCTCGGGACCCTGCCCCTTGGTCACCCCCCTCCGTGCCCTACTGGACCCTGCCCCTTGGTCACCCCCCTCCCCACTCCACCAGCACCCCCCCTCTTGCTTCTTGGCATCTTCCCTTTGTACCCTATTGGGACCCTGCCCAACCAGTTCCCCTGTCTTGCCCCTTGGTCTGCCCCACTTGGACCCCCTTCTGCCCCTTGATTACCCCTCCCTACCCTATCAGGTTCTACCCCCCCAGCCTATCTACACTCTTAACCCCCCCATTTGGATTTCACCTCCTCCTGCCCCTTGCTCACCCCTTCCACCTTGCTCCCCACCCCCAATGCTTTACATCAGGGGCCCTTGCTTTGGGGTGTGAGGGGCTGCTCAGGGATTGCTGGGGCTGCTTTTCCCCCAAGTGGAAGGTTTGCATCTCACAGATGGGTGTTTTCCAGCCCTGTGGCATCATCCATGACTTTTCCACTGTAGCCCTTCAGCTCTCGCTCTATTTGCAGAGCCCTTAAAAGAGTAGACACTTGTCATTTTAAAAATTTTGTTGCCCCCTCTGATTCAGGTTTCCAATAAAACATTATAATCTCTTTCAGGATATTGAGGACATATTGGAAGAAGCAAAGAAGGTGGGTAACTATACTGGCATTTTTCCATAGTTGCAAAGTATTTGCTATTTACTAAACATGGGTCTTGCTCCTGTCAACACTTACACACATGCTTAAGTTTAGGCATATGAGTGGCCTCATTGAGGTCAATAATGCTACCCACATTTTTAGAGTTATGCATGAGCTTGTGTGTTTGCAGGATCTGGGCCTTATACCAACATTGCACGTTTCCTGTTAGCTGAGCACAAAGTTTTATACTTTAAAATACAGGATGGCTAGCAACACAACATTTGGTTAAAGGTGGAATTTATAGGAAGCCTAATGAAGTCTGAATATTCAGCACTTCCAGACTATACCAGGGGTTCTCAAACTGGGGGGGTCGGGACCCCTCAGGGGGTCACAAGGTTATTACATGGGGGGGTCACGAGCTGTCAGCCTCCACCCCAAACCCTGCTTTGCATCCAGCATTTATAATGATGTTAAATATATAAAAAAGTGTTTTTAATTTATAAGGGGGGGGTCACACCCAGAGACTTGCTATTTGAAAGGGGTCACCAGTACAAAAGTTTGAGAACCACTGCTCTATACAAACATGAAGTAATCTTTACAGTATTCATTATTATTCCCATTGTATAGATGGAGGAAACTGAGGTAGAGAAGTGAAGTGAGGGATTCAGCTTCACAATAGGAGTCCATGTCCGAGCTGAGATTAGAATTTGGGAGATCTTGATTTACAGATCTCAAGTCATCTGGGACAGTGACCACATTCTCCACCAAAACTGTGACAGATTTAAGTTACCAATCTGCCTGGGGTGTCAGGTGGTCAGGCTGAGGCTGCAGGATTTTTAGGGAGGAGATGACGGAGCATACCACGTAACTGAGTTTTAAAGCTTTATTGATAAAATAACAGTGGAGAGTGCTGGAGGGCGGGAGGGGCGTTCCCCACATCACTCAGAGGAAGGAAGAAAGCGTTAGTGCCCCAAGCCCTAACCCACTTTAATACTCACACCAGCACTACCCGAGGCTGGCCAGGCCTGGGTGTAACATAAGAAGAAGAGAGGGAGGGGTGGACAGGAGTTTTGTCCTGTGCGCACAGGTTGTCCAGAGTCCGCTGTGATCTTCAATTTGCTTTAGCTCTCGGGAGGGTTTTAAACCTTAGGGTCCTTTGGGGGCATCTTGGTCAGGGACTTCTGTTTCTGGTGCTTTTTGTGCCAGTTCAAACCAGCTTTTTGTGGTCTTCTCCGCTTTCCCAAAACACAATGACTCCAGGGACGCAAAGCTCTGCTCCCCCTTCATCGTCTCGCCAGTGTTTTCCATTTCTGCAGCCCTGGTTCGGTGTATTTTTTCTTTTTTTATGGCTGGCTGTAGCTGGGTAAAATAACTTTTTGTCTAGCGCTGTGACCTTGGACTGGGGCCAAGTTGGACTAAGCTTGCTAGCTGCAGTGTTAAGTTAACCCGTTTTTTGCCCTCTCTTTTTTTCCCCTTTAACCTTTTGCAGCCTGCAAAAGAATTTTCCACTCCCCACTCACACCTTTAACCCTTCCCAAATTGCCCTGCAATGCTTGCAACAGCATTAGCAATAGACAGTGCATATACAATGCTAATCTGCCTCCCCCAGGGGACTCCCTGGGGGCGGGGCCTGGAGTGTGACAACTGTGTTTATTTCATCTGACAAGAAGGACAAGCTAGACAACAGCCCGGCTTAGGGTCTATTAGTAATAAAGTAAAAGCCTCCACTGGCTATGCTTTGTCCAGGAACTTTAGTGACTTGGGGACTGATCCTGCAAACTGCTCTGCACAGCCAGGCCAACTGACTTCCCATAGAGCCCCACTGACTTCTCTACCATTCTTTGTGGGCCAACTCATGCCTGAATGGAACCCTGTAATTGCATGTCTTCACCTCAAGGTTTCCCCCTCATGCCTGGATGATGGGTGGCAGGGGTCTTCATTTCTAGCCCCTTTAGTGATCACTTCCTTAGCCCCACCAGGGCCTGTCTGGTTGGGTCCTCTCCAGAACACTGAAAAATTCAATCCCCTTTTGGGGTAACAAGAGGTCCAACTAAGTCCAAATAAATATTTACACTAATAATACTTTGCACCTCTTAGGCTACACTGAAGTTCTCTGCCTTTTTGCCCCTATTTCTGGGCCCTACATAGTTTCTCCTTTGTTACATCTCCTCAGCAGGCTTCCCCCCCACTGCCTTGCCTTGCTAGATATTCTGGCAGCACCAGCACATCTCAGGAATCTCCATGCTCTTTACAGGCCCTAACCGAGGGCCTCCGCTCACCCTCACAGGAGCCTGACCTACTTCCTGTAGATCTTTTCCAGCTTGATTTCCGTAGAACGGAAACCCCTCTTCCTCCTCTCCAGACTGAGTTCCCAGATCTGTTTAAGGAGTCCTCTCTCTGATTCCCCTTCTTCCTTGCAGCTGGGATTAGTCATAATTAAGTCTTCATCATACTCAGCTTGAGGATAGTTGTCTGGTTAGAGGCAAAGCTGAGCCCAGCTTGCCTTAAAGGACCACCCAGTTTGTACCCGGCCCCAGTGAAGTTAACCGACTCTGGGCAGGTGCAGTGGTTTCTCTATGTGGAGTAGCTTGCAGGATCAAGGTCTAGTCTTTTGCAGGCAAATAGTTGGGGTTATATTTTGAGAAAGACAAATCTTGTTGAATGCATTATATTTTTCTGAAGCCATGACTTTGTATGTAGCATGTGGTTCTTAAAGGAACTATTTATGGTTAAGATGCTTTTGCTAGCATTATATGGACAGGAAAATCAGCTGTCATTTCTGTTTCTTCATGGATCCTATGGAAAAATCCTTATTAGGAGGGCAGGGTTTCTTTCTAATTCACCTATTTTTTCTTATTTCATTGTCTTACTTATTAGTCAAAATTGAGTGTGTTTCATGTAATAATGGTTTTCTAATATCATTCATATAAATGTTGGTACAGGTTGCTTTAGTGCCAGTGTAGTAAACTGAAATCCTTTATCACAGAAGAGTTACAATAGGAGCAGCAACCATGCAAACTTCCCTGTGGTATGATGCTGGCATTTCTCATCCTGACTTTAGAGCTGCCAATTCTAGGAGCAATTGGGTACTTCAGTTTCCATGGCTATTCAGTCCTTGGTGCTGAGATTGCCACAAGGCTGTCAATAAGTAATAAATGTGTTGGTTTACCATTTGGCTATTACCTAGACCACCATGAAAGCCATCAGATAGAATAAACTTTCACTTATTACTGACCTAGCTCTTATTGACATTAACTGGAGTCTTTTCATTGACTTTACGGGCATGCTTTTGCTTCCATCTAGTTGTATTTGAGATAGTGGTCTCGAGTTGAAATGTTCCATAGCCCATTACCAAAACCCTGAGATGTCATGTTCCCCCTGTTTAACCTACATTAGATGTGCCAAAAAGCACAGGGCTCATTAATTTGTTTTAGACTTTAAATACCTAACCTACCCTATTCTTTAAAAATACCCTGTTGTCTTTAAAAAATTCTGAATTCACGGACATTTTTGAAAACTATTCTGATTATTGTTTTCAGTACTTGTACCAGTAGGTGGCACAGGGCTGGTTCCTAGGAACATATGGAATTTAAACCTTCTCTCCCAAATCCCACCCCAGCACTAAGCTTTCCTGAGAAGGGTTCATTTTACATGAAATATCCCCACCTAATTTTTATCAATTAAATGCAGACTATGAGAGAGCCTGGAAGTTCTGTCAAGCGAGGAAGTTAACTTAGGATTTCCATTTGCTCCTCTATGCTACAGAGATTTTATTTCCTATTGTTTCAGGCTAAAGTTTTGGCCCTTGTGGCAGTTGCTGAACACTCAGGAGAATTTGAAAAAATTATCCAGCTTTCAGAAAGGTATTGTTTATTCCAACAACTTTGTCGTCTTTGCATGTGATTAAAACAATAGTTATTTTTAAATGACTGCAGAGCAGTTAGATAAGGTCGGTGCTGTGGGATTCAAAACATCAAGGAAAGCACGTTCTATGGAAAGGGAGAAAAAGAAAACATAGGTTGCGACTGTACATGAGCAGTACCCAAAGGACAGAGCAGGATTAAGGGCTGTTCATGGGATGCAGCAAGGCCTTATTTAGACTGTAAGTTCCTTGGGGCAGGGACTGTCTTCTGGTTCTGTGTTTGAACAATGCCTAACACAATGGGGTCCAGGTCTGTGACTGAAGCTCCTATATGCTTTTCTGTAGTTCCTTTCAACTGAGGATCTCAAAGTTTTTTATAAACTTTAATTAAACTTCACAACATCCTTGTGAAGGAGCTATTTTCCCACATTTTACAGAGGGAGGGAAATTGACACGCAGAGATGTTGAGGCTAAAATTTTCAGAGAGACTACTGATTTCAGTTTCTTCAATTTCTTCGGATCCAACACTCATGGTCTGATTTTCAGAGGTGCTCAGCACCCAAACCTTAGAAAATCAGGCACTACATGTGTCAAATTGGACATCCAAAAATCAGAGAGGACTTTTGAAAGCCTGGCTGTGACTTGCTCAGTGTCAGAGAGCAAGTCCAGTCAGAGGCAAGAATAGAACCCAGGTACTCTGACTTTCATTCTCTGGCACGAGGCATAAGATGTGCTGCTGCTCAAGTGGATTGCTGGTTATTGGAATGACAAGGAATGTACTGTAGCCTTAATTGATCAGTTAATAATTTTTTCTCTAGTTCTTTACAATAGTCATGATGTAGCATGCTTTGTGATCTTTCCCACTGTTAATGTATTTCTCATTTCTAGGTACCCAGGGTTCGTCTTGCCATGTCTGGGAGTTCATCCAGTTCAAGGTATTCCCCCAGAGGAACAATGCAGTGTTACTTTAAAGGTATAAATAAACTCTTAATTGCCACATGTCCAGATTGGGCCAAGCAGCAGGCATTCAGAATTGATTCATTTAACATTTAAAATAAATCCAACCTAAACTGTACATGTTGCCATAATACAGAAAACACTGTGGATCAAATCCCAAGGTCCTTACTCGTCTTTGATTCTGTTAATACTCAAGCAAAATGCTACTGAAGTCATTTGGCTCTCTGTTTTGCAGAGGGTTCCAGTGGAGTGGATGATCTGCTTACAATCAACATAATGAACATGCACATTTAGCTGTCCCTCCACTTCCATGGGGAGTGGAAGACTAAAGAGAGATGTATACATCTGTGTCCATGCCCTGACCATATTTGGTGACTGTTTGCACTCAGACTAACAGCTGGCATGTTCAGGATATTAATAGATCTTGTCTTGAAGAGATAATTACATGTTCCACTCATCTAAAAAATAAACTTTAAGGCACAATGGCCTTGCAGGATCTTAAAACCTGACAGCCTGATCCTTCCCCCCCCCAACCTACTGTAGGAGCATGTTTCAAGGTACACAGGCAACAGATTACGTGGTTCTATATCACAGTGGAACTGAATTCATCCTGCTCTTGCTTTGCAAGGATAGAGGGTTGTTTCTTTAATTTCTTTGTTTTTCTTCTTGCAGGACCTGGATGCTGCATTGCCACTTATAGAACTCTATAAAGATAGATTGTTGGCAGTTGGAGAGGTAAGTAGAAGTTCTGTGGTTTGTTTAAATCCTCTTTTTTTGCCAGCATAGGTCCTCTGAGTTACAAGCACTTAGCACATCATCAGTTCTATAGAAACAAAAAGTGATACTAATAATCTGAGCAGCTGGAGAACCTGACCTGTCATTCCAGCACTGAAAATGTTTTCCTTCATATACTTCCCTGATGCAGCTCCCCGCTCCCCCAGCTTCTATTTACTCTGCAGTGCTAATTTTTCATCTGAACGGGAAATTTTTTTGTCTACCTCTGAATCTGCCATTAATGCCCTTCAAATAAATAAATTGGCGAAGGGAATTACCATTCACACAGTAGTAAGGGAATAGCCTGAAAAAAATAGAAGAAAAATACAGTAATAGCATTTTTTATCATCCTTCTCTCCTGCCCCCAGTCTTTCCCGTTCCCCCACTTTTTCTCTCAGGATTTTTCAGTTGTACTTCTCATTTTTAGAGTTTCCTGACCCATCCTGCTCCTTGCAGCTGCCTTTTCCTGCTAAGAATAACTCAAAATTTTGATTTCAGCCCAATAGGAAAGCGCCAATGGAACTTGACAGTAAAGGTTGACTGAAAAGGAGGAGGTTTTAAAAGCTATTAGCTACTTTTTATTTTATATTTAGTTAATAGTGTGGACTTGGTATGAAATATCTTAAATATACATACTACCTTTCACTTGCAGCCCTGCCAACTTGTGTGGTGATTTTGAGAGCAAAGTATGATCAAGCTGGGTCAGTTCTTGGATGGGAGATCTCCACTGACCATTTAGGGACTATGGAAAGCAGTGTCCATGGTTCAGTTGCTGATATCTTACCTGTGACTCACTACTGAACTGAGGTATGGTGCAGGGACACTGCTGCTGAAGGTGCTGTTTTTAGGATGAGATATAAAACCAAGGTCCTGACGAACTTGGTTCATTAAAGATCCCATTGCACGTTTCATCAGATTACAGGTGTTCACCTCAGTGTCCTGGCCAAATTCCCATTGAGGCACTTGCATTCTGCTTTCCTAATTTGCCTCAGCAGTTTTGTTTGGCTGGGATTCTCCTTTACTTCCTGTCCTAAACTGTAGTGTGGTTTTATATGCTGTTGTGGTTTGAGGCTTGCTTAATTAATGTAAGTAAAGCTGTTATTACTTCCTCTCAGTGGATTCCACAGTGCTTCAGAAATCATGTATATAGGAATGTATTGAAATAAAACTAAAAATGTCAATTTACTCACCCTCAAAACACAGTGTAATAGGTAGGGAATTCATAGTGTTCACTTGAATCGCCACTGAAATTCAGGGTGGAATGCAGCAGAGCAACATGAGAGCACAGGTAATGCTACATGACAATTTATTACAGGCCATGAAGGAGAAGAGCTGTTCAGTGGCTTGTGTGACAGGTGATTGGTCATATCTGAGCCTGCAGGAAGTGGGCTCAGACACAGGGTCATATCTCAAAACCACCACAACAAATGACAATCTTGCCTGCAGTCTTAGCAGAGAGAATTAAATAAGTATGAAGGATCCTCTTATACCTGGATGCCCTTTGGTTTACCCTCTGACCCTGTGCAGAGTTGAGTCACACTGACATGTCAGTATAGGTAAATTTGTCATGCTGCACCTGTTCTGTAGATAAGTCAAAGACTTCGGCTGGTACAGCTGTGAACCTTTCACAAACTTAAAAATCAACTGCAAATATTTAATTCCAATACTATAAAGCTGGCTGACTTCACTAGAAATGGGCTTGAGCTACAGGTTCAGATCTGAATCCAAACTTCCCTTGGAATTCAGAGGACTCTGGATATGGGGCGTTAGTTTGGAAATCATTGTTAAACAATGGTTATAGCTGCACAAAAATCATATATAGGTTAAAATGTTGAATAAAGTTCTTGGGTCTCTCAAACACCTTCAGAGTTGAAAATAAATTGAATGTTGAAGCTAAGCTGATAACAGATCGTTTGCTATAGAGCTCATTTTAATGGCAATCTCTCCCAAATGTATACATTTAAAATTGACTGGCAGGACTGAAAAACAGTTTCTTTACTGAACTGCAGACTAGTATGTAAAGGAACCAGGTTGGTGAAACTTTCTTATGTCTCCTCTTGTGCTGTAGGTTGGACTAGATTTCACTCCCAGATTTGCCAGCACGGATGAACAGAAGCAAGAACAAAGACAAGTCTTGACCAAACAGATTCAATTAGCGAAAAGACTGGATTTGCCTTTGTAGGTCTTGTTTATATTGACAGGTTATTGTGTTTCAGAGGAGACCTAAAATCAAATTCCTCCATGTCTGTAGTTATTAAAGAGCGCACAGCACTTAGAAAAGTAAGGTATTGACTTTATTGTCTTGGCCAAATTACAACATGGTAATTACATTCTGCCTACCTGGGATACCCCCTGTAGTTTCAATTGTATATAGTAGTCTTCTCCTCTTCTTGTCCTAGACTGTTGCTACTGTATTTTCATGATGGCTGAAGTAATTTCTTTATATAAGTTTGTAAAGTTCTTAGGGAATCTTTCTTGGTGAATGGTGCTATAAAAATTGCTGTCAAATCAGTTAATCTTATTTTAAAAAATACTCTGCTTAATTTCCTCATACTAGCTTTTCTTTTCTTCACTAGAAACGTCCATTCTCGTTCAGCTGGAAGACCAACCATTAACCTCCTAAAAGAACAAGGTACTTTTTTGGGTCACTTCATGCTATTAAAAATTCAGGTTTTTTTCAGCAGCCTTTCTTTGGTTTTACCATATCTCCTTATCATGCATGTCAGTTTGCGTACACAAAGCTGGATGGGCACAGTTATGGAGGTCCTTCTCAAAGTACTGTAATTTTGATTTATGGGATTTACTGTTTGTTTGAAGAACGGTTCAGATTGCCTTAGGGACTAGCAGTTTGTCAGTTCAAATACACCTTCTGACAGATCCATATCCATGCTCAGCGTCTGCTCAGAACATCAAACTCTCCAGGTTGGCATTGAAATTTTACTTTATTTTTAAAAGGTGGAAATTTTAAATACATCTCAAATAGTGTTACAGGCAATTAACTGATATGATACTTCTACAGCTTAAGTCTTGGAGCTCATGAAGTGGAATCGTAGCATTATTAAAACAGATTGATAAAAAAATTAAGGCTCTGGTATCTCTTGTGTTTTGAACTAAGATCAAGTGTTGTATCAGTTTAATATCAAATATTCACACTCCTGGGGGATGGTATCCTGCACTAGTAGGGGAATGGACTAGGGTGATTTAATAGGTCTTCTTTTTCATCTCTTCATTATTGCTCTATTTGCTTTACTTAATGGGGGGAAACCTGTAAAAATAAGAAAGGAAGGAAAGTGAATGTAATTTCTGTTTGCCTCTATTATGTTAGAATGATGATGTCCACTCCTGACAGAAACTCCTTGGTCCAACTGTGCTTTCCTCAGACTGCAATGCTTTCAAGAGAAAGAGATTAGAATTGTTCCCATGGTGCTATCTCCCTCCCTCCCTTGGCTGTCTCTGCTTGCAATCCCAATCATATCTCCCAACATGGCTCCTCTTGTAACTGGCTCTTCTTCTCCACATCCCGCCCCTCCACCTGACCTATTCTATAAACTATCTGACACCGTAAGCACCAAGTGTGGTGGCATCACAGGAGCAATTCTGACTCTGCTCCTCTCCAAAGCACTGTAATCCTAGAGTACAGTGAGACCATGGGTTCTAGTACTAGGAGGTGACATCATAGTCCTACCATGAATATAGTTATTTCCTAATTGGTTTGGCTCTCTGTAGGCGCTGAAAAGGTGTTGCTCCATGCATTTGACGGGAGGCCATCTGTGGCGATGGAAGGAGTGAAGGCTGGATATTTCTTCTCCATTCCTCCTTCCATTATAAGAAGTGAACAGGTAAAGTTCAAAGGGGCTAGTCCTATCTCAGTATTTGGGGATTGCAGCCTGTAACCCTCAGTTTATCACAAAGAAACTATTACTTTTGTTATGCTGATTTTTTTTTTTGTTTAATAAAACCGCTATAACAGGAGTCGGCAACCTGTGGCACGCGTGCCAAAGGCGACACCCGAGCTGATTTAGTGGCACTCTGCTGCCAGCCAGGGTCCCGGCCACCGGCCCTGCTCAACCCGCTGCCGGCCTGGATGGACAGAACCCTGGGCCAGCAGTGGGCTAAGCAGGGCTGGCAGCCAGAACCTTGGGCTGGCAGCCGGAACCTCAGACTGGCAGTGGGTTGAGAGGCTCAGCGCGCTGCTGGTCTTGGGTTCCGTCTGCCACTCACGCTGCCTGTCTGGGGTTCTGTCCGCCGGCCCCTGCCAGCCGGGGTCCCGGCCACCGCACTGCTCAGCCTGCTGCCGGCGCAGGATTCCATTGGGGGGGCCCTGTAAATGTAAAGTTTATTACTGGCATGCAAAACCTTAAATTAATGAAGACTTGGCACGCCACTTCTCAAAGGTTGCCGACTACTGCCCTATAATATGTAGTTTCACCCATGTTCTGGTGACCTTTTCTTTGGAAAGCTCTAGTGCTCCCTTGCTGTGGAGTAGGGACTCAGAATTTGGCAGGGGGAGACTTGTGTGCCAGGAATGAGCCTTATGCTGTTCCTGTGAAAATCCACCCTAATTTGGCCAAGTTATATGTCCATGAAGAACTGCAGTTTGCACATGCTCAGCAGAGACTTTAGATTTTATTCTTCAGAGATCCCATCCACACTAGGCACACTCCAGCCCCAGGCCAAGCAGGACTTTCCCTGGATCGCTGGAGGTTGTGCTGGGTTTGGTCACCTGAAATGAGAGCAGGGAGTCTGTCTCTCCTGTGCTCTAGTAACCCCCCACTGGGCCCAGGCAGTTGGAGGAGGAAGCAGCTGCCTGATTTGAATGCAGAAGGGACAAGAGCCAGACTAGGATGCGGGAATAGATTGGGACAAGAACCCTGGGGATGGGAGGTGGGACAAGATTGGAGGAGAAAAAAATAGTTTGCAAGCATGTAATTAAATATTGTATCGTAAGACATCTGCACAAGAGGATGAATTAGGGTTGCAAAGGCAACTTTGATTCTGGTATATCTGAGCTTTTGAGTGCTTTACTTTGCAATCCTAATGTAGTTTTTTTTTAAATGTGCAATAATATTACTTGATTTAATAGATAATAATGGGCTGAGTGCTTCAGTAAGGGTGGCATCGTGTATTTTATGGAGACTTCATTGTAAAGTAGTTCATATATTCTTGACCATTTTTATTACTTCCTAATTGTGCAATTAGCAAAAATATATTTACAAGATCCCCACGTGTATTACTGCCATGCCATTAACATGAAACATACCTCCCTCCCTCCCTCTCTCTCCCTCTGCTTTTTTTCCTAGTTTGAATGAATGAGCCATTTAATAGCTTTCTTGTTTCCTTTAAGAAGCAGAAGCTTGTGAAACAGTTGCCCTTAGAATGTATGTGCTTAGAAACCGACTCTCCTGCACTAGGTCCTGAAAAACAGGTAAATTGTTGGTTTTTCCAGATCTGCATTTCTAAAAATGTAGCTTACTGAGGACAGTAACAGAGAGCAAAAATTAAATAGGCAGAGACAAGGAAGGAAAGACCTTGCCAAATGAAATTGGAAAAGAGATAGCAGGTTGATAAGGCAGAGTGATACAAGGAGCCAGTTCCGAAAGGCAGGGACTACACAGGAGAAGGCTCTTGCCAATTGCAGGAATAGATTGAGAGGGGACTGGTGGAGGATGAACAAATATAACAGAGAAATTACATTTAAGGCCCTATCAATGGTATATTTGAAACTGTTTGTAACAACTGGTTCTGAAGATAAATTAAATCTGACACTGTCATTGCAGATTCTTTAATTTATTCTCTGTTTTTGTACATTGCAGGTGAGAAATGAACCAAAGAATATTTTCATTGCTGCAGAGTATATTGCCAAAATGAAAGGAATCCCAGTGGAAGAAGTTATAGAAGTGACGACGCAGAATGCACTGAAAGTGTTTCCCAAACTTCAGAAATGTCTCTTGAAATAGACCAAGAAATATTTAAAATTTGCAATTACATTATGTCCCAACAGCTAACATGTGCAATAAAAAAATCTGTCTGTCCTGCATAATTTTGCTGTCAAATAATTCAGAAAATATACATGTTATTTAAATGAAAGTTATGAGTATGATGGATCTCTCTTATATCTTGTTACACACTCATCCTTCTGATATCTGGTCCAGATATAGATTCATATTAGTTGACTAAATAAATATGGAAGAAGGGTCTCTCTCATATCGGTGAATTAATACTATGACTGCCTGACTTAACTAAACACTAAGTAAAATCCTGGCCCTATTGAAGTCAATGGCCAAACTCCCATCAACTTCAACAGGCTCAGGATATCATCCCAATAGTCAGAGATATTATCTTCATAGTACTCTAATTGTTACTCCTAGGGCCCAGCTGAGTAAGGGGGCAGAATGTGGGGTCTCTGTGGAGTTACTGTGTTAAAACAGGACAGCGAGAGAGAATCTGTTCTCCTTTCCCAGTCGATGGCCACTCTACAATTCTACACCAGAGCTGGACCTGACCTGAACCAAAACCCTGTGTCCGAACACTCCAAACTCTGGCAAGTTCAAATCTGCATCCCAGCGTTGTGGTCTGGGCCCATGTCTTCCATGTATCAAATGTTTGTATGTGTTTTAAAACCTAAGACTTGTCTATAGGGTGTGTCTGTTTCATAAGAACATAAGAATGGCCATACTGAGTCAGACCAAAGGTCCATCTAACCCAGTATCCTGTCTGTCGACAGTGGCCAATGCCAGGTGCCCCAGAGAGAGTGAACCTAACAGGTAATGATCAAGTGATCTCTCTCCTGCCATCCATCTCCACCCTCTGACAAACAGAGGCTAGGGACACCATTCCTTACCCATCCTAGCTAATAGCCATTAATGGACTTAACCTCCATGAATTTATCTAGTTCTCTTTTAAACCTTGTTATAGTCCTAGCCTTCACAACCTCCTCAGGCAAGGAGTTCCACAGGTTGACTGTGCGCTATGTGAAGAAGAACTTCCTTTTATTTGTTTTAAACCTGCTGCCCGTTAATTTCATTTGGTGGCCCCTAGTTTTTATATTATGGGAACAAGTAAATAACTTTTCCTTATTCACTTTCTCTACACCACTCATGATTTTATATACCTCTATCATATCCCCCCTCAGTCTCCTCTTTTCTAAGCTCAAAAGTCCTAGCCTCTTTAATCTCTCCTCATATGGGACCCGTTCCAAACCCCTAATCATTTCAGTTGCCCTTCTCTGAACCTTTTCTAATGCCAGTATATCTTTTTTTAGATGAGGAAACCACATCTGTATGCCATTCAAGATGTGGGCGTACCATGGATTTATATAAGGGCAATAAGATATTCTCCATCTTATTATCTATCCCGTTATTAAATGATTCCTAACATCCTGTTTGCTTTTTTGACTGCCTCTGCACACTGTGTGGACACCTTCAGAGAACTATCCACAATGACTCCAAGATCTTTCTCCTGATTAGTTGTAGCTAAATTAGCCCCCCATCATATTGTATGTATAGTTGGGGTTATTTTTTCCAATGTGCATTACTTTACATTTAACCTCATTAAATTTCATTTGCCATTTTGTTGCCCAATCACTTAGTTTTGTGAGATCTTTTTGAAGTTCTTCAGTCTGCTTTTGTCTTAACTATCCTTAGCAGTTTAGTATCGTCTGCAAACGTTGCCACCTCACTGTTTACCCCTTTCTCCAGATCTTTTATGAATAAGTTGAATAGGATTGGTCCTAGGATTGACCCTTGGGGAACACCACTAGTTACTCCTCTCCATTCTGAAAATTTACCATTTATTCCTACCCTTTGTTCCCTGTCTTTTAACCAGTTCTCAATCCATGGAACGATCTTCCCTCTTATCCCATGACAACTTAATTTATGTAAGAGCCTTTGGTGAGGGACCTTGTCAAAGGCTTTCTGGAAATCTAAGTACACTATGTCCACTGGATCCCCCTTGTCCACGTTTGTTGACCCTCCTCAAAGAACTCTAATAGATTAGTAAGACATGATCTCCTTTTACAGAAACCATGTTGACTTTTTCCCAACAATTTATGTTCTTCTATACGTCTTACAATTTTATTCTTTACTATTGTTTCAACTAATTTGCCCGGTACTGACGTTAGACTTACCAGTCTGTAATTGCCAGGATCACCTCTAGAGCCCTTTTTAAATATTGGCATTACATTAGCTATCTTCCAGTCAGTGGGTACAGAAGCTGATTTAAAGGACAGGTTACAAACCATAGTTAATAGTTCTGCAATTTCACATTTGAGTTCTTTCAGAACTCTTGGGTGAATGCCATCTGGTCCCGGTGACTTGTTACTGTTAAGTTTATCAATTAATTCCAAAACCTCCTCTAGTGACACTTCAATCTGTGACAATTCCTCAGATTTGTCACCTACAAAGGACAGCTCAGGTTTGGGAATCTCCCTAACATCCTCAGCCATGAAGACTGAAGCAAAGAATTCATTTAGTTTCTCCACAATGAATTTATCGTCTTTAAGTGCTCCTTTTGTATCTCAATCGTCCAGTGGCCCCACTGGTTGTTTAGCAGGCTTCCTGCTTCTGATGTACTTAAAAAACATTTTATTACCACCTTTTGAGTTTTTGGCTAGCTGTTCTTCAACTCCTTTTTGGCTTTTCTTATTACATTTTTACACTTAATTTGGCAGTGTTTATGCTCCTTTCTATTTACCTCACTAGTATTTGACTTCCACTTTTTAAAAGATGTCTTTTTATCTCTCACTGCTTCTTTTACGTGGTTGTTAAGCCACGGTGGCTCTTTTTTAGTTCTTTTACTGTGTTTTTTAATTTGGGTACACATTTAAGTTGGGCCTCTATTATGGGGTCTTTGAAAAGTGTCCATACAGCTTGCAGGGATTTCACTCTAGTCACTGTACCTTTTAATTTCTGTTTAACTAACCTCCTCATTTTTGCATAGTTCCCCTTTCTGAAATTAAATGCCACAGTGTTGGGCTGCTGAGGTTTTCTGCCCACCACAGGAATGTTAAATGTTGTTATATTGTGGTCACTATTTTCAAGCGGTCCTGTTATAGTTACCTCTTGGACCAGATTCTGCACTCCAGTCAGGACTAAATCAAGAATTGCCTCTCTCCTTCATATGAGACATTAACACACAGTAGGGGACTTTTTTAGCATATGCCAGCAGGGTCCACATGGGCCACTTAATGTGTGACATGCTCGTATGTGCATTAGAATTTACACCCCTCTAATGTGGACTAACGCACTCTGTAGACAAGTCAAATCTTGTCTCCCTTAATGGATACAGTTTTTTTAACTGCTGCTTTTTTTTTTTATTCTGGAAGATCTCTTACAAAACACTGTTTTGAACTCCTGTTTGACATCCTTGGCTTTTTGTGAACCACCGATGGATGTCTGACTGACACATTGTAGTCATGGTGCCAACAGAGTAGGGACAGCCTATTGCCTTTGAAGTCCGTAGGAGTTTTGCTGTTTGTTGTTCAATGGGAGAAGGATCGAGCCCTAAGTAAGATAAAATGTAAGCAGCCTATTTCCAGGTCACATGGAAGGTAACTGCTGTCCACCTTAAGTGCTTGTTTTCCCTCACATTTTCATCCCTATGATTACTTTTCTGCATTGGAGGAGGCTGGCTTTACTTGTTCCTCAGATAGTGGCAGTGTTAAGATAAATTGCACCTAATTAGCTTATCAAGTTAAGAAAATGTCTCAGTCTTTTTCTGTCTTCAGAAAACACCTGAATTTGAATCATTCATATATAAATTGCAATGTGTATTATGGTTTTAAAAGACAGGAAATAGACGGAAGAACTGCAAATAGGGAAACATTTGGGTCTAAGTGAGAACCCTGATTAAGGATAATTAATGACAGAGCCACCTGCATGCACAGCTTCCACTGTATCATTATCAGGATTTTCTGGGCATGGATCAAGGGTAGTGTATAGCTCAAGATACATCTAGAGAACTTTGAAATGGGTGCACGCTACCCATTGCTGATCTGTCAGCTTCCATTTTTTCTTCTGTTCAGACTATGGACTTAGACCTGCTTAATGGTTAAGAGTAAACCCTCAACTTAAAAGTCATGCCTCAATGTGCAAATTTTTATCTCCCATTATTACAAGTAACGCCTAAGATGATAACTTGAAAAGATTAGAGACATATTTTTTCTCTATTTTTTCCAGTGTGTTTATTTTGTTAGTTTGACAGCATTCTATGGATAATCAATTTCCCTCATCTAGTCAGTTAGACTCCCGATCCCACAAACAAGTTCACACAGGTGCCTCTTGGTCTGCATGGAGCGTCATTGGCTTCAGTGGAGCCACATGCAGGTGCTGGGGTCTGCTCTTGAGGCTCTTATTGCAGAATCAAGATAGTCAGTTTCTTCTGCTATCTGTATGGGTCTTTCCCCTCCTGCTGAGTGGAAGAACATAGATTATCCTCTTTGTCGATATAGGTGACTGCAAAACGCCAGACTGACACAAGGCCTTGAGGGCAGGGGTTGTACCTGCAACTGGTACAAATATGATTTATTTATTTTTAAGTTAGCTACATTTAAGTTGAGGGTGCCCCATCAGGTACCTACAGATCATTGCCATTGAAACTGCCCCTGGGCAATGGTGAGCCTCCTCAACTTCCATTGAACTCCGTGGAGGTCGAGGGCCTAACGATTGGGCCCTTTATTAATGGAGCATCTGAAAACAAGACTTTAGAAGTTATTAATAATTTTTTAAACCATCCTTAATGGGATGAAATTTAACATTTTAAACAAACATGTTCTGGAGGTAATTGTAAAAACAAACAACAACAGCCCCCCCAGTCTTTGTATGTTTTCCCATAGATATGTAAGCATGTGGGTGAGGGTGGAGACCCACCATTTAATTCACCTTCTGTGCAGTGCTGTATGCACTAACACACATGACAAATATCCTACATTTGATGTCATTACAGTCCAATGTTGCAAACAAATTTCAGTAAGTGAAGGAGTGGGCCCTATGTGTTCTGAGATAGCTAACTTCAGAATTTGTTACACTTACAATGACACAGGCAATATAGAAGAACCAGGAATGGAACATTGACAATAAACTAAAAATACACTGAAAAGTCTGTTATCAGTGTCTACGCAGAGAGCAATACAGAAAAACATCTTAGTTAAGGACTGGTAAATTACATTTTAAAATTCATCCAGGTTGATTAGCTCGTGTTATTTTTAGTCATATAAAAAGGATTTTTAAAAATTTTATAACATTTTGAAGTAATTGCAAACTATAAGTAGTAAGCTGTGTCTACACACACAAGTTGTAATGATGCAGTATAGTTAAAGTGATATAACTTCCCCTCAGTGTGCATGCAGCTATACCAGTATAAAAGTGCCTAATGTGTATGGCAAGGGGAATAAGCCATACTGGTAAAATGTACCTTGTGTAACTGCAGCCACAATAAGGATTGCACCAATTAAACTATTCTGGTTAAAAAGAAAATTTACTCCAAGGGCCATGATATAAAAACTGTGTACAAGAGGCTGTATTCTAACACGGAGTTTGATGGGGAGGGATAGTTCAGTGGTTTGAGCATTGGCCTGCTAAACCCACCGTTGTGAGCTCAATCCTTGAGGGGGCCATTTAGGGAGAGGGAGCAAAAATTGGGGATTGGCCCTGCTTTTGAGCAGGGGGTTGGACTAGAAGACTCCTGAGGTCTCTTCCAACCCTGATATTCTATAATTCTAAGAAAGATTTTATTTAAAAAAAAAAGGTAAAGTTACATATAAACAAAGAATAAAACACTCAACACAATTAATGGTGTCGCTGTAGGCAATACTGAAAACATAGCATGACATCAAATTACACATGCTGGGCCCTGACCCTGCAAAGGCTTCAGCATGTCTGTAAATACTCACCAGTGGTGTCCCTAACGTCAATGGGCCTCCTCCCATGAGCATAAGTATGCACATGCTTAAGGGTCTGCAGGACTAAGGCTCAGGGGGTAGCCCTGTTAGTCCGTATCCACAAAAACAACAAGGAGTCTGGTGGCACCTTAAAGACTAACAGATTTATTTGGGCATAAGCTTTCGTGGGTAAAACACCACTTCTTCAGGACTAAGGCCGTAATTATTAGCCCCTATAAAACACAGAAGAAATTGCTAATTCTACAAGTGTGGGTATAAAAAAAAAAGTGTGTCATCTACTCAAAATCTTCAGCTTCTATCGTTTGACTGAGAAGACGACAACAAGATTCGCTGCTTCTGGACATTCCTGGCCTCATCGAAACTGATTATTGTAAGAAACGTGATTTCTAAAATGCCAGTGTCCCTGTAGATACATTTTGCTGCAGCTTCAGTCAATGGTAATCGTTTGGAAAGAGACTCCAGGGGGAGACACAACCGAGTTCGCTCCCCCCCCCCCGGAAACTCAAACGTACCGTTTGTAAATACTCCTGCAGTGCGGAGCTGGGGCTGGAACTCCCTGCTGCAAAACTGCCCGCACGTGTGTGCGGAGGAAGAGCTCAGCAGACGCCAGCTCCCTCTGCCCCATAGCTAGGCGGCTGTGTGCCCGGGCTAGGCTGGGCTGCTCGCCATAGGGCGAGTGGGAGGGGTTGTAGTCGCTGCCCTGGGAAGAGCCACAGCCTCTTTCGGCTGTCTGTCAGAGTCGCAAGAGGCGGAGCCCAGGCCTGGCCTGCTCAGGGTGCCTTCAGCAGCCTTTGCACATGGAGACGTGCTGGTTCATCGATTGCCATTGCCACCTCACGGCCGAGGAGTTCAGGCAGGTAGGACTGAAGACTGCAGGCAGCGGGTGCACTCTGTACACAGGCCCAATGCTGTGGGGCTGCTGTTATTGGGTTTGCAGCCCTGGGTATGCGAAGTATGATTGCAACAACAGCTGTTTCCAGGCTGGTGATGGAATTCCCTCTACCTGCTTGTAGTCACTGAGCCTGGTGTATGCTCTGTAGAAGCTCCTGATCCCATTAGAGTCCGTGGCAGAATCCCCATTTATAGCACGGACGTGGTGGATTAGGAGCAGGGTTCCTTTTGCTCTGCTCTGTAATTTACAAACTGGTTTGTGAGACAAGGTGGGTGAAGTAATAGCTTTTATTGGACTAACTTCCCTTGGTGAAAAGAAAAGGAGTACTAGTGGCACCTTAGAGACTAACCAGTTTATTTGAGCATAAGCTTTCGTGAGCGACAGCTCACTTCATCATCATCATCATCACTTCATCATGTAGCTCACGAAAGCTTATGCTCAAATAAATCTGTTATTCTCTAAGGTGCCACAAGTCCTCCTTTTCTTTTTGCGAATACAGGCTAACACAGCTGCTACTCTGTTCCCTTGGTGAGCGAGACAAACTTTCAAGCTACACAGAGCTCTTCCTCAGGTCTTGCTTGTGTCATGACACTGTTGTGATTGCAAGACGATGACACTTTAGGACTCTGAAATAACTCGCGGGATGGTGCAGTTGCTTCTAGGGGGCTGTGTGGCCCTAATTAAATCCAGACAGTCCTGTAGAATGTGGGACATGTCGTGTGATAAACCCAAAAAGGGCCACCCAGGCTGGGGTAAGATAAGAAGGGTAGACATGCCTCTCTAGGTTAACATTAGATACAAACAGCTGCAACCAGACATTTGTAAACTTGTTACACAAGAACAGTCTCCCAAGGTACATACAGTAGGACCTCAGAGTTACAAACACCTTGCCAATGGAGATTGTTCGTAACTCTGAACAAAACGTTATGGTTGGTCTTTCAAAAGTTTACAACTGAACATTGGCTTAATACCGTTTTGAAACCTTACTACGCAGAAGAAAATTGCTGTTTTTAACTATCTTAATTTAAATGAAACAAGCACAGAAAGTTTCCTTACCTTGTCAAATTTTTTTTTAAACTTTCCCTTTATATTTGTAGTAGTTTACGTTTAACACAGTAGCGTGAGGTACTTGACTTTTTAAAAACATGTTTGGTCTCTGCTGCTGCCTGATTGCGTACTTCCGGTTTCAAATGAGGTGTGTGGTTGACCGGTCCATTCATAGGTCTGGTGTTCGTAACTCTGAGTTTCTACTCTTTGCCAATACACAAGGTCTGATAATGAATGTAGCAGATGCAATTAGCTGTGCGTCTGATGAAGAACAAAATAACCTGCCAATCGTAATTCTCCCCAATGACCCGAATATTAAAAACTCTGTGTCATGGCATGAATGATCTGACGCCCCCAAGGACAAAGTAAATACAAATGTGATGCATCCATTGTGCAATCTAGGTCCCATTGAAATAGAAGTATGATTAGGAAGAAATGATTACACCTAGCCTTTTAGTTAATAATCTTTTTGGTCTGTTTCTCATGTCTGCTACGTCCTCTATTGGGGACCACAGTCTGTGTTTGCAGGGGATGAACTTGGTGAGCTAACATGAATGTTCTGTCATTGTGCAATTATATTTAACTCTGAAAAAGCAGTTGTGTTAACCTGAAAATTGCTGCTGGCATTAGAGGCAAATGGAAGGAAGTGTGTGTGTGACACCAAGATAGAACGTGCTGTGGTTTGGTAGTCACTGCTGTGTCCCTGTATTAAAAGGATCGCTATCACTGCCTACGTGGCTACAGAGTTAACCAAATAGAGGGAGAATCTGGGCCTCTCCTTCTTTTGCTTGTCAGTGACGCTACTGACATCAGGGCTCTTGCTTCAGAAGGCTGAAGTCGTTGAGGTGGGTGTTCCTTGAAGAAATAGTGTTCTTTAAACAAGTCAGGTAAGCAAATCTCATGAAACCATACACCCACTGTGACGGCATGCAACCTGGAACTGGTGTACCACTGAGCCCTCTGTCTTACCAGCCTGGACTCCCTCTCACACTGTGATGCTGTGATTAGCTGCAAACCTCTCCAGGTACTGCACTTAACACAGATATCCACAGGCAGGGACACGCCCAACTGGGTTACATGAATGCTTTTGCCAGCCGCCCATGAACCAACAATAGCGAGACTCCAGCGAATTCCCTACAGCTCCCCAGCCTAGGACCCCAGAGCTGTACTGTCTTGCCCTGGTCAGAAGCCTGGCCAGTGTAAGTTTATTACCCTGTCTGCCCCTCCCTCAGGGTGGAGAGGACATGCACCAGTTTTTGTTCCTGAGCAGATGCCCCAAGTACTTCAACAAAAACACATTGTTTAGGGAAAGGGTAAAAGAGGTTTATTAACTACAGAAAGATAAATTTTAAGTGATTATAAGTAGTAAGTGCACAGATCAAAGTTGGTTACCTAAGAAATAAAAAGAAAAATTGCAATCTGAGTTCTGTAAACTAGACAGGATTTGAATCAAGCAGTGTCTCACCCTGATCGACAATACAAGTAGGTCTTAGATCTTCCACACACAGGCTGGAAATCCCCTTCAGCCTGGGACCCAGTTCAGTCTTTGTTCTCCAAACATGTTTCTAGGTGTTGAGTTGTGGGGGGAGTGAAGACAAATGATGATGTCACTTCCCCTCCTTTATAAGTTCTTCCAGCTTTCTGGAAAGATCTTTTGCTATGGTGAGTCAAGTAATATCCATTGTTTTTGTGCTCCCTCTGAGAGGTCTTCACTGTATACAGTTCCTGGGGTAGTCCTTGTGAGTGTGTATTCCCCTTCATGGGCCATCATCAGTATCTGGCTGCCCCATTGTTGTACCTGAAAGGCTGCTTGTGCGTATTCCCAACCTTACAACATACTTCAGTAACATGCATGGCAAACTTCATAACTTCACATATAATGACAGCACACCCAATCCAACTTGATATTGATGTTCAAAAGATCAAGTCTTTTAAAATGATACCTCACAAGGCATACTTTGTACAAAACATATCATAATTATATCACCATGGTAAATATGGGGGTGCTAGAGTGTTGCTTTGGGGTACAAATTGTCACCCCCCCAATAGTTGATGTTCTCTGTAGCTGAATCTGGGCTGAACTCGGCTCCAGTACCTCCATTTGAATTTCTGCACTCAGTGTTACCCATTGGTGTCTTGGCTGCCTCAGACTCCTTCTCGTGTGAGATTAGGATTTGAAATGCCCCTGCATCTGAGCAAGGTAATGCACAAAAGCGTCAAGGGAAGGACTGGGGATCAGGGGTCAGCACAGATGTAGTTGGGTTCCACATTTAGCTTTCAAGACGGTTGGGAGAGGAAGGGAGGATGTCTGTGCTGTCAGAAGACCTGGCTTCTCTTCCTGGCTATGCCACCAAATTCTTGTAAAATAATAATGATGCTACTTTGCGCTCATCAAGCACCTTCCACCCCAGGACTTGAAAAATATTTTATAATTTAGTTTTACAACCCCCCCATCAGCTAGGCAAACATTGCCATGGACTCGGTTTCCCATACATAAAATGGAAATCACAATGTTAAACGACTTACCCAAAGTGATGCAGGAAGTCTGTGACAGAGCCACTAATGAACCTTAGATGACCTGAGTCCCAGCCTGGTAGCTTAAACACAAGACCATCCTGTGACATGCCCCCCCCAGCATTCTTCACAGCAATGTTGTTATGACATGATTATGACATAATGTATTTTATGCAAGATAAGTCAAGTGAGGTGTCATTGGAAAAGTTATGATCTACTGAATATGATTATCCTATTTGTCTGCATGTATCATTTTTGTATCTGAAGTTAGGAATATTGACTATGTATCTGTATTACAAATGTGTTTACACTTGGGGAATGCCCACTAGGCAAAAGGCTCTCAGTCTAGATGGCGGGCTGGGAAGGGTCCATTCAGGTTAATGAGCCATTAGGAGAAAACAATAGGCCTTAGAAGAAGCTTATCTCCCATTGGGGAGCCTTCCTGAGGATGCTGTAGACAGCCTCCAACTCATGGCTGCAGTGACACTACAGGGACATGTGACTAGGTCTCCTGGTGCTGGACTCCATCTTGGGATATCAGTGTTTTTCCACTGACTGGCGTGGGAACCAAGCTTTGAAACAAAGGGTTCCCGTCATATGCAAAGGCTATTTAAGACAGGGGAGTGACATCATCGAGGTTTTTCACTGACTCCCCACCCAAAGAGACACCTGGAAACACCTGAGGAACAAAGACTGAACTGGGAAAAGTGCTGGACGCAGGCTAAACTCCCTTTAGCCTGGGGGATTCAGAACTGTAAGCAAGTGCAGCTTGCTCCTTAAGAGTCTACAGCCTGCTTGTATCATCACTTAGGGTGAGGATTTGCTATTCATATCTGATCTATATAGTTTATTAAGCTTAGATTGCATTTTTGTTTATTTGCTAGGTGATCTGTTTGCTATGCCTTATAATCACTTAAAATCTATTTTTTGTAGTTGTTAAAGTTGGTTTTGCTTTGTGTGGGAGTCATAACTTGGGGCAGAAAGCTCTTGTATATTCCTCTCCACATTAAGGGAGGGGACGAATTTCATGAGCTTATGCTGTACAGTTCCCTGTGCAGCGAAAGATGGTATAATTTTGGGTTTACACCCCAGAGTGGAGTGCGTGCCTGCGTAGCTGGAAAGTTCCTTAGCTAGAACCTTCCCATGCAGAGCTGATCACAGCGTCTGCATATAACTGCAGCTGGGTGTGTCCCTATCTGTATGTGTGCTGGTGAAAGTGCCGGCTGGCCACAGCAGTACAGTGTAAAGGGAGCCAAGGCTGGTGGGGCAGGGGCAGGGCTGGCTCCAGCCACCAGCGTTCCAAGCAGGTGCTTGGGGCAGCAGTCAGAAAGGGGCGGCAGAGTTTCCGCAGCGGCAGCAATTCGGCGGCAGTCAGAAAGGGGCGGCAGAGTTTCTGTGGCGGTAATTCGGCGGCAGCTTCTCTCTCCTGCCGTCCGTGGCGGCAGTTCGGCGGCGAGTTTTTTTTCACTGCTTGGGGCGGCAAAACGCTGGAGCCGGCCCTGGTTGGGGGGCTCAGTGATACCTCAGTTCCAGGTGGCACCCCGAGGAGGAACCCATTACACATCCCTCGCTTAAATGTAACAAAATCAGGTCTCTCAGTGCTTTGCATGATAACTGATCATTTGTGTCTTGCAGGACATAAATGATGTGATTGAAAAATCAAGAAAGGTTAGTGACTTATTTTAAATTATTACTTTTTCTGCACCAGAATCCCTTATTCATTACTCAGGACATTATTAGGATTTATTTATTATGTATTACAGGAGCACTTTGAAGCCTCAGCTAGATTGTTGCCCCATTGTGCTAGGTTCTAGACAAGCATGTATTAAAAGACCGCTCCTGTGCCAAACAGCTTACAGTTGTAGGCCCCGATCCTGCAGTATAGTCAGTGGGATTCTACACAGGCACAGAGGGCTGCAGATGTAGCAGGAGCAGGACCCTAGATCAAGACAAGATGTAACTTGTGGGTAAAGCAAACACGCAGGTGATGGCATGAGGACGGGGTAGCACTAACCTGAGCATGTTAGACTATTTGTGGGCACAATTTGTAAGTGGTAGAGGTTTTTTGATCTGTTTATTTGTTAGTGGAGCCAAATATGAAATGCCCACTGAACTTTATTCCGTCTTGCCACTCCTCTACTTAATGGGCAGAAAGGGTCATTAGAAGGGCTAGGGAGGACGTTTGAATTGCAGTGTCTTGGCTTACTGTCATTATCTTCAGTAATTGCATCCCATCCAGCTGGCCAGTTTGGTTGCCTGACTCAAATTGGACAAGACTGCAGTAATACTGAGTGGTGAAGCAACTGAAAGGCTTGGGAGGGGTGCGTGTGAAGCAACTGGAAGGATTAGCATAGATCATTTGGGCTCCCCAATTTCTGGGCGCAGGAACAGCAATCAAGAATGCTTTATTCTGTCAGGGTTTCGTAGAGGGGCCTACCATCAGGGTGTTCTCATTAAGGGGCCCTAGTCTCTGGAGCTTGCTCTCTTCCTTGGCCCAACAGAGCTTTGGGGTTTGTCTTCAACCTGGTGAAGATGCGCTAAGTCAACAGAAGAGCATCTCCCATCAACATAGCATAGCATAGACACGGCTTTAAGTCGATGTAAGTTATGTCGCTCGGGGGTGGTTTTTTCACACCCCTACAAATGTAACTTACATCGACTTAAGCGGTAGTCTAGACAAGCCCTCAATCTGTGGAACTTTAGGGCAAATTAAGGATTAGCTCTTCCCTCAGGATTTTGAGATGGGGTTGGACTAGGAGGGGCAGAGAGGCAGTGTAGCTAATATATTGTTCAATCCTGCATGGTTGGATAGGTGAGAAGTCATTTATTTTGGTACTACTTTATTTTTTTTCCTCCACTCATTTAATGATGTATTTAACTGAAGTGAGTTTAGTGAATGTGCTCCTAGAGCAGTTCCTAGCTAAGTCGTTTATAAATGGAAACACATACATAAAACAGGAGGGAAGTGTAACTTTCACCAGTAACAAATACAGGGGTTTTTGTTTGTTTGTTTTTCTTCAATCCAGGCTGGAGTTCGAGCCTTTGTTTCTGTTACAGAGCAGCAAAGTGAATTTGAGGAAGTTATTGATCTAGCAGAAAGGTTTGTTATTTCACTGCATGCCTTGTGTCAGTAAAAAGACATCTTTTAGATCAAAGAAATAACTCTCTACTTAACACTTGCCATAGCACTTGTCTTATCTAGCTCTCCAGATTCTGGACAGAGGTGAATGGGTCTCATTATCCTCACTTTACTGATAGAAAAACTGAAACACAGAGAGATTAATTGAATTGGCCACGATCATGCTGTTGGGCCTGGTTCTCCACTGTCTCGGGCTCTGCATAGTCATTTACATCTGTGCATGGTCAGGGTAAATCTACTGTTCTGATCTGGTAGCATTTCACACCCACTTGGTGCACGTGTAAATGACAACACAGGGAGCTAGGGTAGTGGGGAATCAGGACTAGTGATTGCATCTCAGAGCCAAGGATAAACCCCATGCGCAACTCGCAGTCCTGTGCCCTAGCAACTGGGTTATAGTGATCTCGCCGCATAAGGTCTTGCGAATGGTGTTCTTAGAATCATGTGCAACTTTTGTGCATCTCATTTAAAAAAGGATATCCAGATTACAGGGTGAGTACTGGGGAAGGCAATGAGACAGAATCGTGGCCTTGCATGTGTGTCTGCTGACAAAAATGTAAACATGTTTAGCCTGAAAAAGAAGAAACAAAGAGGTGATATTGTAATGATTTTCAGGTGTCTAAAGGTGAATGAGGATGCGGGAGATAACCCCTTCACCCCTCCAAGGTAGCAGCTTGTTTTGAAGTTGTAACATTTGGTCTAGATATTATGAAGGGCTTCATCACATAGAGTTGCTGAAGTGTGGAACGTCAGCCATATGATGAGTGAGGTGATGGTATAAAGGAGTTTAAGGCAAAGTTGACTATATACTTGAAATTAAGACTATACTGTACAGGGCTTTCCATGGGAGCTGAACATATGAATATAAGAGCAGGATTTTGCCTTTAATTGGAGGGGTACATGCTGAACAGCAAGCTGTTTCTGTTGTAAGGCAGGGGAATGGACCATATATGCTACAGAGGTGAGAACTTAAAATCAAGATACATTTATTCTTCCATGAGTGCTTTGTGGAGAGGGGAAGTAACATGTCTAAATTCTCTCCTCTTCTAATTCTAAGGGAGAATGGACTGCAATATGGCCTCTTTAAACAGGGTGATTGCATACAAATGAGCCTGAGGGTTGTTTTTGACTCACCATGGCAGAGAGCTGGAGAACTGGAACAGACTAACAAAAAGTATCTTTTGCTTTTATAAAAATAATGTATGTGCATGTGTGTGGGAGAGAGAGATTGTATTTTTCTTTGTTTTTTAAAAAAAGCAAAATGTAAGACATGGAAATATCAAGAGATCAAGTATTCATTGTTAAACATTATTGATCACCTGCATATGTATGAATTCAGTGTGCAAAGGAGCAGTCCTGGAGACATCTATTTCTCCTAAGAGTGGACAAAGCATGGGGGTGGCATTACAGATGTCCTCTGCCTCACCAAAGTGCCTCAGCCCCACCTTGTCTACACACACAAGTTGTACCATTCTGATTATACTGCTAGAGTTAAAGTGGTGCAGCCCCACGAGGGTGGATGTATTTGTGTAGGAATGAAGGAGCTTTATATCACTATAGCCGTTCACACATGTGAAGGGGAATAAGCTCTACTGGTATAAGGCACTTTTATATCCGTGTAGCTGTGACCACAGTAGGGGTGGTACTGGCATAGTGGTATCACTAACTAATCACACTCCTAACTCACATAATTATACCAGTACAAAAATTGTGTGTAGACAGGCCTTTGAGAGACCATCCCATCTCTAATGGTGAAAGGGTATTTCAGTCTTCCCAATCTGTTCAGTCCTTGGTGTTTCTGCTAAGAATGACAACTCAGTGCTGATTGTGATGGGTGTTCCCTGAGTGAGGACACCTCTCTGCTAGAAACTTGGCTGTGACCGCTAACTTATTGCCACAGGCCACCAAACAGCCACTGGATGATGTTACTCTCACTGCTGAGCTAGACGTTTTAATCCCATTGACATGTTTTCCCCCTCCTAAAGGTATCCAGAGTCTGTCATGGCATGTTTTGGGATTCATCCGATTCAGAGTAGTGCAGATGGACATCGCAGTGTTACTGTTCAGGTGACTTGCCGAGCTTCCCATGCCTGTATTTTGCTAAATCAAATGAATTTCTTCATATGGGTATTTGTAACTCCACTTATGTAGCTCTTCAAGTCTTTGGAGCAGAAATCTGCCATGGTAGCAGTTGTGTCTACAGCTGTCACATGGGTGAGTATGGACACTTCTCTTCTGTGCCTAACTTTAATAAAGATAATGTAATTATCACCAATTTATTGGGGGGAAAACTGGCCAGTGTGTATGTCTGATACTGCTCTCTGTTAGATGGCATCAGATCTGTGCATAGGCCCTACTTAGTTAACAACTGGAGGGAGCTCTCCTTTAAGGAGTAAGGGTCTGTGCTTTCAGAGCAGGAAGGTCTGAGTTCCTTTCCTGTGAAGTTCGGAGTGCCCTTGCTGTGCAATCTGGTGACAGCTATGAAGTCGTGGCTGGCCTCGGAGTTATTACAGGTTTTTTTGCCTTTTTTGGAGAGGAAGCAACACGTAAGAAAATTAGCAAATATGGTGAGATCTTGGAAATAGGTTAGGAGCAGGACTTGAAGCAGATGATAAAAGCTATTTAAGGAGACTTCAAGCAAGGGCCCATTTATTTTATGATTTTTATCCTGTTTTTCTTCCTTGATGCATAACTTAGTACGGCTAAGATTTTGTCATGGAGGTCACAGAAGTCACTGAATCAGTGACTTCCAGAAACCTCCGTGACATTTTCCACTTCAGCAGCGGGGCTGGAGCTGTCAGCCGGCAGGGGCCCTGCAGCTTCCCACAGCTCTGAGCTGCTGCTGGTGGCAGGCTCCTCTACAGCTCTGAGGCACAAGGCAGCAGGGAGAACCTTGGAGCCCCAGAAGTGGTGGGTGCTAGACCCTCCTTCCTACCCATTTTGTAAGTTTTCTTAGTAAAAGTCAGGGACAGGTCGCGAGCAGTAAACAAAAATCCACAGAAGCCTGTGACCTGCTTGCGACTTTTACTAAAAATAACTGTGACAAAATCTTAGCCTTATGCATAAGCCATCACCACAGCACCTTGTCAATAGACATGAAGGCAGTTCCTTCACTGGCCTCCAGAGGGTGCTGTGTGATCATGATGGTCATAGTTCCCTGTGCAGTGCAGTCTTAGCTGTGTGGGTCCTAGGATATTAGAGGGGCAAGGTGGGGAATACCTTTTACTGGACCAAAAAAAGCTGAAGTGCACAAAAGTGCTGTAGTGCGCAGTGTGTCCACATGGGAAGTTACTGTGGAGCAGCTAGTGCACTGTAAAGTCCAGGGTGGATTTGATTTAAAAAATAGTCAGGAAGACTCGATTTAATCATGGGTTTCTACATAAAAGTGCAATCTTGTTGGTTGTTAGAACTGTAGTACATATTCTTCACAACTCAGAGATAAATGTAGGTTTCATTTTTAGAAGGTACACACTATACATTTTTAAACAGTGATTTATTTTGAAAACTTTTCAGATGAGTTTCACAGCTATATCAGAAAATGAATGATTGTTTGGTTATTTCATTTACCAAAGGTAATTGAAGCAGATATTTATGAAGTCATTGAACTATCTCCAATTCAACAGGTTAATCATTAGTATTTGGAGGATTTTCTTGCCATGTTGTATTAGGAGGAGAACATCACCAAACAGACATTTAAATTGTTTTATTTAACTAAAACAACAACATTAAGTATTCTGGATTTTTTTCTTCAACAGCAAACACATATTTTAACAAAACAAGCATCTGTCCCTCGCTTCTCACATTTATCCCTGGACTACTTCTCCTTGTCCAGATCTATTCCGCTCCAACAATCTTCTATTCATTGAACTTTTTGAAACTTTGCACTTTTAGAGAGAGGTAAGGGATTGACTCTGTGTACACAAATTTGAAGAGGGACAATAGAGCTGAGGTCTTATTTCTCACCTCTCTATATATATTTATTTATTTAAAAACATTTTTGCTGTTAACAAGCATGTTACCTCCAGAGACACAAATCCACAGTTTGAGAACTGAAAAACTACTCATCTCTGGTGGTATCTTCTAGACTGAGCACTGAGTCCCATTGGGTAGATAGAAAGATTAACCTAAAAAATCTATACAGAAGCCTGTGGAACCCCATAAGATTGGGTCCCTAATCCATGAACTATTGGAACTCATTTACAAAACTTTTTTTAAACATTACATGAATATATTGTCTCACACTATAGAATTAGAATTTATAATCCCTATTCCATGATGAGATATGTTTGAACTATAATGTGTTTTAATTAAAACTATCTTTAGACATGCTTTTTTGGGGAAAAAACCTTTTATCAAAAAAATCTGATTTTTTTTTTTAAGTTAAATCGTTGATTTTATCCACCCTGGTAAATTCAGACCCGAGCTTATGGGCACTAACTTCCATGTAGACAAGCCCTATGGGATAATAGTGATGCCTTTTATTTATATAGCTGCTTTTGCACTTTGCAAACTGTGGCTTTGACTAATCTCTGCTGGCCCATGGGATGCAAATTGCAGCAGGAGAGGTTGCATACTGGGGCATTCATCCTCAGGGGAGGACCCATGCTATTCCCACTGCTGTCCCTGTTGGGGATTCCATAAGTGGAGGGCAGCTTTACACTTCCCCCAGGACTTCCAGAGGAGCCCTGCCGTCTGAGGCTGCCTTGAAGATATGCTGAATCAACACATCTTCTGGCTCTTATGGCCAAGCCCCAGCCCAAGCTTGTACTTTCCACCGTAGTGTGGCTGTGTGGCTGGCTCTGGGCAGCCCAGCAGAATGACTGGGCTTTCTTTTAATTTTTAATTATAGTCTTATTTAAAGAATGGGTACTTAAAACATTCAGTAGCTGGTAGACAATTCAGTATATAATTTTAATACCTGCCTTATACTTCTGTCCTCACCATGGTCTACTAATGCCTGTTTTGCAATTTCATTGACATGCCAGGACCTCTTTTACCCCACTGGTATTTTAACGAAGCATGTGAGCTGTAGCTGGTTTATTACAGGACTTGGAACCTGCCCTTCCATTCTTTGAGAAGCACAAAGATAAGCTGGTGGCTATTGGAGAGGTAGAGTGCTTTATTTTATTTCATTAGTATCAGGGTTTTCTTGACTCAGCAAATTGCTCTGGTAGGCCTGTGCAATATATTGCAATCTGTGGTTTATGGTGCTTACGTTTGTTTTTATAGACAGAAATCATATTTGCTGAGATTCAACAAACCCCAAACTCCTCTCTTGGTGTGAGACTAGAATCAGGCCCCAGGTGATCATTTTATGAATAAGTATTGGAGATGGTCTGCAAAGATATGCTAGAATCCTGCAGCTAGGACAGTGGTAGGGAGACTAGATGAGCTGCTATAGATTTTTTCCTAGCAAAGCATTTTTATGTTATCTTATATATAATATAGTTTATTCTGCATCCAGGTACTACTGTACCCCCAGGTAAAAGATCTTATATAGAGGTTGTAGTGCCTTCTAATCTTGTCTTAGTTATAGTGGTTTCTCATAGTAGCCTACAGCATTTGAAGTTTAATGTACTGAAAGCATTAATCCTCCATGCATTTTGAAGTTTACTTAAGATTTCACAAACTTTGTATCATCCCTTAACTGATTCTCATTGCAGATTGGTCTAGACTTCACTCCGTGGTTTGTGTCCACATCCCAGCAACGAGAGGAGCAGCAGAAGGTCTTTGCGTTACAGCTGGATATAGCTAAACAGCTGGACCTGCCAGTGTGAGTCAGAACACCTCCAAGCAAAGTCTTCCTCATACATCAAATCTTAACTAAGCTGAGCACCTGTTTCCTAAGTCACAGCTCCTGGAGTGCAGGAGGGACGGTAAAGCATATTGATAATGATGGGTTGTTTGGATTATTTTTAGTCAACATATTCAATGGTTTAAGGTTAAAAAGAAAAATAACAATAATAAAAGGTGGCTTACATCTGGGAAGCCAAAGCCTGTGTCAAGAGATTAGGGCTGATGAATGTTCCTCTCTAGCTAAGTCATCATTAAAAATGTGGGAGACTTGCTGGCATTTCTTCTGAAAGAATTGTTTTTGAAAGGAGGTGTATTTTCCATCTGTACACTTTTCATCTTTTGGATAAGAACTGAGCTATGCTCCCCAAATAAAACCTCGATGGGGGTTAGACTTGTATTATTTCAAGGCATCATTTTATGTCCCACTTCTGCACAAATTAAGTCAGAGGATGACATTCTGGCCCCTTGAAATGAATGGCAAAGCTCCCCCGCAATTCATTAGGGCCAGGATTTCAACCAGAGAGAGATTTGCCACAGACTTCGATGGGAGCAGGATTAGGCACATGCACCCACCACAGCAGAGAGAGACCCTCTTATCTAAACTCCTTGTTGTCCAAATTTAGGTTTCATGCCTCTATGTATGTCATTTACATTGGAAAACTCGCCCCCTAATCCAGAGCTTTTATTGGAATAACGTCCATGGCTCAGATTCTGATCTCTGTTATGTGGGTATAAATCCAGTGGTGTCAGAGGAGTTACACTGGCATAAATGAAATCAGCATCTCTCCCAAAACTCTCTATTCCATGAGATAGGTGGTTTTCCACTGTACTTGATAAGTGAACATTTAGGGGGGAAATAAGAGTATTATTAAAATAAACTGAGATTTTTATATTTAATTTGATGATATCAAGTTCAGCATCAGGAAACAGGAAGACAAAGACCATAATACTTTATTCTCTTCTCCCTATATGTCTAACTCTCCTAACTATCAACAGGTATTCAACATGCAAACCCCACATCCGAGGAGGAGAGTGGGGATAATTATATGTATCAAGTACCTCTCCCAAGGTGCTTGGGGCACTGTACAGGAGAATACAAACAAATCCAGTCAAAACAATTGGTTCTTAAAATTCAGACAGAGGAGGGGAAATGGGGACAGGAAGAAGGGGTTGGAAAGAAATGTGGTAAGCAGTGATAATTTAAAACAAAATATTTCAAAAAGTAAAAGACCATATCCTTTGGTGCAACATGACCACTTTGCACTGCACCGCCAGCATAATGTGGTCATAAAGCCAGTTTAAATGGCCCAGGGAGGCTCGTCAAGTGCCGGGGGGGCCCTTGGGTGGTGTAATACCAACTTGTTGTACTTGATCCCCTTGCAGCTGACTTAGCAGATAAAAGGGGGCATGGCTGGAGAAAGGAGTGGGGAGAGACGCTAGAATGCCTCTCTGCCATGATTATCCTGGACTACTGTTTTTGGCCCCTTTTAGCTTTTCAGCTTAGGGATAATGGCCTGGACAGAGCAGCACCAGCACTGGGGCAGTGCAAAGGAGAACTTTAAACCACCTGTACCCCTCACCTCATTTTGCCCCCAAATGGTAGGAACTTTAAAAAGTGGGGATGGAGAATAAAATCTCTTAGTTTGTAATTCTTTCTTTGTTTCAATGAAAGTAACTTTTGTGTGGCAGGGTGCTGTGTTTATTGTCTCCCAGTGATTTCCAGAACAAATGTATTCAGTTTACCAGTGAAAAGATTCCCCCCCACCCCCCCAACTGCCAGCCCTCAGATTCAACCCTTGACTTGAAAACCAAGCTGGGTTCTTTTCTTCTTTGCATCATCGCCAGTAATAAAAGTTTTGCAGGTCACATGAAGCCCTCAGTGACTGTGCAGTGTCATTGTCTTCATTCAGTTTATGTTGGTGAAACTGGTTGGTACTAAGTAAATAGTTCTGATGATGATGCAGTAGGAGGAAAGGAATCCAGCTTGCTCTCCCTTAGCTGTGTTGGCTCTGCATGGCAAACAAGAGTAGCACCTTATTTTTGTCACTAAATTCAGCAGATCTGACTCTAAATACACACGAGGTGCAGACCTGGTGAGGAAGAAGGTGCCGTTTTTCTATAGCTGTTTTTTCAGAATAGAACCAAATCTCTTCACTTTGCCAGCAGTGCCAGTTGTAACCCTTGTTTTCCTGAACAGTAACGTTTTCTCCTTAAGAGAGAGAGCTTATTTTCTAAAAAGAAATCACTTTATATTAAAAAAAACACCAGTGTTTCTCTGCTTCTCTAAAGTATGTTTTTTGTAATGACCAGAAACGTGCATTCTCGTTCGGCTGGGAGACAAACTATTGCTTTTCTTAAGGAGCAAGGTAAGTCTCGCTTTCCATTCTGATCAAACCCTTATAACCAGTACTGATTGTTGTTGCAAGAAGAAATCCTTAACTGCTCTCTGGGCCTGTTTCTGCTCTTACACAAGTTATATGCTGGTGTAATTCAATTGATTTACCTCTGTAACTGGGAAGAAAAGTGAGTCCTTTACCTCAGTTTACCTGTTTGTAAAATGGAGCTAATAATGCTTCCCTACCACACGTGTGTGTCCTAGAACTCCATTCATTAAAGTCTGGAAACTATGAGTGGAAGATGCTGTGGAGCTGCCAAGTTTACATATTATGCTCAAGGAGTGACAGTTTCTGCAGAGTGGAAAACCTCTGATGAAACAGAATTGTTTCTTTTTTTTATTGTAACTTTTTTTGTGAGTGAATCAAAGCAGCCTTTGTCTCAGCATCAGCTTCCACTACACTCTTTGAACAGAAGCAAGAAGAATACGGTGTCCAGATAGCTTTATTTCTCTTTATGATTTGTTTCCAGCAGATCTGTAGATTGAAATTTGGCCTATGTTGTGAAGAAAGATACAATTAGAATATGTTTAAAATATTTACTTATCTACATCTCTGTGCATATTACAAACACAATTAATGATAGCAGGACAGAAATAAGCTGCTGAGGGACAGAAAGGCTGCGGAGGTAGGTAATTGACTGTGGAGCCTTTCACCTCTAATTAGAGGTTCCAGTTTGGCCCCGGCAGATGCCAACTGAAAATTGTTACCACTGACAGCTCTCTGGTGTTGATATGAAGTGAATTTGGTGGTCTTGGTCCGGTTCCCCGTGGATACATGGGAATCAGAGTCTGCACCTTTGTTGGCAGGCCCAGCAGAGAGGTCAGAGGTGAAATCAATTATGTTCTCACTCGTCAGGGAGGGATCCTACAAAGCCATGGTTGATGCATATTTTGCCTGTGGATAAATAAAGGACTTCAGGACTGAGAGCCAGCACTAAAGTCTCTTACAATTAAAACAGAAAAAAAACGTTCATGATACAAATCTTTACTCTGGTGCTGTTAAACTCGTACAGCCTAGCTTTAGTGTCTTTAGGCTTTTTGGGTTTCTTCTATGTGGTGCAGGTATTTGGAACGCACTGCTTCATAACTTTGCTGGCAGGCCCTCTGTTGCCCTGGAAGGAGTACAAGCTGGCTTTTGTTTTTCTTTTCCTCCAGCTGTCACAAGGAATGATCAGGTAAGTCCCTGGAAAGTTCATGGACTCTGTTTCAGCATAGTTTTAATTGGACTGCGCGAGAAATGACGTTCTGCATTGGCTCAGATATTGGGGGATGGTATTTGGGAGGGTAGGGTGAGGCAGAGGGCAAGGATGACCCTGGGGACATGCATGCCATGACATGAATTCTCATGCCCACCAAGGCTCCTTTATGCCACTCTGGCAGTAAATTGCCTTTGTACATAACATCTGTAAACTACATTTATACCCCCTTTAGGGCACATTTACTCCTCCAGAGCAATGTAGATGAAGGGGTGAAAGTAATATTAAATTCGTACCAGTACGGGGACCGGCTCTGGCCCCTGAAGGGTGCGGGGTCTCGGGCAGAAGGGGCGGGGCTGTGGATCAGTCTCTCCCAGCCAGCCCCATCCGCGCTGCCTGGCTCCCACCGCCCGGGGCTCTGGTGGCAATTTAAAAGGGCCCAGGGCTCTGGCCGCTGCTTTAACATCGTTGCCCCTTCTGCCTTCCCCGTCGGTGGTCCCTACTGGCAGAGCTGCCGACGGGGAAGGGGCAGCGATGTTAAAGCGTTGCCGCTAAGGAGCGTCCTTTGCCGCGGCAGCACTTCCCCCTTCCACCCTCCCCCCTCTGCCGACAGGGGAGGCAAAAGGGGGAGCAACGTTAAAGCACTGCCGCCACAACTCTTTAACGTGGGCTGTGTACAGGCTGGCACTGGCTTCTTACCGGTACATCATACAGCCTGTACTGGCCCACTGTCACCCCGTGTAGATGGGCCTTCGTGTAAAAGAGAATCGGGCCCAGTGTGTGTAATAGGCACATGTGATACCCATACTTCCTAAGAGACACTTTCTCTGTTATATATATCAGGACAGAATTAAAGGCAAATGAAGAATGGCAAGTCTCTGCTCCAGGAAGCTTACAGTCTAAATCACACATAGCTCAGCAGGGGATGTGGGGAGGAACATATGTGGCCTTTTAGTTCTTGTTGGGTTTTTTAAAATGAGGATTAATTAACTTAATATATTGCAGCGTGGAGCAATGATGGGGCTACGGCTATAGAAGAACACTTAGCTGGGGAACGATGGTTGGAACATGATGATGGAGCTAGAGCTGGCGTTCCTAACAAACACTTTTGGGGTTAATGGCATTAATGATCTTTACACACTGATGTTTTAAATCCCTGATATTTGGGTTTGGTTAACTGTTGTGAGTTTGGAAGAAGGGTTAGAATAAGGAGGAAAGCGATGTGGCCTGGTGCATGGACAGGGTCAGGGATGGAGGATGGCAAGAGAAAATGTGAAAAGTTGCTTCTGCAAGAAGAAGACAAAGACAATTCCCCTCTTGCTTACATGGATGTAAATCAGGAGTGAGTCCACTGAAACCAGTGAAGGTGCATGAGTGTGCAGCCAGTGTAAGGGAGATCAAAATCTGGCCCAAAGGCAGAATCAAAGTGAGCTGAATTGGTAGTGGTGGTGTTTGTGCTGCAGTAATGCTCCTAAGCACCAGTTAGAGGCTTTGTTCTGGTAGGTGTAATGCCGACAGACCCTGGTTGTTGGTGGGTGGGATCGAACCTGGGGCCTCTGGAGTTCAGTGCATGAGCCTCTACCTCATGAGCTAAAAGCCAACTGACTGTTAGCTAAGGCTGTAGAGCAGACTCACTTTATCTCTCTCTAAGTGGTCTTGGTGCCACTAGATGGGACAGAACACCACACCCAGAAGGTGTGTGGGTTACATAAGCGCTATACAAATACATAGAGGGAGACAGTCCCTGCTGCCAGGAGTTTTACGATCAAAGGCCTGGTCTGTAGCACTTGCTGCTGAGATCAGTTGAGCTCTACCAGTGTTACCAGTACCAGCAATGCTGTTTTTAACATGGTCATATGACTCTGCTGAGTATCTGGTGGCCCATTTACACTAGGGCACTCAGTGTTGCTAACACCAGTGGAACTGAACCACTGTTAACATCAGTGGGAGATTTTCAGAGAATTACTCTGGCATAGATAGGGCCTAAGGCTTGGATCCACAAAGGGACTTAGGCATTGTGAGGCTGAGCATTGCAATGCCTAACTCTTAGGTGCCTAGGAAATCACAGGAACAACACTGCGATTCACAAAGTTGAGTTAGGCGCCTCAACTCCCTATACACTGACTGGGGAGAGACAAGTGCCTTAGAATGAGATCCATAAAAGCCAGCACACAAAGTGGGGAGCTGCCTAAGATAGCCAATGGGGGATGCTAATGAGAGGGATGTGTCCTAAGACCTGCCCCTCTCACAGGGATAGGCACCTAAGTCCAGCCTGCAGGGATGCGCCTATCTCTGCTAGCCATCCACAACTGGCAATCTCTCTCCTGGAGTCAGGCGGCTTAGGGCCTGTGAGAGGGTGTAACAAACTCACACTGGAGCGGAAGAGGTTAATGAGAGCCGATGCCGTCAGCCTTATCCCACTACACCTGCATAGGTGTCAAGCCTGGAGGGAGGAGTTAAAAGGCCTGAACATGGCTCAGTTAGGGGGCTGACTAGGAAGGAGAGCAGATCAGGAGGAGAAGGCTGGCCTGCTGGATCCTCTGAGCCTGGGACTAACTGGGGAAAAGGAGCTAGCTGAAGGAGAAGGTGGCTGAGGCTCTGCAGTGGGCTTAAGCACAAATCCAGCTCCAAGAAGGAGAGCTGGGGGGACTCCTGTCAGAAGGAGGTAAATGGGAAGGACTGTTTAGCAGCAGCTGGGCTGTATTTCACAGGCTGGGAGCAACTTTGAGGAAGCTCCTCAGTAGCTAGCTGGGAAGAAGCTGTGGGGAGCCACAAATTCATGGCAGTATTCCCAGATCTATGGAAGGTGCTGACAAGTAGGGAAAGGTAGGGGCAACCCAGGGTAGTGGCGAGGGATTGAACAACAAGGCCATAACCACCTAAACAGGGTCCCTGGGCAGGAAGCCAGAGGAGAGGCTGGGCCTGGATTCCCCTATCTCTCCCACAAGACCGAGAGGGGAAGTACAGGCTTGAAGATTGGAAGAGGCAGGAATGATGAGTCCAACATGGGGGCCGAGGGCCTGGCATAGAGGCCACGAGACTTTGTGTTTTCCTGTTTTGAGGGACTATTGGCTTACTCCAGAAGGGATGGGAGTCTAGGTGACTCAGCTGGAGGGCTGGGTCGCAAGAAGATGCAGACTACTGCAGAACCAAACTGGTTGTCAGCTGGGGCCATTGAAGCATGAGAGCCTGATACACCATGCCCTGCCACCGGGGTGCCAGCTGATGACTTGGGTGCTTACAGCCAAAGGCGCCAACTCCGTGGGTGCTCCAGGGCTGGAGCACGCACGGAGAAAAATTAGTGGGTGCTCTGTACCCACTGGCAGCCAAGCTCCCCTCCCCACCCCCCACCTCACCTCACCTCCGCCTCCTCCCCTGAGCGCGCCGCATCCCCATTTCTTCCCCTAGCTCCCAGCGCTTGCCACCTAAACAAGCACTGGGGGGGGGGGATTTGAACAGAGGTCTCCCCACCACTCAGGAGAGTGCTTTAACCCCTGAACTATGGGATAGTTTGATGTGCACCTCCCTGAGTTTAGGTGCCCACAGGGTGTGGTGGGAGTTTTATGGAACATAAAATTGGGACTGAGGTGCCTACGTCAGGGGGTTAGGTGCTTATGTACCTTTGTGGATCTGGGTCTAAGAGCATAGAGCCCCTCGGGAGGCAGAGCGGGGCAGACGCTGAAGGTCAGGAAGTGGGATCACATTCATACCCTATCTAAAGAATCTCAGACTTTGGAGTGGGGGAGGGTCTTTGCAGGCTGTCATCTAGGGGCCTCATTCTGATCTCACTTAAACATATTCTACATCAAAGACACTCCAGTGGAGTTACTCTTGGCATGGCTCATTCCTACCTTCTTGTGTCAAGTACATGAGGCAGGATTTGAGGTTCATTCCCCTCCTCCCCATACACCTAGTACAGCAGCGGTAAAGCAGTTAATCTTTCATTTCTGTACAACAGGGTTTCCAGATCTCTTCCTGTTCATACCCAGGCCTGCTACGTAGTGCCAGCTGAATTTATCCTTGTCCCTTGCTGCACTGCTGACTTGGGCTCGAAGTGCTGCTGAGACAGCACAACTAACTACTTGGTGAGAGGAGAGTGCCTTGACATGCTCCTTCTGGCTGATCTCAGTGTTAACTGAATGAGTCATGCCAGTGCCTCTCAGCCGGATGATTGGGCCCAAGCATCCATGACATCCAAGGAATCACAAGGCTGTTAACTTATTGATTCCTACACCAAATGACCAATTCTTGTGCTGAGACACTGAGCCCTCCCACGTCCAAGCTACCATCTGCCCCATTGACCTTTCTCTGATCTTCTGGTGAAGTGAATCCCTTTACCTTTCACACCAGCCCTGAGAGGGGCTCAGATAGCATGGCAGTGAGCATGCTGTAACTGCCTAGACAAAGAGAGAGAAAACCACAACCCATCCCATCTACCTGAAGTCATTAGTTTAATGGTTATGAGAACAGGAGTCCACAGCATGTTCTTGACTGGGGGTCTCCTACAATACCAGCCCAGCACCTGGCTGGCTGTTGTACTGTCTTTCCCAACCACAGTAACGTGTCATTCGGTGAGTGGATGTACTTAATAGAATGTTAAAGACAGCTTCCATTTAGAAAAGATTAACAGACATTTGAGGGGGGTGAATATTCACAATCCTTGTAGTGTGGTAGAGGCTCTGATGGGCAAGTATACTCTGCTTAACCTTTGTGTTTGCAGCTCACTGGAGGCATAGGATTCTCCCCAGTGACTCAAACAGCCTATTAAATGCCAATAAGTCAGACTTGTTAGCCATTAATTGATTTTGTGTGTGTAAATGTATAGTGTGCTCCTTTCTCTATTGATTAGTGCGACGAGAACGGACTCTTACGTGTGTTGTTTCTTGTTTTATTCTCCTGTCTTTACAAGCGAGCAAAGTTAATAAGACAGATTCCACTAGAGAACATTTGCTTGGAGACCGACTCACCCTCTCTTGGCCCAAAGAAAGAGGTACAGTAAGTAAAGTATGTAGCTTACTAGTTTAAATCCTAAACACTTCCAACCTGCGTTTCAGAAATGAAGTGACTGACTATTAGGGTTCATGCACTCTAATGCGTTCGGGGTTTGTGCTCTCTAATGCCCTAACTACTAGCCATATGCAAGATGCAAAGAGAGGTCCCTTCTCTCACATTAAAAAAGAAAAGCCAAAAGAATGTCAGGAGAGAAAAATATTTCTTGGTGCATATACTATAGCAATGTTTTTCAAACCATGGGTCACGGCACGTAAGGTGCTGGGTAGCTCTGGTCAGCATTGCCGACCGGGATGTTAAAAGTCCCGTCGACGGTGCTTCCCAGCTAAGGCAGCATAGTGCCTACCTTTTCTGACACCGCGCTGTGCCCCAGAAGCGGCCAGCAGGGGGGCCACGGGGCTCTGCACACTGCCCCTACCCCGAGCACCGGCTTTGCACTCCCATTGGCTGGTTTCCGGCCAATGAGAGCTGGGGGGTGGGGGGCGGTGCCTGTGGGTGAGAGATGCGCGAAGCTGCTCGCACACCTCCACCTAGGAGCCGGACCTGTTGCTAGATGCTTCTGGGGTGCAGTGCCGTCCGTGGTGCTAGGACAGGCGAGATGCCTGCCTCTGCACCCTGGCTGTGCCACTGACCAGGAGCCACCAGAGGTAAGTCTGCGCCCCAACCCTGTGCCCCAGCCCTGAGCCCCCCCAAACCTGGAACCCCTTTCCTGCACCCCAAGCCCCTCATCCCTTCCCCATCCCAGAACCTGCATCCCCAGCCTAGAGCCCTGACCCCCTCCTGCACCCCAACCCTCTGCCCCAGCTCTGAGCTCCTCCCACACCCCAAGTCTCTCATCCCCAGCTCCATAGGGTCATGGGCATCAACAATTTTCTTCAACTGGGTCCCCAGAAAAAAAGTTTGAAAATCACTGTACTATAGAGTTAATTTTGCTATCACTGGGTTTACATTGCTGTCACTCCATTGACACACACTAACAAATACATAGTTTAACCTAGATCTCAAACACCACCCCCAGGCGCCTCTGAGCTCAAAGGGGCACTGTCATGTGAAATCAGATCATTAAAATAAATGTTTCCTTCTTTGTATTGTTACCACCACCACAGGTAATTAACACAACAAATTTTAGAAATCTAATTTGTCATCACTAATGCTGTCTGTGTACATTTGGCACTACATTTAGCTTGGAAAACAGACTAGTCAGTTTCTCGTTCTGCCATTTTGTGCTAATGCATGAGAGCCAGTGTTCAGGATACCAAACTGCACAGGAATGTTTACACTCAAACAAAACCCCCATTTTAGTTGCATTTTTTTTTTTAATTTTTGAAATCAACATGAAAATGTCTCTTTAATAGATTAGAGCCCGCAAGGTGCTGAGCAATGCTTGAACCTGTTGTGTGTTGTGAGTCCATGTTGACTTCGGTGGCAGTTGAGATGTTAGGTACTGCATGGGGCATCTTACCAGAAGCATATGACTCCAGGATCTGCACTGGCTGTCCGTTAGTCTCCGGGTGGAGTTTAAGGTTTTCGTTATGAACTATAAAGCCATTAATGGCCTGGGACAGGCCTGCTTGGAGGATTGGCTCTTTCCCTGTGCCACACTGCAACAGCTGTGGTGAGCAGGGACATTCGAGGTGGATCTCCCCTCATTATAAAAGAAAGAGCATCTGTCTGAGAGCTCCAGGACTCTGGAACTAACTCCCCTAAATAGTCCAAATTTGGTGACATTCTGGCCATGCTTCAAAAAACACCTGTTTGATAAGGTTTTTGGAGAGGGTTGAGGTTTTGGTTCCCGCAGCAATAAAAGGGTGGAAAGGAGTTTCTGGACTCTGGCTGCCTGAGTTCCTGTGAAATGATTTCTTAATGCTGCTGGGATTTTATAGTAGCATCAGTGATGTCAGAGTGCCTCAAGCCTTGGTTAGGTATTGTTTTTATTATATTTAAATAAATAAGTCGCATGGGTTTTAGTTAAGCACTCGACATCTTGCAGGATCAAGGCTGATATATATAGAACTTCAAAGAACACAGCTTTCTTCCTGCTGATAATCTCCACAGAGAAGTTTCAGGAACTTCAAACTGTTGCTGAATATTTATTCTTTCTCAGCAACAAAAGAAGTAGAATTTCTTGAGCTTGATCCAGCTGTTGTCTTTAAAATATAATGAAATTGCCATAGAACTATGGTCGTGTCAGATCCAAAACTGCACAGTATCAGGCTGACTCTTCCATCTAATTTATCATAGAGCCTAGTTGTGATTTAAGATTTGTAAATGCCAGTGGTGACCTTTTTGAAGTAATTAACGGAAAGGAGGGACTCAGTCCTATGGGCCCTGGGTAAGCCAGGCTGATCTCACTTGGTTTCTTGTATCGTGTAACCTTGTTGGCAATTCTCTTTTAGGAGAGAAATGAACCAGAGAAGATCAGGATTGCTTGTCAGTACATTGCTGCAGTGAAAGGAGTATCAGTAGAAACAGTCTGTGAAGTAACAACATGTAATGCCCTGAAGCTGTTCCCCAAAGTTCACCAGCGGTTGAAAGAATGAACACTTGCCAAACAACAATAAAAAGAGAGCATCTGAAACACAGCCCTGCTCTGTAGTTTGGGGCTTTATTTTATATTACTTTTTTTTACAGTGTACGTATACATATTTCATGCTACGTGGAATTTTTGTATTACCAAAATGACATCTTAAAGAATAAAAGCCCAATAAAGTTTTACCTATTTATCCAGGTAGGCTATTTTACTGTTGATGAGGTGAAAATCAGTTACGATTAATAATTTTGAGAGCAGGCTGATGGAAAATAAGAGAGCCACAAGACTGCAGCTTTCCATGCCTTTTATATAGATCAAAAAATCCAGTAATGCTTATTTCCATTGGTATTTAAAGAGGAATCTTCTGAACCGGGACTCTCACGTCTTATAATGCTGCACCTTTCTCTGCTATTTGAGCCAAACTTTTGCATCATATTGGCATATTGAGACCACAGCATTCCCCTAGCTGGTGCTTTCCAGAGCCACAGAGGGTTGCTTTCAGAAATCTTTGTTTGCCAATTAGTGTTGATAAGAAAATGCAATAGGCCTAATTTCTGACCTCCCATCAATTTTGTACCAGGCCACATCTACCCTGCAGCTGTACCACTGTAATGTAGATGCTTCCCCTGAGCTGCGGGTGGACCACTGGGTCAATCAGAAGACAGCAGTATTTTTACAATTCATGCCTTTTGGAGGCAGTGCAGTCCAGTGGGTCTGGCAGTGGACTGGGAGGAGAGGTGGATGCTATTCCCAGCTCTGCCACTGACCAGCTGGGTGACCTGGGGCAAGTCACTTCATGTTTCTACATCTCCAGTTCCCAATTTGTAAAATGGGATAATGATACTTATCTATGGATGACGTGCTACATACAAACTAAGTAGTTTTAGAGATAACTGGCTGATAACATTCCTCCCCCCCCCCCCCCACCCCACACACACACACAGTGATTACCTCGCTCTACACCTCATGGATCAGACAATTGCCTGGAACCCCCAACGCTTGCCCACTCCCCCCATTCAATGACTTATGCTCCAAACACCCCTCCACGGAGGTGGGAAGTGATATGTGACCAGATGAATAGTGTGGGGGCTGGGCAATCAACATCCTGATCAGGGAGGGAGTGGGAGGGTTACATCAGTCAGCAATCTGTTCCTCACCCACCCTTAGTCCAGGATTGTACAAATACTGTGGCTCTTCACTACATTTTTGTCACTTTTTTTTAAATAAGCGTGGAAGAAAACTGATTTTTTTAGCTAATATGAAATTTAAGGGGTTTTGTTTTAAAGCTATTATGTTGCCCAAATTTGTTGTTAAATTTTAAAAAATCACTTAGAGATAGAGGGAACTAGTTGTCCAATGCATTTTTGCTGCTTAGATTTTTCCTGTGCTAAGTGAGAGCATCCTGTGCGCTGAAAACTGTAACAGGGAGTTAAATTTGGATTAACATGCTTTGGAAATTAATTTTAAAATTTTAACCTCTAATGACTGAAATGTACAGCTTGAAATACACATAAAATAAACTGGAAATCCTATCTGCATACCATACATAAAAGTTATAATTTTAATTCAGTTTAGAAATAAACAGTAGGTTTCATGGTCAAAATTGTACAGTCTTAGACAGTTCCAGTGAATCAACTTTTGTTCATTTCTGAGTCTTGTCCTGAGGTTCAAGTTTCATGAAGAGAAAGAAAAGTACATTAGGTTGTTTTTAAAATGTACTTTAGAGAGTTAGTAACAAGTTTAATTGGGAACTGAGCTACTGTAGAAACAGCTTAGCTAGCAGTGTTAGATATCCAAACGCATTTTAAAAGCAGCCCTGTAATATCGAGTTTCTCCTTATTTTTTGAAATGTCCTGAACTCAAACAAGAAGGCCGCTTTTAAGTGGTGCTTCATCCAAAAATGGCATTATCTGCAGGATAAAAGTAAAGTTTGAAAATAGTTATGAAAACTAATTCCTCTCTTAGTAATATATATTTATATTATAGGAGGAGGAGCAGTAGCAGAATGTATAAGGTTGCCGTTTCAGTTGCTTTATAACTCTGGCAAACTTGAACTGTTCGGAGTTAAAATTTCAGTGTTTGGTCTTGGATTGAGATTCAGTTGTTGTTTGGGATTTTTTAAGCTTGAGCAAAAACAGTTCAGCAAAAAATAGGTTGTTTTAAAATGTTAGTTTTTTTATTTTTTTTCCAAACATCTCTAGTATTTGTGGTCTGGAACAGGAACTTGACATTTAGCAGAGGGCTAGTTCCGAGGTTAGAGGTGCCTTTTGCTGTCCCAATGAAAATCCATTGGAATGTGGCCAACTTATTAGCATTGGGGGGAAAAGGCTGCTTGAACATGTACGCTGGAACTTGTTCAGCTCTTATCCCTTCAAACCCTGAACACTCCAAATGCACTTCACATGCTCCTAACTCCAACTAAGCCTCCTCTCTTATTCTGAAACAGAGCCCCACACACAACTGAACCTCCAGATGGGACACAGACAAAAGGAGCAGGAGGATCTATGTTTCCTCCCACCCCACCAAAATCCATTTTGTCCTTGGAGAAAGTGCCCTAAGAACTAGGAGACCATGAGTTCTAGTCTTACATTGTCTGTAGTTGACTAGTATTAATAAGAACTGCCTGACTAATGAGCAAGTGAAAGCAGAATTTGTAGTATTAATATAAGTGGTGTTATCATTCCACCTAGTGTTCTTGATCTGACAATAGCTTTGCTGGGAGTGATTCAGTAAAGGGTGTTACCAGAACTAAAGTAGACATGAGGCATGACTAAAAGAATGTGCCATTGTCTTGTGTTCCACAGATTTTCACGGCATCATTTATCTGCATGCACTCCGACTGTCATTCACTGTTAGCTGTAGCTGTACTGAATGGCAGAAAGATTAGTTGGAGCAGGTTGCCAGAGCTGTCACTGATATGAGGAGTACCTTGTACCCTTACATGTATCTGGAAGGATCAAGCATGCTACATTTCAGTGCTGAGTTGTGTAGGTTGAATTAGTAGAAGTGCACAAAATGTCTGCTTGCCATGGAGACTGTCAGCAGTCTGGTGGCATGCATGTCAGCAGTCTCTGGGTCTTAGTGAGGGGTAAGCGAAGGCCATGTTTCACAAGGAAGCCTTAGGCAAGGGTGAACCGATAGTAACATTTTGCAAGTCTGGGGTCATCTGTGTGGAGTAGACTTAGTGTTTGGATATAGACCAAGTATAGGGAACTCCTGTTTGCTAAACCAGACCTAACTTGAGTTTTGCCTTAACAAAAAGGTGTTAGACTCTGTTTTATAGTGCTCTGTGGTATAGTGCTGTTCCCAAAGCGTTCTTGAGCACCTGTAAGGGTAGAATGCTAGTGTGTGTGTTACTGGTATGTTGGGGCATTGCTTGAAGACAGAGGTAAGATTGCGGGTGGGGTTGGTGTGTGTCATACCTCTTTATTTCCTGGTTTTCAGAGATTTAAGTATAGGTCCCCTTGATTGTTCTAGAAGAGTATGAGACGCTGTCAGTCAATCTCAACTCCGTGTTAATGAAATGGACGGGCAGTGAATAATCAATAGGTTTTGTTCTCCTCCATCCCAGAAAAGGAAAATATTGCTTGTGGTGTGATCATTTATGGAACAACACCCATTTCATCCCAAAGAATCTCAAAGCACTTCATAAAGTTACTGTACGTAGTGTAGCGTGGCCCCCCACCCCCACCCCGGGGCTCTGATGCCAACCCCAGATCCCAGCCCCTCACCCAGGGTCCCAGCTGCCGGGCCCAGGTCCTCCCCCTCCCTCCCGGAGCTTGAATGCCACAAATCAGCTGTTTGTGGTGCTCTGGAAGTGCTGGGAGGGAGGAGGAAGAGTTTGTAAGCACGGAGCCGCCGGCGCGCAAGAGGCACGGGGAGAAGGGGGCAGAGGGGGGGAGCTTGGCACCAGTGGATGCAGCGCACCTACTCATTTTCCCCCATGGGTGCTCCAGCCCCGGAGCACCCACGGAGTCAGTGCCTATGCCGGACCAAGAATGTTGCCGGACCAGGGAGTGCTGGATTAGAGAGGTTCAACCTGTACCAGTGTGGCAGCTGAAGACATTTATCCTGTAACCTCATATTCCAGTGGTCATAGTGGGCCAAATTAATCTCTGGTCTAAGTTCACTGAGGTCAATGGAGCTACACCAGGGATGAATTTGGGCCCAGGTGTTTCTTCTCTGTAATGCATATAACTTACTTCTTTCTGGAAAGTGCCTTCTCTCCTTGTGGTGAAGAGGAGTGAGTGCTGTCCAGGAGCTCCTGCCAGTGTCAAGCTCAGGCTCTTTTTCTCTGTAGTTCTCTAGTGAACTTCGATTACTTTGAGGGAAGTGTCTCCTCTGAGGTCTGAGCCAGGTTGAGTCACTTTTTCCTTCGACCATACACAAGGGGTCCCTTGTCATGTTCAGTTCAATCAGGCGCTTTTTCTCTGCGTCACCCATTGTATCTAGGTGGGTGTCTCTTATAAGCAGAATTCCTAGTAAAAAAGCAAACAAATCCTCATGTAAACAGAATCTTTGGCTCTGTCCGCTTGCCATGGAAGTGAAATTTAAGATGTGTCCACAGTGTCTGACTTTGCTTTGCTGGTGGAAATCAGGAGTAAGTCTGAAGTCAGTGGAGTACAATGGTGAAAAGCCAATCAGAGCAGAATCAGGTCTTGTATTTTCTTCAGCTTTAAAGATTGTATCTTTGGATGAACATAGGGGACTCCCCAAACTTCAATGAGAACCACACACACAAATTCAAGGGCAGAATTTGGCTAAATCAGATTAAAATCTGTGAGAAAATGTTCATAAATTTAAGTGATTTAGGAGCCTATGGCTTGGTCTACGCTTAAAAGTTTTGCTGGCATAGCTATGTCTGTTACTAGTGTGGTAAAAAATCATACCCTGACAGACATCGCTATGCCACCAAAAGCCCTACTGCAGATGCAGTTATACCAGTAACAATGTCCATTTGCCAGTATAGCTTATTTTATTCAGGGAACTGGTATAAGCTGTATTAACAAAAGCACACTTTTGGCTATATAAGTTACGTCTCCACTAGAAGCATTTGCTGTAATAGCTTGCAAGTAAAGACAAGGCCTAAGGCCTTCTGTCAGTATATGCTGCATCTACACTAGGAGGCTATGTTGCCATAGCTATAATGACATAAGGTCTGTAGTGCAGATATTGCCTATGAGTGCTTTGCTGATGAAGGTATACTAGTATGGTATACCAGAAAAGCACTCCCAATGTGGACACAGCTTATACTGGCAAAAGTGTCTTAGATTTGAAAATGGGGCATACACTCCTAAGTCACTTAGGCATGTTTGAAACATTTACCCTGTATCTGTTTTTTACAGATAAAAATATAAATAAACTATTAAACTACAGATTTTCTTATCCTAGGAACAAACAAAAAAATCCAAGGTGCCTGATTCCAATCTAATTTACACAGGAGTAATTCAGGAAGATCTTCACTGAAGTCAGTGGAGTTAGACCAGTTAGAATCAAGCCTTAGAAGTCTAATAACATATTAATTAACAATACTTTAAAATCTTCAGATGGAGTCTCACATACAAAAAAGTCAATTGAAACTGCAGGAAAAACTTAGGCAGAATATAGTTCCTAGAGCTGGACAAATTATTAGTGTTGAATCATTTATTTAGCTAATTTTGCCTCTTCTGAATTGTTGGTCAGCAGCTTAATCATTGAATAAATTTGAGAAAATCTTAAGATTTAAAAAATTCATGGCTTGTAGCTTATTTACAATTTATATTTTATATTCAAAAAATATTTAAGGACTGATTGGACACATAGGTCACATGGTATTTGTTTCTGCTCCATGATTGGATGAACATAATCTTTAAAGGTTTCTGATGCATATCTGTTTTCTATGAATTCATAATTCCTTTCCTCTGAATATTCTCCAATATTCACTAAAAAGTCATGGAGTCAGCAAATATCCATGCTAGAACTTGTTTGCTAGAGTATTTTGAAAAAGCAAATGTAGCCAGAGGGTTAACTTTTTTTAATGCAGTATATATTCATAGAATTATTCTAGCTGTAATAATTACCTAAATTTAAATAGTGCCAGAAAACCAAGGCTCAAATCCCTTGATCTTGTCAAGACTGCCAGTGCATAAAATATGAGAACTTAAAGGACATTTGTTGCAAAGAACATAGTTTCTTATCTAAAACAGAATGTTACTATTAGACACATCTAAATAGCTCATAGGTAGCTTACAGAATATTATTTGATTAAAATGCCTTCTCTCCAAAAAGCTGATCTAAAATTTCTAACAGTACTCAAGCCTGGTTTTAAAAAAAATCTATCTTTCCTCTAAACTCCTTGGGGTAGGGTCTGTTTTTTAAATCTGTGTTTGTATAGTGCCTTCTCCACTAGGATCCTGGTCCAGGACTGGGGCTCGTAGGTGCTAACACAATACAAATAAATAATAATAGGGGGGCTGGAAGCGAAAGTCTTTTACAAGAAAAATATCTTAACAATATGAAAACACTACAGACCTGAGCCTCGGCAGTGCTGTATTTTCTGGGGAGGGGGATCTATGTGTGTGATGCCCAAGCCAAATTTCAGTGGCAGAGAGAAAAAACAAAGGAATGTTTGCCCAAGGACTTTGGAACAAGGGGCAGTTGGTGAAGATCCATATTGCCTAGCAACTGACAATTCAACATGGTCATGATTCCATCACAACTGATGTCTTCCCATCTGTGCCTTAAATTACCAGGTAGGACAAGCTTTTCTCACTTCTGCATGGCAGCTACAATGAGCCAAATCCTGTAACTCCAATAAAGGCCAGTAAATTTCACTACACTGAGCCAAAGCTAGGATACAGGTAGGCAGCATCAGTGTCCATGCACCTTGCATAATCCAGTGTTGTGCTCCATGGGCGAATGCACAGCATGGAGGGGCAATGGGGTCAGAGGGTCAGTGAGTACAAATCCAAGAACCACACCCGACTGGCATGGGTAGGTGCAGCCAAGAGCATTAGTATAGCACTGAGGATGCAGTGCTGCTTCTGTTGAGGTTATGTGGGGGTTGTAGGTAACATTCCCCAGACTTTTGTCAATCATCCCCATGCACAGCCTACATAGGCCCTTTAGATCAGGAAAAAAGGAGTGGTTTTTAAAATATTAGCTAACATGTTTGACTTTTTTAAATACCACTTAGAATCTAATAGACAGGAATGAACAGCTTTACAAATGTTTAAACGCTGGGCGTTCAATATGAGGATTCTCCCTAGAAACTCTCTTTCCTAGGCTAGACATGCCCACGGAGGATTCTCTGAAGACCCAGCAGCAGGGACTGGAGCAAACGATGTCTCTAGAACAGGGGTGGCCAACCTGTGGCTCTGGAGCCACATGCGGCTCTTCAGAAGTTAATATGCAGCTCCTTGTATAGGCACCGACTCTGGGGCTGGAGCTACAGGCGCCAACTTTCCAATGTGCCGGGGGGTGCTCACTGCTCAACCCCTGGCTCTGCCACAGGCCCTGCATGTGCGTGTTGTTAAGGTTGTATTTTGAACGTGAAATTATCACATACACTTTGGGGATGGGAAACTTCCGGCTAAAGGCTTTTGAAAAAAAATTTTTTTTCTGAGGGCTTGTCTACACGGTTCTTTAGTCCGCAGAGCTATAGCCCTGCAAATCTGTGGATATCTGCATCTGCGGATGTATTGTTTACCATCTTTGCTGATCACAGATCCAAATGTTTGTATCTGTGCAGGGCTCTACCAGTGAGATTACAAGATAGGGTGCTGGTGCAGATACATATTAAAAAGTGGAGTGCAGATCGTGGGTCAGATACAAGTTAATTATCTCAGATGCAGATCCAAATTTTTTTTTATCTGAGCAGGGCTCTACGCATAGCTGGGAGGGATATAAATTCCAATGCACACGAGCATATTGTGCACTAACTGATCCATGCGGACCCTGCTGGTGCACACTGAAAGTTCTGTGGTGTGTATTAATGTAATCCTGTTTCAAACAGTACTACGTTAACATGCAGTAGGGAACTTTCAGTGCATGCCAGCAGGATCCACATGGGCTAGTACAAATTGGAATTTACAACCTAATTAGCGTGGCACCATGTAAATGAGGCATGATTCTTGGTTTTTGAATGCTTGGGATTAGCAATACTAATGTGAGGGAGTAGGGCTGTCTCCTCCTGCAGGGAAGGGTGTATAAAACAACAGGTGTTGGTTCCTCGCTTTTTGGACTCTGGCTCTGCCTCTTGGGGAGATTATCTGGCAGAACTATTCTACATCTCTCTAGCTGGGCTCTGGCTCACTGTATAGAGGGAATGCCTTCTCTTGACTTTGGGGTTCTAGTTTCCCAAGGGGAGCAATAGGGCAGAGGGGTAGAACCTGAACCTGTCTCCCCTGAGGGGAGAGGGTTCCTGTAGGGGTAAAAGGGTTGGATCCTCTCCATCACTACATGGGATTGTCCTCGATGGCCCAGGGAGGTTAAGAGAGCCTGTGGGCCAGACTTTCTTCACTCCTAGTCAGGCAGGGTATACATTACAGTCAATGCTGAAGCGCATCTTCCACCTGCTCCTAAGCATGGGCTGTCCTGGACAGTAGCTCTGCCAGCAGGCAAGAGGGGCTGGCACTTTCCTCCATCCCTGTCTGGGCTCTAGCTCCCCCAGTTCAAAGGGTGTTCAGCAGGGAAAGGCCCCTGGCTCCTCTCCCCACATTTTCTGGGCTTTGGCCCCCTCTAGAGAAGTGGTCCTTCTGTGGGGGGTGAGATGGGCTGGATCCTCTCCACGTCACTTCCAACTTCCCTATGGGGCAGAGACCCTGAGCATGCGGGGAGGGGGCAGGGGCTCCTCTCTTTGGGGAGTCTTGCTGCCAGGGGGCAGCTGGATCCTCATCCGGGGGAGGGGCAGGGCCACTGAGAGGGCAGGGGGCTGGATCCTGCTTCTCTGCTGGGCTCCCAGCTTCCCTATGGGGGGAGACCCTCTTCTCAGCCCCCCACTCCCCACTTGACCTGGCTCAGGCCAGGTGTAGCGGAGTAAAGTGCTCTCCGTAGTAATGTGCTACTTACAGTGTACTGAGCATGCTCAGGACATCTGCTGAAGCCACTGCCCTTCACCCTGCCCTTATTAGCCAGAGGACTCTGCGGACTGCTTTGGACAGGGGTTGAGCATCTTTTGACAAAAGCTGTTTCTTACAATGCTCACGTATAAATAACTGCTACGGATAGCACATTTCTACACGTAGCAATTTCACATACACCACAGTGCAAGAACCTGCTACCTGTAGGCCTTTGCTACAGCCGGTAGCACTTTACTACAACAGCCGTTTATTACAATCCATTACGTATCAGTAACGACGACCAGTAGCACATTCCTACACGGAGCAGTTTAATACACTACGCCCCTCCTCCCACAACCCGCGGGAGGGCCAAGGGCCGGGCCAGGGCGGTCACAGGAGGGCGGCCGGTGTGAGCACTTTAGTGCCCTACACCGGCCCGGCGCTGCGGCTGGACAGCTCCAGGCGTAGCGCCCGCGGGCACCGGGGAGAGCGCAAGTGGCCTGACGGGCTGGGGCGCACGCGCTCGCCCCAGGTAGGATAAAAGGATGGCGTAGAAGCTCCGCCCCTCTCTTGTGATTGGAGGAGATGGGGCCGGGGCGGGGCCGCGCGCGCGGCAGAACTAGGGACTCTCCACGGCGCGCCTCTGTCGCCTCTTTCCTACCAAGCTGGCGGCGCCGGGGCCGGCCGGGGCCGCGGGAGCGGCGCAGCGGGCGTGAGGCTCGGGAAGCTGGGCGGGGAGGGCGCGGCCATGGCTGGGGACGGGGCGGAGGAGGAAGATGAGGAGGGGGACATGCCCCCGCAGCCCAATGGGCTCCTCCCGGGGAAGGAGGCCGAGCGCGGCAGCCCCGCGGCCGGGGCGGATGCTGGGGCGCTCCCGGAGGCGCAGGCCATGCTGCCTTCCTCGGGCGTGGCGCGGGCGGCCCCCCGGCTCTCCTGGCGCAGGCTGCCCGTGCTGGCCGTGTTCAGCCTCTACTCGCTGGTGAACGCCTTCCAGTGGATCCAGTACAGCATCCTGAGCAGCGTCTTCGTGCGCTTCTACGGCGCCTCCCACTCCCGCGTGGACTGGCTCTCCATGGTCTACATGGTGGCCTACGTGCCGCTCATCCTGCCGGCCACCTGGCTGCTGGACACCCGCGGCCTGCGCCTCACCGCCCTGCTGGGCTCCGGCCTCAACTGCCTGGGCGCCTGGCTGAAGTGTGCCAGCGCCCGGCCTGACCTCTACCCGCTCACCCTGCTGGCCCAGACCGTGTGCGCGGTGGCCCAGGTCTTCATCCTGGGGCTGCCCTCCCGCATCGCCGCTGTCTGGTTTGGGCCCAGGGAGGTGTCCACTGCCTGCGCCGTGGCCGTGCTGGGCAACCAGGTGAGCCTGGGAGGGCCTGGGGCAAAGGGGAGGGCAGAGCGAGCTAATGCGGAAAGGGAGCGAAAGGTCCGGGGGGAAATGGGCTGTGTAGGAAGGTGGGAGTCGGCTTTGCCCCCTTCTTTTTTGAAAAGAAATGCCCGGTTGAGTCGTGGGGGGACAGGGGTAGGTCGGTGTTCATCAGTGCAGCAGCCACAAATCCATGGTTTAGAAGGGAGAAATCGAGGTTAAGGAAGAGGGGAAGGAAATCCAGACGGAAGGAGGGGAAGAGAAGAATCTGGTTGAAACTGGGGAAAATCTCAGCTGAAGTTAGAAGGCGCTGATGTGGCGCGGGGGGGCGGAGCACACTTTGATAATGGTGTATTTCTGCATGCTTGCTTTTCTAATACAGTATAAGGAACTGATGTTGTTTGAATGAGGAAAACTCAGACCTCAAGAGAGATTTTCCATTGATATGCACACAGCAAAATTCTCTATCACAAGAAGGAGAGAGTTAAGATCCAGTACGTTTTTGTGCATCCTCCCCACAAACTAATGTGATTTTTTCCTTGCAAATGAGTGTGGCAGGCCTACATAAGTGAAAATCTAAACTAGTTAGTCATTTCAAAGCTGGCATTGTATGAGAAACCTGACTGCTCTGATTCAGCATCTTTTCTGAAGTTTTCAAAGGCACAAGGCTGTTAGAGACTCATTATAATTTAATGGAGGCTTTGGCTGATGTATTTCTTTTAAACTAAATGTTATAGAAGCTAAATTATCTGTCCCTTATGATCCAATATGGCAAGTACTTAAACAAACCACATAGGATCATAGAATATCAGGGTTGGAAGGGACCTCAGGAGGTCATCTAGTCCAACCCCCTGCTCAAATCAGGACCAATCCCCAACTAAATCATCCCAGCCAGGGCTTTGTCAAGCCTGACCTTAAAAATATTTAAGGAAGGAGATTCCACCACCTCCCTAGGTAACGCATTCCAGTGTTTCACCCTCCTAGTGGAAAAAGTTTTTCCTAATATCCAACCTAAACCTCCCCCACTGCAACTTGAGACCATTACTCCTTGTTCTCTCATCAGCCACCACTGAGAACAGTCTAGATCCATCCTCTTTGGAACCCCCTCTCAGGTAGTTGAAAGCAGCTATCAAATCCCCCCTCATTCTTCTCTTCCGCAGACTAAACAATCCCAGTTCCCTCAGCCTCTCCTCATAAGTCATGTGTTCCAGTCCCCTAATCATTTTTGTTGCCCTCCGCTTTCCAATTTTTCCACATCCTTCTTGTAGTGTGGGGCCCAAAACTGGACACAGTACTCCAGATGAGGCCTCAACAATGTTGAATAGAGAGGAACGATCACGTCCCTCAATCTGCTGGCAGTGCCCCTACTTATACATCCCAAAATACCATTGGCCTTCTTGGCAACAAGGGCACACTGTTGACTCATATCCAGCTTCTCGTCCACTGTAACCCCTAGGTCCTTTTCTGCAGAACTGCTGCCGAGCCATTCGGTCCCTAGTCTGTAGCGGTGCATGGGGTTCTTCCGTCTTAAGGGCAGGACTCTGCACTTGTCCTTGTTGAAGCTCATCAGATTTCTTTTGGCCCAATCCTCTGATTTGTCTAGGTCCCTCTGTATCATATCCCTGCCCTCCAGCATATCTATCTCTCCTCCCAGTTTAATGTCGTCTGCAAACTTGCTGAGGGTGCAATCCACACCATCCTCCAGATCATTTATGAAGATACTGAACAAAACCGGCCTGAGGACCGACCCTTGGGGCACTCCACTTGATACCGGCTGCCAACTAGACATGGAGCCATTTGGTCACTACCCGTTGAGCCCAACAATCTAGCCAACTTTCTATCCACCTTATAGTCCATTCATCCAGCCCATACTTCTTTAACTTGCTGGCAAGAATACTGTGGGAGACCGTGTCAAAAGCTTTGCTAAAGTCAAGGAATAACGCTTCCACCGCTTTCTCCTCATCCACAGAGCCAGTTATCTCATCATAGAAGGCAATTAGATTAGTCGGGCATGACTTGCCCTTGGTGAATCCATGCTGACTGTTCCTGATCACTTTCCTCTCCTCTAAGTGCTTCAGAATTGATTCCTCGAGGACCTGCTCCATGATTTTTCCAGGGACTGAGGTGAGGCTGACTGGCCTGTAGTTCCCAGGATCCTCCTCCTTCCCTTTTTTTAAAGATGGGCACTACATTAGCCTTTTTCCAGTCGTCTGGGACTTCCCTGGATCGCTATGAGTTTTCAAAGATAATGGCCAATGGCTCTGCAATCACACCCGCCAACTCCTTTAGCACTCTTGGATGCAGCGCATCCGGCCCCATGGACTTGTGCTCGTCCAGCTTTTCTAAATAGTCCCGAACCACAGAGGGCTGGTCACCTCCTCCCCATGCTGTGCTGCCCAGTGCAGTAGTCTGGTAGCTGACCTTGTTCGTGAAGACAGAGGCAAAAAAAAGCAATGAGCACATCAAAGAACAAAACGGGTAACATCACCAAGTAACTTACAAAGTGCTTGTTTCAAATATGTACAGCATGGTTCCATTTTTAAGAGTTTTTCAGAAAAACTAATCCAATGAAAGTTAGGTAAACAATGAAAAAAACTAATGGAGAAACAAGCTTCAGTTGAGACTTGTAATGAGGTGAAAGGTCTGTTTAGCTTTGTGTTAAATAACTGATTATCATTTTCCCAAACAAAAAGAAGAGAGAATAAATACACTAACAAATACTACTATAATACTGCAGCATCCGGGGTGGAGGCGAGAAGATCGTGGGGGATGAGAGTCATGTGGAGATGTAGGCAGGGCTTGTGGTCTGAGGGTGAGCTTGGGGCAAATTGTCATTCAGTCCTTCTGAATCAGAGCAATTCTTGCATCAAGGCTCTCTATGATGATGCTGCCTTGGTGTGCTAGGTTACTTAGCTATTAGTTCTGTGGAATCCCTTTAAGAACTGATTACTCCCATTCCCTGCGCACATCTGTGACTCCACATCTCAGACCTTCATGTGGTGTTTCTATGGGGGATGCCATATGGAGGAGGGATGCTGGGGGTAGGCAAGAGGACCTGCCCCTTTCATGCTCCTAAATTCAGGTAGAAGTCTTCATGCTCACCAGCTGTAGTCCTGATCTGATGAACCAGTTCAGGACAAACAGACTAGGATTGCCCTTTGGTGATCCTCAGTAATCTTGCCAGCACGACTGGATAATTCATGAGAGGAGCTGATAATTTCACTCTTGTTCAACTGGAAGTCGTCTTACCCCACTATAAGAGTGAGTTAGTTAGTTCTAAGGCTATGTTTTAGTCATGGGTATTTTTAGGAAAAGACATGGACAGGTCACGGGCAGTAAACAAAAATTCATGGCCCATGACCTGTCCATGACTTGTACTATATTCCCCTAACTAACACTTGGGACCATGGATGCTCTCGGGGGATGGTTGGGGGGGCACCACAGGGACTGGGGCGTGGCCCGGCACCCCCGCTGCTGCTGTGTAGGGGGAGGTTTGGCAGGGCTGGCAAGCTCCCTACTCGGCTCCGGGTGTTCCTGCAGCTCCTAGGGGGAAGGAAGGCCAGTGGGGCTCCCTGCGTTGCCCTCGCCATGAGCTCTGGCTCCGCAGCTCCCATTGGCTGGGAACCACAGTCAATGGGAGCTGTGGTGGTGGCGCCTGTGAGCGTGTGCAGCGTACTGAGACCCCTGGCCCCTCCGCTTAGGAGCTGCAGGAACATGCCGGCAGCTTCCATGGAGCCTCCCCGAGGTATGTGCCGCCCCGCACCTCAACTCCCTTCCCCAGCCCTTAGCCCCCTCCCACCCAAACTGCCTCAGCAGCGGCCAGTAACAAGAGACAAAACCAAGAGAAATTTAAAGAAACTCTGCTTATTCCTGCAGAAATTTTCAAATGTTTTACATACCAGGAGCCAAATTTTAAGTCATAGCCTTCTATTTTTCTTGAATTAGAGGCTGAATTGAAACTGGCCCAAAACATAAATCTGCTATTTTTGTATTTTATGGCACTTCTTGTCAGGCTTAATAGTAACTGAAAATGTGTTTCTACAAAGGTATTCCCTTCCCAGTTGCCAATCTCTTCCTGATTAATCCTGCAGTGAAAATATAATGCTGAACTTCCCTTTTATAACATCAGGCTGTGAAGTCAGATGCAGGATTATGATCAAGAACGAGGGAAGACTGGTTTGTAAGAGAAACGCATGTCCTGTCTAGATGTACTGTACATTCAGTTACAGAATGACAAGCCAAGTAAATGTCTGTGCATAAAGCAGTGTTCTCATATGAAATTTCCTCCTTACAGAAGGACTTCCATAATTTTTTTTGTTGTCAGTGTGTAACATTCCAACTGTAGCATTGCAGTGAAGAGAGGAAAACTCGTTTATGGAAATATTGGCTGTTGGTTGTGAAGTACAATTGACAGATCAATAACTGCTGCCCTTCAGTACAATGCAGGAACACTTTTCCTTTGTAATTCTTATTAATCACTTTCTGTGCTATAATATAAGCTCCGTATTCCACAGGTTAGGACTTTTTTTCTTTGTTCTTTTGATTGCTTGTGTTCACAGGAAAGTGTATTTGTTTTTTGTTTCTTTTTGCAGCTTGGCACAGCAATTGGCTTCTTGTTACCACCAGTTTTGGTTCCAAACACAGTTGATGATACTGATCTAATGGGGCATAATATCAGCATCATGTTCTATGGAACAGCAGCAGTATCCACACTTTTATTCTTATTAACATTAGTTGGTAAGTGAAACATTTCATATGGTGGCTGTGTGAGCAAAGCAATCCAGTAGTGACTCTAAATTCCATGAACTGCGGCTTTTAGAACAAATTGCAAATCCCACCTCTTTGACTTAGCTTTCCTTGGAATAAACTTATCAGTGTCTCACACCAAACATCTGCTTTCTGTCGAGATACTCTTAGCAAGTGGTGAATTAAATGTGCTTGTTTTTGTTCTTGGGAGGCGCAGCTTACTATAATGGTAAGGGCTGTATAAGTATCTAGATAGGTTGAATTCATGTGCAAGTTTTGTTTGTCTAAAATAGTGTTTGCCTGTGTTTAACCATGCTATGTTGTGTTGTGTGTTGGCCCTGAGCTGTAGAAAAAGACCTGAATAGACTTAGGCCTAGTCTGCACTAAAAAGAGTTTGCAGGAATAGCTAGATCTGCAAACTCTCCTAGTATAGATGCCTCTTATACCAAAAAGTGCTTTTGTCAGAATAGCAAATACCAGCTCCCTAAATTATATGAGCTTTTCCCCACAAAAGCATGTTTGTTTGTTTGTTTTTTTTGCCAGTATAACTGCATCTAAGCTAGAACTTTTGCTGGTATACAATGTTATTTAAAAAGAAAAATCACAACCCTAACTGTTACTACATCAGCAGATGTTTTAAGAGTAGACTTAGCCTCAGTTTCCTGTTTTAACTTTAAACGAGTTGAAATGCCATTGGAGCAGAAAATTTGAGAATAAGTAAATTGTACACTGATAATACGTGAGGTGGTTTCTGCATGTTACCTCTTGTGGGATGTGCCCCAAGGTCCTCAAAAAGCAGTGGGTGTTGGGATTGCACAAGCAGCGCCTCAAGGCACTGAATGCTCACAGGTGAGATTGTAAGAGCCTGGCCCCAGTTGCCTCAGTACCTTCCTTTTCTGTGGCTAGCTGCAGGTGTAGCAATGCAAAACTCCCTCAGTTTTGCTTCAGAGCAGAGATTGATGGAAACGCATTTAGAGATGTGTTCTTGTTAGGACTGGAGCAGAGTTCTCCTATTCTGTGGATTTGTATGTACATTGGTGATCAGACAGGACAAGGCCTGTGTCATTCTGATCCCTCCTGTTTGGGCCAAGTAGTATAGGTATGTGCATCTTCTGGATCTGTCATGGTTGTCTTCAGAATGTCTAGCCCAGGAAGACAGCCTTGTTCTGCATCCCCAGGCCAGAGTCTCTTTATCTTGCAGCTTGGATTATGAGACATCAGCTTCTGATCTAGTGTGTCCAGCAAAGTTGCATTTCATACTACAGTCCATAAAACCCTCCAGTGTTACTAACCATGTCCATTTCTGTTATCTTTGTTGGCAGCAGATAAAATGTCTCCATGCTCTGCTCCCTCTTAGTCTATTTTTGGACTTGTTGTATAACTGAAGTCTCTCAATTTTCTGCCATTCCTTCAGTTGACAACTGTAAAATATTCAGCCATCCCAACATCAGGAGATTCCCTAAAGGACTGATGTCGGTTTAAAGAAGTGTTCAGAAACAGGATCTTAGCTTAATGCTGCCGGAGTTAGAGTACTCCTTTTGAACCCTGGGGACGGTGTTCTTCATTCCACTGGTTGCTAAAAACAGTATTCTTAGGGCTGGTCTGACCTCAAAGCGGAATAGGGAACTTTCAGTGCACAGCAGCAGCGTCCATGACACGCAGACTGTGTGTAGCATGTTAGCGAGCAGTAGATTTACATCCCAGCTTGCCAGGCTCTAACCCTTCTATACAAGCCCAAGGTCAGTTACATCTATGATAAATGAATGAGTTGCAGGCTTTCATAGTTGATACTCCCTTTGCTTTATTCCACATGGATACACATGTCTATGTTCCACATGTATAACTTTTACCTGAAGTTGAGCTTGATTTCCTCTTACACCAGATAAACTATCTCCTGTTTTCTTGATAAAACCTCCTTACCTGTCATTGGAAGGGTGGAAGGAGTTGTGAGGTTTTAGTGGGGTTTTGTTTGCTAAAGCTTCAGGAAGATGGATAGGACATTTGTGGTTTTATAAAGCTGGTGAGCTGCTCTTATTTTTCCAGTCTTCGATATTGAATTCACATTTCTCATTCACAGTCAATGTGAAAGCTGCTGATCAATACTACAGATTGGTGATTGAGTGTCTAGTGATTACCAAATATCAGTGTCTGAATTTGTCTAACCTGAGGATGTCGAAAGTTTAAGGAAGTGGTAGGGGAAAATGCTAATTGAATAAATCAAAATAATGAGAACTGAATCCTACTAAGATAAAATGTAAACACATTCAAGTATTGTTAAATAGCAAGTAAGAAAGGATTTGTGTTTAGACTTTATTTCATAAACCTTTATGTGCTTTCTGTTTTAGTGGTCCCACCTACAGTGAAAAAAGGAAAAATACTAAATCATCAAATACAGCTGAATGCCACTTGAACAATTTTTGACACTGGTTTTATATCCACAGCATATTGAACTAGTATGGTGTGACTATGTCTTTAGAGAGATACACAAAGGTCAGAAAGGTTTTAATGGGTTCATTGACCTATTCGTATCCAAAAGATCCCTAAAGAAACTCCAGAGCCAATGGTATATTTACAGAAATCCAACTTTTAATATTATAAATAAAATAAGTTATACTACAGACTGTTAAGGGTCTGATACAAACACATACCAAAGCATGTAAATTCAGGTACCACTGAAAGTCTCTTCTTGCCCTATTCTCTTATGTTTGTGTATTGTAGAACCTTTAGTGATTGGGGTGAAATTCACCCTTTTGTAGAGGGTCTGCATGAAGACTTGTGTACCATTTAAGCCCTTTAAAATGGTGCATAAATGGTGTAGAGGTCCTTGACAGGTCTTCTGCACAAAAATGTTATTTTTTTTCATCTTGTGATCTTTGTCACAAATGTTACAATACTGAGATATAATGGAGTTAGCATAGCAGTGCACTTTTGGCCTTATAACTAAATAAGGGAGCTAGATTGACCCTCATTTTGACACTGTAAGCAGAACATCTCAATACTTAAGACAAGGGCTAGGTGATCTGATTAATGTGATCCTGCTTCATTCCAGAGTGGATTGATTTTAATCATGATATGAATCAGCAAGCAGAAAACCTTGAGTTAAATCATCACTTTTATTCTTTGTTTTGCTTTTGTACTTTTTAGTTATTTTCCTAAATAATAGCTGATTCTCATTGGTTGGTAACAATTGAAATATGTTGATTTGCTATTAAATGCCCTTATGCTAAGTTTTTGGTACTACTCTTTAATAAACTATATCTATACACATTTATTTTAGCAATTTTATACTTTAACATATATTCAGATTTTCTTAATTTTTATATTTTTATTGTGTTACAAAATGAAGAATGACACATTCCTTATTTGATTTTTTTGGTTTTTAGCTTGTGATTTGTGGCAAACTGAATTTGAACGGAATTTGAAATTCAGTTAAATGCAGAAAAACATTTTAAAATTGCTTTTAATAGACTAACTTACTTGTTTTTGTATGTAACCAGTATATTCAAAGTAATCAAAACATGTTTTGCATTAAAACTGCTTTATTAATCAAAGGAAGTATGGTCTGTAGATAGTGAATTAAAGTAATTGTTTCTTGTCTGCATGTCCTTCAAGATTTTAGGGCTAGTCGATCTCTGACATCTTGTTTTTATTCAGTCATTGGAAGAGGAAAACAAGCTTTCCTGCTTTTTCAGCTCCCAGTCAGTTCCTTACCTTTGAATTGACTAGTCATTGAACTGAACTAGTGGAATAAACTGAAATGAAGAAAATATTCTCTCTGTACCTGCAGAAGAAGCTACTGCTGTCAAAAGCTGGCTTAGCACTTCAACAAACAGCTGGTTCCAGGTACTTAGCCAGTGACTTCCATCAGTTGAATGGTTTGACTCTAAAACTTAGGCAGCAAATGTACTAATAAAATATTATTTTTTAAAACAATTTAAATAGATTATAGTATGTTTAGGCCTTAATATCGGTTGTCATAGGTTGTGATAGCAATGTTATCCAAAAATAATCTCCCATCAAACCAGGATTCAAAGAAGCTTTCAGGGAAAGTCAGCTGACTTCTTCTTTAGAACAAGGACACGTTAGAGCATGAGAAGGAGCAATCAACAGTTAAAACACTCTTCCTTTTTTTCCAGTCCTCTAATGTACTGGTTATTTAAGCAGTCTGCAAAAGATTGTTACTGTAGAACAGTGGTTTTCTACCTGTGGTCCGTGGACCCCTGGGGGTCCGCAGACTGTGCCTAAGATTTCCAAAGGGGTCCACATCTCCGTTCAAAATCTTTGGGGGTCTGCAAATGAGAAAAGGTTGAAAATCTTAGCTTTAATGTAAGGGCAATAGCACAGATCAGATTTTCTCAAGTTTTGTTCTTCAGTTATCTGTGGGGCCAATCAGAAAGAAGACAACTGAGTTACTGTAACTTGACAAGTTTCCAGTGAAACAAAATGGTCTCCCTTGAAGGATATCTAGAGTAAAGGACACTTAGGGCTTATTTACATGAACATTTAGTTCGCAGCAGGCTGGGTTGTGAATATCCTAATCTACCCTGCTGTGGATTAACTGTGCATGTGGACCCTGCTGACACACCGTAACAGTTCATTAATGCGCTTTGATCTAGCCTCATCTTAAAGAGGACTAGATCAAAGAGTGCTAATGAATTGTTTATGTGCGGAGCAGAGTCCACATGGGCATTTAGTTCACAGCAGGCTAGTGTGGGATAGATTCAGATCCCAGCTACTGCAAACTAATTATTTGTGTAGATAAGCCCTTAATCTTGGTCCTTTATTCTCAACCGGGAGGAAAATAAGTTCTTTAAAAAGAAGTTATGGTGGAGGCTTACCAATACTAATGCTTCAGTTTCAGGACTTGAACTGTTGCATCTTCTTTCTTAACTGAAGTTAGCTCAAGGTGTATTTAGGGAAGTGCTGATCCACTGGCTTGTTTACTTCTGGGACTCCAACTACAAACTGGACCAGGTCCAAATAGAGTGGAATATGTTGATCCTGGTTTGGGTAAGCTGTTCAGTCATCTTGAAAAGAGAGACATAGTGCTCTGAATAGTGCGCCAATTAATTTATGCCATAGCATGACTTGGGCATTTGCTTAGAGTAATTGTATTCTAAGATATAAGGGCCCAAACATGTGACAGATGAAAAATGTCTCTAGGGTATGTTTGTCAGTAGCACTCCAACCAGAGTGAATGGAGGTGGCATGTTCAATCTGGCTAGCTCTTGTCAGAGGATAAAGTTGAATGGAAGACATTTGTTGTTTATGCTTTCATAAAAATCTATTTTACCATGTTTCTTAAACCGGAACATTTTGTATTCACGTAAAATCCCAAGCCATTACTCAAGGTAAACTGGTAAAGGTAAGTAGGGTGAAAAACTCTATTAATGTTGTTCTTTTGTGTTTGTTCTAGTGTTTGATGAAAAGCCTAAATTTCCTCCAAGCCAGGCTCAAGCAGTTCTCCAGGACATTCCTCCTGAAGATTACTCTTATAAACAATCAATAATTAATCTGTTCAGAAATATTCCTTTTGTGCTTTTGCTGATCAGTTATGGTGAGTGTTGCCTTTTATCTTTAGGCTGGTAATAAAGGCCAGATACATTCCTAGAGTCCATCCAATCTTTGCCATGCTATCACTCATTTAACAGCTTGAGATCAAAAACTGTGCGTGGCCTGTGGTCTTCTCAAAAACTATGAGCAGAATTCAGTGCATCATGGTACTTTTGGGGGAAGCAGGTAGATGAAAGGCTGTCATTAGCTCTACACCTGACATCCTTCACCCCCTATAGTAGGACTACTTATACTAATTGGACTAGCACTTCTGACATTAAGATTGGGCCTGGAATGACTGAAGCTTAATTGATGTGAAGCCTTGACAAATCATAGTCTTTATAGCTGCTAAATGATTAAGAGAGTAGTTCTGGGGGGACAAATGTCATGTAGCATGGTAAATGTCTCTAGTGTAGACACAGCCTGGGAGAGCAAGACTTGCTGAGGAAAGTAGCTTTATTGCTTTGTTTTTCTCTGATGTGTGGAAGACCTAGGGAAACAAACTGTGGGAACAATGAAGCTGACTGTATATAAAATGCTTTTAAATGCACAAAGCAAACCCACTGAGGAAAGCATAAATATATCTTCTCTAATCTCTTTAAGTTATTGTTATCTTAATTACCATTTTTAAGAATAGGTAAAATACATTTGGACATGTGTGATTTTTAGTTTGAGTGCTTCCTTTTAAGGAGTAGCTAACATAGACCCCTAAAATTGTCATTCTAATTCAACTCATTCAGACAGATGGTGGCTTGAATGCTAGCCCTTGAGAGTCTGGGCACAGATTATAGCGGGAGGGCAGGGGCGCTTTAGGATACAGAGAAACCTTTTACCAAAAAAAAAGGCAATAAGTAGACATCGAGCTGGTGACTTACTAAGTTTCCTGGTGGGGAATGTTGCTTCTTTTAATTTAAACGTTTGATTGCATCATGTTGTTTTGCTATTGCAGGTATGATGACTGGGGCATTTTATTCTGTCTCCACATTATTGAACCAAATGATAGTAACATATTATGTGGTAAGTTTCTCTGGAATCCATTGCTTTTTCATTTGTATATCTGCAGAGTTGGTTTCCCAGGTGTTTTGTGGGCATTTGTGTGATCAAGGATTCAGTCTCCTTTGTAGTCCCTTAAAATTGCATGCTCCATACAGTTATGGAGGTGATAAGTACTAGTGTTTGAATTTATAACTGTCAAGAGGTCTGAGAGCCTGACTCCTTGAGTGGAAGTGAGTTATTAATAAACACCATATAAATATTTGTTGAAAGGGAGAAGAAGTGAATGCTGGGAGGATTGGCTTGACACTGGTGGTAGCAGGAATGGTGGGTTCCATTATTTGTGGTTTGTGGCTGGATTACACCAAAACATACAAGTAAGTGAGTGAGTGGAGTTGGGATGGGCAGGGGTAGGGCGGATGTGTAATTGTTGGGGGGGGGAAGGGGGAGTCTTGTATAAAAATGCAAAGATTCAAGTGCACCTTTGTGGAAGGGAAATGATTAAAAAAAAAAAAAAAACAGTATGTCCATGATTTTTCTTTGTCCTTGAGGGAGTGCCATGACTGAGACTGAGGTAGGAGTCTTAGAGTCTATCTCATTGGTTTCTGGCCAGAATGAGGTTGGGGCAGGGTTGGGCTGAGTCCACTATGGGGTGATGTGAGAATTTGTAGGGGTTTCTGTCTATCCCTGTGGCTGGAGAATGTATGCATGACGTTAGCAAAATAGGAAAGGCATCTTGGGTTCCAGCAGACCCACCTCTCCCAATTCTATCTTGTTCCAGCTTTGACCCAACAAGTTCCTCCTTTGGTGGAGCATACTGGCTTCACCACATTTTAAATTAGGAGCTTAATTTATTTATTCAAATTTTTGCACCCTCTACTGGGTCTTTAAATAAGCATAACATAGCTTTTAATCCAGCGGATGTCTGTGGAGCAGAACACTGTTACAGGCTCTGTAGAATGCATATGCTGTGGTATTTAGCAAACATGTATAAGGGAAATAGGGGATGTTGATTTTCAAAACAAGAACGGTCTTAGAGTGAAGTTCTTATTTCAGTGACTGTTTCTTTATTATAAATTATGTACAGTAGCTTTAATAACCCTAGTGGATGGTAATGCAGTAGGATGGTTGCCCTGCTGCATATGATTGGCTAATAAAACTAATGTGTGCCTCAGTTGCTCAGACTGCATCCGTTAGCACAATTTGTATATATATGAGTTGGAATTACCTGAAGCAGATTTTTAAAACTCATATTTCAGTTATAGCAAAGAGAATATGTAATATTCACACGATGTCCATGTTGGACAATATGTATTGCCTTCTCAGGTTTACGGTGGGTATTTTCTCTTGGCTTTTGTTTGCAGACAGACTACTTTAATCGTTTACATTCTCTCATTTGTTGGAATGGTCATATTTACTTTCACCCTGGACATTGGACACCTTGTAATAGTGTTTGTGACTGGAGGAGTGCTTGGGTAAGGAATCAAAGGGGAAAGGAAGACCTGTTGTAATTCCAGTTAAAAACTATATCTGAAGGTATCTAATGGCTTTTTTTAAACTAAAAGACTATACCTGTAAAACTCCCTTTCCATACATACGACCTATCTTATACTACAGATACAATGGGTGAGTGGACCAAATTCTGGTCCACTGAGGTCAGTAGATTTACTCTCAATTTTCACCAGTGTGATGAAGACCAGAATTTAGCTTTCTTATATGAGCCTGACCCAAAGCCCATTGAAACAAATGAGTCTTCCCATTGACTTCAGTGGGCATTGGATCAGGCCCCCAAATAAACAAAAGTAGTGGGGTTGGGCATTTGAGCTCACTAATAATAATTGCTACTATGTACAATGTATATTTTTCTAGCAACCAAAATATGCTAGGCACATCCCAAATGCAGAGGAAGATACAGTCCTTGCCCCCAAGAGCATATAATCTAAAAAAACAAAGAGGTGGGGAAAGGGATATACAAGTGAAGCGACTGGGGTGATGATAGGCGTTAAGTCTAAGTTATAATTGTAAAAAGTAAGTACACTGAGTTCCCATCTGCCCTCCATTCAGTTCCCCCAATTTCCACAGCAATCCCCAGGTGCAGTTCTAGTGTCTCTACTGATGGTCAATCCCGTTCCTCCACAGCGGGGTGGGCACTCTCTTTGGCCCGAGGGCCACATCTGGATATGGAAATTGTATGGGGAGCCATGAATGCTCACAAAACTGGGGGTTGGGATGCAGGAGGGGGTGAGGGCTCTGGCTGGGGTTGGGGGTTCTGGGGTGGGGCCAGAAATGAGAAGTTCAGGGTGCAGGAAGAGGCTCTGGCTGGGGGTGCAGGCTCTGGGGTGGGGATGAGGGGTTGAGGGGTGCAGGAGGGTGCTCTGGGCTGGGACTGAGGGGTTCGGAGGGCAGGAGGGGGATTGGGGCAAGGGGTTGGGGTGCGGGAGGGGGTCAGGGTGCAGGGTCCAGGCCCGCTTATCTCAAGCAGCTCCCAGAAGCAGTGGCATGTCCCGCCTCCATCACCAATGTGGAGGCGCGGCCAGGTGGCTCTGCATGCTGCCCTCTCTGCAGGCACCACCCCTGCAGCTCCCATTGGCCGTGGTTCCTGGCCAATAGGAGCTGCGGGGGTGGTGATTGCGGCAGGGGCAGCGTTCAGAGCCACCTAGCTGCCCCTATGCGTAGGAGCTGGAGAGGAGACATGCCGCGCTGCTTCCAGGAGCTGCGTGGAGTCACGGCACAGATCGTTTATGAATGAGAACCAGACAAACGTGTCAGGACTAGAATGGTGGAAGGATATGAGAATGACATTGTAAAACAAGGGCAGATAAGTAGGGAGGGCCAGATTAAGCCCTAAACTATATAAATTCTTGAAATCAAGCACATAACACTGTAACCTGATACTTTAAAATGACCTTTTGTTCAGGTTTGTTTTTCATATCCATAGCAATGGAATAGCGCCACACTTAGGATACTCTTGTTCTCACCTTTTTTTTTTTTTTCTTTTTTCCCCCCCTTCAGCTTCTTCATGACGGGTTATCTCCCACTTGGCTTTGAGTTTGCTGTGGAAATTACCTACCCAGAGTCTGAAGGCACTTCATCAGGACTCCTTAATGCTTCAGCACAGGTTATTGCAGACTTATTCTTGTAAATGAGGGTAACATTTAATAAAGCCTCTCTGCCTGAATTTTTGGGGAAACAGTCCTAGATTTGACTGCTGGCATTTTATTGTGCTCCTATAGTGTTTGTTTACCAGTCTCTAGACTGGTAGAATAACTATAATACACTGATCTGACTTTTTGTAAGCTAAATTAGAAGAGATTTACTAAATGAGTCTAATAAAATCTGAAATGTTTTATGATTGATTACAGATATTTGGGATTTTCTTTACACTGGTTCAAGGAAAGCTCATAACAGATTATGGCCCTCGTGCAGGAAACCTTTTCCTCTGTGCTTGGATGTTAATAGGCATTATTTTGACAGGTAACTAATCACATTTGCTATTTACCTTTATTTATATAGGTATTTTTGTTCTTTGTTGATGAGTTAATGTCTCCAACAAAGCAATAGAGTTTAAACACACAGTTTTCTTATCTATGTCAAAGGATGGAAAATTATTCCTTGATTAAAGAATTGTTGTTAATATTTACTGCATGCATACCTCATTCTAAGGACAACACAGTAACTACGTATACAGTCATGTTCCTGGCTGCATCTCTACAGTGTCTTCATAAATTTAGAACATTTTACTATCTTCAAAGCATTGCAAAACATCTTAGTAAACACAAATGAAAGAAACATACATCAGTTTAAATTAGTACATAAAGCTGGATTTTTAAATCCAAAGTATGAAAAAACACACTTAAGAAATAGAGATTTTTGGATAGATTTGGTTAAATGGATTTACAGGGTGAAGTTAGTTTTGCCAGTAATGTCTGTCTGTTTACAAGCCAGAATGATCGTTTAAATATGTGGGGGTTTTTAGAACCAATCATAGAATCATAGAATATCAGGGTTGGAAGGGACCCCAGAAGGTCATCTAGTCCAACCCCCTGCTCGAAGCAGGACCAAGTCCCAGTTAAATCATCCCAGCCAGGGCTTTGTCAAGCCTGACCTTAAAAACCTCTAAGGAAGGAGATTCTACCACCTCCCTAGGTAACGCATTCCAGTGTTTCACCACCCTCTTAGTGAAAAAGTTTTTCCTAATATCCAATCTAAACCTCCCCCATTGCAACTTGAGACCATTACTCCTCGTTCTGTCATCTGCTACCATTGAGAACAGTCTAGAGCCATCCTCTTTGGAACCCCCTTTCAGGTAGTTGAAAGCAGCTATCAAATCCCCCCTCATTCTTCTCTTCTGCAGACTAAACAATCCCAGCTCCCTCAGCCTCTCCTCATAAGTCATGTGCTCTAGACCCCTAATCATTTTTGTTGCCCTTCGCTGGACTCTCTCCAATTTATCCACATCCTTCTTGTAGTGTGGGGCCCAAAACTGGACACAGTACTCCAGATGAGGCCTCACCAGTGTCGAATAGAGGGGAACGATCACGTCCCTCGATCTGCTCGCTATGCTCCTACTTATACATCCCAAAATGCCATTGGCCTTCTTGGCAACAAGAGCACACTGCTGACTCATATCCAGCTTCTCGTCCACTGTCACCCCTAGGTCCTTTTCCGCAGAACTGCTGCCTAGCCATTCGGTCCCTAGTCTGTAGCGGTGCATTGGATTCTTCCATCCTAAGTGCAGGACCCTGCACTTATCCTTATTGAACCTCATCAGATTTCTTTTGGCCCAAACCTCCAATTTGTCTAGGTCCTTCTGTATCCTATCCCTCCCCTCCAGCGTATCTACCACTCCTCCCAGTTTAGTATCATCCGCAAATTTGCTGAGAGTGCAATCCACACCATCCTCCAGATCATTTATGAAGATATTGAACAAAACCGGCCCCAGGACCGACCCCTGGGGCACTCCACTTGACACCGGCTGCCAACTAGACATGGAGCCATTGATCACTACCCGTTGAGCCCGACAATCTAGCCAGCTTTCTACCCACCTTATAGTGCATTCATCCAGCCCATACTTCCTTAACTTGCTGACAAGAATACTGTGGGAGACCGTGTCAAAAGCTTTGCTAAAGTCAAGAAACAATACATCCACTGCTTTCCCTTCATCCACAGAACCAGTAATCTCATCATAAAAGGCGATTAGATTAGTCAGGCATGACCTTCCCTTGGTGAATCCATGCTGACTGTTCCTGATCACTTTCCTCTCATGTAAGTGCTTCAGGATTGATTCTTTGAGGACCTGCTCCATGATTTTTCCAGGGACTGAGGTGAGGCTGACTGGCCTATAGTTCCCAGGATCCTCCTTCTTCCCTTTTTTAAAGATTGGCACTACATTAGCCTTTTTCCAGTCATCCGGGACTTCCCCCGTTCGCCACGAGTTTTCAAAGATAATGGCCAAGGGCTCTGCAATCACAGCAGCCAATTCCTTCAGCACTCTTGGATGCAACTCGTCCAGCCCCATGGACTTGTGCACGTCCAGCTTTTCTAAATAGTCCCTAACCACCTCTATCTCCACAGAGGGCTGGCCATCTCTTCCCCATTTTGTGATGCCCAGCGCAGCAGTCTGGGAGCTGACCTTGTTAGTGAAAACAGAGGCAAAAAAAGCATTGAGTACATTAGCTTTTTCCACATCCTCTGTCACTAGGTTGCCTCCCTCATTCAGTAAGGGGCCCACACTTTCCTTGGCTTTCTTCTTGTTGCCAACATACCTGAAGAAACCCTTCTTGTTACTCTTGACATCTCTTGCTAGCTGCAGCTCCAGGTGCGATTTGGCCGTCCTGATATCTTTCCTACATGCCCGAGCAATATTTTTATACTCTTCCCTGGTCATATGTCCAACCTTCCACTTCTTGTAAGCTTCTTCTTTTACAATCAAATACATTGCTCAGCAAATAACTGCAAATCAGGCTGGAAATAAGGAATAAATTGTTAACAATGAGAGTAATAAACCATTTGAACAGCTTACCAAGGTCATGGTCGATTCTCAATCACCAATCATTTTAAAATCGAGATTGGATATTTTTTCTAAAGGATATATTCTAGGAATTATTTTGGCCTTGTGTAGTATGGCCTGTGTTATACAGGAGGTCAGACTAAATGATCACAATGGTCCTTTCTGGCCTGTGAAAAGCTCCAGGTGTTTTTAATTGATTTCAATGTTTTTGGAGTGAATGACTTTCTCTAGTAGTTGCCTGAGGTGATCACTCTTCTAAAATAGAATGATCCAATAGTTGTATAAACAGACAGCGCACAACTTTATTTTGTGAAAAAGAAGTTTCTTTGTATGAACTTGATCTGCCAGTTTGGAGGTAAAACCACAAATTCCTTCCAGCTGCCATAAGAAAAGGGATGGAATTGCCTAGTTATGGTAGCTGCCATCACTGATGGCTAATATCTCATTTTCTGGAGATTTGACTGCTAGAGGGGTATTACTTACAAAATTATGAGAGTAAGGAGTTGGCTAAAATCTGTAAAACTAGTTGCTAGTGGTAGATTTATGTATTGTTGAGCTTTACTCAAACCTGATAGCTCAAGAGAGTTCAAAGTTTTATGTGCCTCATCACTACAGTGTTGGATTGCACATATCCACATGTGCAGGTGGTGTGTGTATTGGGGGATGGGGCTCTTGTGCATATTGGTGTTTGAGTGTGATAGGAGATTTTTGCCTGTAGGTTTTACTGACAAGCTTGCAAGGCTGTCTTATAAGATCTCATGTTATCTGAAGCCATATATATGTGGGGCATAGACAATTTTACTAGTAATTGTCTTACGAATTACTTTTTTAAAAATGTTTTTTAGCGGTGTGCTGCTATTGTGCAAAACATTCATGTCTTGTAGCTGTTTTTTGAGAACTGATTAGGCATTCACTTTTTAATGACTTGTTAAATTTTTGGGTGGCATTGGCATTCTGCACATTTATTTTTTGTCTGCAAGGGCAAAACTGTCCATTATGGAATATAATGAGGAAAAACTAACCTTGTTAGCCAATTAGAAATACCCACCACTGAGAGTGGGCTTAAGATAAGAACCTTTTGATTATGAGGAATGCTGAATGTCAATTGGCTGGTGAAGAAATAATAGCATTTTATGTGTGTATGAAAGTTTACCCTCACTAGCTTGAGTTTGATTCCTTGGCTTAGGGACCTTTTTAAAGGTAAATTATCCAATGAAGAACTAGAAATTTGGTGGTTACTGTAAATAGGCCTATAAAGCTTTATCAGCCCATAAAAGTGAATGATAGCACTGCCTCACTTTTGTAGTAATCCAGAACATTTTTGATACTGTAATAATCCTAATACTTATATAATGTGGTGCAAAGAAACTGAAGCAAATCATGCTTATTATATAGACAGGAGGTTGTTTATGCCTCAGATAAAGTGGCTTGCTCAATGTGCCACAACAAGTCAAATTCATGGTTGGAGTGTGGGATTTTTTGATCTTGGGCCTGTGCTTGGTTCACTAGACCATACTTGTAATTTAATGCATTTGAATGTCAAAGCATGTTGCTTTGAAGAGAGGAACTGACTTGGAGGAAACTTAACTGAGAGTGATTCCTGGAATACTGTGTCCCACTCACATGCTTTCATTCCCCAGTGGGTGGCTTGATAGCATTCTTTTCTGGTGGTCTGATGTTGAGTAAGAAATCCCTGGACATTGTGCACTCAGAGGGAACGTGGGAGAGGTGCTGGGGCGTGGAAGTAGATGCTTTCCCTCTAGAAATAAAACTGTTCTGTTCTTTCATATAAGAGATTCTGTACAAAAGTCTTCTATTCTGAGGGTCTTCTTCTGAGGGATTTAGAGACATGCAAACAGCCTGACAAGACTTCATTATGGGCAGCTCTAACGTTCTCAGACTAGAGAAATTACTGTTTGTTCACAAATTTATACCTGGGACTTACTCAGTGTACAGGGAAGTTTACATGTGTACAGGGAAGTATTTGCCAAAAACATCAACATTCACCATGCCCCTACTGATGTCTTAATGTGGTTAAGAAAATGTCTCATGTAAAAACTTGTTAAATGACTTCTGTGAGGGACAAGTTTAAAACTTGTGAAGAATATGGGTAGGTGAATAAGTCAGAGTGCAAATAAAGAAATCTCTTTTGAACAGGTGATAAAGAAACTGCCACATCTGTGCCATAGTGGTACAGCCAGTCTCCTGGAATGGTCGCGGTATGTGAAAGTTGGGGGGTTACAAATGTTTTCTTTGTTTCAGCCTTAATCAAATCAGATTTGCGGAGACAGACTATAAATTCTGGGATTTTGAACACAGACATTAAAGCTGTAAGTGATTTAACCTTTTTTTATTTTGATTATATTATTGCACTTTAATATTGTAATTACATGAGTATTTAACATCAAAATACAATATGTGACTGCTTCCTAATTCAGCTAGAGCAGCTGATACACTTTAGGACCTTCCCTCAGTTATCTGATTATTTCTCTATGTAACTGATATGTGTATATCTCTTAGCGGTTCTTCAGAATATAGGACAGTGCCACCTGTGCCTTCAGAGTTTCCTCTATTCTTAATAGCTGGTATTGGTCTCCATATTGCTTGCTGCAGATTAGCCCTTTAACTGCATCAAAATTTACAGTGCTTACTGCAAAGAGCTTTTTTTAAGTATAGGCTTAGGAGTATATGCTATACATTTGGCATTTCTTCCCTTTAAGTGAGATCCACGTATGTATGAAAGAGAGGCATGGTAGAGTTTCATGCCATGGTGAATTTATTGAGTGCGGTTTAGGTGTATCCCAGGGATCAGCAACCTTTGGCACGCAACCTGTCAGGGAAATCCACTGGTGGGCCAGGACGGTTTGTTTACCTGCAGGGTCCTCCGGTTCGGCAGATCGCAGCTCCCGCTGGCCACAGTTCGCTGCTCCTGGCCAATGGGGGCTGTGGGAAGCAGCAGCCAGCACATCCCTCAGCCTGCGCCGCTTCCCACAGCCCCCATTGGCCTGGAACGGCGAACCACGGCCAGTGGGAGCTGCGATCGGCCGAATCTGCAGACGCTGCAGGTAAACAAACCGTCCTGGCCCGCCAGTGGATTTCCCTGACGGGCTGCATGCCAAAGGTTGCTGATCCCTGGTGTATCCCTTTGCTCCTTTTGAAGTGAGGGAAAGTTGAGCAATAAGCATTGCTTTATGTTCTTTAGTAGATCACAAGATGTGTATTCCTAGCTGTTAGCTTTGCAATATATTATGTAGTCACTAGTTGTTTAAATGAGGGTAAACAGTTGAAATTTTCCATCCTGTATTTTTCTTGACCTTCAAGGAAATGAAGATGCCTTTGTGAAGTCTTACTGTAACAGCATCTATCACATAGTTTTCTGCCTACTTTAGGTAATTCACGTGTACCTATAAGTTACAGCAGGATTTCCTTATTTTCAAGATCCTCCTCTACTGTATTTAAATACAGTGGGAATGAACTGAATGTTAATCTCAGTAAGATCCATGTCAACACTTCATCTGTAATATAGATGGGAAAATTATAGGAGATCTAAATTCCATATAATTTTTAATCGTAAATTGAAGGGGGAAGGGAATCTGTTTTTTTTTATGCCTTTCTGTTATCTAACTCAAACTAATTATTCACCAAATCTAGTTTCTAAAACAGTAATGTAGTCTAACTGGCTATATGAACTGTAGAATTTAGTGATTAGTTTCATTGTTCACTGGCAAACTGAAGTCAGGGATAGCTTCATTTGTATAACTACTTAATCCCTTAATTCTTTCTGCAGGTACCAGTTGACAGTCCTACAGAACATGAAAAGAATAATACTGAGTTAAAATACCAGTCAGAATCAGCCCTGTGAGACAGAAGGAAAATACTGTAGAAACGCACAAGTTTCATGTAATAGTGAAGTGCACTAATTAGCATAATCACTGGATTTGTATGTATGAGTCGTAAGAATTTTGTTAGAATATTGGTGTGAGTCGTTCAGTATTACTGAATGAAGATGCACAATTCATTTTGTCTAAGGCATAAATGGTTTTAACTTTATATTGAATATTTATCATAGCTGTTTTCAAATTTGGTAGTCTTATTGGTAAAGGTTTCTTTGAATGCTGTCTACCCTCCTGAAAGCAGTGCACGCTCAGAACCTCATGGTAAAGAAACTTGCATCAAAAATATAAATGTCATAACAAATGGCCAGTCAGTTTTAAATGAAGTCAATACATTTGATGAATTCACTTGCGCAAAGTCACTCTTTCCTAATGCACAATCTGTTACTGGGGAGAGAGGGACTGAGCAGACACACAACTAAAAGGGATTGATATTTTAACAGTATTTTTTAATATAAATGTGTTGCAAATTTTAAACCAGCCCTTCTGTTTGAGGGATCCTGTCTTTAGCACAATACCTAGAACAAAAAAATAATTGCAGGCATGAATGTGTCAGAGTGAAATCTGAAGCTTTACCTGCCTTGGGGAAAACCACAGTATATGAAACTTTTTGGTACCCCAATACAGGCAAGGGGAAGCACTTTCTGCATGAATTAATCATAATACATACAGGGGAGACTTAATAGTGATCTATTGAATATCGAAACCCTTTCACAAAGGTAAAGTGGTCATAGGCAATGGAGGGCTATGACTTGCTGTACCTCCATAAAATGCTCTGAATGCTACTTTAGAGAGCTGGTGTGAGAGGAGTCCATGTTTACAGAAAGATGGTGCCTTTGCTGCTGAACGCTGTAACCCGGAGCCTTGGCTCAGTCGAAGTTATATGTGTTGTCTTGTGTTGCCGGGGAAATTCCATTGCACAGGTTTAAACACCTCCTCTGTGTATTTGCTAACTTAACAGAAAATGTCTTCCATCCTTTCCATGCCTCTGCGTCATGAACTGTAATGATCGTCTCTAGTTCAATGCTTGTGTTTATCATGTAATTTGCAAACAACTTGCTTAGAAGTAAAACATGTTTGTCCTTCAGTCCATACAGATTTAAACAAATTGTGAAAGGGAAGTGCTTCATGACCTCCGTGCTCTTTGTACTGTGTGTGATAAATAAGGTTGTGATTTTGTCACACTGATCATGGAAATTATGAATTTGAATAAAGTCTGTGAAATCTTGGAAATGGTTGTAAAACATATTTGATTATGCCCCCGGACAGAGTGGCCTTGCAACCTGGTGCTCAGGGTCAGAGCGCTACTCAGGTTTGACCCCATTTACTTTCTTTCCCCATTTACAGAGGGGCAGATGGACCATAGCTGATTGGTGCTGTGAGCTAAATGCACTGAGTTACAACAGCCAGAGTGGGGAGCTGCTGCTGTGGGGTGAGCTCACTCTATAACTCCCCCAGGCCTCGCCTTTCAGCACCCTTCACTATGCTCTTGCATGTGTTGATGTAACAAAAACTACATTGTTTAACTTTCTGTGACTTATCACTTTTGCCCGCACCTTTTCTGTGACATTTACTGAATATTTCCATGCCCAAGTCATAGTATTAATCATAAATATAAAGGGGAATTAGGCATTGCAACCCCTAATTCCTCAACTAATAGGTGCCCTGCTGCCAGTGGAAATAACAGCTCCTGAGTTAATTGCCCAGGCTCCCTATGCATTGCATTGGGAGAGTTAGATTCCTGAGAAAGGGATTTTTCAGAAGGCAGCAAAGTGAATGGGAACCCATGTAAGCTAGCCAGGAGTGAAATGCAGAGGAAGGGGGTGGTGCTCAGGGCCCAGATCCATCTCCGTATTTATGCTTTTAACTTCCATTGATCCTGGTTGCTAGGCACTTATCTCAGGTTGGGATTCTTAGCTGTATGTCCTCTCCTGGACTTAGGCCATATCAGCCCATTCTCAGGAAAAACTGGAGAGCGCAAGAGAGGCCATCCCATTATTGCCACTATCCCAGTAGTTATGGCATCCAACTGGGAGACCAGTTTTCAAATCTCTGCTCTGCCTGATTTGGAGCTGGGGCTAGAACCCCAGGTCTTCTACCAACCGGGTGACTCCCTTACCGCTAGGCTATTGGCTATTCTTGGGTGGATCTTTCTGTTAGAGCTGTTCCACTTTGTATTAATAATGAAATATTCTTTTAGGATAGAGAGAGAGAAACTAAGAGTGACTGTATAGCCTATTGGTCAGGGCATCTCCCTGAGATGTGGGAGATCTGGGTTCAAGTCCCTGCTCCAAATCATGTGGTTTGGGGATTCAAAGCTCGGTTTTCAGCATCCCAGGTAGTGCCCTACCCACTGGGTTTTTAGGTATTCTTGGATGCACATATTCCAGCCAGCCCACCCCTAAAATTTTGACCTGTTCACCGCCTCCCTGGCTGTCTTCTGTGCAGGTTAGGCATGCTTTATCATTTTGGGTCTTGCAGGTGAGATAGATAAGGGAATGCCACATTTGAGAATCCCTGCTGGGTCTTAGGCATGAGGTAGGGCTCTGAGCAGCTTGTTAGCAGCATCAGGTGTTAGGGGGCTTTGCATATGCCCCCTAGTGGAAACCTGCTTGATCATGGGAATAGACACCTACGGGGATAGGCAGCAGCTGAGCAGTGGTTTTGTGAATGTCAGTGGTGCTTAAACATTGGCATTAGGTGCCCAAAGAGTCAGTTAAACACAAAAGTTCCCTTGTGAATCAAACAGTTTGTGCCGTCAGTTTGTGCCGTAAGCCAACAAAATGCAGGGAATGAAAATCTAACAGTAACAAATTTATTTGATGGGTAGGAAGGGGGGAAATGAAGGATCAAAGGAGGAAAGAAGGGTGAGGGGACAAAATAAGGTTGTTTGTATTGTGAAGTTTTCCAAGTGAAATTGCAGTGTTTAGACTCCTTCTTTTCCCTTTTAAACACAGCACATTCTAGTCTAATGCACAGGATCCATGCTAGCATCTTAAGGGTTTAATTTCTTGTTCATTTCTTGTGAAGATTTCAAAGGTTCCTGGTTTGGGATAGGGAGTTAATGCTTCTGTGTTATGTGGGCCCTGGTCTAAAAACTCTCCGTGGTTGTACTTTTAAGTGCCCAAGTTGCTGATGAAAATGGGACTTAAGCGCATTTGAAGATGTTACCTCTGTTCAAACCAAGTAGTAGTAACTGAGGCAGTTGCAAAACGAAGCACCACATAGATTAATTCTAAGACCCTGTCAGTGCTGTGAAAAAGACCTACCTTGTATTAGCTGAAACTTCTTGGAAATATTCCCTTGTACCTCTCTTATAGTACAGTGAGAGTCTACAGATTTGATACTGTTGATCATGTGGCCTCTAAAAGCTACCCAAGTGGTTATTTCCAGACACAATTTAAATTCTTCCCCTTCCTTCTCTACACTGTCTGAATGGAGAGCCCTGACCTGGACCAAGGGTGGTATGCAAATAAGGAGGGGATATCCTGCAACATTACTTCCAGGGAGTGTTAGAGTGAGGGTTGTGAGTTCCAGACTTGCTAAGTGGCGCTAAGTAATCTGCTCTGCCCTTTCTTTACCTAATGCCATCCCAGCTTTCCAGAAGCCCCTCAGCTTTAGGGAGTCAGCTAGCTTGATAAGAAATGCTCTGTCTGTAGTTTTCTGAACAAAACCACAGGCTGAGCTGGGACTAGAACTGTGCATTAAAGATAGACAGTGTTTGAATAAGATCAGCGTGTGTTGAAGCAGCCCTCTTCCAAAATAGGCCCCCTACTCTTTTTTTTTTTTTTTTTTTTTTTTTTTGCCAGTTATGGTGCAGGATGGAAACAGGCTCGCTCTCCTGCTTTTGGCGAGATGGGGGAAAGCAATCTGTAATTCAGTTGGCATATAGATACTTGGGAGAGAATGGGGGCACCATGCTTCCATGATGCCACTCTCAGCAATTTAATTACTTGTTCCAATGTGAATTGCTCCCATGCTTTTTGATTGAAATACAATCTGGTGATACCAACATTTCCAGCCTGCACAAGCAAGATACAAAGTTCCAGAAATGTGCTTGTGGAAGCTTCCCTTGTACAATTCTGGCTGGCTTCTGCCATTCTAGAAATGGTGCAGTTTCACCAGTTCATTCCTCCTCCTCCCCCCCCCCCCCCCCCCCCCAATCTAGATATTGTAAAATGCCAGTATCTTGGTCATTGTCTGCAGCTGCCGTGTACTTGTGCCATTAAAAACCTTCAGTAATACAACCCCATTCTCCCAATGATCATCTTATTCCTAGGCTGTGCTCCTGTTTTGTAACCCCTGCCATGGGAGACCCTCGGCAGTACACAACCCTTACTAAAGACCTGTCAAGAAAGATGGTGAGCACTAGAAGCTTTCAGTGATTTCAGTGGAAGGGGTAAGCGCTTGGCAATCTGAAAAGCAGCCCACTTTTATTTAGGAACCCAAATATGGACATAAGGCTCCCAACTTTCAGCTCCCAGTTTGAACACTTTAGTCCTTAGCTTTCTTCGTAGTATTTAGCGCTGGTCTACACTTGGAACTTACATTGGTATAGCTATGTGTCTCAGCCCTGGTCTACACTATGAGTTTAGGTCGAATTTAGCAGCGTTAGATCAATTTAACCCTGCACCCGTCTACACGGCGAAGCCATTTACTTTGTCTTAAAGGGCTCTTAAATCGATTTCTGTACTCCTCCCCTGAGGAGGGGATTAGCGCTAAAATCGACCTTGCTGGGTCGAATTTGGGGTACTGTGGACGCAATTCGAAGGTATTGGCCTCCAGGAGCTATCCCAGAGTGCTCAATTGTGACCGCTCTGGATAGCGCTCTTGACTCAGATGCACTGGCCAGGTAGACAGAAAAAGGCCCACAAACTTTTGAATCTCATTTCCTGTTTGGCCAGCGTGGCAAGCTGCAGGTGAGTGCAGATCTCCTTAGCAGAGGTGACCATGATGGAGTCCCAGAATCGCAAAAGAGCTCCAGCATGGACCAAACAGGAGGTACGGGATCTGATTGCTGTATGGGGAGACAAATCCGTGCTATCAGAACTCCGTTCCAAAAGACGAAATGCCAAAACATTTGAAAAAATTTCCAAGGGCATGAAGGAGAGAGGCTATAACAGGGACCCGCAGCAGTGCCGCGTGAAACTTAAGGAGCTCAGACAAGCCTACCAAAAAACCAGAGGGGCAAACGTCTGCATCTTCTATGATGAGCTGCATGCCATTCTAGGGGGTGCAGCCACCACTACCCAACCCCTGTGCTTTGACTCCATCAATGGATTATTACGCAACAGGGATGTGCATTTTGGGGACGAGAAATAGTGCACAGCAAGCAAGCGGAGAAACCGGTTTTCCTGACAGCCAGGAACTGTTTCTCACCCTGGACCTGGAGCCAGTACCCCCCGAACCCACCCAAGGCAGGCTCCGGACCCGCCAGACAGAGAAGGGACCTGTGGTGAGTGTACCTTTGTAAATATAATACATGGTTTAAAAGCAAGCGTGTTTAATGATTAATTTGCGGCCAGTACAGCTACTGGAAAAGTCTGTTAACATGTCTGGGGATGGAGCGGAAATCCTCCAGGGACATCTCCATAAAGCTCTCCTGGATGTACTCCCAAAGGCTTTGCAAAAGGTAGGGCACTTTACCACGCCAGGCCAGTAGCATGTAGTCTGGAGTCATTGCATAACAAAGCATGGCAGCGTATGGTCCCAGTGTTTGCTGGCATTTAAGCAACATCCATTCTTTATCTCTCTGTGATATCCTCAGGAGAGTGATATCATTCATGGTCACCTGGTTGAAATAGGGTAATTTTATTAAGGAGACATTCAGAGGTGGTTGTTCCTGCTGGGCTGTTTGCCTGTGGCTGAACAGAAATCTTCCCTGCTGTTAGCCACTTGGTGGGGGGAGGGGTGAAGTGATCATCCCAGAGAATTGGGTGTGTTGTGGGGGGGTTTAGTTGGGTTTATGCTGCACATTAACCTGAAAACCGCAGCCCCTTCTTTTAAATGGCCAACCCAACAGCTATTTGGTATGGGAAATGAGGGCGCTGCTGTTTGAAACCATTCCCACATGTTATGAAGGTTAAAGAAGCCAAAAGACTGTGGCTTACCATGTCTGCCTGCAAGCTGAATTCTCTTGCCCGCCGTCCCTGTGTGTGTGATCTCTCACACCAAACTGGCAGACCCTCAAAAAAGAGGTAAAATTCAACCTTGTACCGAATGCACACGTGCTATGTAATGTTAACAAGGTTCACCCTGAAAGAGTCTACCCATTGTCCTCTAAAATGTCTTTTCAGCTACTAGTCTCCCTTTTTTTTTTTTTTTGCTCCCACAGCTGCAAATGTTTCAATGCTCACACTATCATCTCCTTCCCAGAGGCTAGCAAAGATTAGAAGGTGAAAAAAACGCACTCGTGATGAAATATTCTCTGAGCTCATGCAGTCCTCCCACACTGAAAGAGCCCAGCAGAATGCGTGGAGGCAGACCATTTTAGAGTCCAGGAAAGCACAATATGAACACGGGGACAGGTGGCGGGTTGAAGATGATAGGTGGCGTCAACTTGCTGACAGAAGGCAAGAGTCAATGCTGAGGCTACTGAAGGATTAAACTGTTATGCTCTGGCATATGGTTGAGGTGCAGGAAAGGCAGCATGAGCACAGACCCCTGCTACAGCCCCTGTGTAACCAACCGCCCTCTTCCCCAAGTTCCATAGCCTCCTCACCCAGACGCCCAAGAACGCAGTGGGGGGGCCTCCGGGCACCCAACCACTCCATCCCAGAGGACTGCCCAAGAAACAGAAAGCTGGCAGTTAATAAGTTTTAAAGTGCTGTGTGGCCTTGTCCTTCCCTCCTCCCCCACCCCTCCTGGGCTACCTTGGCAGTTCTTCCTATTTGTGTGATGAATTAATAAAGAATGCATGAATGTGAAGCAACAATGACTTTATTGCCTCTGCCAGCGGTGATCAAAGGGGGGAGGGGAAGGTGGTTTGCTTACAGGGAAGTAGAGTGAACCAAGGGGCGGGGGTTTTCATCAAGGAGAAACAAACAACTTTCATACCGTAGCCTGGCCAGTCATGAAACTGGTTTTCAAAGCTTCTCTGATGTGCACCGTGCCCTCCTGTACTCTTCTAACTGCCCTGCTGTCACTGCGCGTAATCAGCGGCCAGGCAATTTGCCTCAACCTCCCACCCGGACAAAAATATCTTCCCCCTTACTCTCACAGATATTGTGGAGTGCACAGCAAGCAGTAATAACAATGGGAATATTGGTTTTGCTGAGGTCAGTAAACTGCGCCAGTGTGCTTTTAAACATTCAAATGCACATTCTGCCACCATTCTGCACTTGCTCAGCCTATAGTTGAACAACTCCTGACTACTGTCCAGGGTGCCGGTGTGTGGCTTCATGAGCCATGGCATTAAGGGGTAGGCTGGGTCCCCAAGGATAACTGTAGGCATTTCAATATCCCCAGTGGTTATTTTCTGGTCTGGGAAGAAAGTCCCCTGCTGCAGCTGTTCATACAGACCAAAGTTCCTGAAGATGCGAGCGTCATGAACTTTTCCCGGCCATCCCACTTTGATATTGGTGAAACATCCCTTGTGATCCACCAGTGCTTGCAGCACCATTGAAAAGTACCCCTTGCGGTTTCTGTACTTGCTGCCTTGGTGGTCCAGTCTCAAGATAGGGATATGGGTTCCGTCTATCGCCCCACCACAGTTAGGGAATCCTCTTGCAGCAAAACCATCCACTATGACCTGCACATTTCCTAGAGTCACTACCCTTGATAGCAGCAGCTCAGTGATTGCGTTGGCTACTTGGATCACAGCAGCCCCCACAGTAGATTTGCCCACTCCAAATTGATTCCCGACTGACTGGTAGCTGTCTGGTGTTGCAAGCTTCTAGAGGGCTATTGCCACTCACTTGTGAACTGTGAGGGCTGCTCTCATCTTGGTATTCTGGTGCTTCAGGGCAGGGGAAAGCAAGTCACACAGTGCCATGAAAGTGCCCTTACACATGTGAAAGTTTCGCAGCCATTGGGAATCGTCCCAGACCCACAACACTCTGCGGTCCCACCAGTCTGTGCTTGTTTCCTGGGCCCAGACTCGGCGTTCCACAGCATGAGCCTGCCTCATTGCCACCATGATGTCCACGTTGCTGGGGCCCGTGCTTTGAGAGAAGTCTGTGTCCATGTTCTCATCACTCTCCTCACTGCGCTGCCGTCGCCTACTCGCCTGCTTTTGCAGGTTCTGGTTCCGCATATACTGCTGGATAATGCGCATGGTGTTTAGAACGGTCACAACTGCCGCGGTGATCTGAGCGGGCTCCATGCTTGCTGTGGTACGGCGTCTGCAGGAGAGCAGAGTGGCAGCAGAAGCGGCGGGTGGATGACGATGCTGACAGCAATATGGCGCCTGCGTGGAAAAAGGCACAAAACAATTGTCGACCGTTGCTTTCACAGAGGGAGGAGCAAGGGGTAGGCTGGCAGCAGATGGTGCAGTATGACTGCTAGCTGTCATCATCTCCTGGGTGCTTGCAGTGCAAGCTAGAGCAGCCTGAGGCAGAATGGCCCCCTCAAGGATTGAGCTCACAGCCCTGGGTTTAGGAGGCCAATGCTCAAACCACTGAGCTATCCCTCTGCCGATATTCCAGGCAGGACAGAATCTCCATTAGACAAAACTTAAAGAAGAGAATGACCTGAGTCACTCCCATTTATGTCCAGGCACCCCTGACAGACCTCACCGAGGTCTGCCAGGAGTACCCATGTCCGCTCAGGTGCCCCGACCAACCTCACCAAGACCAGCCAAGAGCACCCAGGAGATGACGAGGACGGCTACCAGTTGTAACGCACCATCTGCTGCCACAAGGCCATGAGCTGCTGCTGTGTAGCAATGCAGTCCCGCGTCTGCCAGCACCCAGGAGACGGACGGTGACGGTGAGCTGAGTGGGCTTCATGCTTGCTCTGTATAGCGTCTGCATGGGTAACCCAGGAAAAAAAGGCGCAAAACGACTGTCTGCTGTTGCTTTCAGGGAGGGAGGGAGGGGTGGCCTGACGACATGTACCCAGAACCACCCGTGACAATGTTTTTTGTCCCATCAGGCATTGGGATCTCAACCCAGAATTCCAATGGGTGGCGGAGAGTGCGGGAACTGTGGGATAGCTACCCACAGTGCAACACTCCGGAAGTAGATGCTAGCCTTGGTACTGTGGACGCACTCCCCCAACTTAATGGTCTTAAGTGGGGACACACACAATCGACTGTATAAAATTGATTTCTAAAAAATAGACTTCTATAAATTCGACCTAATTTCATAGTGTAGACATAGCCTCAGGGGTGTGAAATTTCAAACCCCTGAGAGACGTAGCTATACCAATCTATCCCCCAGTATAGACAGCGCTACAAAATTCTTCCCTCAACTTAGGACTAGTCTACACTACGGGGTTAGGTCGATGTAAGCTGCCTTGGGTCAACCTAGCTGTGGAAGTGTCTTCGGTTAAATTTGGCTCCCGCTGACATAAGTGTCTCTCTATGCCAATTCAGTAACACCACCTCCTTGAGTGGTGTAGAGTCACGGTCGATGTAATTAGGACAACGCAGTGTCAGTGTAAACACTGTGTTGCTTATGTTGACTTTTACTGGCCTCCAGGAACCATCCCACAATGCCCCACACTGATAATAGAATTAATGCAAGCAGTCCTGGTGACGATGCGCATTGCCAGGTGTGCGCGCACACAAGCGATTTAATAACTGCGGTGGCTGTATGCTGATGTAAGTTACATCAACATAATTTTGTAGTATAGACATGGCCTTAGCTACCACCTCTCTGGGAGGTGGATTACCTACACCAAGGGTAGGCAACCTATGGCACATGAGCTGATTTGCAATGGCACTCACACTACCCAGGTCCTGGCCACCGGTCTGGGGGGCTCTGCATTTTAATTTAATTTTAAATGACGCTTCTTAACATTTTAAAAACCTTATTTACTTTACATACAACAATAGTTTTGTTATATATTCTAGACTTATAGAAAGAGACCTTCTAAAAACATTAAAATGTATTACTGGCACGTGAAACCTTAAATTAGAGTGAATAAATGAAGACTCGGCACACCACTTCTGAAAGGTTGCTGACCCCTGACCTACACCAATGGGAGAGCCCTTCTTGTCGGTGTAGGCAGTGTCTAAACTGAAGTGCTACAGTGGCACAGCTGTAGCATTTTAAGTGTAGGCGTATCCTTACTCTCTGGCATCCTTTACTCAGAGTCCGTGAACTTTACAAGCGCTACAAGAACAGGATCTTCTCAAGCTGGATTGCAGCCTTCCCCCAGGGCCATATCATTTTGTCTTTATTCACCGGAATCTGCATTCCCTTCAACCAGTGTCACTGCTGACATTATCAGAGAAAGCTATAGTTATAGTTACTGAGTATCACACTTAACAGATTGATTATCAAAAGCTTTATTAAGTAGCTGAATTTCACTGCCTCAGTGCCACCTTTTCCATGACTTCATTCAAATATCATCCAATTTCTAGGGATTCCGCTACTGCATTTTAGGGCTTGTCTTAACTTTCCTGAGTGTCCCTGTGCAGACAAGTCAACTAAAGCTGTGGTCAACGCACTTTAGTTAAAGCTTATTAAACCGCTGTGTGGCCGCTCTCATTCAAAAGTAAAGCAGCCTTAGTTCACTGTGGGATTAAGCTACAGCAAACTAAGGCTACTTTACTTCCGAATGAGTGCGTCCGCACTGGTTTAATGCCCTATAAATTATGCGTGTTGACTTCATGCCTTTAGCTGAACTTTCCTGCGTGTCCCCATGTACACAAGGCAGTAGGTTATAAGGCAATTGGCCTTTATTATAGTACTAGGCTTCATTGCAGTGTGGCACTCACTTCAGCGTATGTTTCAGTCAAATTACCCGGTTTCAGAACCCCCTAATTTTTCCTCTAGGTATTTTTTTTAGTATGATCCATATGGGTGTATTAGTGGAGATGGGCTTTTTGTGTGGTCATCGGTGGTTCTTCATTTGCATTTCCCTTAATTTCTCATGGCCATTCCCCCCTGTGTTGGTTCCCTAGATTTGTCTTTGTATGCTTTTAATGTATTATGTTTTTTAATTGTTGTATTTTATAATGTGTAGTTATAGTATTGAATTTAACACCTAAAATGTAATAACCTGGGCTCAGTGCTGACCCCTTCAGGTCCCTAGTACTTACCACACACCCTTTTCCAGAACTCCACCCAAAAGGTGTGAAGCTTCACACACAGCAGAGAAGCATATATACACGTACACCCATGCTTTGCCCAGTCTGACATCTTTATGCTCTTCAATTTAATCCTGTTCAGCACAGGAGAGTACAGATTCTAGAAAACAAATGTATGAAAGCACAAATGTCTCCTGCTTTCTATCGCCCTTTCCTTGTGAGTCCTGGGGGGACCATCTGGGTCCAGGAGGGCAGGGTGTCCCTTCTTCATGCTGGCTGTTGCACCCTGGCTGAGCTCTCTCTTATGGAGCCTCTTCCCAGCTTCTGTGACCTTGCTCACTCTTTCCTGCACCATGCTTCCTCTTTCTGGCCCATCTTCCTGTGTGTTCCTTCATTTAAAACCCTCCTTGTCCACTGATCTCTCTCGTTCTCCTCCTGGTAACTTCCATTGGTCCTGCCTTCTCCCCTCCGCCCCTTCCATTTGCTGGGCTAAATAATCTTGGCCTTTGCTTTCTCTCATCAAATACAAGTCCCTCTGAACTGCTAACCGTCATCTTTGCCCTTTGATTATATCTCTTTCTAGGAGAGCCAACTACAGCTGGACCCATTATTCCAAGGGAGGGTGAGCCAACATTCAGGATAATGTTTCAGGTTCTGATGGCTGCTCTTAACTGTGGCAGGGGGCACGAAAACCCAGCAAAATAGGAGAGTGCAAAGGTCACCTTCACAATTCCCTGATCTTCAGCAGCATTGTGTTCAAGGATTTAGCCCATTGTTTTCTGTGATCTGTCCAAATAAATATGCCAAGTGTTAAGAAGTGCTGAGCAGCAAAAGCTACTGGTGAGGGCAACCTGTGGCACTCTTTGCCGGAGGATGTTGTGAAGGCCGAGGCTATACCACGGTTCAAAAAAGAACAAGATCAATTCATGGAGGATAGGTCCATCAATGGCTATTAGCCAGGATGGGCAGGGATGGTGTCCCTAGCTTGTTTTCCAGAAGCTGGGAATAGGCGACAGGAAATGGATCACTTAATGACTGCCTGTTCTGTTCATTCCCACTGGGGCACCTGGCATTGCCCACTTTCAGAAGACAGGATACTGGGCTAGATGGACCTTTGGTCTGACCCAGTATGGCCGATCTTATGTTCTTATGTCAAGAGGTGAGGGTGCTCAAGTGTCTCTGAAAAGCAGGCTGCCCATTGAGGGGCCTAACCATGGGTTTAGGTGCTTCACTTTGGGCACCCAAGTTTGAAAACGCTGCCTTGTTTCCCTAAACCAGAGGTCCCCAAACTGTGGGGCATGTCCCTGGAAACTTTGGGGGGAGGGGCGGGCCAGCCCCCATGTGGGGTGGGGTGGGAGCGCCATCCAGCCCCTGCCTACCCCCCCCCCCCCGAGTTCTGCTCCAGTTCTGCCCACAGCTGCATCTCTGGCTCCCGGCCCTGCCCCTAGCCCCATCCCCAGCCTCGGTGTGGCTCACCTCCTGGCTCTTCCCCAGCTGTGGCCGGGCATGGAGCTGCACGTGGCCATGGGCCCGGCTGCCAATCTCCACCATAGCCCAGCTGTGGCTCCACTCCTGCCCCCATCTCCAGCCTTGGACCCTGGCCGTGGCTCCTGCCCCAGCCCAAGCTGTGGACTCGGCCTTGGCCCCCTTAGCACTGGCCACGTTACATCTCCCCGCCCCGAGTCGTGGCCCCCACTCCTGGCCCGGTCTGGGGGGACAGATGTGTGTGGACAGGGGTGTGGGGGGCATGGCCCTCAAAAGTTTGGGGACCACGCTCTAAGCACTCTAAGGCTGCTGGTAGTGACCTTCTCTGTTCTCAGTAGGGATGGGATTTTAATTCTTAACAGCAAACTGTTTAGCAAACTGAATAAGATGAAAGAGATACTGGTCAGGATCATTTTACAGTTGGTTGGCCAAGCTTGTGAAGGCCTTACACTCCACTGGACAGTATTTCTGTGTATCTGTCAAATACATGATAACCTCTTGTGCCAGAGTGCTAGGTAGGAAACCCTGAGTCAGCACTCTGTTCACAGCCCCTCCAATCAGGCATAGCATAGCAGATTGGAGCTGATGAGGCAGACCTGTGCCTAATTTGTGAGTGGGGCAGGGAAGAAAGGCTAATTAAGCCATTAGCCAGAGCTCACAAATTGGCACAGGAAGGAAATGAAAGGGAGGAAACAGGCAGTGGGACTCAATTATAAATAAACTGCCCAGCGTGGTGAACCAGCACAAGGATCTCTGAGTGGTTTGTTGACTGATACAGAAACAGGACTGAGGAAGCCGGTTACACCTCTGAACACCGCATCTGAGCAATTCCAAATTTTCAGGGAATGTTCTAGGCATCGCTTAATAGAACCCTGTTGATTTTGGGGAAAACTGGAAGGAAAAAAAAAGGGGGGGAATGGGGAACATACGGAACCCCCATGTGTTTAGCAGACCCACAGCTTCAGTCACGTCTGTGATGGGCTGTAGATCAAAGAACTGATTGATGGCAGCCATTAATGCCTTCCAGCATAACAAGCCCCCTATCTCATCTCTGCTCATCTTCCCACCAGAGCTTAACACCGTGTGACACCCTGAATGACTAATCTCCTAGACTGAAAGAAAACAAATCATAATGGTTTGGTGGGGTTGGGGAGAATAGGGGAAGCAGGTGCACACAGAGCCACTGTCATGGGGGAGAAATGGAGGACTCTGGTATGAGGGGAGGCATAAATGGGGCATACAGAGGCCCTGGCAAGTGCTGGGGGAGAGGGGATTATAGAGAGCTCCTGGCATGGGGGGGAGTATGGGGGAATGTGGGTGTCGAGGGAGGGGAAATGGAGGCATGCACACAGCCCCTAAGATGGGCAGGAAGTGGGGGGACCTTGCTGGGGGGAGGGGGTAACAGAGGGCACATAAAACACTTGGCCAGGGGATTGTAGGACCTTGGTATGGGTGGAGGAGGGATGGGGGTACACAGAGCCCCTAGTATGGGGGGGGAAGTGGAGGGTGTGGGATTGGGAATGCACACAGCTATAACCAATCGAAGAGAATGGGGTCCTCGGTATGGGAAGAGAGGAATAAGGGGCACATAGAACCCCTGGCAGAGAGAAGTTGGGGGAGAACGGTATAGAGGAAGGGGATCACAGAGAGCCCCTGGTGGGGGGAGACTGGGGGATACTGTATGATTCTGGCAGACCAGGTGCCAGCTCATGCCAAGGTCCCCATGTCGCCACCGCACCCTGACATATATAGCTGGAACCAGTCTGGCTAACCTGGGTGTTAGTATTGTTAAAACTGGTATTAGAATTATAAGAATGTGTTTAGTGATTAGACTTTATGGAATGCTTGTAAATTGCTGCACGCATTAATTTCACTTACATCATCTGTATCCCATATTGTAAGGTAATATTTGAGCTGTAAGCCTCTGTAACTGTGTAAATTACCAGACAGGAGAGAGACACTATCAATGATTTCAGTGTTTCTTTGTACTTCCCCATCTGTCTGTCTGTATCTCTCTCTTGTCTCTTATACTTGGATTGCAAGCTCCTTGGGGCAGGGACCATCTTTTAATTCTGTGTTTGTGCAGTGCCCAGCACAGTGGGGTCCTGGCCCATGACAGGGCTCCTAGGTGCTGTAGTAATACAAATTATCATAATAATAAGGGAGGAGGTTAGGGAGGATGAAAGAGGATTTGTGGAAAAACAGAAACCCCGACATCTTTTCTTAACTGAAAATGTTACTGGGAGGGGGGAGAAAGGAATTCAGTGGGTGAGACCCACACGGACTCTAATAAAGCTACCTTCCTTACCCAGTATTAACAGGGTTTTCTTAGGAATGTTAGGACCATACAACTGCATTTCATTTGAGTCCTCCACCAGCTGAACATCTTCATGCGAAACCTAGACAGAGGGAGCCCTCCACTGTTCAGTTCATGCACCTGCACCTAGCAGTCCAAAGGACTGTTTGCAAGCCACTGATAACAGGAATAATGTCCACAAGTGTTCCCATGGCTGCTGTGGCCTTCATATATGCAAAGTAGGGTAGGACACTATGGGTTTGATATGTGATAGGACTGAATTTATTAGTAGAAATGTTCAAATTCATGAACAGATTCTAACTGAAAAGTATAATATTATAAGATATATATCTAATCTATATCTATCTCAACATGGCTACAATACTGCAAACAATATTATGATACTTTGACAATTCCTAGCATTCCCTTGCATTTATGATATCCTGAGAATATGATTCTTTTTGGACAAGATACGAATGTTAATATCATGCTGCTACAGTGGTACTGCAGGTAAGATTTTAAATCCAACCTTTCAAATCTAAACCCTCGGTTGGCTTTGTGATTATACGGAAGGCTCTTTTTTGTATCACACTTAAATTAGTTGGGAATTAAAATAATGAAGGTAAAACTCACTTCTATGATTTTATGATCAAATTAGCTGCTGTGGTCAAGAAAACAATCTCCCTGCATTCAGAATTAGATTGCAGGATAACAATATTATTCATTTTAGTTTTAGAAATGTATAGCTGTACAGGGTGGCATGCATTCATAAAATAGTTAATTACAAAATCGAAAGCATAATGAAATCTCTGCTAACAACCAGCCATCCTCCTATTCCCTAATTTTACCAAAGACCAATCAAACGCTTGACCCAATAGTGAGGTCAAGACAGCTAACACGTACTGTTAACACAACTGTGTCTGTTGAAAATCAAAGTAGGCAATCAATAGCACACGGGGAGCAGTGCTATATGGTACCCCACACCCTCCATGCTCTGTTAGAGTAAAAAGCCTTATAAAACTGTTGGGGTCACATACAACAGCAAGAGACAATGTGCAGAAATACTTTAGGGAGGAATAAAGAAATGCTTTAGAAAGTGTTTTAACACAGAATCAAAAGTCAGTTTAAAAATGATTACAGCAGTGCAACAGCTCTGAAGATTAGGTGTGCAGTTATATATGCACTTGCTGTGACTGTACAGGCACAGTGGGTGTTTCTGCATCTAGCTGGCCATTTGCACTTTCAGAAATGTGAATTGTGTGCACAATCATAGTAAATGCCATGCAAACGGACATGCTCAGTGAGTGCCTGAGCTTTTGAAAATCACACCTGTCTCCCGTTACTCAGCAATGTAGGTACAACCCTGGGGCATGTCCTGTCGATTTTTCTGATTCGTCTTCATTTTCTGCTCAGTGCAACTGCTGGACGCATTTGTTCTCGCTCCTGGTCCCGCAAAAACCCCAATTTTTAAAATTTGCCTCACTGTTCTATCAACACCCTTATACAATGCCACCGTATCCGAGCACCTCATAGCTGTTAATGTAAGTATCCTCACAAGAGGCAGGGGAGTATTTGCATGGCCATTTTATGGATAGGGGACTGAGGCACAGAACAGTTAAATGTTTTGTCTCAGGTCACACAGGCCGTCTGCAGCAGAACAAGGAACTGGCCCCTGCTCTCCTGACTCTTGTTCTAATGCCTTAACCACAAGACCACCCTTTCGTTCTGTGCTGACTCCCAGTGGGTTGTGGTTGCTCCTTAGCTGTGTCACGGAGTTACCGGGCGATGCTCTGGAACTACTCTGTATGAAGCCAGTCAGGACTCTGGGGGAGCAGGCCTCCTCTCTCTGAGCAGACTGTCTCCAGGGCAAGAAGCTTACACAGCTTCGACCTTCCTGGGCCTGACCTCAGAGCATTCAGCACCCCCTTCCACACCGTGCGCTTCCTGCAGCGAGTCTGCCTGGGCGGGGCTCCTGGGTAAGCCAGAGGGCCCTGCACCCCAACTCCACAGTCAGACGTGACTCTCAGCCAGCGTAAAACCAAAGGTTTATTCGTTGACAGGAACACAATATAGAACAGAACTTTTTAGCACAGAAATCCGTGACTTTCAGCCAAGTCCATCAAGGGGAGTCCTGGGGCAGGCGGCTTGGAGTCCCCCTCTTCCAGTCCCCCCAAGCTGACTGCCAGGTTCCAACGACCCCCATTTCTCCTCCTCCTTCTCTTTGTCTCGCTTCCCAGGCAAACAGTCACCTGGTCGTCCCCTGGTTGCATCCCGCTCCTGGGTCTCAGGTCATGAAGGGCACTGGTCATAGCATACATGCAGACAGCTGGAACAGCCTCACCTGCCCCAGAGGTCCCAGCCAAAGTCACACACCCCTATTCCCACCACTGAGGTATTGGTGCACACATGGAAACTGAGGCACACGTTATTCATGCAAAGCAGTAAAACTCACATAGGCTCAAGAGTAAGACTCACATACAACATAAGGGAAAATCCCCACTTCAGCACAAGCTGCATATACATTTGTGAATATAGGGTTCTTTTAAAAGCGCCAGGGACTTCTGCTGTGGGTTGACTGTTAACTGGGACGTCTGTTAACATCTTGGTGCCCTTCCTAAATGCTTGCCGCTTATGTGGCTCTGGAGCCCCTTAGTGGAATTTACACTGCCCATTAGGGAAATGGGAAGCAGCTGGCTTTGCAAGCATAGATCATCTGCGTGATGAAAGTGTAGCACAGGGAAATTAACAGCTGTGTATGGAGCAAAAAACCTGGGAAGAAAATAAATGTGCATAGTTTGCTTTAGGATTTGTATGTCAGGGTGGGGAAGTGCCCTACGAACACTGATGGAAGAATCACCACTGCTGCCTCTGATTTAAAAACAAACCATAAATCATTATGGAAGTGCTAGTGAGATGCTGGTTCCAGGCCAGCAGCACCCAGCTATCCCCGGCCTGTCAGCCCCCGAGTGGTCTGTTAGCTTTGTTCCTCATCTGGGCCTGCTGCTTATTCCCCACTGAAAGCCACAAGCCCATTTGCAAAATCACAATCATTTCTGTGTATGCCGTGTAACTGTAGCCATGTTAGTCCTAGGATATTACCTCACTCCCCTTGTCTCTCTCTAATCCAGTGGTTCTCAAACTATTGTACTGGTGACCCCTTTCACATAGCAAGCCTCTGAGTGAGATCCCCCCCCCTTATAAATTAAAAACACTTTTTTATATATTTAACACCATTATAAATGTTGGAAGCAAAGAGGGGTTTGGGGTGGAGGCTGACAGCTCACTATCCCTCATATAATAACCTCACGATCCCCCATGTAATAACCTCGCAACCCCCCTGAGGGGCCCTGACCCCCAGTTTGAGAACCCCTGCTCTAATAATTTCCATGGCAGCCTATTGTGATGTTAGGCAGAATTATATTGATTTCGCTAGAGGCAAGAGGAGGGATGGCAAGAGGGAGTGATGAAAGCACAAGATTTGGAGAGATCTGACGGGCTTTTCCACTGACTTCCCAAGGGACCTTGAGCAAATCATTTAATGGTTCTGTGCCTCAGTTTCTTGATCTGTAAAATGGGGATGATGATAATACTGATCTTCCATTCTAGCGTGTGGTGAGGTCGGGCTTTGAGCATCATTCCCAGAGGGAAGTACAGTCCACGCAAAGGGGATATTTCATTTAGGGTTCAGGACTCATGCATCCAATAGTTTTTGCCTCCCAGGATTCCCACACAAACACTTCCTAAAACCTGGCCTGAATTATACAGTCATGGAATGGAGTGTTGACTCCCCACAGGAATTTACCACATTACGGAACTGCAAAGTGTGATCATTTATCATATCTTTCTGCCGGAGGAGTGAACAGAAATGAGCAAAAATGAACGGAACAGAAACAAAATCCTGGATGGAAATAAGCAAAGAAAACTGAGGTTGAATATCAGGAAACATTTCCTAATGGTGATATGTTAGGTGAGGGACAGTCTCACAAGAGAAGTTATGGAAGCTCCATTATTTGGTAATTTAACATGGGGCTAGGTAAGACGCTGGGGAATATACAATAAAAAACAATCCTATATTGGATCCAATGAGTCTTTTCCCTCTCTAACTTGCATGATTCTACCATTTGGAGAGTAGAGGAGGGAGAGGAACTGAAAATGCTGATCTTTGGTTTCAATGCATATGAGTGGAAGCTAAAAGAACAGGCTAATGGATCTGAGAATGGGAAAATGGGCATATTCAGCATAGATTAGGTGCCATCAGAGGTACTGTGCACATTTGTGTGTGTGCAGGTGGCATATAGGACACCTCCAACTGCTTCATAATAAACAAGGAGGGATGTCATTTCGGTGTATGGTACAGCCTAAAGCAACGCTCATTAAGGGCTGTGCTCCCACTCACAGCCTTAACAAACTGTTCGTTTGCACTTCACGTGTCAGCGAAACACTCAGTCTGAAGCCCAACACTATAATTGATCTCTCTTTAATCTAGAGTCAGCACCCACAGCTCCTAGCACTAGATGAGAAAATACTTCCAAACGGAATGAGCACCAAACAGTGGGAAGATACAATATCATCTGCATCATCCACATGAGCCATCTGTGGGTAGTGGGGCAGCTGAAGAGGGACTCTGATGTCTAAGAAGAGATCAAAGCAGCTCTTTCCTGTGATGGGACTTTCAAAAACCCCAGGTTACGTCATTGCTATCAGATAGAAAAGAGAGCTAATAGACTTGTTTTGCCTCAGTATTCAAGTTTGGATCTTATCATCTTAACCTTAGCATTCTAAGATTAAAATCAATGGTTAAACAGAATATTTCCTCTCGGTCAGACAGAGCCCTAAGGCTCAACATCCCCAGCTACCTTTGAAACTGGAGATGGGACTCGAGGCGTAAAGTGTGGATTCCGATCTGGAATTTCTCAAAGTCTCATGCCACTTCCCAAAGTTTTGGGGTTTTCACATCCGGGGTTTTGGTTCAGCCCTTTGAATAGAGTCAGCTGAGATATTGTTTAATTTCCTCCCTATGTTGTGCAGCTTGGTGAATTTATTGGGTTGGTGGGACATTCCATTGGTCTGGAGGAATCCTGCCCCTCTGTTACAACACAGGTGCTAGATTTTGACAAAGTGTAACTCATGGCAGGCAAAATGCATCTCACTGAAGACAAGCATGAAGAGAGAACTGGATCTTTCAAAATAGTCTGAAAACAATCTTGTATTGTTTTTTCATTTTTAAAATCTTATTGGTATTTTGACTATAATAGGTTTGGCACCATTTCAGTAGATCCGAGGGGCTCCATCTTTATTGACCACAGTAGGCTGTCGTGCTAGGATTAGATCCAAAAAAGTCTATGCTCATGGAAGTCAAGTTCAACAAATGGCATAAAAAACAAATCCAACTTGCCCTGCCCCTCCCTTCTTTTTGTATATTTACCCTAATCAGAATATGAATAGTTAAAGTACATCAACAGTCAAACTGTAGATGAAAAGACCCTCATCTCTAGCTTTGGTTTGGTTTACTTGCCCTTGTGAGTATGATACGTAGTAACATTTAAGAACCCATACTCAATAGTCTCTTCATTATCTTTACAGGTAAATGGCAAGGGAGAAAAATTGCGTTTGTGACTTTTTCTGCTTGTGTATGATGTAGAAGGAAGGCCTGAAAGATTTATTTTGCTTGTTCTTTACCTTAGAAATATCAAGTTCTGACCTCTCTGTATTTTCTGGAGGACTCACTGCGGGTCTGGAGATCTAGTGGGATTATGACATTGCTAGAACAAGAGACTGAGACTTGAATAGTGGAGAAGAGAAGGGAAGGGATTTTTTACACAGACTGCTGAAAACTCTGTGTTTTGAAAAAAACACTTGGGAGAAAAACACTCTCTGCCAAAAATGTCAACATCTCTACCCGTTCACAGCTGAGACTGAGAAAGCTCCCACTTTGGTTCTCTAATCCTCCATGAAGTCCTCCAGCTAAATCATAGACAAATAAATTTTTAAAAAGTAATGGTGTAAGCTGCCTCTCCTCCCCTGTAGTCCTCCTCCCCAAAATTACTCAGACCACATCATAAAAATGCAAAAAGGGCACAAACAATTATTTTCCTTTTCTGGTCAATTATAATTTCTAGCAGAATTGTCCATCTCAAGATATTTAAAACATTTCTTTCCTACAAAGTAAGGTACTCCTCAATAGGCCTGTCTATGCTAGAGTTTTCAGCTGTTTTAATTTGAATTAATTGATTGCTAATTAACTCAAGTTAACAAATTTAAGTGTAAATGTTAATCTAGGTACAACACATACATTTGTTCCTGGTTTGTCCTAAGAACAGACAATTGTGGAGTGTCTAGATTAGCATTTACAATTGTGTTTATAATTTGAAAACCCTATTATTTCATAGAGACCTTTCAGAACAGTAAAGGCTGATTGCAAGAGAATAGGCTAAAAAACACTCCTTTTTGCAGAACTGTGACATTCCCCTCTGATGTTGTCTGGACCAGTGACCTGCTAGGCCACTCCAATCCTTGACTCTGAGAGCCAGCCGTACCCTGCTCTTCTGTGCTCTCCTGGGCTGTTCATGCACAGCCTCTGGCATGTAAGCTGCTTCCAGCTACTTGCAAGCAAACGACACCAGCCACTATCTCCAGACCCAGACACAACCCTGGGAACCTCCGTTTTGCAGTGTCCAGTTATGTCTGCTGGATGCTGCAAGCTTATATAAGTTCATCAATTTAACAAATAAATTGATATGCACCAGGCTTGTTCTCCCGAGGAGAGTCTCTGACACACTGCAAACCAAATGCACTGCTTCAGGTAGAATAAACAAACAGATTTATTAACTATAAAGGCAGATTTAAGTGCTTATAAGTTGAAGCATAACAAGTCAGATTTGGTCAAATGAAATAAAAGCAAACCACATTCTAAGCTGATCTTAACACTTTCAGTGTCCTTACAAACTTAGATGCTTCTCACCACAGGCGGCAGCTCTTCAGCCAGGCTCTCCCCTTTGATCAGTTCTTCAGTCGCTTGATGGTGGTGGTGTCTGTAGATGTAGGTGGAAGAGAGAGAGCAAGGCAAAATGTCTCTTCCTTTTATCATGTCCTTTCTTTCCTCCTGGCTTTGCCACTCCCCCCTTCAGAGTCAGGTGAGCATTACTTCATTGCAGTCCCAAACTGCCCAAAGGAAGGGGGTGACTCCCTCGAGGGTCTAACAGATTCTTTTGTTGCTGCCTAAGCCAGTGTCCATTGTTTCTGTGAGGCTAGACTGGGTTTGTCCCATCCATGCCCTGATGAGGTGTGAACTGCCTCTCTGTTCTTGGGGAGTTTTTGCCTGGGCTTGCGTTAAGCCATGAGGATACATTTTCAGCCTCATAACTATATACTGAAATTAAAACCTATAACTTTACTATACCATTACTGTAACAATTACTATAACATCACTATAATAACCATGCTCAGTGCATTATGAGCCTTCCAAAGACACCCAACATGACAAACTTTGCATTGGATACCACACAATCATTTTATAAAGATGAACATGGGGGGTGCGGGGTGTTCCCCGAGGTACAGAGCGTCACAAGAACACAGCAACATATGTGTAAATCCCCCAGAACTGCAGAATCCATAATATTACATAGTCCCTGCCACTGATCTGCAATATTGGGAAAAACAGGCAGATTTAGTTAAGCAGACAGCAAACTTAAATGTGACCGTTACTTTTGCTGTTGAGACAAGGTGGGTGAGGTAATATCTTTAACTGGACCAATTTCTGCTGATGAAAGAGACAAGCTTTTGAGCACACAGAGCTCTTCTTGGGGTCTTGTTGTTGGGCTGTTAATATAAAAAGGGATCCTGTTCGAGCTATTGGGCCAAAATGTAGATTTTTCAAACTCCCTCCATCCCCAAGCCTTTACAAAGCTTCTATTTTTTTTGTTTTAAAATGTCCATAGAAGCAGTTTATTTGAAATGACAAAAGTTTCCCTTCAGTGTTTGCAATTCAGCAGTTTTGTGTTAATTCATAAGGCCTTGAAAGTGAAGCAGAGGCCTTGCCTACTCAGGAAAGTTGAACCATTTTAACTTGAACCAGTTTTTACTCCCTGCATGGATGCTCTGGTTTCATTTTGAGAGGTTTATTTTGTTTTATCTTAATCCTAATTTGTTCCAAATAAACTGAAATAAACCTAAACCAAAATAAATCCACACAGGGGTGTTTGCGCCAGTTTAATTAAATGCATTTAAAATCACATCTTTCGTTAAATTGGTGTGACTGTCTCAAAGTAGACTATAAACAAAAGCGAAACTGGTAAATCTCTTTTCATTGTCAATTTGAGTCTAATTTAAGACAAACGAAGTATAAAAAAGAACTTTATTTGATAAAGTACATTAGATTATTGATAACTCTTTCAGTATTAATACTAAACTGTTATTGGTAACACAAATAAACACTTTTTGTATCTGCCCATTCTTCTTTTGTCATCATTTTCTTTGCATGGAATCACTGTTCAAGCCCTAATGAAAAGTCAAAGCGTCATAGTTTGAATGTGACTTTTAAGAAGTTGAATATACATACACAGCCTATCGTGCTGATCAGGATAGTCTCTGCGTACTCCCCATCTGTTGTCTCTCTTCTTACACGTAGGGATGTCCATGCTAGAGAGACTCTATTGGCCTAGCTACAGTGCTGTAGCTATGCTGGCATAACCCCATAGTGTAGATGCAGCCTGCCCAATGGAAGAGTTTTTTCCATCGATGTAGGACTACCACATCTCTGAACTACCGTAGTTACGCTGACAGAAGCATTCTTCCATTAACATAGCTGCAACTACACTGGATTTAGGTCAGCATAGGTATGTCACTCAGGGGTGTGTGTGTGTGTGTGTGTATCTTTTTTCTTTTCTTCCACACTCCGAAGTGATGTAGCTATGTTCACCTAATATTTACATGTAGACCAGGCCTAACATTGTAAACCCACTGGGACAGGGACTGTCTTTTTGTTTTGTTTGCAGAGCCCCTGGCAGAGTGGGGTCCTGATCCACAACTAGGGCTCCTAGATGCTAAGGTAATTATAAATACTGTAATAACAGCATAAATGAATCCTTCACCATCAGACTGAGACACTTTAAATGCTGCTTTAAAATTAATCCCAAATAAGGGATTTTCCACACACATGGGACTGGTGCAATTCTGTTGCACGCAACAACGAGTTCTGAAACTACACAGATTACTCTGGATATGACACCGTGACCTATTGTAACTTTAGACCAGCAGTTCTCAAACTGTGGGTCAGGGCCGCAAAGTGGGTTGCAACCCCATTTTAATGGGGTCACCAGGGCTGAAGCCAAAGCCTGAGGGGCTATTTTTGCAAGCAGGGCATTTTGTTATCTTGGGTAAGCCGATCTAATGCTGCAGATGCATATTTTGGGTAGCGAATTATTATCCTATCCAGCAGTGACAATGTGAATTTTGAATCCTTTTTTATCCTGGCTTCTCCTTAACTCCTTGGAAGGCGACTTTAGATGATGCTTTGTGCAGCATGCATTCTTTTGCCCTGTGTCGTCCTGGCTTTTCTGTTGCTGGATTCGGGAGGAGGGTTGGTGAGAATCCACTCTGCTGCCTATAGAACACTACATTCTAACCAAAAGTATGTTACTTTGATCCTGATTTCCTTCTGTTCCTGGAAGGTGATGTTTGGAAGTTTTCCATGGAGCATGAAACAAAGTCAGAGTCAGTATTGGTAAATGTCCCCAAAACACGACTTCAGCCTACCCTGCATCAGCCAGATCCAGCCTCTTAATTTCTCTGGTATTGATTTAAGGTAAAATCAGTCTTACACACACACCTGCATAGGGTGTGAGTGTGTGAATCCTCCAAGGGCAGAAGTGAGATGGAGTGTATATGAGAACTTATGAGTGATATCGAAGCATTCCGCAATGTTGGAAATCATGGCCTTGTGGACAGACAGAAAGCAAAGTGGGGGATTCTTTCTCCTTCTCCCCATGGCAATACAATTAACACACCCTCTGTTTCATTCCATTGGAAGACACTTCCACCCCTGCTGGGCCAAGCCTGCTGCCTGGGACTGCAGGTGCTCCAAGCAGCCAGCAGTGGGCCAGAAGGAGGAGGACCATGCAGGAGCTTTTGGAGACAGGGGCAAGGAGGAACAAGGAGCAGCTTGCTTTCAAAAGAGCCAAAGAAGAAAGGGACATGGTCCACGAAGAGAGACTGCTTCAGGGGTTGCTGTAGGAAGAGCAGGGAGCAGGACCGATTGCTCAGGGAGAGAATGCTGGATATGGGGGCCAGCAGGGTGGTTCATCCAGCTCATGTCACAGCGCCAGCACCAGTGTGTGTGTTCCAGCTGCAGTGTCTGCAGGTGCGCAGGTCCATGTAACTGTGACAGTGGAATGGTGTTCCTAGTCCTAGCTCACAATCGTCAGAGGTTGGAGTTTGTGGCAGGACCAGTGAGCAAAATTACAGAGGGGTTTCTGTTCCCAACTATTGACAGTGGTGTGTCTCAGACAAAGATCCTCTAACTCCTCTCGCCAAGAGAGGGACCCTTGTCTCCAAAACCAGTGAGGTGGCAGAGCGCATAGTGGTTTATGCCATACACTACACATTTTCTGGCCAGCCTTAAACTCTCCAGTTCCCTGATGAATGTTCTTCTGACACTTAATGGCTTTCATATTTTTGCTCTAGCGATTATTCAGATGCTCAGCCCAATCGGCCGGGTCCTGCTTCCACGTGGTGCCTCACTTTCCCCCCTCTGAAGTGGGGATAATCCTAACCGACAATTAGACAGTGTTTGATCCTCAGATCTTGCTTCCCAAATCCCTGTCCTCCTTGCCCAACACCGGCCTCTCCCCCCTTTCCCCAAACTTCTATGCCTATGTTAGTGCCTGTCTCATCCCCCAACTGCAAGGTCTCAGACACAGTCTCCTTCCAGAAAGCTGAAGCTGCCCCTGGCTCTGGAGCTGGAATCGCATGTCCTGAGAGCTTCCCTTGCATGGTGTATTCACCGTGGGCATGAGAAAGGACAACACCCATATGCAGGTAGAACAGCAACCTCCATCTCTGTCCCAGCAGCAGGATGGCCTCTGGTGTCCCTGCTCCCTCGGAAAGCTGGAGCTACTGAGAGGTGGGGTTGGCAGAGCACGAGAACAGCCCGTGAGGTTAAGAAATGGCGGGGAGAGCCTCTTCCCTCCATGGGACATTACGTTGTCCCTCCGGGGGCAGTCCTTTCTTTCCGCAGGCTGGGGTTTGCTTCCTGGATTCTGCCCAGAAGCCCAGCTCCCATCCCTAGCAGCTGGGCTGTTCCCTACCCTGCTGTGCATCAGGCCCTCTGCAGAGACCTGCTCTAGGCAAGGGCTGCAGAGCCAGCTGTCATCCTGGCAGGTGTAGCCCCAGGTTCCATAACCCTGACCCAGGGTCTCCCTCCGCTGGCAGACTCTGAGCAAGGCCTGCCCAGAGAACATGGATGACGAGCTCTAGATCCTGCTGACAGCACCCCCCAGCACAGACAAACTACAGCACATCTTGGAGGTGAGCAGAACGGGGAGGGACAGCAGGGGTTTTACCTTAGCCCTTGGGACTCCTAGAAAGAAGAGACTGGAAAATCCATGCTTCTGTTGGATCCTTCTGAGTATGCATTTGTGATATAAACTCACTGGGTGACCTTGGGGTTAACTCACTTTCCCCATATGGCATCATTCTTCTCCACTATCAAAGAAGGACATAAGCCCCAACAATCACCTTCATCTGTGGGTGTCTGTCCTTTGGAGCCTAAACCAACTGGACTATCTGCCCCATCCCATAACCCGGCTCTGTCTTTCCCTCCTAGGGCCATGTCCTAAGCCAGGGGTTATCAAACTGGGGGTCAGGACCTCTCAGGGAGTTGCAAGGTTATTATAAGGGGGGTTGCGAGCTGTCAGCCTCCACCCCAAACCCCACTTTGCCTCCAGCATTTATAATGGTGTTAAATATATAAAAAGTGTTTTTAATTTATAAGAAGGGGTCGCACTCAGGGGCTTTCTATGTGAAAGGGGTCACCAGTACAAAAGTTAGAGAACCACTGTCCTAAGTGCTCAGCCTGGCCCCTTCCCAGCTTGTCCCTGACCTCTAAAGGACTCTCCAAGCCCCTCCCATACCTGCTCCCCTTGGGGTCTCTCTCCTGGCTGAGCACAGCCTGCCCTTCTATCTCTCAGCAGGCCTGGGTCCTAGTCACATGCTGCTGCTTGTCACATGACCCCCACCTAGGGTGACCAGATGTCCCGATTTTATAGGGACAGTGCTGATTTTTCTCCCCCACCTCCTGTCCCAATTTTTGACACTTGCTATCAGGTCAGCCTACCCCCACACTTATTCCCTTTGCCCTAGGGAGCTGCGTAACCTGGGCTAAGTACAGTTGCGCTCCAACCCCTTTCCTGGCCACCTCACCCTGGGACAGGTTGAAACTGGAACCTGTGGGATAACAGGAACTCTTTGCTCTCAAAGGTGCTGAAGACACAATGGAAGAGGAAATCCTTTGGCCTGGATTTCAATTATTCCAACTGAAAGTGAATGAGAGAAAATAGGTCCAGAGTTATCTTCCTAGCAGCATAAAATGTATAGATTGATAGATGTTAAAGTCAGAAAGGACCATTATGTGCATCTAGTCGCACCTCCTGTATAACTCAGGCCCTAGAATGTCACCAAGTGGTTCCTTCAGCCAACCATAACATGGGACTGAGCCAGAGCACCTCTTTTGGAAGGACATCCACATGCATTAGAGCCAGCTGGCTAACAGAAAATCCTTCTTCTGCAGTGACGTGGGGTTAAGGGACATGGAGGAAGAGACATGGAGGCTGTGATTAAAGTTAGAGCAGCGAGGCCAGGATAACCGGGGCTAGGTCCCAGGATTGGCTATCAGAAGACCTGCCGTTTTCTATTCCTAGCTTTGGGACCATGAGCGAGTCTCTTCACTGCTGCGTGCCTTGGTTTCCCCAACTATCAAATAGAGCTAATCAAGGTTTTGTTTGGTCTCCCCATTTTACAGGGTGGGAAACCAAGACACAGTTGGGACCTGTCTACACTACAGGTCTGTAGTGCATTTGTAAGCAGCTGACCCCCACATGTTGTTCAGAGCCTACGGACAACACAGCTCCTCAAGGTGTGTTTGTTCTGTGCTTATCCCCTATGCACCAGCAGGGCTGGATGGCCTTTTCTCACTGTGCTGTGGGGAGCAGGTCCTGGGTACTAAGGGTCTGAAGAAGCTCTCAAGGACTAATTTTTTAAAATAGTTTTTATCAATGAATTGGGAGAAAATATACAATCACTGCTGATAAGATTGGTGGGTGACAAAATAGTGGCAGCGTGGTAATTACTGATGAGGAGGGGGCAGTGATAAAGAGCGATCTGGCTCATTCGGCAAGCTGGACCCATTCAAAGAAAACAAGTTTGACCAGAGCCAAATGCAAGATCCTATACCTAGCAACAAGGCATGCCAGCCACACCTCCAGAATGGGGAAGTGTATCCAGGAAAACAGTGACTATGAAAAGGATCTAGGGGCCATAGTGGAGAAGCCACTCAACACGAGCTGCCAGTGTGATGCTGTGGTGAACAGGGCTAAAGCCATCATTAAACGTAGGAGCAGAGCTATGAGTAGGATAGGGAGGTGACACAGCATCAGTGAGACTGATATTGGAATACGGCATCCGGTTTTCGTGTCCTCCTTTGAAAAAGATGTTGAGAGATTGGAGCTGGGGCAGCAAAGAGCGACCAAATGTTCTGAGGGCTGGAGAAAAATGCCTTCTAGTGAGCTATTGAAAGAGCTCAACCTGTTTAGCTTATCAAAAGAAGATTGAAAGGTGACTTCATTGAAGTGTTGAAGTGGCTTAATGGAGAGAAAATCTTGGGTATTAATGGCTCTTTAATCTAGCAGAGAAAGTCATAACAAGACCCAATGGCTGGAAGGTGAAAAAAGACAAATTCATATTAGAAATAAGGCACGAATATTCAACAGCGAGGATGATTCACCACAGGAACAAGCTACCAAGGGAAGTGGTGGATTCTCCATCTCTTGATGTCATTTAATGAAGACTAGATGCCTTTTTGGAATGTGTTTGCCCAAAAAGTAGCTATACAGGAGGTATACAGGAGGCCTGTGATATGCAGGGGGTCAGCTTAGATGCTGTAATGGTCTCTTCTGGCCATAAAGTCTACTAATTTCTGAAAAACTGAGTGTAGCATTGGGAGCAGCCTCTGATGTTTTACTGTCTAGCCGGCTTGCTTCCTAGAATGAACACTCATTGAGTGGGGTGATCCACAGGGGTAGCTCAAACCTCCAGTGGGTCTGGCCAGTGAAAGGACATTAGCACTGCAGGGGAGGGGTGGTGTGGCAGTGGCATCACAAAGGCCTTTTGCAGGACCTCAGCCTATTGGTCAAAGGTGGTGACCTCACAGAGAGATGCGGACATCAGCCAGGCAGGACAGGGGCGCAGGGCCAGGGAAACCTCAGAGACCCCTGTGGCTTTGCTACAGCAAGTCTCCTTCTTGAGGTCTCTCTTTGAGGACTGAGAGAGTATTAGGGTTCCCATACGTGAGCGCGAGGAGGAACCTCTTTCAAGTTTTCTCCTTTCCTTTTCCTGATTTTACTAGAAAACAGACGTCCCTGTTTACAAGGTAAGAGTCTCCAAAAGGTTCCACACTGGAACCTGTTCAGTCTGATCCATCTGGTGCCAACTGAATTCTAGGCATGGAAAATACTAGCTGAAGGTGGCAGAATTTTATTCCCCATCTTTGATTTTGTCCCTTAGAATCACTGGGGACATTGGGGTTTGTCCTTTTTGTTTTACCTTTTCCTCCATCCCTCCCTCCTTTCTCTTCTTTTCTTACTACTTTTGTTATTTCCCCTGTTCCCCTCCCACCACCAGGAAGGGGGTGTGTGTGTGTGTGTGTGTGTGTGTTGGGGGGGGTGCTCTGCAGCTCCCATTGTGGGAGGTCCACCTGGGGTTGAAATAGTGCTTGGACAGTGATCCTCACCGGTGACCTGGGCCATCCTCTGGGCTCTCTGGTGAGAACCCGCCTGCCCCTCAGTCTCTACCCTGATTGGCTGAGCAGGCGGCTTATTGACAGGGAGGAGACTCAGGTCTTTGTTGTTGTCTTTTAAGACCAAGTAAATAAGTCATAACCAGTCATATGTTTGATGAATTTTCCTGCTTCTCTGCATTAATTGTTTCTGAGCAGTTCATGATTCTCTGTAACATTCCAGTTCTCCTAAAATACTTGCTGAATAATTACTGTGAATTGTTGTTGATCTGGAGCTCATTTGAGAGCACTTTATTGAGGTTATTCAATGTATGAAACTCAAGATCTGACGGTTAGTTTGAAAGTCAGGGCTCTTGGGTCCTATTCCCAACTCTGTCACTGACTGGCTGTGTGACCTAAGACAAGTCAATTCTCCTTTCTCAGCCTTAGCTCCTTCATCTTTCAAGTAGGGATAAAAATCCACTCCTACCTACCTCACAGTGGGTGGAGGATGGGGATCCATTGGAGAGTGTCACTAGGAACAGTGCATAATATGAGGTGTCCTATCACGTTTCCTCAGATCAGATTATGACATCATAGAATAGCTGAAATATTCTGTTTTATTTGTATTTTATTATTTTGAAATTAAGAGCAGCAACTACTTACTTCAGATTGAAGCATTTTATCTAATTTTCAAGATCTAAGTGTCTTCTCTTTATGTGCGATGAGACAATTTAACACAGTGTGACAAACAGGAGATGCTTTTGTTTTGCAACAAAATATTTTTGCAAAGCATTTTCATCCCACTTGTTATGATTTCAAGAAACAAACTGGTTTAGTCTGAATGGGATTTTCTGACAGAAACGGTTTCAATGTAATTTCCCGGCCATCTCGATTGCTGGGCTCTATCTCTGCCTCTGGGGGGTTTGTTGTCTGTTAGAACAGGAGTCAGGATTGGTGGCTTCTCTTTCTGGCTCTGCCACCACCTTGCTGTGTAGGCCCTTGGGTAGGTCACTTCCCTTCTCTGAACCTCAGACTCCCCATCTGTCCAATGGGAAGAGGGAAAATTCTTGAACTCTGGGCAGCCATTGTCCTGGGTGAGATAAGGGGCGTTAAAGCCCTTTGTGAAGGAGAAAGCGGAGTTTCACGGTGTTGAGCACCAAGGAATTCTAAACTTTGCTAAAATGTCTCATCTGTGGAAACAAGAAATGGTTGGGGCCAAATGTTAACCATTGTCTTTTTTAAAGCCCATTCAGGGATGTGAGTCCCACTCTTTTAGGTACCTGGTGTTCTTTGCCAGGAGGAGAGAAGAGGTTCCTGCCTCCATTTTTGTGGTCTTAACAAACCAGGTGCTGTGTCCCAGTTCTCTTCTCAGATCCCCGAAAAAGAACATCTTCCCATCCACTAACAAGACAATACCTATCTTTAAAAGGGGAATAAAGAGAACCCTGGGACTTACAGACTAGCCAGCCTCACTTCCATCCCTGGAAAGATACTGGAACACATTATTAAATAATCAGTTTGTCAGCACCTACAGGATAATTTGATTCTTAGGACTAGTGAACATGGATTTATCAAGAACAAATCATTCCAAACCAATCCTATTTCCTTCTTTGACAGGGTTATGGGCCTAGTGGAGGTGGGTAAACAGGAGTTGTGATCTATCTTGGTGTTAAGAAGGCTTTTGACACAGTCCCATCGGACATTCTCACAAGCAAACTAGGGAAATGTGGTCTCGATGCAATTAGTATAATGTGGGTGCACAGCTGGTTGAAAGCCCGTACTCCAAGAGTCCTTCTCCATGTTTGGCTGTCCAGCTGAGAGGGTGTACCTAGTGGGTCTGGCAGGAATCAGTCTGGGGTCTGGAACTATTCAATATTTTCATTAATGATTTGGAAAATGGAGTGGAGAGTATGCTTCTAAAATTTGCAGATGACACCAAGCACTTTGGAGCACAGGATTGGAATTCAAAACTCCCTTAACAAATTGGAGAATTGGTCTACTTGAGCCAAACTCCATGGCTGGGCCCCTGGCTAGAGACTGGGCTGAAGTGAAACCCCAGAGCCAAACACTCCTCCTCCTGGGCAGTGCACACCGACCTTTAATGATCAGATGCTGCTTAGCACTGTCAGAGCAGCTTTTTTCTCCCAGCACTTTCCAGTAGTGGGAAAGTAGGAAATCTCCATTTGACTGCTGGGGACAGAGCCATAGAGGGGGGACCAACTTGCTCAAAGTCCCACAGGTCAATAGGAAAACCAGCAATGGAACCCAGGAGTCCTGACTCGCAATCCCCTGGTCCAGTCACTACAGCAGAGCACATTCCCCCTCAAAGGCAGGGAGACCGGACATGGTTGTAATTGCCAGCTGTGGGAGGGAGTGTGCAGCAGTGGTTAGTGAAGGGGCCTGGACATAAGGTCTGCTGGGTCCCATCCATGGCTCTGACACTTGGTGTGACCCTGAGCCAGTAGCTTCCCCTCCCCAGGCCTGTTTCTCATCAGTAGGGTTGGGGTCGCAGTCCCTACAGCCCAGGGGAGTTGGGAGGCTCCAGGAAGGTGTGTAAAGTGCCGGGATGTCAGGAGCTGGGAGGCGCTGTCACCCCTGCACTAGGGCAGTGTTCTGCACCCCCTGCTGCTGGCTGAGTTTCTCCGTCCCTTGGCAATAAGACAGACTCTTGTTTTCACAGCCAGTCGATCGCCCAGTGTCATCACCCTGCCTGCTGGCTGGGCAGGGTAACTCCTCAGGTCACCACCCTCTCCAGCCTGCCTTGGGCTTGGAGAATGAGGAGGAGGGCAAGCAACATCACAGGCGACCGTGAACATCCGCCATCCATCGCTCCATCACCTAGAGCAAGTGAGTGGCACTAGGGTTCCTCTGTGGCGTCCCCTGTCTGTCTGGGGAGAGGCAGAAAGAGGGGGAGAATCTCTCCCAAAGGAGATTGGATTTGCAAACCGCCCCCAGGAGCCCCTTGCTCTCAGACCGGGGAGGGGCTTCTCCAGAGCTGTCTCCAGTGTGTTTGGAAAGGTCCCAGCAATGGGGCTCCCAGCCCTTCCTTTGTAGGAGACTGTTCTCAAGGCTGAGAATCTCTGAGCTGGGCCATGGAAATCAATGGGAAATGAGGGGGCCCTGGGCTTGCTATGCCTAGGGACTTTGACATGGGGAATGGTTTCCCAGGAGAAGTCCGCACTTCCGGGTTCTGTTCCTTCTCTAGCCTGGGGGGGAATGTGCCCTGGGATGGCAGGAGTGAGCTGCTTGTCCAAAGTGACCAATGGTCTTTGTGACTGACCCCGGTGCTCAAAAAGGAGGAGACTCCCCGGGTGTTGCAGCACCAGGAATGACGAGGGGGAATGTTGGGAGCAGATCATGCAATGAGCTCCTGCCAGTGTGTGGAGATTGCACTCCCTGCACCCCTGTGGGGGGAGGAGGAGCTGCTCTGGCTGGGGCAGGGATGGGGAGGGACCAAAAAGGCTGGTTAGTGAGAGGCTGCCTTGACCCCAGGCTCACGCCTGCTCCCCGCTCAGTTCCAGGATGATCAGGCTCCTGAGGATGTTCAGGAAGAAGGTGGCCCCAGAGCCTGAGGGAAGCAGCTGCCATCTTCCCCAGGAGCAGAGTGGCCTCTCCCTCCCCGCTGGCAGGGAAGGAGCCCCTGGCCGGGCCAGGAGGTGGAAGTGCCCAGCCTTCTGGCAGAGGAAACCCACTCCCGGCGCAGGTGCCGAGGTGGGAGAGCCACCGGCCAAGCCGAAATGGAGCTGGCCCAGGGTGTGGCTGGGCAGGCAGGACCCAGCCCAGGAGGGGAGCCGGGCAGGGTGGCTCTGGGGCTTGTTGTGTGGGAAGCATCGGCCCCAGGAACCCAGCCCTGATTCCCAGCAGGAGCCTTCGCCCTGCCCGCTCCCTGAGGACCTTCCAGCCTCCCCAGGGCAGGAGGTGGAGGATCCCTGTCCCAGCACCAGCAGCTCGGTCTGCTCCCCATGGGACAGCAGCAGGACCTATGACTCGGGCAGCCGCGAGGCCGATGGGCGCCGCTGCTTTTTTCCAGGTGAGGAGCTTGTGCAGGAGTCGTGGGTGATCTGGACAATGGGGGGGTCCCCACTCTCCCCCATTCAGGCCTGAGTCCTGCAGCTGGTGGGGGTGGGGCAGGGAGGTCCCTGGCTAACTGGCTCTCTCTCCCCTGATCCCACTCCTGGTGGGTGCAGGATGAGGCCCAGCACCTCATGTTCCTGCACACCATCCACCCCGCGTGTCTCGCTGCACGTCAGAGAGGGCAGGACACACTGGAGCTGAACTGCTGCAGGCAGCTGTAGTGGAGAGGATTGTGGTGAGCGAGACACAGTACCCAGCAGCTGGAGGCAGGACAGAGACATGGGAGGGCAGGAGTCTCTCTGGCCCAATGGATGGGGGCTGGCTGATGCTGGAGGGGCAGCTGCGGGCAGGGATTGCTGGGGCTGAAGGTTGGGGAGAAGAGACGGGAGAAATTCTGAGATTGGGCAGGAATCGGAGGAGTGGGAGGCAGGTGGGGGGATCCTGCTGGCTGTGTGGGGCGCTGACTGTGTAATCTCCTCACTGGGAACTGTCAGTGAGGCCTGAATCTCACACACTCCTTTGTCTCCTTTGGGTCTCACAGGAGTTCATTGAGGAGCTGCCTGATAACTCTCCACCCGGCACCGTCCTCGCTAACTCCCTGATTGCTGTGGGCAACCTCAGGTACCGAGAGCCTCCCGCCTGGTTGCCCTAACCCTGGCGCTGCTCAGGCCCAGGGCTGGGAGTCACTGTTCCTCCCACTCCCCGGTCACCTCCCAAGGGTGGCTCCCTCTGCCAGAGGTGGTGGGAAGGTTCACTCTCTCTGGGCTGGGCTGTTCTTTTCACTCCAGTAACATTGCAATGGCTTTGGGGAGAGGCTCCCTCCCAGGATCTACAGGAGGGGCAGCAGGGTCCAGGGAAGAGGCGCTATTCCTGCCCTGCCACTGTCTGTCTGGGAAACCTTGGCCTTGTCATTCCCTGGCTCGGTGCCTCAGTTTCCATTCTCGCCAGCCTGTGCCTATTTCCCTGCAGTTTCACATCCGTGTTGGTGAGAGTCCCAGCACTGCACTGCACAGTCTAATACCAGCTCCTCTCTCTTGCCAGCACCATGACACCTGCCCTGGAGCCAGAGCTGGAAACCCACCTCCTTCAAGCTGCCCTGCATGTCATCTTCACCCTGGGCACAGAGAAGGACACCACCCAAGTCCAGGTAGATCATGCTAAAGTCATGGATTGAAGAGCCACCTGTCATCCTGCCATGAATCCTTGCTAATTGCCTGCAGTGGGATGTGAATGAGAGAGGCCAGGATATGTGTTTGGGGGTCTCACCAGTGCTTCCCAGAGACCCCTCTTCCGATCCTGTGGCAGGTGTAGTCCCTCTTTCCTTAACTCTGACCCATGGCTCTCCCTTGCTTTGCAGGATCTGCATAGGGTCTTGCCAGACCTCCTGGATGCCATGCTGGGGAACCTGCTGGCAGAGTCCCCAGACACCGGCAGGCTCCACTACTTCTTGGAGGTGAGCCCGATGAGAGGGGTGGGGGCAATTTTACCTTAACTCTTAGATCCATTTTCCAGTCTGTCCTCTTAGCTGGGCCCCCAGTGGGCCGTCCTTGGTCAGGGCAGTCAGTGCAATGCAGTGTCAGGCCCTTCCTCCTGGAAGGACAGAGGAAGGAGCTGGGACTTCAAGCCAGAGCTCTGCCTGGTTCTGTTGAGCACTAACCACAGGGCCCCTGGCTGGCTTGGGGAGTGAGAGTCTGAACCCCTCCTGTGAGATCCAGAAGATGGTCCTCAGAGAAGAGTCACAGGCTCCTTCCTAGAGAAACAAGAGTACCCCTAGAGAATCAGCCCTTCTCTCTGACGGGCTGTGAGATTCCTGTGGGGATTGTGCTCACACTCAGTCCCTTCACTCAACCAAGGACTTGAGAGTCAGGGAAGGGTGAGGGGTCTGTCTCCTTCCTGGTGAGCTGTTCAGAAATGAGGAGTTCAGAGAGGATGGGACCAGCCCCGAGCCCGAACATTGTTCCAATCTAGAGAGACAATGACAAGTTGTGACCTGCAGGAGACAAGCATCGTCCTGGGGGCAACAATCCCCTTCTAAAGCTCTGCGATCAATGAATCAGATATTCCACCCTGTGCACAATGTCTCAGCCCCCTGGGGGTCGGGGGTGGGTCTCATTTGCACAACACATGCACCTGCCCATTGGTCCTATGCTGCCTACTTTCCCCAAAGCACATTAACTACTGGATCGTGCCCAGGGTGTCGCAAGAGAGAGCCAGGGCCATTAGGAGCAGCACGGCCCTGCTCAGATTCATTATCACCCTCCCTGAGTTTGACGTAAGTGACCTCTGACCCCAGCTTCCTGACTCCAGGCATAGGTGGGCTGGCGCCAACGAGCTGTAGGATCTGCTGCTGCAGGGGCTGTGGGTTAAGAGTGTTCTTTTTGGGGAGGCAGAGTCATGATAATGAGCTTGGCTTCAGTCATGTTCTTCTTGTCCTGGTTAAGTGATGACTCTGGGCTTTTAAGGGGACCATGCTCCAGGTTCATGCCTTCCTGTCATCCTGGAGCATCTGTGGAAACAAGTCCTCATGGAGGGCCCTGCCCACATCCCTGTGCTCCAGGCTCCCTTGGGGGAAGAGGAAATTAAGGATCTAGCTCTAGCTTCTATCCTCTAGGCATCTCCTGCAGAGAGGTGGAGGGGAAGGAGAGTCCTAGCCCAGTGGGAGACTGGGAGCTGACAGGAAAATGCTGATGGAGTCCCCTCTCCCTCTCCCTTCCATTAGAACTCAGCAGAATTCCCCAGGATGGGTCACCATGTGGCACAGCTGGCTCTGTTCATCGGTGACCCAGCCAAGGACATCAGCCGGCAGGCCAGGGAGGGGGTTTACCGGCTCGACCAGCTGCTGCTGCACCAGAGGAGTAAGGAACCCAGCTGGGAAATGGCACCTGATAGAAGAGTGAGACTGGGACCCCAGCCAATTTCTCTCAGACTGACCCCGGCTGGAGGATGAGTCTCTCTCGATCTCTTTCTCTGTTCTACACCACCCCTGCAATTCTGCTGGGCCAGGCACACAGCGAGGACTCTGCCCACTGTGCAGCCACCAGTGGGATTGGAAGGACACAAGCACTGCAACCAGAATGACAACTGTGTGTGTCTCTCCCAGGGCTGACCATCCATGAGGCTGAAGACCTGTGGTGTTGGGACTGGCACCAGGACAGCAGGCTCCTGGGCTACAAGAACACAGCCAGGGTAGGGGAGGTAAGGACACTCTGCCAGGGCATGACACAGCTCAGGGAATGGGGGTGGCTGGGTCCCCTGCACTGGCTGCCTCCTAGGGCCACTAGACGGAGATACCGTTCTAGCCCCAGGATTTGGAGCCTGGTTCTGGGCAGTCTGCTAATGCCTCATGTCCTGTTGGCTTTAGGTCTTCGGAAAGTTCTTCTTGGAGGTGCAGAGATCTTTCCTCTGGATGGCAGTGCTGGCCATCCATGACCCCCTGCTGCGTGTCAGCCAATCTGGGCTGCTCCTCACCTACTCCCTCCTGGGGGAAGCCCAGCAGTTGATGGGGGACAAGGTAAGCAGCTGCATTAGACTCAGGAGATTGGGGTGAGGCCCAGGCCTCATTCCCATCCTATGGCCATTCACTGGCCTGTCAGCAAGGAGCCTGGTGGGGAATGAGAGTGAGAGAAGGTGCTACAGGGAAGGGAGATGAATCCACCTCCATGAGCAGGAGGGAGCCAGCTTGTCCCCGGAGCAGCTCCAATCCAGCTGTTTAGCAAGGCTAATTAATGACAAGCATTACCTCGTCACAGACTTATGTTCTTAGGACCCGGTACTATCGGTCTTGGGAAGGGCAGAAGAGTCCCTTAAGTGCCCTCTTCAAGCCTCTCCTGTTCCACAGGGCTGCACCAGTTCCCAGTGGCCTAGTGCAGTGGTGAGCTGGAGCTGGTTCACGGGAACCAGTTGTTAAATTTAGAAGCCCTTTTAGAACCGGTTGTCCCTTGAGATTTCTAAATTTCTATATTTAACAACTGGCCAAAAGTGGTGCCTTAGGCGCCAACTCCATGGGTGCTCTGGGGCTGGAGCACCCACGGGGAAAATTTGGTGAGTGCAGAGCACCCACCGGCAGGTCCCCGCCCCGCGCCCGGCCCCAGCTCACCTCCACTCCACCTCCACCTCCTCCCCTGCATGCGCCGCCCCGCTCTGCTTCTCTGCCCCCCCGGCTTCCCGCAAATCATCTGTTCGCGCGGGAAGCTGGGGAGGGCTGAGAAGCAGGTGGCGGCTTTGCACTCAGGCCCAGGGAGGCAGAGGTGGGCTAGGGGCGGGAGGTGTGAGGAGGGCCGCCCGTGCCACAGCAGTTAACCTGGGGGGAGAGAGGGGGGCGTGCAGGGGAACCACTCCCCGCACCAGCTCACCTCTGCCTCCCTGGGCCTGAGTGCGAAGCTGCCGCTTGCTTCGCAGCCCCCTCCCTCCCCCCGGCTTCCTGCGCGAACAGATGATTTGCGGGAAGCCAGGGGGCAGGGGGCGGAGAAGCAGAGCGGGGTGGTGCGTTCAGGGGAGGAGGCGGAGGTGGAGCGGAGGTGAGCTGGGGCCGGGCGCGGGGCGGGGAGCTGCCGGTGGGTGCTCTGCACTCACCAAATTTTCCCCGTGGGTGCTCCAGCCCCAGAGCACCCATGGAGTCGGTGCCTAAGGCACCACTTTTGATGTGATCAGTGGGGGGAGCAGCTGCTCCCCCTGCTCCCCCCCAGCTATGCTCCCCTGCCCCTAGGAGCCAGAAGGACCTGCCGGATGCTTCCTGGGAGCATCACATCTTGCCCCCCGGCAGGTCCCTGTGGCTCTTAGGGGCGGGGTGGGCACCCACTACGGTGGCCCACGAGACCCTCCTGCCTGGTTCTGGGGTCAGTCATGGGACAGGGGAGGGGGGTAGATAGGGCAGGGGTTCCGGGGGGGGCGTCAAGGAACACAGGGGTTTGGATGGGGCAGGAGTCCCTGGGGGCGGGGGTGGGTCACGACCACCTCGTGGGGTGAAGAGGGAACCAGTTAAGATTTTGGCAGTTCATCACTGGCCTAGTGTCGGTGTCACCCGAGCCACCACCCAGAGTTGCTCCCATCACTGGCAGCCTGGGAGGCCAAGGACTGACAGGTGATGTGAACTGACGAGGCAGGGCTGAGGCACATGGGCAGGGGAAACTTGTCCTGCTGCTGGCAGGGCTAGACTCACTCTAGAGAGAACGGGAGGATTCAGTCAGCAGGGGCTGCTGATCTGCCCCATTCACCAGGGCTGCCATCCTGCAGCTTTAGCACTAGTGGCTGGGATGACTTGGGGAAAGGTCTCAACCTCCCCACATCCCACTTCACTGCTGCCAGAATCCCTCATCCCCCCCGCCCCTGCCTCCCCGCTAGAGCCCCCTCCCTGCCCAACCTGGGTGGGGGTGGGGGTGGGGGTGGAGGAGAGGGTTCTGAGAACTTGAGCTGTGGATTGGAGGTGGAACAGCTCTCAGGGGCACTGAGGAGGAGGTGGCAGGAGCTCACCCTCCAAGGAGAGGGGGGTTGGCACTGGAGGTCACTAGAAAGGACAACAAGCCTCCATTCTGGGGGTCAGGAGGGTGAATCCATGCCTCCGAGGTGGGCAGGTGCTGGGTGGGAATGCTGCTGGTTCCAGGTTCCCTTAATCCCCCCTGATTCTTCGGGGACGTCTGAGTGTCTGACAGGTTCTCGTTCCCTTGCAGCAGGAGGACGTCGTGGCTAATGTGATGCGCCAGCTCTGCATCATCCAGCGCTTGCGCCAAGTGCCTGAGGCACTGCAGGGGCTGTGCCTCTAAGGCCTCCAGCAACTCCCACTCCCAGCTGCAGGTACTACTCTGGCTCGCTGTAAATGGGGAGCTAGTGGAAGGGGAAATGGAGCCCCCTGGTACTCACAGAAACTCTCTCCCCTCTCTGTGGAGCAGGGTCCTTCCCTCTGCCCCCCAAATTCCTTCATCTGGGGCAGGAGCCTCCTTCCCAGCTGTCTTCCAGGCCCTGGGATCTGGCAAAGCCTCCCAGATAGGCGCAACCTGGAGCTGAGCCACCTCAGGGAGCAGTGGGGACAGGTCACCTCATCCCATCAAACCAAGCAATGCTGGCTCTCAAAGAGGCTTAGATGGAAGACCCCACTCCCTCATGGAGGTAAGAGCCATTTACTCCTTGGAGCATGTGGGTCTCTTGGGGGAGAAATGGGATCCCCAAAGCACAGCCTGGCTGGGAGCTTCCCCCGTCCCTGGCTCCCAGCTCTGGGACAGAGACATCTCCATCATCGTACCACCCTGGTTTTGTTCCTAGGAAGCAGCTCCCCAGAGATGTCCTCGAACCTGGATCCTGAGAGCATTTCCGGCAGGAGGCTCCAGCTCCTCAGGCATGAAGACAGTATCAGGTAGTCTCGTTCCCATGGCATCTCCAGTCTCCAGCTCCACTTCCCACAGCAGGGCAAATGAACCCATCAGCTCCCAGAATCCCAACTCCTTGACATCCTTCCGCTCAGCAGTGGGGTTTCTCCAGCCCCCTCACCACACCTGTCAGCCTCTGAATGATGAAGGGCCTGAATGTCAGAGTCACCAGAACAAGCAAACTCCAGTTCCAGGCAATGAGGCCTTCGTGTACTCAGCCCCTTTGGAAACCAGGTGGGGCGCAAGGACCCCAGCGCAGTAACAGTAGGAGTGAGCCGGGTGCTTTCCCCTGGGTTGCACAGCCTGGGGCTTAGCCAAGCTGATTACAGAATGAGCCCTAACTGACAGGCACCATGTACCTCCCCTTAAAGAGCCAGACTTCAGTGGTGATACAGCCCAGCTGGGGTATCCACAGGAATGAGAACGAGGTAGGAAGTTCAGAGCAGCAAGGAAAGCCTGGAGGGGAACTTGAGAAGAGAGGTAGGAAGTGCCCAGGGAAAACTGCAGCAAAGAGAAAGGAGCAGACCTAGCTGTTGAGTACAGGGCCCTAGGCCGCTCCCAGTGTCAGGGTGGGACTGGGTTTCCCTACTGGCCCCAAAGAACAGGGCGTACACGCACCCGGAGAGGGTTACCAAGCCCAGCACGGGGGCTGCAGGCTGAGCAAGAGCCCCAGCGATGGCAGAAGGACTGCTCTCTCTGGAAAGACCTCTTTGGACTTTTAGTGTGAGACAAGCTGGGCCCCAGAAGGGTGGACTAAAGGTGGTGACCTGGCCGGAGGGCTGAGTTATCAGGCAGAGAAACTGCCATGGTGCTGGAGCAACCATCGAGGGGTGATGCTAGCCCAGCAAGAGGGCTGTGATGCCATGTCTGCCCACCAGTGGGGCACGTAACTCCCAGTAGATTCGTTTCTGATTGGCATAGTCAGGAGGATTGAATTCCCCCAGTGATCCGTGAGGGCTGATGGAAGTCTTGGTTGCTGAAGGAAGGTCTGTTCTCCCAAGCAGGTGTCTCGAGGGACTGAGCTGGTCACTGGATTTCCCTCTTCAGTTCCCGGGACAATTTAAACAGCCAAAGCAGGTCTAGGGGTTTCTCCAGCAGTTCCTAGAAATCCAACAGAAGCAGAAGGAAATGCAGGTGGAGCTACAGACGCAGCAGCAGCAATGCCTGTGAGAGATCCTGCAAAGGGAAATCAACCCAGGGTCTGCTATGCCCATGGACAAAAAGAGCAGACACAGAGAGCAGGCCTGGGCTGTGCTGAGAAGGTTAGCCCAGAAGAGCAGGGCATGAGAAAGTCTACAAGCGTGGCCTAGTGCCAAGATGGGGACAAGACCTTGCAGACCCTCCACCCACACGCCCTGTCAGATGCTGCAGGGAGGTGAAGGACGAAACGGTTGGCCCAGAGATGAAGCAGACTGAAGAAGGGACAAACACAAGGGTGGAGCTGTCCATGGTGGGTTCTCAGACCCTGACGGAAAAGGTTTTGGTGTATGCAGCGGCAGTAGCAAAAAGACTACAGAAGAAGCTAAAGGCTTCAGAAGAGGCTCTGCAAGCAGCGGTTAATGAGAATGAGTGGCTGCAGGAAGAGCGCTGGGATACTGCAGAAGAGAAGGATTACCTCTTCATTCTGGTGAGCGAGCTGGCAGTGGAGCTGGAGACACTGTGCGTGCAGGCTCTACAAGCGTGCAGCCGGTGACAGTGACGACATGACGAGGGATGAAGCTTGGACAAGAATAGAACTTGCCCCCCATGTGGGCCAGGTTCTAAGGAGGAGGGTATGTAACAGGGGGGCTTGGCCTGTGGGCTATAAAGCCTGGAGCTAGGCCAAATGGATTACAGAGTGAGCTCCACCTGAGAGGAAAACCAGGGAAAACCACAGCAAAGGTACAGGAGTAGGCCCTGCTGTTCGATACAGGGCCTTGGGGCAGAACCTTGAATCCAGGGTAGGACTGGTTCTCCCATGGTCTCTAAGGAAGGGGACGTACAAGGCCACAGAAAGGGTTACCAAGGCCAGCAAGGACAGGCCGAGCCAAAGTCAGGTTGAGGAAGAGCCCTCAAAGGGACAGAAGACCTTGTTTCTGTAAAGGACCTTTTTGGAATTTAGTTTGGGATGAGCGCAATCCAGGAAGGAGTGGACTAAAAGACGGTCACCTGGCTGAAGGGCTGAGTTCCCAGCCAAAAACCTGCCAGAGTGCCCTAGCGACTATCAGCAGGGGTGCTAGCTCAGCAAGAAAGCTGTGACACCAGGCCTTGCCAGGAAGGGGCACCTATTGGTGTGTGAATTCTGTTACAAGCCTGCTTCCATTATGGAAACAGCCTGGTACTGGAGAGTGGTGGGGATGGCCTATGGGAGAGGATGGCTGGAGGGGTCATACAGGAGGGGCAGCAGGGTCCAGTGATGAGAGCAGGGAACGGGTTGTACTGCAGTCCTGCCACTGAGTGGTAACGTGATCCTGGCCAGGTCACACTCCTACCTGGTGCCTCACTTTCTCTTCTTTGAAATGGGGATCATCCTGACCCACGTTAAGAAAGTGTTTGATCCTCTGCTCTTCCTTCCCAAATCCCTGCCCTCCTTGCCCCACACAGGCCTCTGCCCTCTGTTCGCAGTTATGACTGCCACTGCACATTGAGTGGCTGTTTTCAGAGAACTATCCACAATGACTCCAAGACCTCTTTCTTGAGTGGTAACAGCTAATTTAGACCCCATCATTTTAGACGTAGAGTTGGGATTGTATTTTCCAATGTGCATTACTTTGCATTTATCAACATTGGATTTTGAACATTGAACAATGCCATTTTGTTGCCCAGTCGTGCAGTTTGGTGAGATCCTTTTGTAGCTCTTGGCAGTCTGCTTGGGACTTCACTAACTTGAGTAGCTTTTTATCATCTGCAAATTTTGCCATCTCACTGTTTACCCCTTTTTCCAGATTATTTATGAATATGTAGAACAGCACTGGTCTCAGTGCAGATCCCTGGGGGGACACCATTCTTTACCTCTCTCCATTCTGAAAACTGACTATTTATTCCCACCCTTTGTTTCCTATCTTTTAACCAGTTACCAGTCCATGAGAGGACCTTAGGATGTACCTGTATGGCACAATAATTCTGCATTGAAACAGTTGATTCAATTGCTTGTTCTTTGGGGTTCAGACCCCCTGTTCTCCCCATGGGGTGACAGAACCCTGATTGTCACATCTGACGTTTAGGCTCTGTCTCAGCCTTTCACACAGATGTATCGTGCAGCCAGCCCAGCTCAGGGAGCAGTGGGGACAGGTGATCTCATCCTGTCAAACCAAGCAACATGGGTCTCATTGAGGCTCAGATGGAAGATCCCATGCATCTCCTGGAGGTAAGAACCGTTCACTCTTCCTGTCACTTGGGGCTCTTGCAACAAACAGGGGGCTCCTGCTACATATCCTGGTTGGGAGCTTTCCCTATCCCTGGATCCCAGCCCTGGTACAGAGACCTATTTCTCATCATGATATCCTCATTTTATTCTCAGAGGATGTGTCCAGGATCCTGGATAATGTTTTCTGCAGGAGGTTTGAACAGGGAGAGATCAACCCAGGTCTGCAGGGTTCATGGGAGCAGCCACACTCCAACCCTCCACCTGGAAGCCTGCTGAAAATTGCTTACCTAGGACCCATGAAGTTCAGCCCCAGTTTGAGGCTCCACTCCTGAGGTTCTATTGGAGGAGTCCCAGAGAAGCTAATTGGCCCTGCGTAAGGAAGCAGCAGGAACAGGAAGCTGACTGAACACGAGGGCTGCTCCCTGTCCTGGATCATGTGCTGCTTGTTTCTGCTGCCGCTCCCCTGGCTTGATTTTCTGGCATCTGATTTGTGGTTGTGATCACAAGTTTGTCTTTTGCTTCTGATCTTCCAGTATCCTGACCCAGCTGACTCTCGACTCCTGTCATGTAAGTGTGGACTCTGGCTCTGACCAGTAGGTCTGGCTGCCCTTGACCCAGCCATGACATTGACTTTGTACAATTTCTCCAATGCTCTTTTTTGCTGTCCAGCAAAAATACACCAGTACCTTGGCTCCCAAAGTCCTAGTTGCCTGCTATTCAAGGGCTGAGGGGTAGTGCTTGTATTGTCCCCACCCCCACCCCAGCTTCTTTTCCTATGGGAATCTCCCTGGAGCAGAGGCGAAGTCTGCTCTTCTCTTTGGATCAGTCCCAGCAGTAATTCCACCCACCCTGGCCTCAGCTCAGCTACTTTGTTTACCTGGGATCAGGAATCACTTTTGAAGCCCTTAGCCTGTGGGTGGAGGTGGGAGCAGAGGCTGAAGCTCCAGCAGTTTCCACCAGAGAACACCACCCTGTCTTTCTATGGTCTGACTAGGGCTCACCATCCATCTTGGAGCTGAACACCAGATGGGAGCTGATAGATTGTCCTTGGTGGGCCATGTTCTTGTGTGTGATGGAGCTGTGTGCCAGAGAGGGCCAGGAGCAGATGCACCAGGCATGGCCAGGGCCAGGCTAAACAGCTAAATGCTAGGTGAGTCAAACCATGGCCACATATAGACACCTTGGGCATCCATGGGGGCTGAATCTGGGCCCTTCGCTGCCAAGAGCACAACTCACTCCAACTTGAGTCATTATGGTAGTGACCCCTGCCAGCCCCTCTGGGGGGGAGGGGGAGGGTCAGTATTATCTCTGTTAGCTGGCGCACAGGGATGGAAAGCAACTGGCTGCAAGGTCTCACACAACATCATTGAGAGAGGCAGGAAGGAAGCATGGTACTAATACCAGTCCAGCTCCAACAACTAGACTCCACCCACTTCCAAAGCCAGAGAATCCAGGAGCCCTGACTCTGACAGCTAGGCCTTAAATGACAAGACCAAGCTCCCTCCCACTCAGGAAGCCATAGAGGGGACCATCTGCTGAGCTCCCCTTTGCAGTGCCACTGTCAGAGACCATTGCTCTGCCAAGTGACTGAGCAGGGAACTCCTTGAGAGACTCCTAGAAACTCGCAGGTGTTTCCCTATGGCCTTCTGGGAGGCGTGGAAAGAGAGCTGCATTGAAGACACTCTCCTGCTCTAACAAAGGGTTTCTGTTCTCCTAGATAGTCAGCCAGTGGGGCCAGTTTGCAGAACATGGAAGAGCCGTTTGTCGATGGGTTGGAGGATTTACCATGTAGGTGGCAGCAGCTGCAGTGCCTGCGGTCCCCATGGGCCAAGCCTCCACTCCTGACACTCCAAACTAATCTCCCCCTGCTCTCAGGGGGGGCGGTCTTTGGCTTTAGCTGCTGGGCCTGTGTGCCTAGACAGAGGGCTCAGGTATTTCCATCAGGCTGCTCAATGGCAAATGCAGCCATCCACAGAAGTGAAGGAGAATGGAAGTGAAAGAGCAAAACTGGACCATCCGCTGAGCTGCTGCAATCAAGTGAGCAGAGCCGGGGAGAGAAGAGGGAGAACTCGAAGGTGGCTGGTGGCAGTAGGGAGAAAAAGCAGTTTGGGAGCCAGGAGAGTAGAAACAAATAGTTAATGATGAATACTGCGGGCTTTGTCTTATGTGGTGAAGGGTTAAAAATGGGTCTCTTTACTATCACGCTAAACTTTAAAATAGCCGCGTATGATGAAAGGGCAGGTCTATAAAGGTAAGAGGTTAGTCTAGGGGCTTGAAGTCCCAGATTCTGTCGATATTGCATACTTCTACCAGCTGATCTCAACCCAACCAATCCCTGAGGTGGTAGCTGTAGTGAACTCTTGTCCTCTTTTTCTGGAGTAGAAAAAGGACACAATACATGTGGCCAAGGAAATAGAGAGGCATGGGGGTCACTTGTAGTGGTGCCTGTTAATATGGCTTTTGTGGGGGAGCACGGCAGGTTACTTTGGACTAGGTAGGAGCCACATGTCTCCAAACCTGCACATCCCAAGGCTCCAGAGACCTGTCTCCAGATCCCAGAGCTTCCTCAGAGTCCTAAGGAGCCAGATGGAATCTGGCCTCTCTCCCCCCACCTCAGCAGTCCAGAAAAAGCTATTTGTAGATATGTTATGTGTCCTCTCCTGCCACACTCCCTTGTTGGTGACTAATGCAGTCACAGAGTCCAGGCTCAGTGTCATGTATTCCTCTGGGCTGTGACAAGCAGTACGACTTGAGCTGCAATGGATCCTCCTGTTCATGGGCTGAGTGGGCAACCTCTCTACGGCCGTATCTGGTTTCCAGCCCACACGCACTAAGGAGGAGATGATGGACTTACCCTAAAGGTGGGTGTGGGAAGAAGCAGAGTGAAGAGGTGATCAGAAAGCCATCCCGTGGCATTCCTCCTAGAGTCGCTCCCACAACCACCTGGCTCCTTCCTGCCGTAGGCTGCAGCCCCTAGGTTCCATATGGAATGTCTGAATTAACCCGCTAGAAAGCTGCCTCTGGCTCTCTACAAGCTCTCACACAGCCCTGTCACGAGAGGTAAGGAATAAGGTCCTGCCTCCCCCAACAGCTCGGGGGAAGCCTCTCAGAGAAATCAGTGCAGGGCTTTATGCATCTCTACAAACAGATCACTTTGCGTGGTGTTGTCAACAAGCTGTGCAGCTCTTTTTAGAGCAACATTAACTCCCCCAGGGATTTCTGCTCTAAATGCTCTGGGCCTGAGGGAAGACTTCTGTGGAAAACAGACCTTTCCCTTGCTCCAATCCAGGCTCTGCAGTTCTGATGCTGTTGAGCTGATAGGGAAGGCTTGAGGGTTCCTGGAGAGCATGCTGCAACACCAGCAATCCCATTCTGCAATGCCAGCAATCCCATGCTGCCTCAGCCCTGGGGACACGTTCTCTTTCTCCCCCGGCACCTTCCAAAGGAGGGAAGAAAGGGACAAGTGAGGTGGAGTCTCTCCCTGGCTTACAGATAACCCATCCTGCAGTAACACAAGTGTGGACTCAGGGGAATACTGTGGTGCGGTGTAGGTGCTCTGCAAGATATCACTCTTGAAGGGAAGCAACACTTTTCTTGGCACTGGAATCTGGGCAATAAGGAAGAGGAGTTGGAAGTTCTCCCTGGGGAGGGGAAATGGGGAAACCTGGTGGGACGATGTGTATGACTGGAATGTTAGTGTCGCTGGTTACAACACACTGAGGTACGGGAGAGAGGGTAAAAGTGGTGGGCAGGGTGGCACTTTCAGCGGTTCTCAAACTGTGGGTCAGGACCCCAGAGTGGGTTGCAACCACATTTTAATGGGGTTGCCAGGGCTGGCTTAGGCTTGCTGCGGCCCGGGGCCAAAGCTAAAGTCCAAGCCCCAGCACCTGGGGCCAAAGCCGAAGCCCCACTGCCTGAGGCTGAAGCCAAAGCCTGAGGGCTTCAGCCCTGGGCAGTCGGGCTCAGGTTGCAGGTCCCCTGTCTGGGGCTGAAGCCCTTGGGCTTTGATTTTTGTCCAAGGCTTTGGCTTTGCACCCTCACCCACACCCGGAGCAGTGGGGCTTGGGGGGCCTCAGGCTTCGGACCCCCTCCAGGGGTCATGTAGTAATTTTTGCTGTCGGAACGGATTCAAAGTGTAATGAAGTTTGAGAGCCCCTGCTTTAGACCATGGTTCTGTGACTGGATCTGTATAGATACAAATGTCACCCCATGTGGATCTGATTACAGGACTGAGGGTTTAGATTGTCAACTGTTTGGGACAGGGATTGTCGCTGTGAAGTGTCTTGCAGCCTGTGAGTACCAGAGAAAGCAATAATCTACCCCCATTTAGATTAGCACAGTATGTTAAATAAATGTTCCGACACAGAATACTGTGAAGAGAATTAATCTTCATCTACGTACAAATGTCTACCATGTAACACCGCGATTTACGATTTAAATGCACTGAACCACTGGGAGCTCCAGGCACCGAGGGCAGCTCAGCTCCAGCTCTGAGTGCTCAGATTTCTCCCGCTGGCCCCGCCCCCTGGCAGGATCACCGCCAAGCAGAACTCGGCAAAGCTTCTCAGCCTGGCCGTCCAGCTCCTGGGGCCGCCCCTCTTTGTTGCGGCAGCCAATAGGGGCGCTCGGAACGTCGGCGGCTGCCGGGTAACATGGTTACGTGTCAGAGAGTAACAATCATGGACCATGGGCTAAGGCGAAAGAGGCAGCCGCAGCAGCCCCAGCCTCCCGGAGGGTCCGTGGCGCAATGAATCCCGCTGCGACCAGGTGAGGGGGCGGGGGGCGGACTCGGGGCAGGGGTGGAATGTCTGATAAAGAGCGGCCGGCAGCAGCAGCGGGGGAAGCAGCCAGGCAGCCACCCACTCCCTGCCCAGCCCTCTGCTGCTGGGGATCGCTTGCGAGCGGACCCGTCTGGAGCTGAGCCTGATATAAGACTGGTCGTGCTGCAGTCTGGGTCTCTGCTGCTGGCGGCTGGCACAGAATCACCCACCTCCGAGGAAAGAGGAGAGGGTGAGTGTGGAGAGCGGGGTCTCTGGGCTTCAGTTCGAGGGGGATTCTGTTGCGTTTGCGTTTTGGACTCCAGCATTGTCTCAGATCGAACCGGGTGATGCAGACAGGGATCTAGCCAGAGTGACAGCCCTAGGCGCGATATGCCGAGGGATCTAGCCAGGTCCAGGTCACTTTGGGAACCCCAGGGGTAATATGGGGAGAGGGATCTAGGTAGATTGCTATTGTCACCCTTGTGTGACGCCCGCAGGAGTTTTACAGAGAGGTGTCTCTCCAGATTGCTATTTTCCTTTTGTCTGTCAGTCTTAGTTGATACGGAAAGGGATCTAGCCATGTTGTTATCCTCTCATGTGCCAGCCTTAGGGGATGCAGTGAGCTGAATGTTTTGCATAAACTCTGCTCCTCTTCTTCTGCTAACATGCTTTCTCTTTTCCCCCTCTTTCTCACCCTCTGCTGGTTTTAGATTCAGCCCACAAGAGAACAAACCCAGCAGCACTCACGCTGGCTAATTTTAGCTAATAACCACTCTGCCTAATTGCTGTGGCAGCAAGTGAGAGATGGATAAGGCTTCCTTGTTGTGGCATTGAACTGTATACATACGTCCTGCTTGGACTACTCTCGCAATTCAAACCCATCATGACAGGCTCTACTTCCAAAGCCCACCACTGCCCCCATCCCAAGGGAGCCAAAGGGGGCCGGTCAAGGAGCACTCATGCACGGCCTGTCAGCACAGCCAACAACGGGGGCTCAGAAGAAGAAGACAAAGATGGAGGGGTGCTTTTCCTCGTCAATAAAAGTGGCTTCCCGATCGACGGGCAGACCTGGGAGAGGATGTGGGTGCATGTGGCAAAGGTGCACCCTGCAGGCAGAGAGATGGTGGAGACAATAAGGAATGCTGCATACCTGGCTAAAGTAAGTGGCTCTAGGCCTTGGCAGAACCCTGAGATCTCAAGAAACTTAGTACAGCAGTTGCTTTCCTCTGTCTCATGAAGTGTATGTGTATGTTATAGCTTGAGTGCAAATAACAGCTATAGTTAAAGATGCCTAAGTGTTTCCATTCTAAGCACCTGTTTTGCATCATGAATAATTTCTTGAAAACATCACCTATGGGTTTCTAGGCTTGGTTTCTGCCAATATATGTATATGTTTGCAACTGTTTGTTGACAGCTCTAATGCTGCACTGGCAATGCAAGTCTTCAATGCCGCAAAGTTTTTTTTGTTTTTGTTTTTAACAGTGAGATAACTATTGCATGTTAGTTATCTCAGTATAAAATCCTAATAGAATATGGTGCTTTATCTCTATTATTTTTATTGCTTCAGCACCTAGGAGCCCCAGGCATGGACCCCATTCTTCCAAGTGGGGTACATAAACAGATCAAAAAGATGGTCCCTTCCTCAAAGAGTTAATACTTAGTTTGTAAGAAAAAAGACAACAGATGTACTTCCCCATCAGTTTGTCTGTATCCAAGGAAACAGATGATCTTGGTCAGTATGATAGGCTGTAGTTTCTGCACATCAGCAGCCTAACTTGTCAAGTTTTTTTGGTAGGCTTCACAGCAAAGGCGAGCTTTGAGGAAGGATTTGAAGGTGGATAATGAGGTGGCTTTGCAGATGTGTACAGGGAACGCCTCCCAAGTGTGGAGTTTAAATGGGACCCTCTAAGGGTTAACTTGGTGAAAACTCTGCTGGAAGGAACACCAGCTTCTGAAGCCTGTGGGCCTGACTGTATACCTGGGTGGAAATGGGAGAAAGCACAAAGGTGTTTATTTAAAAATTTAACAAGAGGGCAATGGTGACTGGCCTCATGGGCCCGGGTGGAAGTGGGAGGTGACCTTACAGTTCTGAATGACAGATAATAGGTAGGGTGGGGCTAGGTCGTGAAAGATTTTGAAAGGGAAGACAAATCGCTTATATTTGATGTAATAGACAAGAGGGAGCAAATGGAGGGATGCCAACAGATGGGTAATGTGACCAAAGCGATAGGCTAGAGAAATGATCTTTGCAGCAATGCTCTGAATGGATCTGACTGGAACATTTGTGGAGGCCAGGGAAAAGGATGGTGTAGTAATCAAGATGCGAGATAACAAGAGCTTGGATGAGAGTTTTGCTGTGTGAAAAGACAAGAAAGGTCTTATTTTGCTGATGTTCTGCTGAAAGAATCTGCAAGATTTAGACGTGGACCTCTGTTTAGGTCCTCACATCCAGGCTGAGTTGCACTATAGAGTTTACCGTGAGGTAGCTGGTAGGCAAGGTTGGTGCTATACCCTCCACCTGTGGTTGACCTTGCAGTAAAACTAAAATGCCTTGTCTCCACTAGGGTTTTAGCTAGTGCACTCTAGTTAATCCATGGTAAAAACACACTTTTTTTTTTTTTTTTAGCGGTCTAGACCAAACCTAATTTGAAAATTAGCAGGTTAACAACCTCACTGAGAAGTGCCTTGGAGTGTTCCGGTGAATATTGGTTTTGATTTGGCAGTTAGGAGAGCATGAAAACCGCCCTTCGCGCATGGACAGTGCACTCGGAACACCCCTAACATTTGAAAAGCAACGTTCAGACGGAACTGCAGCTGCGCTGTGCACAAATGTACCATTCACTCAGCTGCATAGTGACCATGTTCCAGATTGAATGAGGAAGAGCTCTTAAGGGGTCCTGCCTCAGCCAAAGCAACTTAAACCTTGACTTTACAACCGTGCTGTGGGCTTTCCTGGCCTTTGAGTTCTTTATTTATGCTCTATCCCTGTCTTTTACCCTGTGTCTGTCTTCTCTGTTTAGAATGTAAGCTCATTAGGGCAGGGGCTGCCACGTGCTCTGTGCAGTGCCTTGTACTGTGGGGCCCCATTCTTGGTTGGTGCCTAAGCACTATAGTAATAAACAGGAATAATAATAATTGCAGAAGCTTGACATTCTCTTAATAAAGAGGGTGAAATCCTGGCCCCATTGCGTTCAATAGCAAATTTCCCACAGACTTCAGTGGGGCCAGGATTTCACCTAGAATGTGTGTTTATGAGACTTCGGCAAAGTTTAGGTCGGGGACTGGACTTCACAGCTGGAGCCCATCTCTTCTCCCCCGCCCCTTATATCTCTACTGATTTATGAATGCAAGACTGAAAAACCCTTGGTGAGGAATAGATACTTTGCATGTAGCTTTGCATTAACATGTTAGTTTAATAAAAGACTGAGCTGGGGGTAGGTGGACATAGGGCATGTAAGCCATGGTGAACAGTTTAACGTTTCTGCTGGCAACATTTTCTACTGAGACTAGCAGGTTTGTTTTGCTCTTCATCACACTCTGGTTGTCTCTCTGCTACTGCATTAGTAGTCATACTGTATTTAACGATCTGTCTACCCTCAGAGATTATGGCTTTGATTCTCTTCCCGCATGCACTAGTGTAGATCAGGAGTAAAAACTCCTGGGAAAGAAGATTGGAATGGGCAGGGGGGAATGGTTTGATAAATGTAGTATGTGTATGAACTTCAGATGGCTAATTATATCCCTGTTCTTTGCCTAGGTTAGTAACTAGGAGCCCTGTGCTTCTCTCTGCTCTGTGACACAGAGGTGGGCAAATTCATGGAAGGAGAAGAAGAGACAGGGCCCAGATCCATAAAGGGACTTAGGCACTGCAATGCCTAACTTTTAGGCACCGAGAAAATCACTTGAACAACTTTGGGATCCACAAAGCCTGAGTTCGGTGCCTAGGCTTCATGTAAAAGCCAATATGCTAGGTGGGGAGATGCCTGAGCTAGCCAATGAGAGATGCCAAGAAGTGGGGAGGGCTAAGCTCCACCCTTCTGACAGAGTTCAGCATGTAAGTCTGGGCTGCAGGGAGGTGCCCATCTCTGCTTGTGATTCACAACTGGGAACTCCTCTTCCGGAGTCAGGTGGCTTAGGTGCCTAAGTCGTTTCTTACAAGAATGAGTTAGGCACTTGCCTAGTGCCACACAATGGACCATTGGGATGGCGAGGAGCAGGAGGATGACCATGACCTCTTCTATAACTTTTAGCCCAGTAGTTAGGGTATTCCCCCAGGATGTGGGAGACCCCCGTTCAGTTCTGCCTTCTACTTGATAAGAAGGGATTTGGACAAGGCTCCCCACCTCTCAGGAGGGGGCATCAATCATTGGACTGTGGGATATTGTGATGTGGGACTCTCTCTGTCTCTTCCGTAGAAGTTGAATAATTAATTAGGCCAGAGAGATAGGGATTCTCACTCCTTAGCCGAGTGGTTAGGGCACTCACTTGAGAGGTCTGGGATCGCTACTCAAATGCCTTATCAGACAAAGAGGGAATTGAACCAGGGTCTCCCCTATCCCAGAGATGTTACCTAACCTTTGGGCTAAAGGGAGGCTGCCTCTTCCTGTCCCCAGGCATTTTGTATGGAGTTAGGTGTACTCAGTATGCCTACTGGATTGGGCCCCACAGGCAAGATAAGAGGAGTGCCTATCTTCCCCCAGTTTGTGGATTGCTCTGGGACTTAGATGTAAGTAAGACTTGAAATGTAAGATGACTTGAAACACTTTATTTTTAATCTGGTTTGTGTGGGCAATGGTGGTAGTGGTATATAGACTGTAAGACACGCACACTTTTTCCGTTCAGAGTGTAGAGGGCTAGACAAGGTCTGTAGGCCTTCCTGCTTAAAGCAAGGCAGAAGTGCACGTGCCCAGAGGCAGAAATATAGGTGCTCAGGGAACTTCTGCAACAAAAATATAGGGTGCTGTGTGAGTTTAGGCACCTACAGGGTTAGGCAGCAGCTGAGGGGGGTTTTTGTGGATTGCAGTGATGCCTAAATCTGGATTTAAGTTCCTCTGTGGATCTTGGCTTAAGTTTCCAGCTTTTTTCCCCTTTCCTTGAGCTTGCAGGAGCCCCTCTGTCTGAACACCGCACAGCTGTGGCACTGCATGTGGCAACCAGGAGCAGTCACTCCCCAGGATTCTTCCCCTCGGGCTCAAACACCAGAGTTATCTCCTCCAGAAAGTCAGCAGTCCTGATCACTACATCACCTCCCCTACTTGGAGGGCGTAGAGCTCAGGTGCAGCGTGGAGAACCCATAGCAGCCCATCCCAAAGAATCCGCTTGTCTGGAACATCCCTTCCCCATGGAGCCTCAGGTTCTCTTGGAGTTTGAAGGCCCACACTCTGCTCTCTTTAAGGCTGTAAAGCCCTGCCCCTGGTAGGAGCATGGAGCAGAAACCCTACAAGGCGAACTGGCTGAATCAAGTGGAGTTCTTGAATTCTCTTCCCTACTCCTGGGAGGGCTTTACTGCAAGGGCGTGTGGAGTTGGGCCTAGCAAAGTAACTCATATGGAAGTTGGAAAGATAAGTGACTGTCACCTGAGCGTCCCTTCCCTGGGGAGGTGTTTCTCAAATGACAGTTAAGATCCACGTGAAGTGGGAAGGTTTGACTTCAGCGTGTCATGCTTCCTCTGAAGTGTTAGGTATGTCCTGGGCAGAGGTCAATTCTACTGCATGTGGGCCATTGGTCTATGCTGTTACGGCAGTTCCTGGGTCCTATAGGAAGTAGCTAGGATGAGATGCTGTTAGATGAAGGGTCCATCTGCACCTGATGGAATGAAGCACTTGTCATGCCTTCATTAATGGCATGGAAATGGATCAAGCTGTCTAAACCAATGGCCAAAGTGTTTCCAACGCAGACTGAGAGGGGATGGCAGGAAGAGCTGACAATCACAATGTGTTTACAATCACAGTCAGCAGCAGTTGGGTTCCTAGTGTAGTTCCTGCTGCTTATTTCTTTGATTTTCCTCTCCCCCGTTAATAGCATGGACCAGGTCTTGTCCTGGAATGTGATCTACTCCTGCTTAGGAGTGCAATATTGTAAACTATGGTACTAATGATAACATCATAGCTGCTTGGCTGCTGTCACTTTACTATGCTACTCACAGGCTCATGGAGTTTTTTTTTGCATCATTATTTGTGCCATCTTTTAGCTGAGCCATAGGCAATTTGTGTTAGGAAGAGATTGGATTTGGGATCTTGTGTTAATGCATCAGGTACTGGTGTCTTTCCTAGCAGGTTCTGCTCTTTGTGTATCTGGCAACACTTTTCCTGGTGGTAGTCTTTAGATTTAGACTCTGTTGTGGACCCTTTAGCTGACTTGAAACACTTTATTTTTAATCTGGTTTGTGTGGGCAATGGTGGTGGTATATAGACTGTAAGACACGCACACTTTTTCCGTTCAGAGTGTAGAGGGCTAGACAAGGTGTGTAGGCCTTCCTGTGTCTGTAGATTTCCTCTTGAGTGGAAAGGACTGAAAGGTCAGAGTTCCGTTGACGACTTCACTGTTGATCAGCATCTCTAGTTGCAATTCGAAGATAGCGAAGCACATGCTGGACTTGATTCTCTCCCCTTGCTTTCCAGTCCCAAAGGGTTTGCTGCATCATACGACTTACACTTGGAATGTCTGTGATTGATGAAGCAACTGGGGAACGATCTACTTGCAGCAGAAACATTCCAAGTATACCAGCACACGGAAGGCCACCTGATATAGCTGAACGCTGGGTAGCACTGGTGGTGCTTTCCTGCTTCTCACTGTATTTCAGTATCTTCAGAGTTGAATCCCCATTCCATGTTATGTACACGGGAGCCTTGTAATAGTGTAGAGATAACACTTGATACCTGTCAAACTAGACAGCTGGATAGTTTCATGTGTTCTTTTCCTGAAAGGTCAGGCTACTACTTCCTGATCAATGGGAGAATTACCATCTCCTAGTGCTTCATTCTCCTTCCTCTATGGTGCAACAGGAGACCTTCAGGCACCTTTAAGGGGAGATGGGCCCAGTCCCACCTGTGACTAGTTAGCTGCCTCCCAGTTGATGCCAGGGGACAAATGATTGCCTGAACGCACCTGGTCCTTATAGAGGCCCACAAATGATCAGTTGGGGTGGTGAACTACAAGGAGTAGAAAATGGAGCCCTGGCTCTTGGATGGGTCCTAGGTAAATGGGCTGGGGAAGAAAAGCATTGTAGTGCATAGAAAGGTTCCTATAGAAATCCCTGGGTCAGGGCACTGGCTGAGAGAGGTGAGAGAAGTCCCTGGGACTGTAGCCCGGGTAGGGCAGAAGAACTTCTTTATTTTGATATCTTGCCTAAGTATCTGGTTAACCAATAACTTGTGCCCAGAGGCCAGGGCCTGAAGTAGTCACTGGTGTAGCACTGATCTTTCTCAAGCTGGTAAGAGAGTCCACTAGCTTACACCTTCCTTCTAAAAAGTGAATCTTAGTCTCTTTTATATTTTCAGTAACTAAAAGCTGAACCTGATTTCTATTTACATAGCTACTTGCGTGAATTTGATGAGTTCAGTTTGGATTCTGAATCATTTTAATTCCCAGTGATGGGCGATGACTTTTCCTCCCTTTCCAGACAGTTGCATTTGACTGAACTAATCATCTTAGCATTAGACTCAGAACTTCTTAGTGTGGAGCAGTACGCAGCTCCTGAGTTTGTCTGTTGGGCTGCTGTTAGTGGGACAGATGTAAGTTACAGAAACACAAGGCTGATTTTCTCCCTCTACCTCCCAGCACCAGATTCTCTGGAAATGAAGATCTCTCTCTCAAACCCGATGGAGTGGCCAGTTTGGAAATGGCAGCATCTTCAGGATTATCCCCGTTCCCACCCTGCCCCCATCTTCAGTTTATTATCAGTGCCTAGTACATTGTACTGGTCCTTTAGCTAGTGCCAGCTATAGTGCCTTTGCTATAGTGCCAGCTAGCCTCTGCTCTCAAAGCGTCTTGCAAACACTAATGAACGAAGCCTACCTACAGTCTCTCTGATGGCTCCACTCTTCTGAGTAATAATAGGAGTACTTACGGAGGGAGGGCACAGAATCAGGCTCTGGGGTCAGTAAGTATTACACAGTGGAGACTGAGGTGCAGAGGCATTAAGTGACTTGCACAAGGTCATGTAGGAAGCCTGTGGCGGGGCTAGCAATAGAATCCATATTGCTTGAAACCCGGTCCTGTGAAAAGTACTAGCCTCAAGACAATCCCTCCTCTCTGTGTGGGCTTTAATACAGACTTTGGACCTGACTTTGGTCTCACCCATATCTTATACTGGGGTAGCCCCCTTGACTTCAGTGGAATTATTCTTGAATAGCATTGGTATGAGATCAGAATCTGCCCCTTTGTTGTATGTCTCTGTTAATCTGTCACTCACTTTATAATTTATGAATGGCTGGGTTCATGTTTCCTTCCACTCTGTGCTCCTTCAGCTGTTCAGTTATCCCATTACAAACTCTTGCAGATGTCTTGCATCTGTTGGGATATGTGGCTATGACTGGAGTACTCTGTTTTTGATGGCATAGTATTAATACAGAGCCACGCTTCTCTTTTAAATGGGAGGCTAAAACTTTGCTGCATTAGCATTTCATGCATTGTTTGTATGGAATGAGCAGGTAGAATTGTGGGAGGACTGAACTTAGCACCTTTGTCTGGAGTAGTTGCCAACTCTAGGTGTAAATTGAATGGAAAAATGCAAGTTGGAGGCATGGAACTTATCCCTAGTTGCTTAGCCTAGTTGTAAATATGCTAAAACAGCGGCTCTCAAACTTTAGCAACCCGAGGACCCCCATTTTGATGTAAAAATTTTCGTGGACCCCCAAGCGCCCCGCTCAGCCCCAAACCCTGCCCCACTTCTTCCTGCCCCTGCTCCACCCCTGCCCCTCCTCTTCCCCACCTCTTTGTGTCCCCTCCCCAGAGTGCACCCCATCCCTGCTCCTCTCCCTCCCTCCCAACACCTCCCTCACGCCAGGGAACCAAGAGTACTCCAGGGGGTCCGCCGGCCCCACTGATCAACTCCTCCCCATCCCTCCCTCAACTCCTCCTGCACATCGCTGAACAGCTGTTCCCCAGCTTGCAGGAAGCACTGGGAGGGAGGGGAAGGAGCTGATCAGCGGAGCCGGCACATCCCCTGGAGTACCCTCGCGGACCCCAGTTTGAGAAATGCTGTGCTAAAAGATGTTAGTTTATAATGATCTTATCCAGCTAGTGTTACTCAAGGTATAAAAAAATAAAGTGCATTGAGATTTTTAGCTTTTGGAGTTCTTTTTTATAAGACAGTCCTCAGATATAAATTTCAGAAGTTCACTTGGATTCCATGGACCAAATTCATCCCCAGCATAACTGTAGTGATCCGTGGAGTTATTCCAAAGACTAATTTGGCCCTATGTATTTAACTCAAAGTCTCTGTCTCTGAGTAAGTACACAGATGATGTGAACTACACTATAGAGAGCTGTATTATTATTATTTGGAGGGAGGTTTCCACAGGCTATTTCTGCTTGTGATGCGCTCCCCTATAGGTGATGTTCTGCAGGGAGTAGTGAGTAGCCGTCCACCGAGAGTCAGTGCCACTGAAGCCAAACGGTATGTGTTCCCTTGGTATTCGAACGAGAGCGGCAAAGGGTGCTTCAGAAAGTAGGGTCCATGTCACTTCGCTTCCTGCATGTGGCAAGGAGAAGAGAGACTCTCAATGGGGACAGCACAGGAGAAGGAGACTAATGGGTGTCTGAAACTAAAATATCCTGAGGAGACACAGGACCTTTGGTCTGACAGCTCTGTCAAGATACGTTAATAGTAAATGGTGCAACAATACTAACCTGGGGTGACATCCTGGCTCTATCTATGGTACTTATATGCCCCCCCCCCACCCCAATTGCCTTAGTATCTGAGCACTCCACAATCTTTACTGTGTTTATCCTCACAACGCCCCTGTGAGGTAGGGAAGTGCTGTTGTCCTGTTTTACACACGGGGAACAGAGGCCCAGTGATTTGTCTGTACCCAGGTCTCCCAAGGCCTAGGCTAGTGCCTCAACCACAAAACTACCCTTCCTCCCTATTCTGCTCTATGGAAATCATGAGCAAAACTTCATCGGAGCTAGGTTTTAACCTCTGGTATTTATTTAAGACACTGGCTTTTATAATTGCTCGCATATTGCAAATAGAATAACACCTGCCCACGCAGTGTTGATAATTTTCAGCATTCGAGCTCTCTATTGTCATTTAAATTTGCTAAGCAAACTCCTGGCTGTTTGATGCTTATACTAAAAGTTTACTTAAATATGTGTTAAATATCTGCTGGCTAGCTTTTAGATCCATTCTTTTCGTCAAACACAGAACCTGTTCACCTCTTCCTTTCCCTATCCCCCGACTGCTGAAATTAGAACTAACAAGGTTTTCAGTGCAATTACCTGTACCCCTCTGTAGATATTCAGGTAATCTGATCTACATGGAGAACTTGTCCTTCTAACAACTAGATGTGTCTGGCACAATGTCTTTCCTGATCAGCATCTTGACTCTGTGCTGGATTGGCCAGCTCAGGACTCTGTTACATGGAACTATATCAGCCTCAGCAAGTGCCTAATCCTGGGAGGGGCTGAGCACCTGCTGTTTCCATTGACTTCGGTGGTAGTGGGGGTGTGGTCTCTGGGGTGGGGCCGAGGATGAAGGGTTTGGGGTGAAGAAGGGGGCTCAGGAAGCTCTCAGAAGTGGTAACATGTCCTTCTGGCCCCGAGTCACAAAGGCGGCCAGGGGGACTCTGCGTGCTGCCCCTGTCCGCAGGCGCTGCCCCCACAGCTCCCATTGGCTGCGGTTCCCGGCCAATGGGAACTGCGGAGCTGGCGCTTGGCGTGGGGGCAGCGCACAGAGTCTCGATGGTGGCCCCTGTGCCTAGGAGCCGCAGGGACATGCCGGCTGCTTCCAGGAGCTGCGCGGAGCCAGGGCAGGCAAGAAGCCTGCCTTAGCCTTGCTGCGCCACTGGCTGGACTTTCAATGGCCCAGTCAGTGGTGCTGACCGGAGCCACCAGGGTCCCTTTTCGACTGGGCGTTCCAGTCGAAAACTGGACGCCTGGCAACCCTACCCCTTTTTCCCGCCCCATCCTCCAACATGCCCCTTCATTCTCTTTCTGCTAGAATAGGAGGGTGACTCATAAAGCTGCTTCTGCCACTCTTCTGGTAGTGGAGAAGGTGAATTCTCGGCAGGGTTTGCCCTAAGAGACTGGAGAGGCTGGGCCACAGATTTCTCTTGCGTTATATTGGTTTTCAGACCTACATGGGAAATATTTGTCTCAGTGTTACCTGTCCAGGGCATCCATGTGTCTCTTGTTTGCTCTAGTTAACAGTCTTTCCCTGGCAGTTTTGTGGAGCTGAGAAGAAAGTTGAAGAGTGGCCTGTCTGGAGTTAAGCTATTTAACTTCTACTAATCTGTTTTGCTTCCAGGCTTTATTGTAAGAGGCTTTCAGCCCGAGGTGCCTGCTTTGCTTGGCATATCACAAACAACAAATGTTTACCTTGAATGTGTGAACTGAATTCTGTCACAGCATGAAGGGCCAAATCCAGGTCTGAGCAGCCTGGGTGCATTGGGAGGAAGAGGTTGAGAGGGCTCAGGAAGCTGTAACAGGTGGCTTGTGCTTTGGGAGCAGAAGTGGGGGAGGCCAGCCAGCACCGCCGTCAGCACTAGTAGCCGCAGAGATGTGTGTCTTGGTGAGGAGCCGGTCTTACTGGATGGTGCCTGTGGAGCTATTTGCAAAGAAGCGCTTGGGTTTGAAAGTATTATTGCATGGCTTGAGCTGTAAGCGCTTGGAAATTCAGTGTGGGCTGGAGCATGGAGAGCTCCACAGAAAACAAACGTCTGTTTTCCCCTTGCTGCCCAGTCCTACAGGGTGCTGAGCACCGCCTGTGAAATGCTGAACCTCCTCAGCTCCCACTGAAGTCAGGGAAAGTTGAAGGTGCTCAGTGTCTTGCAGGATCAGGTCCTTGGTTGCTACCTTGCGGGGAAATTGTCTGCTGTGTGGTTCTGAGACACAGCGGGGTTCCCTGGCTGCCCTTCCTGGGTTCCAGGCAGACCCATCCCTCATGCTTTAACATAATTGACAGTGGAATGGTTTCAAGAATAACAATCCTGCAAATCTGACCTTTCCTGAGCCATTTAGTGTCTGTCTGTGAGGGCCTGTATGTGCCTCACATGCTTGAAAAAAGATAAAAATCATATTAAACTGCATTCTCTGAGTTCACATACATACAAAGCTTCACTATCTAGTCGTTCCTAATAGGACACTGTGAGATTATTCATAGCGTGGTAGCATCCAAGCACCCCAATGAGGATTGGGGTCTCTGTTAGGTGCTGTACAAACATAAAGGGTTGGAGTGCTTGGCGTTGGCCTGAGTCGGCTTCTCTGGAAGTCAATGGGAGTTTTCACAGTGGGAGCAGAGTACAGCTAACACGGAGTGCTTTTGAATAGCCCACCCAAAATGAGGGTGTGTCTGTGTAACGTAAAAAGAAAGGGGTGATTTTACTCTTATGTTTACAACAGCATAAATGACTAAACCTGAAATTATTTGAAACAATCCATGTTATTTTTCACCATTTTTACTGTGTACAGTTCCTGCAGTTTGGGCACATTCTGGTCTGTGTGCAGCAGCCCAGTGTCCCAATGGTTGTGTTGCAAGAAGTAAAGGGGAATATTTTGCAGGCCGACACAAAACATTTCTTTAACTATTTATTTATTTAGGGGATTTTAACAGGTTTACAAATCCTTGCCATGTAAATATCAGAGACAAAATAATGATCATTATAACAGTGAGCTTTTGTTTAGTGAAACCTTATAGATTGATTGATCACTTTATTTAACATAGTGTTACCATAAGAGTGAATGAGTCTCTTTACACTACCCACATTGATGTTGAAAAATATTTTTCTCCCCATAAAGCTATTTTAAAAAATCCTTAACTTACATGAATTTTCCATACAAGTATTAACAGATCTGATTTATAACCTGTGTTTGTTACCATTAAAAGACACATTTGTGTTTAGTCAATGTCTTATTGTTTGGTGGTTTGTTTATTTATTTATTTTTATTTTTTTTTGGTTCAAACTCCAAAAATGGTAACCATACATTATAAATGTCTTGATCCTAGGCTGTCGTATTTTCCATTGAAAGGATTTCCCATACTCTATTTCTCCATGTCACTGATGTTGGAGGATCCGTGTGTATGTGTGTGTTTCTATTTTATTTTTTTCTTTGAAAAAGGACTGATCGCCCATCGGGCTGCCGGTAGCAATTGTCTAAAACGTATAGTTTGGGTCTAACCTGTCTGAGTCTTCTAAACACCTTGGGTGAAAGGACCTATTGAAACTGGTAGGAGTTTTGCTATTGGCATGAACAGTGTCAAGATTTCACCCACTTTTTCTGAACATTGCTCTCCTGACACCCAACCCATGGATGTGTGAATTGCTCAATCTGTGTGAATACAATTATTAAAAATTCACATTGTCTACTTGAGACTAGGTTTATAATGATTGCAGTTGTTACTTGTTCAGTTCAGCATTCAAACTAGTTTAAAATGATAACTTGGAGCTCAAATGTATTAGGCAATCGGAATTGGGTACAGCTGCAGTATAGTAGTTTACTGAAGGGATTTGCAGGAAATGTTCAGGAATTTGGGAAACAATCGGAAACTATTCTACCATCACAAGATATGGGGAGGTAATTCTTAAGGCCAATTCTGCCTTCAATACGTGGGTGCAGCTCCAATCCATTTACTCCTCAGTTGTTTCTCCCATGGAATTGTATCATGTATCTGATGGTAGAATTGGGCCCTAAGACCTATATATTCAAAACCTGTGGTGATTTGGGTGCCCACCTTGTGATACTTTAAAGGAACCCTTTTTTCCCCCGGAAGTGCTGGTTGCCCACTCTCTGAAAACCAGGCACCTTTAAGGTGTCTCAGGCAGGCACCCAAAAATGGAGTCCCCAGAATTGCTAGACGCTTTTGAAGAGTTTGGCCTAGTATTTTAAATAAACAGCTCCTCCTGAACTCGGTTCCCTAGTACAAGTGCTTTATGCTTAACAAATTGGAATGTCTGTAATGCAGGGATAGTGGTGTCTGGCTACTGCCGTCTGCAGTGCTTTGTGAAGTTACAGCTTTTTAAAATTTATTTATTTCTTGTGTCATGTTAATTCATTAATCACCCGCACAAAAGGATGAAGAATGCTGGGTAAAATAATGAGCCCTATAATGCTGGCACAGAAACAGCTTTAGTGAATATCCTGGGGAGGTTCTAGACTGGCAGTGAGGGGCAGAGACTGAGATGCGTCTCCTCAAGGCAGTGATACAAGATTCTTTGTTTGATTTGGTGAAATTGGCTTTAAAAGGGCATGGAGCTAGAACTGACCTTGAAGATGGTCCTGTCCGAAAAGGCTTGAACCGGTGAATGGCTGAGTCCTTCTTGTGAGCCACTGCATGTCCCAAATTCCCATGGAAAACTAACTGGGTTGAGAACAATTGGCACCTCAAAGGCTATTGTAAACTAGTGATCTCTCTGACCAGCCCGCGGACCAAAGAACACTCTCCAGCCACAGGGTGCCAGTCCCTTTCTTCATGGCTTCAGTTATTTCTTCAGAATAAAAACTAGTTAACATAATCTGAACATATCAATTTTGCCCTTTAACCCAACCCAGCGCTTACAGGATTGCACTGCACAGGCTGTCTGCCTGAGATTCTCTCATGAACTGGAGGGCAGATTTTTAAAGGTATTTAGGTGCCTAGTGGAATTTACAAAAAGCTCCTAACTCCGATTGACTTCCAAAATCTGGCCCCAACTGATCTTCATGCTGTCACCTGAGCCCTAGCCCCACAGCCTCAGCAAGGAGGCAGCTAATTAGTCGCAGGTGAGGGCAGCCCCCTCTCCGGCCCCCATGACCATTATGATGTGGCAGGACAGTATGGCAAAAGCCGAGCCGGGGTGGCCTGATGAATCCTTGAGCTTTGGCCCTGCCAGAGGACTTAGGGTCCAGTGCTGCACTCCGTTAATGAGCCCTGACCACCAGCAGATGGGAAAATGTGTATTGTCAAAGTTGCTCTTTGTCTCTGTTCAGCTCTCTCTCTCTCAAGATGGATAAAACCAGAGATTAAAATTGAAGTTAATACTCTGAAGAGTCTGGAACAAATCCAGCACTGGGATTCCATTAATCTGAGCAAAATTGGTTTTTCTAGTTTTAAAACGCAAACGCTGTTGATTTCTGTGCCAGGATCTCTCAGCCTAGGATGATATTTAAAGGCTGCCCCTTCCTCATGCCAGTGGTCCCACCAGAGTAGATGCAGGGTAACTCCAATGAACGGATAGTTCACATTGTTGTAACTGAGCTCAGAATCTGCACTATTTACATGGGGCTGATTGCTTTCATATGGGGTTTGCATTATCGGGCCCTTAACTCTGAATTGTATCCCTTTAAGCACCTGCCTTGAGAGCCGAATTGTTCTAGCTGCTGTCCTGGAAGCAATAACCTGTATCATCTTTTTATCCTTCTTTGTTTTCAGCCTTCAGTGCCACCAGTGCCAAACTACAGGCTCTCCATGTCTGTCCCAGAATGGCTTCAAGCAATACAGAATTACATGAAGATGCTGCAGTATCCTTCTTGAGTTGGGCAGCAGAGTCATTACACTCTGCACTGAACCCACGGGGTAACTTACTGAAACACGAGGCTGCTGGAAAGGCAGAGGATAATTCAGGAGGGCAAAAAATCCTACTCTGCCAGCTTTGTGAGGGACCAAAGCGTTGAGCTCCTCATTCTGGTCTTCAGGGCCACACAATTAGCCCTAAGTGACACTGAGCAGAATTTAAATGAAGTGCCAACTCTCTAGATGAATAGGAATGTTCAGAAGAACCTCATAAGCCAATTTCAAAATGATCAGCATTCACGGTGCCTGGAGAAATATATTCCAGCCTCTCCTGATAGCTCACTTTCAGTTGGCATTGCCAGTGTCCACCCCTTTCCCAACCTAGCTGCAGCCTGTGATTACAGTGTTTTCCCCTCCAGGCTGAATCCGACCCTCACCTTCTCAGCCACAGCTCATGCTTTTCGCTGAGGGAGGGATTCGGCTGCCCCCGGGCCAGGAGGTGGGCTGCACTTGCTCAGCTACCTGGGGGTGGACTCCAGAGGGGCATGCAAGAGGCCTCCTTCTCCCCTCAACTTGAGCCACTGCTCAAGCAAAACACACAGATGGAGTCCCCTGCTGCATTAGTGCTTGGGGACTTTTGCTGCTGCTCTCCCCACCCGGAAGCAAAGTGCAGGAACGGCGATAGAGACCTGGTCCTGACCTCTCCAAACCAACCCCCCTAATGAGGCCTGCACGTTTGTGAGCGTGCCCTAGAGTAGTGCTTGATGCTTAGGGGAGAGCCACGTCTCAGTTTCTTGCCTTTTGTGGATTTAATCAGAACCTGACATGCATTTCTTCCCCTTCTCTCCCCACTGCTGAACATTGATTGTGTTTCCACGGCACATAGGCAGCGTGATGGAATGAGCAGTCACTGGCCAGAATATTTACTCCTGGGGGAATTCTGTGCCACCATGCATGCACAGAATTTGTCCCCCGCAGATTCCTTTGCTTCCCCACAGAAAATTAACTTTCTGACAGGAAGCAAAGGGAAGCCACAAGAGCGGTCATGCGACCCTTCCCAGCAGTATGTTTTGGGTGCTCAGGGCAGCCGGCAGAGAGGTGAATCACTGTGGGGCAGGGGGCGGGACTGGAGAAGACCTGGCTGGTGGCTCCTAACCTGCACCAGGCTCAGCTGTTAGTCCTGGATAGGCAGGGGAGGACGGGACTCCCTCTTCCCCTGCATGGCGTTTGGGGCCATGTCAGACCCATCCCCAGATATCTGCCCCAGCTGTAGGGAGCTCTGCAAACTGCTCCCACCCCTCCGTGATTCCTGCACTCATCGCTCCTCAGCTGCAAGGGGAGAGATCCCTGTACAGGGAGCTGCTCCACATCCACCCAACCTCCGTGCATCCAGACCCCCTCATACCTAGACCCTCCTGCCGAGCCTCACCCCCCCACATCTAGAACCCCCGCCCCAATAAGCCCCACTCCCCCTGCACTTAGACCACCCCGACGAGCCACCCACACCCAGATCGCCACCCTACCAAGCCCCAACCAGCTGCACTTGGATCCCCACCCCAGAGCCTCACTCCCCCAGCATCCGGACCTCCCACACAGAGCCCTTTCAACCCACATCTGGATGTCCCCACACTAAGCCCTCCACACTTGGATCCTGCATTGCTGAGCCTGCCTGCCCACACCTGCTGCACCTGGCATGGAGGGGTAGGGCCTTTGGGTGTTTCTGGGGTAGGTCCAGTCCTTGCGCTGTGTTAGGGTCGGGTGCAGCCTCACCGCTGAGTCCGTATCCTGGTGGGAGGGCTGGGGGGGGGGGGCTTCACAGTGATCTCCCATCTCTGTGCAGCCAGTGGCCTGTGCTCCCCAATGAGCCTCCACATTTATTTGACAAATAAAATGTGCAGAATTTTAAAATATTGTGCGCAGAATTTTTAATTTTTTTGGTGCAGAATGCCCTCAGGAGTCAATATTGAATTAGCTTCTTTCATCTTGCTCCATTTGCCAGTTATTTCTCTCCTCTTGTAACTTTTTGATCTTTATTTGGCAGAAAGGCAGTGGAGGTAGAAACAAAGGCGCATGAGGGACTGGTGAGCATTTGGAGGGAAAACAGGCAGTTGGAAGCGTATCTAAAAATAGCAGGAGGTTTGGTAGGCCAGGCAGAGCAGCAATAAAGATCAAAGCACCAGCAGAAGATACAGCAGCAGCTGAACCTGAGAGGGAGAGGCATGGCTAACCTGTTGTTTAGAGAACACATATATTGGGCTAGCTTTGGACATGGAATTTCTTTACTCATTGGTGCATGATTGCTACTCAGACACAGTGAGCTCTGCTAATGTGCATTAAAGGGGGGAACGGCATGATGCAGACAGGAGGCTCTGTCACACTATGAAATGCATATGTGGGATTTTTAATTCTTCAAAAGTAGACATCACTCTACTTGGTAGGTGCTAGAGATGGCCTTGAGAACTCAAAGTTTGGATCCAGATCGAAACGGGCTTCAAAGTCTGCTGGGTTTCAAATGCAGGGTTTTGGTTTCTCACTGAGGGCTATCATGCCACTCTGTTTCACTCAGAATGCTCTGAGTAAGGGCAACACACCTCAGAGCTCAGGCTCTGTTTTGTCTGTAGGGCCTGATTTTCATCAGTGCTCAGCATCCACAACTCCAGCTGAAGTCAGTGGGAGCTGCGGGTGCTCAGTTCTGAAAATTCACACCACTGGTGCTGAGAGTCAGGGGTACGTTCAGTTAAATGGTCCTGACATTTTGTTTTTCCACTAGTGCGATGTGTGCTTGTGGCTCATTCCCCACCGCATATTGTTAACAGATGTTCTCGTTGTCTTGCTGTCACAGAGAAGGACTTACATCTGTTTATATGTGGAAATTATCAGCCACATGTTGCCTATAGGGAAACCTACATGAATAGCATGATTCTTTTTGCATGAAGGGCCGCGGTTATGAGCATTCTTAAACAATGAATGAGGTAGACTGTTGATAGATTTATAAACTGTATTTCTCTTTTCCATTGTGATTCTTCCCATTATGATTCTTTCCTCCCCCCATACTAACAGGAGAAGGGTCTGAGCTGGCCAGAAAATTAATAATTATTTCCTGAAGCATTTGATATTTGGATCAGATTTAACAACTTCTTTCACTTGCATTTCTTCACAGTTGAGAAAATAGAATTAAGTTTTATTTAACATATACAGGATTTAATTTCTCCCATGAGAGTCGGTGGCTTTTTAGTACCCGCTTTATGCTTCCAGCGGAAATTACAATTTGAGAGTGAAAAGAGACTTTCCATCACCTTGGTGAGCTTTGTTGTTTTGTTGTCTGACTCTTTCTTAAAGTTACTTTACTTTAAATGACAAAATCCAGATACAATCACACAGGAACTCAGTTCTTTGAAATTAGGAAAACAAGACCTCTAAGTGGGTAAGTGGCATTTGCCTGCCTGCAGATTGGTTTGGCTCTCTTACATTCCTGAGGCTCTGAGATAGTCTAATTCTTTTCCTGGACACGTGTATACAGATTCTCAGCTGGTGTAAAGTGACAGAGCTCTGTTGAAGTCATCAGCTAACGATCTGACCCAGGGTTTTTCTCTCCTGTACTTCACTGTGACTAATCATAAATGCCTGGCCCGAGTACAGCTTGCAATTGAGACTGATGGCAGTTCTGGAAATCTGGAATCGATTGAGAAGGTCCAGTCTGGGTCATTATGATGGAAGTCTTCCCTGCTTCCTACCTATATCCTACCTCCCTGTTTATTGCCTCAGACAGTATAACCCCCCCACCTTCGCCATTGTTTGTTTTCCTGTGTGGTGCTGCCCTGTTGACTTCACATTCCTTCCGTATGTTCGTATGTAAATGGATGTCCCTTTTGCTAGCTTTCATCTGACAGAGGGACAGGTGAATAAACAATCTGACAGGAAACCTGTTTCTCCACCTCTGCTGTGATACAGAATCTAAAAACATATTTTCAGTATACGTCCCATGGAACTTCTTTTAGTATCTATATACGTACATTTCACAATGGTATTAACAACCAGTGTGACCCTGGTTTTCATTGAAGACCTCACATGACCGTCTTTGGTGAATCAGAATGTACCAGTATCAAGATATTCCTGTAACCCCTTGGCAATGATGGGTTCTAATGTGAGTCATTTCCTTTATTTACCCATTTATCTCTATCTTTTTTTAATAAAAGCTGGAAGCACTTAGATTTTTCTCATCGTTACCTTCCTGAAAGGGCTTTTCATAAAGTCTGAGAGGAACTTCATTGATGGAGAACAAAATCAACCTGTAGAGAGCTTTGAAGAACACAGCTAAGAGCAGAGGTTCCCTCACTTTGTGACTGGTGTCAACTTTCTGGAGCAATGGGCTGCATCTTATTTGCAAATAAATTTACATCACTAATGAGAAGTGTGAACTCAGCCTGTTACCCACACAAAATTCTCTGTTACTCACACACTCTAGGGGCATCCACCTTTACCCAGTTCCTAGGGCTCAAGGCGTAACCCTCTTAATTTAGGCATCCTCTCTTACCCTTCTGGGAGCTCAGGCATAACCTTATGCTCTAGGGCACCCACCCTTACCCAATTCCTAGGGCTCAGGGCGTAATTTTCTGCAGGTTTGCAGGACCTTTTACTGGTGAAAGAGCCTTACACAGTAAGATCTTTATTCTCTATTTATTAACAATCACGAAAAACAGAATGCACACGCTACACATACAATGCTCACCACGCCCAATAAGACAGTTGAACTTTTCCCTGCTGGCCATTTGGGATCAGGTCCATCTGGGGGACTTCAGTTTCTGCACGGTGTCATTGGCAGAGTGTTGAGGTCTGGCAGCTCCGATGGGGCTGTGTCCTGGAGTTGGTTCGCAAAGAACTGCCTTTTGGACCCCAGTTTATACAGTGAAACATGAGTCCTGCTTAGCTATACCTTAACCAATCATTTTACTAACCAATCCTAACAAAATTCTCTAACCAATCATACCCCAGCACCTTCATTAATTTACACCTAGCAAAATTAATTATTTAACAGACCGAAACAATCAAAGAACCAGACAGAGATCATACAGACAAACAATAGGGAAGTGGGGACCATAATGACAAAACAATAAAGAAATGAGGATTTCACAACCACAACTATTGATAAGTGGTTTCTTGCCAGGCAGAATGCTATCAAACTAAGTTTTCTTTAACCATCTTAAGATCTGTTTCTTTATCTGATGATAGTGGGTGCTATTAGGACAGGGTCTCCTTCTTAACGGCCTGATATTACATTGTTTTAATGTAATTTAGATGGAATGGTAGGATGTGAATTCCTGCTTCTCACCTAATGGCTGCTGCTCTTTTAACTTGGCTGCAGACGAAGGCCTTAGGCCTTACAATATGGCTACAGGCCTTATCCTTACAAGCTCACTGTAACATTGCTTGTACTGGTCCTTTCTTTGACAGATGAATCAAAGTTGCTTGTTTGAAGGTCACCAGCAATAATAGCTGAGATTTGATCAGCTATTAGCTGTACTTTAGGGCCTGTGAGGTGCATTTGATCTTCTGGCCTTTTTTTGGGTACCCTAACTTACCATATATGGGAGGAGGGTAATTCTGACAATTGTCACGCAGTTACAATAAGAACTATTGAAGCAGCTAATGGTTCAGATCTTGAGCTACCATAATCATGCTAGTGTTCTGTGATCTCAGTTAACCACTTACACCTGGAGGCACGGGAAGACTGGTCAGCTTCATTCAGCTTGTTTGCAGGTTGTATGAAAATATAATGCTTTCTCGTAAAGAGCTCAGTCCTGTGAGATGCTGAGGGTCTCCAGCTGAGCACCCACATTTTACTTAATTTACTCTGAAATTCAGGCTGCTCATTAGAGAGCTTGTATATGGATTTAGGGGCTTAACTTTAGACACCCAATTTTGAAAACATTGGCCGCAGCCACTTTGTGCCTCAGTTTCCCCACCTATGAAACAGGAATAATACTGTAAATTGTTTTGAGGTACTCTAATGAACTGCTTGATATGAGCCAGCTCCACAGGTGGGGTAAATTGGCATAGCTCCATTAAAGTCAGTGGAACTACACAGATTTACACCAGCTGAGGATCTGGCCCTTTAAGTACACACATTTTTCCATGGCTATTGCAGTGATTAAATAGGGGCTCTGTCGGGAAGCCATTTCTTGCTCTGCAATTACTTAGCTATTGGCTGTAAAATGCCAGCTGGATTTATTTGTTAGTTTTTTTTAAAAAACTGCTCGGGGGGGGTGGAAAGCGGGCAGGGAGAAGAAATCGTTGGTCATCACTGTGTCTTCCAGCTGCCCTGTGCAGCTGTTCATGAAGCCTGAAGGCAGGTGCATAGGCCCCAGTTGAGCAAACCATGTAAGGAGTGCATAAATCCCTTCCTATTCAATAAACGCTGAAGTAGGTGCTTGACTTCTAGCACATGCTTTCAGTCGCTGACTCTTTAAGCCTGTGCTTAATTGCTTTGCTGAATTGAGCCCTCGCTCCAGCTGAAGACATACAGCACTTCGGTGAAGTGCCCAGCACCGTGCAGGGTCAGGCCCCAAGTTTGGCTTTTAAATCAAAGGCCACTGGCCAAATAGAAGTTTTCCATTTTGTTGCAAACTCTGCTTGCTGCAATTGATGGATATTTTCAGGGACGCTTCCAGAGGCTTTACTGCTCAGTGCTTCTGTAGTGATTCCTGTTGGTTTACCCATTGAGTGCCCCAAGTGTATTTTGTTCCTGAAATGACAAAGCAGTACTGGGGAAAAGCTTGCTGGGTGAGCTACTTTCATTAGCTATTGCTAGCTGTGCTCTTTTTAGCTTTGTACATTTCTTTGGGATTTTCTCTCAAATTTTAATTGTGATCATGTATTGCCCCTTTCCTCCCTCCATTGTACAGCTGAGTTTGAGTTTTTGGTCTAGGTCTCGGTTCAGAAGTTTCATGCCAGGATGAATTAAGTTTATTATTTACAAGATTTATTTTGGACGCTTTTCTTACGGTAATGCCTAGAGACCCCACCTGAGATCAGAACCACACAGTATACACATACAGTAAGTCTCAATCCCTGCCTTGAAGAGCGTACGATGCAGAGGTAACATCACTATAGTTATAAGTTGTGTTACAGAGCTGAGTTTTAACAGGTGCTTTAAATCTTTGTTTTGTGAAAGTCTCATTGAAATGGCAAAAACCAAGCCATGGAATCAAAGCTTTGAGCACAATCTGAATTTTTCATGGCAGTTCGATGAAAAACGAACTGATGGTAACAAACCTGTAAAAGTCACCCATTTGGGCAGTTTTTTCACTGGATTGTCTCCTGTGTCTTGGTACCCCTTTTTCAAGAAATCTAAAGCACTCTGGGCCCTCTCCTTTGGCCACGTTGTTGCTCCCCGTATGCTGGTTCCTAGAATATCAGTTATGCATCAGGCATGTTTGCCTATAAAACACAGATAACTTTTTAATAGTAACAACAAGTTTTTGCCACAAAGCAAATCCTGCAGATTGTAGTTCTGTAGCATTAATGCCATAGCCGATCTCTAGTCACTTACTTCTGAGAAAAACTAAAAAAATGAGTGATGCGCTCTGACTCCCTCACCAAATACCCCTGGAATGTAGGAGAAAGCTCCCTGAGCTAGGAAACAAGAGCGCAGGAATTCAAATCTCCCCTGTTCTGGTGCTGTAGAAATTGCCATTCACTACCCTACCCTTATGATTAACTAATACCATGAACCTCAACCTAGAAGATGGTTAGGGAAGAGCTGCTGAACACTCCTCCCCCCCAGGCTTTAAATAAGTTAGCAGAAACATTTATGCAGGTCACTCACTGCAGCCCCAGAATCCAGGTCAAACTCCAGTCCTAGGCTCTGTACCACACTGGCTTTCAGGGTGATTATAGCAGTTTATTTGCTTATCTTCAGCAGTGTTGGGGCAGAATAACTTCTGTTACCAGATTTGCCCATTACTTTGAGGTACGCTCATTTATTGGGTTTACTCTTCTGGGGGTGGCGGTGGGGTGTTCTGTAATTCTATCAATGTACTGCTTGTGTCACTTGTGTTCTCATACGGAGCTCTGCTTCTCCCTTCTGCAAGTTCCCTCCCAATGGAGCTCTCCTGCAGGACCTAGGTTCCCCAGGGCTGGGTTCTTCCAGCCCCAGAATCAGATGAACGCACATTAACAGAGTGCATCTGAGAGGACCGGGTTAATCAGCACTCCCAAGCTGACCCCTTATATGTCCCTGGACTCAGCAGGTAGGTTGAACAGCACTTCCAAGCTGTCACCTTCATATGTCATGAGCACCGCACTGGAATAGAGTACGGCTGAGCAGGCTGGGTCGAGCAGCGCTTTCAAGCTGCCACCCTCATATGTCCCAGGTTCAGCACGTCCCTATCCCCACTTTCACATCACAGTTGTTCTGCTAGTAACCCACTTGATGAGCAAACCCCACAGGATTTTTGGGTGCTGCAGGGATCTTTAGCTTAGGTACGAGGAGTGTTGTTGCAGAGCGAATGGGGAAGCCAAAAAACACCCACGAGGGGGAGAGAGAGAGAGAGAAGCAACCAGCTTAGTTATTGAAATACATGAAATACATGTAAGTTATTTATTGCCAGGTAATAACCATACAAGGAGAGCCAAACAAACAAAACAGTTATAATATTAAATCTAACTTAAATTTGATTATAAAAGTCAGGTTTAGAAAACTATAACTGATCACACAAGTCAGGATCAGAAGGTGATACCTAGAGAGAGAGAGAGAGAGCGAGACAGAGAGCTGGTTCTCACGACTCCGTGAAGCTAGAATTGATTGGGGTTTCCAGGTTGTGGTGGTAGCTGAGGGTGGAGACAGGCCGAGACCCCAGCACGATCAGTCAGGAGAAGATGAAGTCCCAATGGAACTGATGCAGATTTTGGATCCAGGCATCAGAACACATGCTTGAGCATGAGTTGGAGTTTTTGTAGGGAAAGAACAGTGGTTCAGGGGAGAATACTAGATTTGTTTGTGGGTAAACTGATAACTCAAGGGGATTACCAAAGTTATTTTGTTCAGGCTAGACAATAGGAACTGATTATTCCTGGCTATGGACACCATTCCTTCGAGGGAGCTCACAATGCAATTAGGCAGCTTCAGTATTTTGGATACCAATAAAGTATTTATTACTAAGATTGGTCTGATAACTTCTGAGCTGGGTGTGTGTGGGCATGGGTTCATTAACATCTGGAGCAGAGAGCCCCATCATGCAGTGCTTCCCTGCTTTTCTGGTCCCAGAGTTCTGTGCGGTTCTTGCCTTGGAATCTCTGTTCTCCATTCTGTATGCTAATGGGGATGCCTCCCTGTCCCATGTTCGATGCAAATGAGGCTAGGGGTGTTTCCTTAATCCTGTCACCCTTGTCCCAGGGGTCTCCCGCAGCCTTTTCACTGCTTTTTCTAAGTCTTTCTTCTGATCGGCTTTGGTTCAAGCAAGAGGCTGGAGGCGGGAAGGTCTTCTGTGAGTCAGACAGACTGGATACTGCACCCTTGTTCCCTAAGAACACAGCTGATAGGTAACACTTCCCAAATGTATGGAATGTGTGCTGGCCAGATGTGCTGGTCTGTTGAAGTAATTGATATAAACGCAGATGAGGTCACTGTTACGGTATTAGAGTGCAAGTCTGGAGCTGGGGTAGGTATCACTTTGGGATAACTGTTGGAGAAGGAAGTGAAAGCCTCATAGAGTGTGTTACTGAAGCAGTGTTGCAGGCAACTTGAAGGTGGCAAGAAATGTACAAGTCTTTTCCGTAAACTTCTTATTTACATGTTTTTAAGGTTTTGGGTGCGCGGGGTGTGTCCTGCTGTAACCTTAATGGTCACTAATCCTGGTTTTAGTTTGGCAATTATTTAAATAGACAGGACAGACGAAGGGTGGGGGAAAGGCATTATTATTCCCGTTTTATGGATGGAAAATGGCGGTGCAGGCAGATAAAGTGATTTGCCCAACATTAAAATGGGAATTTGGAGCAGAGCCAGGAATTGAACCTTAATCTTTTTAGGCCCACTTTAGTGACTACAAGACCATCCTTCTCAAGGGTTACTAGCTGAAGTCTTTTAATAGCTCTTTGCCTCCGAGTTTGGCTTTCTATAAAATCTGCATTTGGTAAGTGTCTCCCTCTCAAGATGCTAGTGAAAGGCTCAGTACTTCCATTGTATTGATCATGTGGAAATAATGAAGTCCATCTGGATGAGCAGGCATACATATGGGGCTTGATCCAGCAGTGTGCCCTCAGTTTCCATTGACTCCTTTGGGAGTTGTACGTGCTCAGCAGTGCCACACTGGGCTCCTGACTTGTGCTTATGAAGCTGATTTTTTTAAAATGATTCTCTATTGTGAAGGCTCTGAGCTAACAAAGGTTCTGTTGCTTCTTCCCCTCAGGAGACCAATGGGTGAGCTCAGATGTGTAAAGAAGCTACATACAAATTGAAGATCAATAAATCCATGTGAAATTTGTCTTGAAATAGCACTGATCTGTTGTTAGGGAAGTGGGGACTAGACGCAGGAGGGATTTATTACCAGTATCCGCCTGATCCATGAGAGAATAAAAATTCAGAGTTCCGCGCAGGAAGGAGAGCATGAATTATCTGTTTGAGACACTTAATGTTAAGGGACACAGGCTTGATAGGATGCAATATTTAGAAATGATGTTAAGAATAACTCACTGTTGGCTAACAATTGGCAGCCAGCCAGCCAGACCCCTCGGGGTTTATCTAGACTAGAGACGCTTTTCAAAAATGCCTAGGTGCCATTTTCAAAAGTGACAGGCCCTTCTATATTAGAAAGGTGTACAGCCTTAACCAAGCTTTTTTAACTATAAATACTTTAAACTTGTGCAGCTGTTGCCATATGGAAAGGGGAGTAACTGTACTGGTATGTCACCTTTAAGCCGATAAAACTGCATCCATACTAGAGTTCTTTACTAGTATAACAATTCATATCTCTAAAACTTCGAAGTATAGACCAGGCCTATGTCACTTACATGCTTATGAAAATTTTTCTCTGGCATTTTTGGCTGTATTGTAACTCACGTAGTTAACTCGATGGATTGGGAATCAATTAACACAATTGCTAATGCCAGTCTAGAACTCCACAGTCTTTTGTTCTAGGACACAAACATGACCCACAACAAGGAACAAACACTTGCAATTTTGTTATTGACTCAAGTTAACTGGTAATCAGTTAACTTGAGTTATAACCATACCAAAACCTCACATCTGGACAGACTCCTTGAGTCAGATTCCAAAGGCTTAGAGAAATTGTAGTACAGAGGCTGATCTGCAGAAAGACCAGAGGTTGAGTAATTCTGTTACTGAGAATATAGTGGATAATTGATTAAAGAAGTGCTTAAAAAAACAACAACCCCGAACCGAAGTGTGACAGAAGCAGGCAGGTGGGATCTACTTACCCTAATAACAGAAGAGCAAGCCCTTTGTTAACATACCCCGTTCTCAAGGAACCCCAGTGGGACTGAAGAATTTGGCACATATTGTGTCCAGACAATAGCCTGGAGAGAATATTTGAACATCTGCTTCTAATCTTGCAGCTAGAGAGAGGAAAACTTATGGACATACTGGGTTATTCAGATTGAAGCTAAATGCACATTTTCTCATTAAAGCAACCCTATGTTATTGTCATGACTCTACCAGTAGCTGCTCCAATTGCTGTAGCTGGATTTGAGCAGTTCCCTTTCTTGTCTATGTCATTGGGAATACTAAATTATTGCTGATTTAGTTTTCTCCACAGAGTACACAGCCCCTGGGCATTATATATGCAGACGAAGTGCCCAGAAAGCTTAAATGGATATGCAGAGGACTGACAGATTCCCTTGTAGTGAGGTACTTTGAGAAACCTTGTGAAGTTCACATTTGGCAAAGCTAGTGCTTAGATAGCAAAGTGCCAGGAGCTGTAGAAATACGGTAGAGGGCGAGTTCATGGATGTCAAATGTGCCAGTACCAGGGGAGGAGGTGCATCAGTGAAATGAATCACATCCATAAACTCCAGCAGAGGGAGTATGTCAAGACCCCTCAGTCTCTAAAGTACTTGATAAGAGGTTGACACTTAGGGCAAGTCTACACTACAAAATTAAGTTTAGCTAAGTTATATTGAGTACAGCCACTATGCTCCTTTCCTTGTGCCAGCGGTGTGCATTCTCACCAGGAGTGCTTGCACCGATTTACCTGTCAGTGTGGGGCATTATGGGACAGCTTCTGAAAGGCAGCAACAGTTGATTTAAGCAACAAGTGTCTACACTGACACAGCGTCAAGCTAACTACATTGACCCGTGCCTTGCCTCTCGCGGAGGTGGAGTTACTATTCGGTTGGTGCAGTAGATGAGTTACATTGGTGGGAGCTACATTTTAGTGTGGACGCTTACAGAGCTGGGTTGCTGTAAGCTGCCGTCCATTGACCGAACTGTAGTGTAGACCAGGCCTCAGTGAATTTTACTTTTGCCAGTTAGATGTAACCCTTTATGTGACATGGGTATAGTGCACTGATTTTATTTGTAAAAAAGCAACTGCTGTGGAATTTTTGTAAGCACTCCTGCTTTAATGGAAACCCCAAGATTCCTAAGAGGTGCCATTATCACGCTGTTATTTTCTTTTTGTATATGTGGCAAAGGAGTTAATCCAGATGGGCACATCGATAGTTTATGGTCCTGAAGCAATTTACGGAAGAAGGAAATATTGCCCATTGAAACAGTGCTAGGTATACAGCAAAAGGAAAACGACTCCTGATTAGAACAACCAGCTGAACTGGTTACATGTATTAGGGGTAGGAGTGGCTGTGCTTGGGGGAAAAGAGTGACTGTGCAGGTTTGGGGGTGATGGTCAAATTGTACACTCCAGCAAAGAGAGAAGTTGTGTGACGTTTAAGACAATTTAAGTTTAGACTCCTCCTTTGACTGGCTGAGGGCCTGATTCAAAGCCCATTGAAGGCAGTGGAAAGGTCCGTTGGGTCAGGCCTTGCATACCTGTGCTGTGTAGTCACAGGAAGGCCAAGTGAGGGTCTCACAGGCCTCAAGAGGAGATGCTTTTGACTGTGACTTTTGGATACAGTGGAGGATCATAGAATCACAGAATATCAGGGTTGGAAGGGACCTCAGGAGGTCATCTAGTCCAACCCCCTGCTCAAAGCAGGGTCATGAGTGGTAAGTCCAATAAGGCAGTGATGAGCTGCCAAAATCTTAACAACCGGTTCCCTATCAAAAGTTTTGATTTAATGGATGTGCCCCAGTATTTATTTTTTTGTACCAACAGGGTTACCATATGTCCGTATGTATGGTATGTACCATATTTTCTCCCGGACAGCAATTTAAGAACCAAAAAGCCTGAGCTATCCGGGAAAATATGGATGTATGTTAACCCTGCCTAAAGTTCTTTTTTAAAAAGATGGGCCTGAACTAGAAATGAGCTCCGTTTCACATGTGTGGGTCCCCGCCACTCCCTGGGGGTGTGCTCGGGTGACCAGATGTCCCGATTTTATAGGGACAGTCCTGATTTTGCGGGCTTTTTCTTATATAGGCTCCTATTACCCCCCCACTCCCTGTCCTGATTTTTCACACTTGCTGTCTGGTCACTCTAGGGTGTGCACATGTGTGGGTCCCAGCTGCTCCTTGTCCCCCTCATTGAAGCAGGTGTGCAGGGTTACTGCCCTGGGAACTGCAGGGCACTAGTGGACATAGGACCAGCTGCAGACAGGGGCGTGGGGCAGGGCTAGCCGGAGGCAGGGGGTGCGGGGCTGGCTGCGGTCAGGGCAGGGGGTGCGGAGCTGGCTGGAGACAGGAGGCTGCGGGGTTGGCTGGAGGCAAGGGGGTATGGGGCTGGCTGGAGACAGGGCAGGGGCTGACTGGAGGTAGGGGCTGGCTGCAGGCAGGGCAGGGGGGTGCAGGGCTGGCTGGAGAGGGGGGCTGGCTGCGGGCAGGGCAGGGGGTGCGGTAGAGGGTGGTGCAGGCAGGGCAGGGGGTGTGGCAGAGGCTGGCTGCGGGCAGAGGGTGCGGGGGTAGCTGGAGACGGGGCTGGCTGCAGGCAGGGCAGGGGGTGTGGCAGGGACTGGCTGCGGGCAGGGCAGGGGGTGGCTGGACGCAGGGGCTGGCTGCGGGCAGGGCAGGGGGTGACTGGAGACGGGCTGGCTGCGGGCAGGGCAGGGGGTGCGGTAGGGGCTGGCTGCAGGCAGGGGATGCAGGGAGTGGCTGGAGGCAGGGGCTGGTGCGGGCAGGGCAGGAGGTGCGGGGGTGGCTGGAGACAGGCTGGTGCAGGCAGGGCAGGGGGTGTGGCAGGGGCTGGCTGCAGGCAGGGGATGCCGTGGGTAGCTGGAGGCAGGGGCTGACTGCAGGCAGGGGGTGCAGGGGTGGCTGGAGGCAGGGGCTGGCTGCGGGCAGGGCAGGGGGTGCGGCAGGGGCTGGCTGCAGGCAGGGGGTACGGGGGTGGCTGGAGATGGGCTGGCTGTGGGCAGGGCAGGGGGTGCGGCAGGGGCTGGCTGCAGGCAGGGGATGCAGGGGGTGATTGGAGGCAGGGGCTGGTGCGGGCAGGGCAGGGGGTGTGGTAGGGGCTGGCTGCAGGCAGGGGGTACGGGGCTGGCTGGAGACAGGCTGGCTGCGGGCAGGGCAGAGGGTGCGGCAGGGGCTGGCGGCAGGCAGGGGGTGCAGGGGTGGCTGGAGACAGGGGCTGGCTGTGGGCAGGGTGGTGGGTGCTCACAGGGAGAGTGGCTCGGAGCAGCCCAAGCAGCAGGACGCAGCCCAGGCCGAGCAGAGCAGCCGGGGACCCACCAGGCAGCAGCGGGAGCCCCAGGACCAGGGATCGGGGGAGCAGCAGCAGCAACAGGGCTCGTGCCCAGGGCCAGGCGGCAGCCCACATGGCTCCCGCAGCGCAGCGCCCCCGGCGGCCGGAGGAGGAATAACATCACTTCCCGACCGGAGCCCATCAAAGCCTCAGTGCCCCCTGCAGGGAAGCGGGTTAACAACTGGTTCTAAAACTGCTTCAAAATTTAACAACCGGTTCGTGCGAACCGGCTCCAGCTCACCACTGCAATAGGGTGACTTCCAATAACCAAAACAAATGTAATTTAATGGCCTAATCCAAATGCTGCTAAAGGCAACAAAAGACTGTCCTTGACCTCTGTGGGAACTAGACTGGATCCTATTTTAATACCACCGTGTTCCAGATTAATTTCTAATTATGAGATTATCCCCCCCCCCAGATAAATTACAAAAGCAAATTCAAATCAAATATAGCTTTTTTCCCCAGTATCAACAAGGCCTTTGGGGAAAGATATAATTCTTTTGCACATCTATGTGACTGACAGTTGTGGAGACTGAAGTCCTTGGGGCCTGGCCCAGGAAGCCCCAGGGGAAGCTTCACCACTGTACTAGCTTGCCTCAGCCTTGACCTGGAAGGGCCATCTCTAGTGGAGAGTGGGCAGTTCAGTCTCCCTGCCCAGTCAGTCCTTGGCGTCTGACACTGTAAGCAATGGTGTGCATTATGATGGTTTCCCATGACGTGTCTACTGTGAAAAGAACTGTGTAGCCAGCTCATTCCCTGTATGCCCATGAACATACTGGTGATCTAATGGCGAAAGGCTCTGAATCCCATTCCAATCCCTATTGTTAGGGACTACTACTGTTCCAGAACACTAATACAAAAAAGAGGAGGGCCGATCCTGCTTCCATTGAATGGGAATTCTGCCACTGACTTCGATGAGAGGCAGACTGATATAGTATGTGGAGGGTTGTGCACCAATAGACAGTCTGGGTCTGTCTTTGTTAAGCCAGAAGAATGCCTCATATGTTGAATTTCAATCTGTCTTAATGGCCTCTAAGTATCTCGGAGAGCTGTGGTTGAAGACAAATGAGTTCATGCATTGTAAACAGAACATATATTAAATGTATCTTTGTAACAGTCATAAACAATATGAATGTTGCCATGACAGATCAATCACTACTAATTTGGCAACTTGTTTATGCCAGTTGGTTTGCAAAGGCTCCCTGGCAATGGGGACGTTAATATTATACCCACGCTGACTGCTTCTGGAACTGGTGATAATAATGAACTTATAACAGCAGTCAACAAGGGACCTGATCCTGCAGCCAGTGGAGAGGCTGCAACAAAGGGCTTGGCATACACAGTGTCTAATCTCGTTTGTCTTCTCTGCCATTGGTATCTGGTTTTGTATTGTAAGTGTGCTCAGTGCTGCATGGAGCAGAGGGGAAGACTGTTTCTGTCCAAAAGAGAACATTTGGTGTGGTGTGTGCCTGAAATGTCCAGATTTCAAAGCTATCCTGTTTCTCCCTCTAGAAGTCTGTAAAACTCTGACTTAATAGTGCTTTGTGATGTGTTTGGGGCTTGCTGTGCTTGAGGCGAGTTACGCGTGTGGCAACTTCCTACCTGAGCGAGACGCTCTCTCTGTGTCCTCAGAGTCCTGGGTATCATAGAATCATAGAATATCAGGGTTGGAAGGGACCTCAGGAGGTCACCTAGTCCAACCCGCTGCTCAAAGCAGAGTCAGTCCCCAATTTTTGGTCCAGATCCCTAAATGGCCCCCTCAAGGATTGAACTCACAACCCTGGTTTAGCAGACCAATGCTCAAACCACTGAGCTATCCCTCACTTCCTTTCCTGGCTAAAATGTGATTGTGCTGCTTGTTACTCTGACTTAGCACCGGGAGAACGACTAGGATTCTGTTCTGCACCATCAGCCGAATCGTTACTGAATTCCAGTGACAGGGTTTCTGTTACTGACGGTGAGGCGATAGGAGCCAGACAAGACCCAGCTTGACTTTCATATTCTAGGTTGTCTCTGCAGATTGAGTTTGCAAATGAGTTTGCCGCAGGCTAGGTTGAGTTTGCAAACGAAAAGATGACAATAAACAGGGAACCCTAATGCCGTCTTTACTGAATTACTGCTCGGAAAACAGGCACGCTTTAAGATGGGTTTCACCATAATAAGTTAGGAGATGGCAAAAATAGGACGCTGGGGGTTTGACAGGTGCACCTTTACCAGCCGTTCTAGTTCAAATGCTGATAATATTGAAGATAACATTTCTGTGGTGCTGGGATCTCTTCCAGGTGGGTTGGAGCGGGAAAGGCTAAGGTTAAAGAAGAATTTCAAAATAATACCTCTCTCCCAACCCTTGAGTTTTTCAGCTACTACTGAACATGATTCTCTTTTATCTCTTGGTCTCTTCCAGTCCTCTTCCATGCTTTGTTTCTCTCTCCATCCTTCGAGGGTGCCCAGAAAAGCAATAACCTATTGACCGAGGGCACTGTGCCAGCAGCACAATAGCCCTTTCTCAGCTGCACCAAGACTGGATTGTTTGTGCCAAGCAATGGTGATGTCTCTTTAAAAGGATTGCAGACCTGAACCATCCAGTCCAGTTGCCCCAGGCACAGGGGGGCATTTTGAGCACATAACCTCTTTTCTACACAAAGAGCCAGAGCCGTTTTAACACTATAGGAGGGTACGTTAGAAGCTGCCTGCTGTTTGGAAAGAGGGTTTCATGTACCTGCTGCAGGAGCTTGCAGAATTAGTACCCCGTAGCATGGCAGTGCCCTGAACTGCAGCCTCATTCGGCTGCTGCCAGCGCCCTCAGGGACGTGTTTCTATGCAGTCCTGGGAGGAGAAGCAGAGGAGGGGAGAAAATATTGTATCTTTCCAGCCCATTTATGGCAGGGTTTTCAAAGCCACGAAGGGGATTTGGATTCCCATGGAAATTGGATGTCCGACGCTTAGGCAGCTTTGAAAATATCTCTCCTGTTGGGCTTAATTCTGCCTGTGGCGGGGGAACCCCATGCCTGGGATTTCAGTTGGAACTACACAGCTGTGTCATAGGGTGGAATTGAGCTCTGAGTGTTGCAGGGAGTTGTCCTGCTGTGTGGGCTCATGAATGTTAGGAACAACAACAAACGTCAGAAAATGTTTCCAATGTAGGTGTAATTTGCTGGTACCTCTGGTGTAGAGGGGCCCGTCTGTTGTGGAAGCACTGCATGTGGGGTGGTGGAGGATTTGGGGAGCCTGCCCAAGGGGTCTTGGAGCCCAGCTCCGTGGGGCCTCCTTGCCCGCAGCTGGGGCAGAGGTGCAGACATGGGCGGCCGGTGACCTGGCCGTTGGGGAAGGCTAGCACTCCCAGCCCCTCCCCTTGTGCCCAAGGCCCTGTCCCTCCCCTTCTGCCCTCCACCCCCGCAGGAGCTCAGTGCCCAGAGCACCCCCACCGCAGCCCCCGGCCCCAGCGCCAGACAGCCAGGAGGTGAGGCCTCAGCCCTGGAGCTCCAGGAGGCCAGCACAGCCCCAGGCACACTGAGTCCCTGTGGGAGCCAGGCCAGCCAGCCCTAGCCAGCCAGGGCAGAGAGCTGGGAACCGCAGGAGGGGGCCTGGCCTGGCCTTGGCGTGCAGCATGGGTGGGGCCACATGAGGCTGTTTGGGGAGGCACAGCCTACCCCTGCCTATAATACCCGCTGCCCATGCAGGCAGTGCAGAGGCTGCCCCCTCCCCCCCACCAGAGAACTGCATAGCAAACAGCTCAGCTGCTAGGCTCTCGTCCTGGGAGAGGATTTGGGGCTGCTGAGGGTGGTGAGGCTTTAGAGTGTGCATACGCAGTGCCCACATGGGGTTAGTTGTGCAAGCTCCTGTCGGCATGAGACGCGGCGCATCCACCATAACTTTTTCTTTGAGAATCCCGATCTCTGAAGAGGAGACTTTGTGAACACAGTGAGCTGGAGCTGCAGCACCCCTTGGGACGGGAGTTCAAATCTGTGACTCCACTGGCAGGTAGCTCTCGACTTAGATGACGCTGCAGCAGGAGATACGAATGCTTACTTGAGAACGTACCAGCTTTTCCTGATCAAAGCAGAACTGTTGTCTTTTTAATAATAATAGTTTATCACTGGCATTTGTTTTTAAATCAAAATGTCATGCACATCTGTGGTGGTCTGAATTAATAACATATTCTGTTAATGTTGGTAAAATTTGTGTTACAGTAGCACCTAGAGTCCCTATGCCCTGTATAAGCATGCAGTGAGAAACAGTCCCTTCTCCATCGAGATTAGTCTAAGGCTCAGATTCTGATGCCCTTATCCAGGCTGGGTAGATCCTTTCTCCTCGAGTAGTCTCATTGGTTTCCGCTGGTGCATGGTACTACTGAACGTGAGGGAGGGGCTCAGAATCTGCCCCTAAGTAAAGAAAATAGCAAAAGCCATTACTTGAAGGTGACCCTTCTGAGACATCTGGGTTCTCCCATACATCTGCTGCCACTCAGTCCTGGCTGCCTGTACATTGAGGCCTGTTTTTTATCCCCCTCCACTGTAAACTAGTGATTCTATTGGAATCAGTGGAGTTACATCCACATGAATGTGGTTTGAGAGGCGAATTGGGCCCAATAAGACCAGAGGGGTTTGGCCCCTAATAAGGTAAGAGGAACCTTTAATTTTTATTGACTATTTTGACCAAAAGGACTGAAAGTTTTTTCTATCCTAGGTTAATGGAGACGGCTAGAGAAATGACCAGGGAATCCTTACCTATCAAATGCCTTGAAGCAGTTATCCTGGGGATGTATCCTTTTCTCCATGCGCAGTTTGTTCCAGTGGGGGTAACCACTTAAAAATAATACTAGTTAATGTATCTGCACTTTAGGGATGCGGGATGACAACCCCAGTGGAAGGTGAGTTAAGGGGGCTCCATGTGTCTAAGTGATTTTCAGTGATTGACTGAATAAAGGAATCCTCCTTATTAGGAACTCAGCGTGGTACTAGGGCCTGAACTTCTAGTGTCAATCAGCATAATCCTATTAAAGTCAACTCCATTGACTTTGACATCTGTTTACACCATCTAAGGATCTGACCCTAAATGCCTAGATAAATAGCTGTCTAGTTCAGCTCTTAAACTCTTCCATCGCCATCCTGGGCAAATCATTAACAGCCTGTTAACTGAGTTTGAAATTCAGGTCTGTACTACCTAGGTTTCTATAACACATGCCCAACACAGTACTATCTGAGTCTTGCTGCCTTTTGTCTCTGATCTCCTGTAATTGTGCTGTGTACAGAACTAAGCATGTGCATGTTCTAATGTAGCCAAACCTTTAAACTACTGTAAAGTAACGCTCTGGTTCTTATTCAAACCCAGAAAAGCAAAGGACGTTCAGCTTTCAGGGTGAGACTCTCTTCCTTGTGAATTAACCTGCTTTGTCCCAAGGTACTGTCGTAGCACAAGACTGGGCTGCACGTGCTGCTGCCTACCATGTGTGTTCTGATCCTGCTCCCAGGGAGGTTCAGTGACCGAGCATTGAGGGCCCTAAATGCAAAAGGGTAGGGCTGTCAAGTGATTAAAAAAATTAATTGCGCGATTAAAAAAATTAATCCATAATAGAATACCATTTTATTTAAATATTTTTGGATGTTTTATAAATTTTCAAATATATTGATTTCAGTTACAACACAGAATACAAAATGTACAGTGCTCACTTTATATCTATTTTTGATTACAAATATTTGCACTGTAAAAAACACAAGCAATAGTGTTTTTCAATTCACTGCATACAAGTACTGTAGTGCAATAACTTTATCATGAAAGTTGAACTTACAAATGTAGAATTATATACAAAAAATAACTGCATTCAAAAATAAAACAATGTAAAAGTTTAGAGCCTACAAGTCCACTCAGTCCTATTTCTTGTTCAGCCAATCAAGTTTGTTTACATTTGCAGGAGATAATGCTGCCTGCTTCTTGTTCACAATGTCACCTGAGAATGAGAACAGGCATTTGCGTGGTACCTTTGCAGCCGGCGTCACAAGATATTTACATGCCAGATGCATGAAAGATTCATATGTCCCTTCATTCTTCATCCACCATTCCAGAGGACATGCGTCCCTGCTGATGGCAGGTTCTGCTCAATAACAATCCAAAGCAGCGCAGACTGGTGCATGTTCATTTTCAAAATCTGAGTCAGATACCACCAGCAGAAGGCTGATTTTGTTTTTTTAGTGATTTGGGTTCTGTAGTTTCTGCATCGGATTGTTGCTCTTTTAAGACTTTTGAAAGCATGCTCCACACTTCATCTCTCTCAGATTTTGGTAGGCACTTCAGATTCTTAAACCTTGGATCGAGTATTGTAGCTATCTTTAGAAATTTCACATTGATAGCTTCTTTGCGTTTTGTCAGATCTGCAGTGAAAGTGTTCTTAAAATGAACAACATGTGCTGGGTCATCATCCGAGACTGCTATAACATGAAATATATGGCTGAGTGCAGGTAAAACAGAGCTGGAGACCTACAATTCTCCTCACAAGGAGTTCAGTCACAAATTTAATTAACGCATTATTTTTTTAACGAGTGTCATCAGCATGGAAGCATGTTCTCTGGAATGGTGGCCGAAGCATGAAGGGGCATACAAATGTTTATCATATCTGGCATGTAAATACCTTGCAATGCTGGCTTCAAAAATCCCTGTTGTCACCAGAAAGTGAGATTGTAAATAAGAAGTGGACAGAATTATCTCCCAAAAATGTAAACAAACTTGTTTGTCTTAGCGATTGGCTGAACAAGAAGTAGGATTGAGTGGACGTGTAGGCTCTAAAGTTTTGCATTGTTTTGTTTTTGAGTGCAGTTATGTAACAAAAAAAATCTACACTGTTAAGTTGCATTTTCACAATAAAGAGATGGAACTACAGTGATTGTATGAGGTGAATTGAAAAATACTATTTGTTTTGATTATCATTTTACAATGCAAATATTTGTAATAAAAAATAATAATATATAGTGAGCACTGTACACTTTGTATTCTGTGTAATAGAAATCAATATATTTGAAAATGTAGAACAACATCCAAAAATATGTATTAAATTTCAATTGGTATTCTGTTGTTTAACAGTGAGATTAAAACTGTGATTAATCACGATTAATTTTTTTGAGTTAATTGTGTGAGTTAACTGTGATTAATCAACAGCCCTACAAAAGGGTGATGTAAGATCTCTTGCTTTCTCCAGGAGAACTGTTTCATGACATCTGAAATGCTGATTCCATCACCTTTCCCTCTCTCATCTACCTTCCCCACGACAAAAATAGAAGCTTCGTTTAGTGTCTTCCATGCAAACTATCTGAGTGAGGGCCAGGATCTGCTCCCAGTCAGACCCAAACAGCCCCATTGAAACTGGGAATAGATTCAGGGCCAGAATCTTTACAACTTGATCTTCATTTGCAAAGATGTCTTTTAAAATACTGGTGCTACAACTGAAAGGAACCACAGTCAACCCTCTCCTTTGGATGGAGCTGACTTTGCCTGGCTAGTGGCTGTTGCGTCAGTGAAGTCCATGAGTGGTCCCTCAAGTCTACAATGCATTTGTGCTTGGTTAAAATGATAGAAAAGGGAAAAGAGACATTGGGTTTAATTCTGATCTCATTTGTGCCTGCTTTACACCCATTTAACTCCGCTGACTTGAATGGTGTTGAATTTATACCTATAGGAAAGTTCAGAATCAGGACTGCAGATGTTCGTTATCTCTCGCCTGATGGTTTCTACCCTCTTGGACGTGAACAACCTTTCCGACAGGTTTTAAATAGGGGTGGGGAAGTGGCTCATTTGGCTTTTCCTGGAATGTTATTAAAGCCTCAGGGAGCCATCTGTGGGACGAAAATAACATAATTTCTGATCATCTGATAGTATTTCACTTTCTGGATGGTAGAAGTAGGAGGGAAGATCAGATCTTATATTATTTTGGGCCCATAAAAGTAGAGAGACAATCCCCACACCTAAAACTTCCCCACCCTCCCAATGAAAATCAAAAGGACAGCAGCTAGTACAGTGACTATGCAGGTCTGGGAATCCTATGCACACTTGTAGTGTCAAGCTGTGAGGGCCAAAGACTGACTCCAGGAACAAAAGAGATGATCTGTGATGCCTGTAATCATGGTGTTATGTCATATGCCATCCTATTATTTATATACACATAAAGAGATGGGAATGTACTTGCATACATACAGAATGCTTATAGGCATGTCACCTAAATATGATGTTGCTAGGCCTAGTAGAAAAGTTTCTGCTGAAACTTTTTTGTCAGAAAATTTGGTTTTCAAGGAAATGACCATTTTTGTGGGAATTGTCTGCTTCCCTTGAAAACTTTATTAATTTTTGGTCAGCAAACTGAGAGCCCCCAAATTGGAAACTTTTAGCAGTTTTTGGATAATTGTTTTGGCAATTTTCAACAGTTTTCAGTTTTGGCCGAAATTTTTTTACTTTCCTACCAAAAAAGCACAATTTTTGATGGAACATTTGACTAAAAACTGCTTTCCTGTTAGTTTCCCTAGACAACCCCACCCATTTTCCAGCCACCTGGCATTGCTGCCAGGGAGGAGATGGAATCTCCTGTAGGATCTCCTTCTTCTTGTAGACTTTGAACCCCCAGGAACTAGTAGCTGGTCCAGGTGTCATGTGCATGGCTACGTGTTCAAAACTCACCATCAAAATTTCTTGTGCAAAGTGTGATGCCCCCAGGGCCTGTTTGTGAATGTAGTTGCTGGGTGCTGTGTAGGAGGCATGCTGAGCGAGCCGGAAACGTGCCGGGAGGGCTCAGGCTCATTTGCCCCCGAGCCTGGGCGGGGAGTGGAAGCTGCCTCCCCGGCCAGGCTCTCTCAGGCAGCTGCCAGTCTGTCATGCTGCAGAGTAGCGTCCCAGCGGCCGGAAGGGGCTAGTCCTGCCCTTTCTGCTCCTGGTCCCCCAACCCCTTTCACTCCCTGGCATCTGGGGATGTCCCCCCTGATGTGTCACCCAGCCCTGCCCTTGCTCCGCCTCTTCCTGCCCCCTGATCCTCTCCCTCTCCCCCAGTGCCTCCTGCATGCCTCTGAACAGCTGATCCTCAGTGGGCAGGAGGCGCTGGAGGGTGGAGGGGGAGGAGTTGATTGGTGGGAGGTGCTGGGGGAGGGCAAGCAGGGGCCCGCCGGTGAGTGCTGAGCACCCACAATTTTTTTTCTTGGGTGTTCCAGTCCTAGAGCACACACAGAGTCAGCGCCTATGGCTGGGAATGTATTTCTGTAAAGGGTCTTGGCAAGGATGGTCTGAAGGTCCTTTCGTGACAAGCACCGGGGACCTGATCCAAAGTCCACTGACGTCAACGGAAGTCTTTTCATGGACTTCTTTGGGCTTTAGATCAGGCCCTTGGTATATTTTAGCAGTTTTGTCACAATCTATGGATTGCCCCCAGACACTGTCCTCTCTGTGCAGGCAGCAGTGAGCGTGAGCATCTGTGGCTAGGTTTCCAGTTAGGAGACATTATTTGTCATTCTCTCCTCCCTCCCTCTCCCGAATGTCAAGATGATCTTTTCAAACGTGTCTGAGCCATGCATCCCTGAATTTTGCGTTGCCCTCCGGTTCCCTTCTCTGCCTGTGGAAATAAGATACTGGTTATAATAACTTCTGTGTGCTGACAAGCTTCCCCGTTGCTTGGCTACCAAAAAGGGCATAGACCAACACAGCAGCCCTCTGTGGGAGTCTTTAAGCTGAGACCTCCTAGCGCAGAGCAGATTAGGGAGATGTCACTTTAATCAGGCTGCTTGCCAGCTTGTGCCATCAGCTTTTACTGAGACTTTTTTTAACCACTTGTGCAATCCTTCTTCGTGTCGAATTAGGTTTTACATAACGTCCTTTCGCACTAGACGCATCCCAGAACATTTGGACATGGGAGGAGTTAGATACTGATACTGGTACTGCGGTGCCTGCATATGCAGAGAGAGCAGCATTTCTGTGCTTAGCAGAGGCTCTCCCACATCCATGGCTATTCGATTCCTAGCAAATAGAGCTGGGGAGGACCTATATAGGTCTCCTTGTCTATGCATCTATCTAACCGAACTACCTGCTTAATTAAGCCCATCTAACTATCTGCTTCCATGGCCTCACCGCGTCATCACAGGCCCAGCTGTGCAGGAATGAGCCCCCTAATGCGTTCTCTGTGCATTGTTCAGTCCAGGTTTAAATCCATCGAACAATGGAACTTCCACCCCATCCACTGCGAGACAGCATTAGAACTAGTTCTGTTCAAGGACGGGAATAATGGCGAAGGAGTCAAAGCTAACCAAAAAGTGCCAGGGGAACCTTTTCCACCCCAAATTTGTCTTATTAAAACAGGTGAAGGTAAGAAATCATAAGCTGGGGGAGGGCAGGTCACCTAGGAGGAAAATCTTATGTGCAATACGGAGGATCAGATCCTCAATTGGTATAAATCAGCTTATATAATCACTGACTTCAAAGCACCTACCTCAATTTACACCAGTTGAGGATCTGGCTGAGAGAGTATATTTAAAGAAAAAGCAAAGCATTTGTACGGGGAAAAGAGACCAGCATATAACTATGCTAGAAAGGTGAGAATTGAGGAGATTTAATGGCCTATTGTACCTGCCATTTATTTGATTAATGGATACCAGTTTCAAAGACACCTGCCACAGCTACCATCCTGGATCCCTGTGTTTCCACCTGTCCTGCAAAGGATTTCCTGGCCTGCAGGGTGAATCACATTGATTATCACTGAGTTCTGTAAGAAAGATACTCCCTTACTGCAGGAAAACTGGACTGTTGAAAGAGTTCTACTTAATAGCTAGAACCACTTGGACAGCTAATAATAAATGCTGTGAAAAGGGAGCAAGAGGAATCTCTATCAGTGGGCCATCTATGTAACTGAAAACTCCTGGGAATCTTTAATTCTAGTTGGACTCTGAAGGTTGGCACTCTAGGAAGGGCAACATTGGCATGGCAGGTTTGAGAGGAGAGACCCACCCATCTTCTCCCCTTCCACTATCTCAAGCCCTGGCTGTATTCCTTGGGAGCCATAGCTGTCATACACAGTGGTTCTCATTAGAGAAGGACTGCGCCAAAACTCTGGATCCAAATACTTGGAGATCAGGTCCAGATGTGAATAATGAACTAGACCAAATCCCTGGATCTAAACATCCTTGGACTCTGGGGAACTTGGATCTGAATCCAAAATAAGTTGCTTGGGGCCTCTCTGATTATGTACAGCTGGCCCTGTGAGGCCCTCTGCCTCTCTGATATTGCTAGCAGTTTCATGATGCTTTTGCAAGTAGCTTATCCATTTTTGCTGAAGCCTTAAACCTTCTCTGACAAACGTGTCAAGGGTGGGAGGTTTATTTCCCCCTCTGCCACCTTGTTCCAAGTTAGCAGCCTCACTCTTGTCAGCCTAAATAAAGCCGCTTCCCATTTTGTCTGCTCTTACCCCTCAGCTTTTCTAACTAAGGATGAGTGCAGTGCCTTGTGACATCTCCTCCTTCACAGCAGTGAGCACTCCAGGGGCCTTATGTGCAGCTCCCCTGGCCTGGGGCAAGGGCAAGAAAAGAGGGTATATGAGAGTCCTGTGTACTCCAAGGCCAGCTGGTCCTAAATTCAGCAGTGACCCTGGAGTCTGGGTGCTGGGGTGTGTCAGGCTGGAGATATGTAAAATGATGGAGGATTTTAGTGAATTAGTTGTGAAAATGAATAGCACAATCAGTACAGCAGGGGCTTGCAAGTTATCTGAAGTAAATTCAGTGTGGTGCTCTCTCTGCTATTTCAGTTTTCATTCAATAGGACATAGATATTTGTACTGAAAACACATAACTGCATGTAAGAGCAAATCTGGATATTCTAGCCATAGGCACCGACTCCACGGGTGCGCCGGAGCTGGAGCACCCATGGGAAAAAAAATAGTGGGTGCTCAGCATTCACCAGCCACAGCTGTTTTGTGGCACCCCGATTGGCAGCACCCCCAATTAGTGGATTGGGGCACCGCCAAACAGCTGTTTGGAAGCTCGGGGAAGAGCTTGTCGGAGGGCGGAGACTAGCGAGTGGAGGGCAGGTGGGGGCCTCTGGGAGGGGGCAGAGTGAGGGAGGGAAGAGGTGGAGTGCGAGCGGGGCCTCAGGAAGGGGCGGAGAGAGGCGGGGCCTTGGGGAGAGGGTGGAGTGGGGGCTGGAAGAACCAGAGCGAGGGTGGGGCCTTGGGGGAAGGGGCAGGGCCTCAGGGCGGAACAGGGATAGAGCACCCCTAGGGAAAACTAAAAGTCAGTGCCTCTGATCCTGTCTGCTGAGGAAGGAGATGTTATGGCTTTTGGTACCTGGGAAGGTGCTGTAGATAATTTGGGGTCTGAGATAAGTGCACCGAACTGAATGTTTCTGATAAAATCACCATCAGTGAAATATTTAACAATACTGGCATTTAAACTGTTGTCCTTAGTTTCTAGAGCTAATACTTGAGCTGAATGGAACAATTCACACCTTTCAGAGCTACTGTTTCAAGTTGGCTGCAGATTTAGGAAGACATTGCTGCACTTATTTATGCTCAGATTCTTATTTTCAGGCTTTTCCTGTCAACTATAAGGACACAGTTTAGTACTGCCCCCCACCCTCCCCGCTGTGAAAGCATAGATTCTGGAACTTGGATCTGGATCTGATATTTCTGGTGTCTTGAACCCTATGTTTACGCTGGCTTGAAGCCAAAACCCAAAACTAAACACTTCCCAAGCCTTGAGAGAAACTCAGGTTCAGGTCTGAACTTTGCAGCTGGGCCATTTTGCTTGAAACAGACTCTATGGAAAGATTTGTCTCTACAGAAGTTACTCCTTTGTGCAGTTCCTTCATAGTCAGCTGGAAAGTCCTGGCCCTCCGATGAAGTGAATTTAACTTGCCGAGCATCTCATATCCATTTTACTGTATAAATACTTTAATGCCAGCTGTTACCCTAGCATGGTTAAGGCTAAACAAGGTCAGTCCCCTGTTGTTGTCCATATCTCCTCTCCATGGGAAAAATTCTCAAGTCCTTATTCAAGGAAAATCCCATGCAGGGAACTGACATCCGGGCAACCTTCCCTTCATGGAGCTTGCACTGGATCATTCCTTTGGTAGGGTGTGTGTGTGAGACTTGGCTCTCAAAGCCCGCAAGTATATAGTGGCCCTTGGCATATCTCTGTGGTCTCTCTTGGGGCCCCTCCAGCTCCTAGCAGTTAGCTCCAGAGGAGAATTCCCTGCTGGCTCTGTAGCTGTCCCTGGTTGGAGGGAGGGCTTCACGCTGCAGAAGGGGAAAGTGCTTAAGTTAATACCGATAGAGCCAGTAGATAGTGAGCCCAGCAAGCTGAGAGGAAATAATGCTACAGAGAGCATCCTCTCCCACAGCAGTGAATCTCAACCTCTGCAGATGCCCGGTGGAGGAGCTTCCTGAAGGTCCAGGAAATGGGGGTATGATTCACTGAAGGCAGCAATCCTGTCTGCCCACCTCTGTTCCTCCCCAGGACTGCCAGGTGTTTGTTCCCCTCTCTCCCAGACTGGCAGAGGGGGCAGTTTGTGCCTCAGTCTTTATTCAGTCCAAGCGCCCATCAAAGTCAACAGGAGTTTGGCCTGGGTACAAACTGGTTAAGGCCTTCGGGCCTTGGCCCAGTCCTACATGCTCTGTATTGTTGGCTCTGTGTAAATTTGCTGTTGGGCAGTAAATTGAGCTCATCTCCCCATGGAAAGCCAGCTGCTGTCACATAGATATTGCCAGCTGCAAGTGCCCATTCCAGAAACTTTGTTGTTGATGTACACAGCCCAGAGACAGCTTGACTTTGACACTGGAGTTGAGCCCACGCTGCTGGCACTTAGAAAAATTGTGTTCAGATTAACAAACAGAGGACAGTCGACCTGGAAGTCACTGCTGGAGAATAAATAAGGAATGTCAAGGAGGGTGGCTTAAAGTCTGTCTTCTGACCTCGCGGTAGGGAGGGAAGGTACTTTATTCCTGCTAGGACTCTTGTGAACATGGCATTGTGTTCCAATTCTGACTTTTAAAGCTGTTGTTGCATCCGTGCTGCATGGAAGTGTTGGTAAAAATGAATGGTTGCAATCTCTTTCCACTGCAAATGTGTGAAAACAGGTATGTGACACCTGGATTTTTAATTTACAACTGGCTGGGATCCAGCAGCCTGAGTACTTCCGTCTAATTTAAAAGCCATGATCATGCTGTCAGTGAAATATCATGACTGTTCCATTGATAATGAAATGGGTTTGAAATGCAATGTCAATGACATGCTTTCAAATGGACTTAGGGTGACCAGACGTCCCAATATTAGGGTCTTTGTCTTATATACACAACTTTACCCCTCTCCCATCCCCACCCGAGAAAAAGATGTCCTGATTTTTCACACTTGCTATCTGGTCACCCTACATGGACTCAAGTGTCAATGCAAGATGTGATCAATCCAACTTAAAGACTAGACCTGATTCTCATCTCACACTGATGTGAGCCAATGTAACTTCATTGACCAATTAAATTGCGACTTCTGAGACCTTCTGGTAGAAGCATGTGTATATGGGCAGGTGGCCATGGAGGCTTTGTGTGGACTTAGTAGAGAGCTACTCAGAGTGAAACAGGGTTAAAACCCTTTTATAATGAAAGGAACAATTGTGGCAGATCAGTGCAACACTTGAAAGTTTCATAGGTGCTAACAAAAGGCATTGGTCTCGTCCAGGGGTCGGCAACCTTTCAGAAGTGGTGTGCCGAGTCTTCATTTATTCACTTTAAGGTTTCGCGTGCCAGTAATGCATTTTAACATTTTTAGAAGGTCTCTCTATAAGTCTATATATTATATAACTAAACTATTGTCGTGTGTAAAGTAAACAAGGTTTTCAAAATGTTTAAGAAGCTTCATTTAAAATTAAATTAAAATGCTGATCTTATGCCGCTCAGCACGCTGCCAGCCTGGGGTTCCGTTCGCCTAGCCGGCAGCAGGCTGAGTGGAGCCTGCGGCCGGGATCCTGGATGGCAAGGGGCCGGCAGTCAGAACCCCAGACCGGCAACGGGCTGAGCGGGGCTGGTGGCCGGGACCCCAGACTGGCAGTGGGCTGAGCTTCTGTCCGCCGGCTCCTGCCAGCCAGGGTCCCAGCTGCCGGCCCCTCTCAGCCCGCTGCCAGTCTGGGATCTCATAGAGTGGGTACCTACCTTCTCTCTGGTTCTAGCCCATTCTCTTCCTCTCTCTCTGCACCGAGCTGAGGGTGGGAGTGCACTGAGCACAGGGCTGGGGGTGAAGGAGCAGGCTGGGGGTTGGGGTATAGGGTCTGGCCAGGAGCTAGAATGAGGGAGGGGACTCAGGGTTGGGCAGGAGGTTTGGGTGTGGAGTGCTTACCTGGGAAGCTCCCATTTGGTGCGAGGGGTGCAGGTGGGAATGTGGGGTGTGTGTGTGCAGGAGCTCCTGTTCGGTGCTCAGGGTTGGGGTGGGAATATGGGAGGTGCAAAAGTCAGGGCATGCAGTGTGGAGGGACTGGGGGTGTGTGAGGAGGGTGCAGAAGTCAGGGCAGAGGGCTGGGGGCAGGTATGGGGGGTGCTGGAGTTAGGGCTGGGGTCATGGAGGGGTACTGAAGTCAGGGCTGGGGTTGTGGGGGGGTGCAAGGGTCAGGGCAGGAGGCTGGGTGTGTGTGTGGGGGGTGCAGGGGTCAGGGCAGGAGGCTGGGTGTGTGTGAGGGGGGTGCAGGGGTCAGGGCAGGAGGCTGGGTGTGTGAGTGAGGGGGGTGCAGGGGTCAGGGCAGGAGGCTGGGTGTGTGTGTGAGGGGGGTGCAGGGGTCAGGGCAGGAGGCTGGGTGTGTGTGAGGGGGGTGCAGGGGTCAGGGCAGGAGGCTGGGTGTGTGTGAGGGGGGTGCAGGGGTCAGGGCAGGAGGCTGGGGTGTGTGGGGGGTGCAGGGGTCAGGGCAGAGGGCTGGGGGTGTGTGTGGGGGGGTGCAGGGGTCAGGGAAGAGGGCTGGGGGTGTGGGCTAGGGTCCTGGGGTTGCTCCCAGCCCCCTGCCCAGAGCGGCTCACGGCAGGGGGCTGGAGGGGATATGCCCTGATTCCACCCCCCTTCCCCAAGGCCCCGTCCCCACCTCTTCTCCGCCTCCTCCCCGGAGCAGCGCTGCGGCTCCGCTTCTCCCCCTCCCCCGCAAAGGCCATCAGCTGATCGGTGGCAGGGAGAGGAGGAGGGGCAGGAACGCAGCATGCTGCGGGAAGAGGCGGGGGTGGGGGGAGCTTGTCTGCCCTGCAGCAGCAGCCAGCAGGACCAAGCTTCTTCACCCTGCCCCTGCGGGGGGAGGCAGAGAAGAGCGGGCTGGGGCGGGCAGGATCTTTAATGGCACGCTGCTGCCTGCCAGAGGTCCCAGGGTCCCAGCCTGGGTTCGGCAGCAGGCTGAGCGGGGCCGGCTGCCGGGACCCGGCAGGCAGCAGTGTGCCATTAAAAATCGGCTCGCGTGCCGTCTTTGGCATGCGTGCCGTCGGTTGCCAACCCCTGGTCTAGTTGGTTACGTAGAATAATAAATACAAAAGGCCTTTTCATTGGTGTTATTTCTCATTTACACCAATGTGAGAGGAAAATCAGGCAAGACTCAGAGTTCAGATATCTTCCAATTTTGTGTTCCAATTCAGGTCAGTTACAGAGAGAATCCCAGATTATGAAGTTTGGATCTGGATCTGAATTTTCCTAAGGATCAGGGTAGCAGGGGGGTTTCAGAGCAGGATTTGGGTTGTGGGCTCATCTCTAGTGTTTGCTACCGTTAAAGCAAAGGAGACTTAAATATGAATAGCTGAAAAGAAAGAAAATGTTTATTTTATATAGGCCATTAACTTTTATTTTTGAATTTATTAAAATACTTCTCAATGGAGCTATGCCAGTTTATACCAACTGGGAATCTGGCCCATCCTCAAAGCCCCTCAAGCTTTGGTCTGATTCTCCTCTCACTGATTTTAGTCTGGTGCATGTCCATTGACTTCAACTGCCTTGTGTATCTGAGAGATCACAACTAGGCCTTTTAACTAAGCCATTAATGTTTGCATGGGGAAACTGAGGTTAAATGACTAGTGTAAAGCCACAAAGGGAATCTGTATCAGAGCCAGGAGTAGCACTTGGGAATTCCTGCCAGGGGATTGAGGGTGGGGAATGGTGAGTCCACTCATGCTTCATTTTCCATATGTGCTCCAGTGGTGTATAGGGACAACGAAGGAACTGCAAATGGCCAGGGGAGAATTCCTGTGGCATAGGAGTTGTGTAGGCTGACAAATACCCTGTGGAATCTCCCACCCCTTCCCATGGCCCCTGGAGGAGGAGACGTGTCAGGCAAGATGAGGCAGGTTGGGAGATTAGCATACCTGAGTGCTATGGGGGATTCTGGGCAGCTGCACAGCCCATAGATAGCCCTGGGGAGACTGCTCTAATTTATAAGCCGAGCTGTATCGGCCCCTGCAGTAGCCTGGAATCTAGAGGGGGTAGCCACTTTTGCTTCTTCCACCTCTGGCATGTTGTGCCTTCTGTGCTGTAGCACAGAACTGAATTCCCGATTCCCAGTCCTGCAGTCAGACCCACGTCTCTCAAAAATGTGACTATGACAGCAGTATTGGTATGTCTTGGCCTTCTGTTTGCTGCACCACAGCTCTACTTGTGGGGGGAATAGAAAGGAGATCATGACACCCAGCCAGAGGGGAAGATCTAAGTTGCCTTTCTAACCAAGTTGCTGTGTGTTTCATTTCATCTCTGGTGGAGATTCTGATTGACTTGTTGCTTAGCAGACGCATCATGCACCTAAAGGTTAATTTTCACAGCAGTTGTTTCTGTGATAGCTGCTGGTAAGTAAAGCCATTTCCTTCCTCCAAAGGCTTTTACTCCTACTTAGAGCTTAATGCAATTAAATTGCGACTTCTGAGACCTTATGGTAGAAGCGTGTGCATATGGGCAGGTGGCCATGGAGGCTTTGTGTGGACTTAGTAGAGAGCTACTCAGAGTGAAACAGGGTTAAAACCCTTTTATAATGAAGGGAACAATTGTGGCAGATCAGTGCAACACTTGAAAGTTTATTAGGTGCTAACAAAAGGCATTGGTCTAGTCAGTTACATAGAATAATAAATACAATAGGCCGTTAAAAGAGTATATCCACAGAAGAAAAATGATAGTAACCTGATCTTAGCATATACAGAATATTGCATTCTGTTACGAGAAGACTGAGGTCACATTTTAAATGAAGCGGTTGTAGGCGTAATTCTCCAACTGGTGTAACTGCATTGGGCCTGATTCTGATCTCTCACTGGATTTACACTCATTTAATTCCATTGACTTCAGTGAGATTACTCCTGATTTTCACTGGTGTAATTGAGCGTACAGTCAAGACCACTGAATGCAATGGAGATACTCCTGATTTGCACCAGTGTAGCTAAGATCAGAATCTGTGTTTGTTTACTGTAATCTGGAGGTAGCAGATGGATGGAGGGATGCATATACTGCCATGGTTTATCCAGTTGCACCATGTGTTGCGCTTGGATTTCTGGGCTGCTTAAACGATCTACTCTGCGGGCTTGTTCTTTTATTCTGTGTTGCAAGAAATGCATATTGGTTGGTGGGGAGAGTCCATTAATACGCGGAAGATGTAGACCTGCCAGGCTTGCTATGTTTGTCTCTACTTCTTTTAATATGTTTTCTCTTTATCAAATTCTTCAGTTTGATGCTCAGGAGTTAAATTTTTTTTCTTGCTCAAAAATGTTGCCTTCTTGAACGTGCTGGATTCCTGTTTAATCCTCCACTTCAGTGGAGCGACTCTGGGTTTAATGGCTCCAGGCCTTTACCATGGTTAGGACAAGTGAGCTTTTGTCGCGTGTAGAGCCCCTCTCTTCTCACTCTTACCAAAGGGTAATGAGTTCATGATCTGGTCTCACTGGGTAGAGGGGCGATGTAACTTGATGTAAATTGGCATAACTCTGATAAAGGCAATAGAACTATGCTGACACCAGCAGAGGATCTGGCCGATTGCTGGTCAAAGACATCAATATGTTTTAACCTTTGGAGTATGGACTTTAGACCTCTGGGTCTAGATGATCCTGGAATCCTTTTCTGGTGAGTTTCAGGGATTCCAAGGCATGCTCATGCTGGAAGGAGAATAGGAAAAAATGGTGGTGGGCTCACAAAGTGAGACTTGTCCAATGCCAACTGGGTGAAACCACCTGGAGAAAAGATTTTGGAGGACGTATGAGGATCACTGGATATTCTTCTTCACACAGCTTTAGGAACTAGGGGCTGAATTTGAGTTCATGCTACTGTATTGATTTCAGTGGTGTTACACTGGCAAAAGTATATAGTGTCAGTTCAAGCGAGATCAGAATCAGGACCCTGATCTTTTCTTTTCTTGTGTTGGTAAAAAGTTTTTTGTTCTCCAGTTTCTAAGCAGCTGTCAGGCACTCCTGGTATGCAGGAAGGGGGGAGGAAAGCAAGCTATAGGCAGGAAGAATTTTCAGACTAATGTCCTATGCCATTTCAACTATATAATGCCTATTGTTGTGTTTGTGTTAAAGAATTTTGGGAGGGGAGGGTGTGGGGAGAGGATGCCGAAGATCCGAGGATCAGGAATTGTATATGCAACATTTTCCTTGTTGGGTCATCCCTTGTTTTCTATACTGAGAGAGATTTTGGCCAGATCTTGAGCTGCAGTCGGGGCAGTGTGGGTGAGAGTGCATGGGGATAGTCTTAAACCATCTTTGTCCCTCTGGATCCTGGGCTGATCTGCGCTAGGCCTATTCCTCTAATTCTCCCCCACAGTGCAACTTAGAGCATTTCTCTAAGGCCTGAAGCCTCCTCTAACTTCTTCTAGCTGTTCTAGGCCTGTTCCAGCAGCTGGGGTGTAGTCGGGCATAAGGATACCCCAACAACATACCTTTCCCATAGCCATGTCCCCTGCCTCCACTACAGAGAGGAGTTAGCAACTTTACCTCGCCAAAGAAACCCACTGGCAGAGCAGCACAAGGCAGCTGAGGATCCAGATTCTGGCCTCTGCTCCAGCCCCTTTATGCTACTGGAGCAGCTGAGGATTCTGGAATAACCAGCTGGCTATGGTAGGGAGGAGCACAAAGGTGTGCCATGAGTGTGGACAGAGCATGTTTTGCTTCAGTCAGCTCTGGCCATGGTAATGGCGCAGGGGGAAGGGAGCTTAGAATAGTGGAATTTGAAATAGAGACTGCTCTGGGGTTGAACTAGCCCTTAGCAGCCCCTGAGGCCGGGGGAAAGCCCTTCCTCCGGCTGCATTGAGTGGCTCCCTCTGATGCAGGTGAAGATCTGGCCCTTTGACTTGAGGGGAGGCCATTTTACTCTGAGGGCAAAGGGCCTGCTTTTCTATTTCACATTGGCTTCACGCTGGTCTGATTCCATGGACCTTAAAGAGTGACTCTTGACTCTCACTGATGTGACTGAGAGCAGGACCAGGCCTAAAGGATCTCATTTTAGTGCTTCCCTTCTAGTCCCTCCCTCTCACCCTTCAGCAAAGATAATTTGATTGGTATGCTGCTGCTGACCATATCTGTGCCCCTTACATCTGCCCAATCTCTTTGCTGGCAAAGGATGGCTGGATTTGGCTCCCACTAGAACCAACCAGCACCAGTCCTGAGTCTGTAGGGAGCCACTCCAGAAATGATCACACGGAGGTGGCACCAGCAGGGGTTGAGGAAATGATCTAGATAACTACATGTAGCTTCCCTGTGGAGTACTGTATTATGCTGGTATAAGGCAGCTCTCTTCTGGAGACTTCTCAAGGTGTATTTGGAATGGCTGTTCACCAATAACATGGTCAGGTTAAAAGGTGGCTACTCCTGATCACCTCTTTGTGCCAGTGTCTGGAGTGAATCCTTTCTTTAATCCAGCTGCTCTTGTTTCATGCATTTAATGGGATATCTGAGGACAAAAACACTCACATGGCACTGGTTGACAGAACAAAGGTGAGTTTATAAACTGGAGGAATAAAACCCTCTTCAAATGAGACGTATGGAGTGGGATCTTCCCTAGCATCTGAAGGCTGTGGAAAACTCTGAGCAGCAGCCAGTTCCAAAATGGAACCAGAGGAAGGTTCTTTGGAGCGCAGAACTGAGGAACTCTGCATTGGTATTAGCTGAAGGAACAAATGCTGGGGGCATTCACTAGTTTTTCGGCATACTGATTGGGCTTTGCCTTTTTTACAGGTGTGGTCAGGGCACTGGGAGTCAGGCCTCTTCCTGGCTCTGTTACTGACTTGGTGCGTGACCTGGGGCAAATGACATAAGCTTTCTGTGCCTCATCCACCAGTAAGGAAAATGGGTATTATAACACCTACCTTGCAGGGGCATTGTGGGAGTGAATGTTTTTGTTCTGAGCCCCTAGGGTGGAAGGTGTAAGAAGACTTATAACAATATTTGCTTTACAACCTTTGTTCAGAGCTGCCTTGACACAGTGCATATCAGATACTTAACCAATGGGCAGCCTTCCGTGGAACGATTCCCAATCAGCTTTAAAACCCACTTCTCAGGAAACTATTTTCATCATGTGGTGCTTGGGATTTACTGCAATGGCCGGTATGGCTCACTGGGCATGAGCAGAAGATCAGATCTGATGGACAAACCTTTGACCTATCGCACCCTGACTGATCTTGTCTTTGAATTTGAAGATTCCTATAAAAAGTATTTACATTCAGTCAAAAAAGTAAAAATTGGATTATATGTCCCGCATGAGCCACACAGCTTTCAGCCCATTGAGTGGAAGCAGCTGGTCCTCAATGTAGCAAAGATGATGCGGACGGACATAAGGAAGGAGCTGGAGAAATATGCCAGGGATATGAGAATGAAGGTAGGTGCATGATTTCTATAATGCCTTGGGAGTCTGGGTCTGATCTCATTCACACTGGAGTAAATTGGGAGTAATTCTGTTGATGTTAATGGAGTTACACCGGAGTAAAACCAGTGTGAGATTAGAATCAGATCTGGTATCCATCTACTCTGTCCCTCTGTGTGTTTCTCCTGAACTGTGTGTTGCATGTTCTGTAACTTTTTATTTGTAGGATCTCTCCCTCCTCACCTGACATTTGTGGCCCAGAACTTCTCCTAGTTATAAAGGGTGAATATCCAGTCTGCTGTTAGCAAATAGCTTGCTGAGTCTTGAGCTTGGAAGAAAGTCACTGAGCAGAGCTAGTGACTCTCTGGTGTCTGGGGAGTCATGTGCATGCTCCAGTTGCTGGCTTGGGTTATCTGCTGCACCAACTTCCTGCTTTGGACAGCAAAGAGGTGGTCCCAGGCTGTCAGGGAACCAGTTATGGTTCCCTGATTCACTGCCCAGCCCTATTGTATGTTACAGCAGCCCCGAGGCAGCTGTAACATGCACCTGCTGAGAGTGGTCTCCAAGGGACCATCTGCCAGCTGGGTATAACCAAGGGCAGCATACTCTGGCTGTGCCTCTTCTTCTGCAGTAGGAGTTGTGGGGAGGGAAGTGTAGGAACCAGCTATGCCAGCTCTTCCCCCACTGAGGACTCCTCAGAAGAGGAATTAGGATTATATCCCAACCTCTTTGTGCTGCCAAAGTCATAACTGCCTTCTAGCCTGTTCTCACCTGTCGAGGGAGTGAGCCCTGTTGTGTGTTGGGGGCGGGGTGGGGAATTTCTCTGTGGAAGGGACATGGTGAGGGCTTTGTGGCAAGCAGTTCTGTTATTTCCTCTGCGTCGCTGGGTTAAAGTATCACCTCATGTGCCTAACTAGGCCAACAGGGTTTTAGTTTGCAATGGCCTCCTGTGGCACAGAAAAGTCTGCCAAGAGGTGCACTGTTTTCTGTATCCAATTAGAAACCTGAAATTAAGTCTGCAGAGGAGTTGTATGTAAAATACTATAGCTGTCTCCAGGGTCTCACGAGCATGTGCTGTCTCATGTGAACAAATTCACCTCTGCAGAGGACTGGAACTGGCTTACCCCTTCATTACATCTGGTTTGGAAGTTCTGCTAGAGTCCCGCCTTTCACTGATGGCAGCAGGATTGGTTCTCTGGTTTAGAATCAGCAACAGATTAATTTTTCTTCGTTATTGTTTAATCCTTAGACCGCTGGCACTTCCCCGTTGGAGAGTCAGATTGAAAAGCTTAGAGGACACTTGCAGACAAAGGTCTGCGGTTGCCAAAGAGTTGAGAATATGACTCCCTTTCTGGTTGGAGTTCCTGAATATGCTTCAGTGGCAGCTGGGGGTGAAGAACAGGTATCGGTTGCGGTGAAACTGGATTTGATGTCTTTCCAGCCACCTGTCGGCAGTTAGGGTAAAGCAGGTGCACTCACGAAGTGCAGGGCTGCTTCCCTTTTCCGAGAGGTATGTGGCATCATTTGTAAGTTACTTCACACACCACTCCTGACTTTTTGTCTCTCTCCTCCTCCTCCTCCAAAGAATGAATCATTTGTGTGGGTAGAGAGTGCTTCTTACATGTGACCTGGTGTTACAGAGCCTGTCTCTACCGTTTCAGTTTGCTCACAGGCACTGGTTAGCACAATGGAAAATGGGTGGTAAATCTGCCTAAACAGAGACTTCCTAGCGCTGCTGCTACAGCCCCCCTCTCCTGCCACTGTCAAGGTACACGTGTGGAGGATGGGATGTGGGTCTGAAGTGACTGGCTTGTGTCCTGTCCATCCTGGCTTGTGTCCATGAGCACTTTCCTCACCCAGATCATTCACCTCAAGTCAATGCCAGTGAGCTGTGCAGAGCACAGTTATGAATCCAAGAAGGCAGTGGAAGGGGAGGCCCTGCTTCCTGAGAGCAAATCTGATAGCATCTGGCTGGTCTGCAGGGCAGTCAGACAGTGGAACCGATTCATGCTGGGGGAGTTTGGCCTATTGTTAGTGTCTGAGATTGTCTGTCTTATTTTGAGATCTTACAGCTTAACTTGTGTTATTGGTCAAAAACTGTGGGAGTCGGCAGTGCAGGCTCAGGTAAGCATCTGTGCTGTCCCACAGCAACACTGCAAAGTTCTACATTGGAGCCCAGCCCCATTCTAGCTGATGGGACTGTCAGGGCAGCTTATTTGCATTAGGCCTTTTAAACCTCAGAGGATATTGTAAGATACTGAATGTTGGTTTTTAACAGCTAATCAAGGGCCAGAACCTGCTTGCTTTACTTCCACGAGGAGTCCCACTGAAACCAGTGCTGACTGCACAGTGGAGTCACTGGGGCTCCTTGCAAGAGTAAGGACCAGCAGGATTCATCCCCTAAATGTAAAGTCTTCAGACGTGCCTGCATAACAGAAGGGGAGAAAGCGAGAATTGGAGCAAGACCCGTGTGAGAAAGCACATTCCTTGTTCAGTGTGGAATGTGTCTCACTCCATGCATGTCTTTGTCTTAATAATAAGCTCTTATATAGCAGTTCTCATTCATAGCTCTGTTTTACAAAGGAGGCAAGCACCATCATCCCCATTTTGTAGAGCTCACTGTTGTTCATCCACACTTTCCTATGAAGCTCCTTTATTTAACAAAGGGGTGGGGTGGGGGGGAATGTAACAATTAGGCCAAGGCAATGTTTGTGGAATTTTTAACTTGAGTGAATGTAGTGCTTAGGCAAGCAAGGGGCTAACAGTGCAGGTCTTGGCGATATATAGTATTTTCAGGTGTCACAAAAGCTCGCATGTACAGCTTTGCCAGTGGACCCCGCATCCCAACCTGCAGCACCCTGCTCTTCCACCCTCTGGTGGCTTATGCTGTGCACAAATAAAAGTCCAAATACACTAGGGAAATGATCTCTTGTTGACAGTGGGTTTTCTCAGACAGCTGAGAACAGTGTAGTTGGGGCCCCACTGTTTTCCTTCCGGACAGAATGTGGAGTCTAGTGAGCACTAGCAGGTTTCCCTGTGATGGTGGAGAAAAGATTTGTCCCCATCAACTCCAATTAAAAGGTTTGCTGACAATAGGTCATTTGCCTAGTGTCCATCAGACCCAAATGCAGGAAGAAACACCAGATGGATTTCCATGCAGGACCAAAGAACTAGAGAGCCATATTCTTCTCTGTTCCGCAGATGTAAATCTGGAGGAACTCACTGACTATTCTGGATCTACACTGATGTAACTGAGAACAGAATTCAGAGTGGTAGCTGTGTTAATCTGTATCAGCAAAAAGAAGGAGTACTTGTGGCACCTTGGAGACTAGCAAATTTATTTGGGCATAAGCTTTCGTGGGCTAAAACCCACTTCATCAGATGCATGGAGTGGAAAATACAGTAGGAAGATATATATATATACAGAGAACATGAAAAGATGGGGGTTGCCACTGTAATTGATTTGTCTTGTTAGAGTTGGTAAGGCAACCCCCCCATCTTTTCTTGTTCTCTGTGTATATATATATATATATATATATATATATATATCTTCCTACTGTATTTTCCACTCCATGCATCTGATGAAGTGGGTTTTAGCCCACGAAAGCTTATGTCCAAATATATTTGTTAGTCTCTAAGGTGCCACAAGTACTCCACGTTCTTTTTGAGAACAGAATGTTTCCCAGGGTCTCCAGATGTGGAAAACAAGTGTACGGTGACCCTGCACTTCTATAACACACATTAAATCTTTCTCGTGTTCATGTTCAAATATGGAGTGAGATAAACTTCTGCGTTTTGAGTCAGTCCCACTGTGATCACTCACTCTGCCATGGGGATGAATGGAGCATAATTTGCATTGTTCCGTCAAAAAGGAATTACAGGCCAGACACTCAGCTGGTGTAACCTGCCACAGTAGAACCACTAGGATTTATGCCAGCTGAGGAACTGGTCCACTATTTTTTGTCTAATCTTTAAAAGATGGCTATTCCTTATGGTTTTTTTAGATAGAGAATAATGGATCTTATACTTCTCCCTATCACACTGGAGTAAATCAGAAGTTACTCCACTGAAGTTGGTAGAAGTGGTATAAAACTGAGCTAAGTGAGACAAAAATCAGGCCCAGTGATAGCCTTTGAGACTCAAGTTTCGTATTTGTCCATAGAACAGTTCCATGCTGCTGCCACAATGTGCTTTACTGTGAGTTGAGGGCAACCGCCCCTAAGGGGACAGGGTAGTTCGTTTGCCATCCCATGGTCTCTGCTGAGACTGCTGACTAGAAGGCCAGTTGTGGTGATGGTTTTTGTGACGTCAGCGTATCTGGAAACTGGATTGAGACCACCAACTAATTTCACAATGGGGCACTGATAACAGCTTTCAGTCCCTTCCAGCCTGGGCAGGATTCACATAAACCTCAAGAGACTACAGGCTCTGTGTCCCATTTCTGATCTCCAGTATTATCACGGGGTCTTTCTTTTTTTTAAATGTTGAACAGGCATCTTTATTCAGTGCCTCTCTTCCCCTCCTCCTTCCAGATTCTGAAACCCTCAAGTGCCCACTCTCCAATCAAAGAGAGATCACGAGGCAAGTCACTGTCCCCTCGGCGAAGGCAAGTCAGCCCTCAGAGACGGGTGTGCAGAAGAGACAAATCGTGAGTATTTCTGCTTTGCTACTGCTCATGTGTTCTCTTTGAGCTGATGCCCCATTCGTTGATGGATCAGAAACTCAGCGTAAGGACACAGTAAAGCTAAACTATGGATTTGGAGGAATATTGGGATTCATCCGCCATAGCAGTTTGCCTATTTGTGTATGCTTCAGATATTATGGTTAACTTTATGGCTCGAGCTGTCAGTGCTAATAGCACGGTGGTATTGTGCATGCTCTTTACGTGGTCTCTTAATAACAGAGCTGCTGGAGGGACAGAAAGCACTTTCCCTTCCCATATACTCCTGGAGGGATATTTGTATCATGGGCTTTATACTGCTAGAAGCTAGTGGAGATTCTCATAGAGTTCGAGTGGTAAGGGTCTGTGCTTTTGGAGTCAGAGGATGTGAGTTCTAGCCATGTTGCGGTTGGAGTGAAGTTCTGAAAGGCCATGCTGTGCAGCAGAATGACACCTATGAAGTACCTGTGTGGCCACAAATTAGTCACTATTTATGATGAGCACTTTTAAAGTAAGTTTCCAGTGGGACTGTTGGTCTAATTCTTTGTTAGTAGCTAAGAAGGAAGTTAGACTGACTTTCTAAATCTATATTAATGCAGGTAGCAGCTGATGATTTAACAGCAGGTTTACATTTTACATGTAAATTCATATTCTATCTGCATCATTATATTTTGGGCTGATCAGCAGAGGCTCCAGTCCTCATTTGGTGTCTGGATAATTATAGTAGTTTAAAGGCCCTGCCACTCCAGGCACTTTCCCTTCCCATATACTCCTTGAGGGATATTTTCATCTTTGGGTTTCTAACACTGCTACCGCAGTTGTTCGAATGGCACAGATGTTCATTCTGGAGAGGAGTGTCAATGTCGCTGGCTTTACAAAGACGCCTCAGGCTTTCTGAGAGCGAACTGCTGAGCAAGCGTCAGCTGCACAGCAACCCTGCTCTATTCTTATTGCTTAATTTATTTAATATGAAAGGACAAGCGAAATAAAAGTAGTCTAGCTTTGACCCACTGGAGTCAGGTGGTGACTCCATGGTCTGCAGTGTCTGCATTTCCACGCGAAACACACACACCTGCCCAGGACCCTTCTTTTGCATGGTGTTCTTTGTGCTGCATCTCTAATGGTATTACATATAGTGATAGTAAAATAAAGCCTTGGACTATATAATGATGACTTGTAACTAGACAGCAGCTCTGATTAGAGCAGGAAACTGAGAATTGAGACTCCTTGCGTGAGATTCTCATTCCTGCTCCGGCCCCTCTACACTACTGGCATAAAGAAGGGGCTCTGAAGTTCTGCATCCAGCTACGGGGAGGATTCCCCCAGCACCAGAACTGAAAAAGACAGCTGTAAGACTGCCTTCTGAGACCCTCCCCCTAGGGGGCATGCAGCAGGAGGCAGTGTATTGGGGACTGGGCTGCAGCATGTAGTGCTATAGAGACTCCAGGCAGTGCTGTGGTCCCCCAGGGCAGACCGGACTTAGGGCATGGCTACACTGGAAACTTCAAAGCGCTGTTATGGGAGTGTGAGTGTGGTCGTCCGCGAGCGCTGGGAGAGAGCTCTCCCAGCGCTCCTGGTAGTCCACCTCCACGACGGGATTAGCGCCGAGCGCTGGGAACATGGCTCCCAGCGCTCGGAACCTGTTTACGCTAGTGCTTTAAAGCGCTTGGACTTGCTGCGCTCAGGGGAGTGATTTTTCACACCCCTGAGCCAGCAAGTTAGAGCGCTATAAAATGTAAGTGTAGCCAAGCCCTGAGAGTATGTCTTCACTAGCAACGTTAAAGCACTGACGTGGCAGTGCTTTAACATAGCTGTGTAGTCGCGGCACTATAGAAGTCTCCCAGCTCTATAAAAAAAGCACCTCCACGGGGGGAGTAGCTCCCACCTCCACGAGGGGAGTAGCTCCCACCTCCACGAGGGGAGTAGCTCCCAGCGCTGATGTACTGTCTACACTGGCACTTTACAGTGCTGAAAGTTGCAGTGCTCAGCGGGGTGTTTTTTCACACCCCTTAGAAAGAAAGTTGCAGCGCTGTACAGTGCCAGTGTAGACAAGGCCTTGGCCTTAGACAGGTTCCATGGGAGAAAGAGGAGAAGAAAAGTCACCAAAGTTGCCAACTGTGATTAGGTTTGGAGTGTCTTTATTTACGTAGTAACTTTGGATGTTTAGCCTATTGACCTGAAGTCTGCCAGTGGCCTGCAGCTGCCGTACCACGAAGGAGGAATGTCAGGACTGCCATTCAGCCTGGAATGTGGATTAACTGGACATACTATATGAGGAAAAGCTCAAGAGCTGTCTGTGTGCACGTGGTGGCCTTCCAAAATCTCTGTGCAGTCCAACTGGGCCTTTCCACAAGGACCAAGCTGCGAGGGTTGCTCATGAACAGAGGCACCTTTCCACCACCAGAGAGAATTTCAAAAATGTAAAACGTGGATGCCTAAATCTGTATTCAAGCACCTAACTAAGAGTCCTGCTTTTCAGAGGGGCACAGTACTCGCTGCTGCTAATTGACTCTTAGGGGAGTTGCAGCCGCTCCTTTGGAAAGCAGGCCTTAGTAAAGGTGTCTGGATCTGGATGGACATGCCTGGTTTAGGTAAAGGTTGAAGAAGCTGGTGTTAAGTGATGCTCCTTCCCATCATTATACAGTCTGTTTACACTAGAATGTGGTTCACTGTAGTCACCAGGAGCCAGATTTTCAAAGCTGTTTAGGTGCCTAAAGATGCAGATAGGCACCTAGTGGAATTTTCAAAAGCAGCTCCACTGCTATCCTACTGGTGCCTATCTCTGTCTTTAGGCACCTAAATACTTCAGTATCTGGCCCATGGAGACCGACTTGTCTCTCATTTACACTGGGGTAAATCAGGAGTAACTAAGCCAGTGGAGTTACATTGATGTAGAACTGATGTGAGTGAGCAGAATCCAGGCCTTGTTTTAAAACCACACTAACCCCTAAGACACTGACTGACTGGCAGTTATGGCAGCTCGGGCACTGGCCACATTCCTGTTTTCAGCCAAGCCATAGTGGAACTGCCCTGCAGGTAGCCTTTTGGTGGGAGACCATCCCTTCCAATTCCAGGAGCCCCTGGCTTTCTGAGCCTGCTCCCCTCTGTGGCCAAACAACTCTTGGTTCCTGCGTATTGTAACGGGAGCTATCAGACTTGGGACAGGAGGGAAGCGAAGGGGCAAAGAGGTGAGTTTAGTGCCACTTAGTGACTTGGGAGGACTGATGGAGAGTATGCTGGTCCCGTAGAGTTAAGAGGTTTCCAAAGGTTAGTTAATGCAGGGAAGGAAATACATAAAGGAAGCTTGTGCACTCCCCCCTCTTTTGGCTGGGAAGAACCTAGCTGTTTTGAGATGCCCTCAAATTTATTCCGCTGGCAAAAAGATGTTTAGGCACCTGTGCTCCTAACCAAACAATGAACAGCTTGAACGTGGGTATGGGCGTTGTGCATCTTATCTCTTTATGAATCTCTTATTTGCATGCTCTAATTATAGCCAATTACAGAGTAGAGAGGCCCTTCATGCCGCACAATACCCATGCTAGGCTGAGCTACATTATTAGCTGGCAGAGACTGAATAAGATCCTGGCATTCACTGAAGAGGGTTCACCTGCTGATGGCAAGCTGTTATTACAGACTGCTCTTTGTCGACAATAAAATTATATAGGCCCCTCCTGGGAAGACTCAGCGCACTGAAGCTGAAATGTTTTCACTACAGCATTTTCCTGAGCTCAAGAGCTGATGTGTGAATCCTTCCGTTTCTAGGTGGATTATATACATCCCAGGGGCAATGTAGCCTCACGATTGAATAGATGTGGGGTTTGGGGAAGGGGCGTCAGAGGAGCCAGACCTGTGGGGTTGCTGCAGGGATGGGGATGCTCTGCCCTGCATGCGGCTGGGTGGCTGCTCCCGGTCCCGTCTCTCCGAGCTCTGGCTCCACCGCCGGTGGGAGTAGTACCCCAGACCCTGCTCCTACCTCTGGCTCTTGGCCTGCTGGGTTCCTCGGGCCCAATGAAATGAATCCAGTGGCAGCACCAGTGGGATCTGGGCCCTGCTGGGGTAGGTGTGAAACCTGAGTAGTGCGGTGACCCCATGTGCCAGCTCGCAACATCATTTGGTCAAATTTGGCCCAGCAGCCATTCTGTCGTGACAGAAGCGTGTCTGGGCCAAACCTACGTGGCCCTTTGCAGTGCACATTCATTAATCCTGACTTTTGTGGGTTAAATTGCACCCATGGGTCCCTCTAGAGCTGCCCCTTATCTACCCCAACCTTTCACCTGCATGCTAGTGCTAAATAAGCCCATATTGTGTGTGCAATGTTGCGATTGCACCAATGGAGGGAGTGTTCTGAAATGTTGGCTCCTATTACATTGTTAGGTTCAGGCCTTTCACAACGATGGGGTACCTCCAGCCCAGTGTAAACACATCCAAATAGAATAGCTTCAGTTCCTTCTATTGTTCATTACAGTTTAATGGGTTTTGTATTTTCCTAAAAGACCAGAATGCTAATCCAGGCTTTCAGAAGATAAATTTGAGTTAATTCTGTGCATTCACTATAGTTACAAGTGAAATACAATAGGGATAGATTAATCCATGAACTTCTAATTAGACAACCCAGCTGGATGGAGCCATGTGGAAGAATCTCCCCCGTTACTTAGTTTTGCACTGAAAACCTCTCAAATAAGAGAGTTATTTCAGATTAATTTTTAGTTTTATTTAAATTAGAGCTTAATCCTGCAGACACTTACTACTGGATTTACAGCAACAGTGGATGCTGAGCACCATGCCAGGCACTGTTTGCAGGATCAGGCCTTTGTCATCAGATTCGCATCTCATTTTCACTGGCGTAAATCTAGAGTGGCTCCACTGAAATCAATGGAGTTATACCAGTGTAATACTGATATAAGGAGAGAATCAGGCCCATATTCAGTTTAAAGCCACACGGCGGTACATATTATTTAATTATACATTTAAATAAAAAGCTATATGTTATTTTTATCCTTCTGGAAAATTTTACAAGAATAAAGCCAAAACAAAAAACAAACAAACAAAAAAAAACCCTCTAAATTGCAGAGTGTTGCCTTAGCAAAGAATGGTCCCTTGTTTGGTTCTGTTCTTTCTTCTAAACCCAAAGCAGAGGGGCTGGTAATTCTGATTCATCTTTATGAACCTGGAAAGCAATGTTTCATTTTTAATCTGGGGAAGAGTTAGGGCCTGGATGTAATGCAAGAGTCAGCACCAATAGCCGTGCTGCAAATGTTAGCTAATATTACATGAAATTTTAATAAATGCATGTTGTGTGAGTGTAATAATGTGCATCTCTAGTGAGACTGACTTTGATTAGACATTGACAGGAAAACTGTAGTGGTTTTAGTGCTGCTCGGGAAGCCTAGAGGTTGATATACTTCATTAGGATATACAAGGAGACTTTGAAGCAGTATTTAAAAATACCTGAGGATGTTTCACAATCAGTATGAACTGAGGAGCTGGTTAGTGCCTGAGGCTGCCATTTTAGTCACAGTTCCAACAGGAAATGCAGCCTGCTGGACACGATAGGCCAGAAAGATCAGAGCTGCTCATAGAGTATTTATATAGCATAGTTACAAGGCCTGACTGTATCCTCATAATCCACATGGAAGGGACCCTCAGTGCCAGTCACTCCACCACCATGGGAAAAGAAAGGAGGCTCTGATGCCTCCATGTCAGTGTTCCCCTGCCTTTTCCCCCAAGCCTCATGTATGTTGCAGGTACTGGGATTCACAAACAGGAGGGCTGGTGGGACTAGGCACGTTGGTAAAATGTGGGCAGAGCCAAGGGAATCATCTCACCCACACTAGACTTGCGGAGGAAAATGAATACAGCTCCAGGCCTTACTGAACCAACTGCTGGGATTCCCCCTTTAAGGCTGAGGAAGCAGAGCCAGGGTGTTGGCCTTCGTGGACATGGTGCTGATCTCCCACTGGTTGTCTGGTGTCTGCACAGGCTCTGGGAGATGGAGCTATGGCCCTATCCTCTCTGAAACCTCAACAAAAACCTTGCAGAGATCTTCTCAGGCTTAATCCCCTCTGACAGGTGATTGGGCCCATAGTTAAGACACTTTTCCTTTCTGCAAAGTGTTTAAAAGCTAAATAAGAAATAAGACAGGACACAGGGTAACAATTCAGAAGAGGCTGAAACTATTTATAGCGCTAGTTGTAGAAACAGATTAGTGAATAAACAGTTTGAGTTCAATTTGTGAATAGTCAAAGGAGCACTAGCTACTCACAACAAGGTTCCTAAATCTCAAAAGCTATGTGAATTCATAGTAGAAATGTGTTATTTTCTGCCCTCACCTTCACTGGTGCAACTGACTGACTCAAAGAGCAGAAACTATGCATCTCAAATGAACAGCTAATAGTCAAAAGTGAACTGCTCCAGTTACAACTCAATTGGAAAGGTATTTGTCCAAACTGTGCAGCAGAGACAGAGTTACAGGAAAAAGGACTGGTTAGTAAATGAGATGCCAACCAACAAAGCCCCCAAAATTTTTGATCCAATTAATGAGAGCAGAAAAAAGAAGATGCCTGAATAGGTTGAGCATCTCTCTTTCTTTCACTTTTCCTAAATAAATCCTGTATTTTTCTGAGATTATTTTTGCTGTTTAATGTTTATCTATGTAATGTTTAAATCCTTGCAAAGGAGTGGGGAACCCACATGATTTACCTTTAAAGGATTTACACACTGTTCCCCAAGTCTCTGCATGCAGCTCTGATCTTCCTGCCATCACAATGTCAAGATGATAACATGGCATAATTAGTTCATTCAACAAAAAAAAGTTTAGTCCTGTTTTTACATTAGATTAAGTGACAAGAGACTTTGTTCTATTAGTTTCTTTTTTTGAAATGGTGTTTTCACTTGCACAATCTCTGTGTCAAAGAAATGCTGACCGCTGACCACCTCTTCCCTCTTTGACTGCAGGCCTGCCGTGATGGACAAGAAAGTGGGTGATCTCACTACATTGAATGAAGTGGGCTATCAACTACGCATCTAACAAAGCCATAGACCAGATGGAGGGCTTCCATGGTGCTTCACCCGCCCATTACCCTACGCTCCGTTGGAAGGAAGGGGGGTAAAAAAGAAAAGAAAAGAAACCAGGCCTATTTATTAAGAACTTGTGGATTTTATTTCAAGTTTCACTTAGAAAATAGAAATTCTAGAATGATGATGGCAGTATTATCTTTTTTAAGTTCATTAAGTGGCATCAATGAAAAACTAAATTATCTTCACCAGGCTTTCTTCCCCCCGTCAAATAGGAGGGAACTAATGTGGTGGGGTTTTTTTGTTTTTTTTTAATTTAAATAATTGTTTCTAACCTATTTAATTGGCTTTGAATATTGTGCTACATTGGTAGTATTAGAAGAGTGGTGACGAAATCCTATTTCTCGTTAGTGTTAACGTGCTGGGGGCAGTCGGTTTAAACATAGTCAGTATTAATATTTTTATTCAGCAATAAAAATGGCAGTGCAGAGGTGGATGTGACTTTTTAAAGTGTCTATTACCTCAGTATACAACAGATATGCAAAATTGACCATTTTAATTTTATAATCAATTTGTACGGTTTGCCAGCATTTCTGGGAGTACTATAGAACTGCATTAGATGCACCCCACCACTCTTATCATGTGCATGCCTATGAGAGAGTGTAAGGTTTGATTATATGCAAGTGTCTTCTTGAAAGCACTGCTGTCTTATTAGAAATACAGAGAACCGGTTGAGGTTTCTGTTGGGTTTTTTAATAACCGGCCAACAATGAATTTTTAAAATTTCATAATTTTTTAAAACTTTGTCACAAGCTTTTAAACTTTGCAGACTAGACTGTTAAAGCACAAGACCTGGAGATCATTGTTTTGTAGAGACTAGCATTTGCATTGTATTAACAGTCAAACTGAGTGTACAGTCTCAGATTCACGAGGAAATGTCAGAATCAATAGGCTTCCTTGAGAGTTTACTTTTCTATTCATATTTGCGTGTAATTTTGAATCATTTGTCTTTGAAGGTTAAACAGTCTAAGGTGATGATGCCTTTGTGTCTTATATTAAGATCAGACATCACAACTTAGGGAAGGTTCTTGTTTATATGCATTACAGTAACTTACAGTGACCTTTAAAAAGACCTGGCTAAAGAAATTCTTATTAGAATAAGTGTAGCAATAATAGTTGATTTTCAGGATATTTTTTTCAAGAACAAGTTTGTCTATCTCCTCCTTCCTTATAGTGTCCTTTTACTGATGGACTTAGCTAGCACTACGGATGTATGGCTGGATTTTCAAACCAGCTCAGCTCCCATTTAGGGACCTAATGGAAGTAGTCAGATTTCTGAAGTGGTCAGATTTTCAAAGTGCTCCGCACCCAGGAGTTCTCATTGAACTCTAGGAGTTAGTGGGTGCTGAGTACTTGAAAGTTTAGCCACTTCATTTAGGTGCATAAGTGGGAGCTGAGCTGTTCTGAAAAAGCTAGCCTGTACACCAGGGGTGAGCAAACTTTTTGGCCTGAGGGCCACATCGGGGTTCCGAAACTGTACGGAGGGCCGGGTAGAGAAGGCTGTGCCTCCCCAAACAGCCTGGCCCTTGCCCCCTATCCACCCCCTCCCACTTCCCGTCCCCCTTGGAACCCTCCACCCATCCAACCCCCCCTGCTCCCTGTCCCTAACTGCCCCGCCCCCTATCCTCACCTCCACCCCCTGATAGGCCCCCCAGGACTCCCACGCCTATCCAACCCACCCTGTTCCCCATCCCGACTGCCCCCACCCCCCAGAACCTCTGCCCATCCAACCGGTGCCGCGCTGCCCGGCAGGAGCTCACAGCCCCTTGTGAGAAGTCTCACATTTTTAATAAATATTTAGCTGTTAAGAGAAGTCAGTCCCCAAAGCTGGAGTCTGATTTTCCATGGCCTTGCAGCTTGCAGTGTCATTTTTACATGTTCACAGTGTAAGCAGGACTACTCACTTTAAAAGGCGTGAATGAGGGTGCAAGGCCATAGTCATTTTGGTGGGGCAGGGAAGGGTGAATGTGGCCGTTTTGTTATAAAGTACAGTAAATCAACTGCCTTAGTACTTTTAATGTCAGATGGAAAAGTTTCCCCAAGCAAGCTAGTACATAAACACTGAATAATATATTGATCTGTTGTCTGGCCTTTCTTATGCCTGGAGGAAGAGATCATGACTTTTTATAAAAAGAGGGGGAATTTTTGCAATACGCAATGGTGAAATAAGCTACAAAATGACTAGAGAACAAATTAAGGCCCCATTCTGGCAATGAGCCCTGGCGGGTCCTGCTGCAGTTGAACAGGGCTCCAGTGAAATCGGCTGGGTTTGCTGCAGATGCATTTGGAGCTCATTGCAAGATTGGGGTTATGTATCTATCTCCCCCCCCCCCCCCAATTGCAAACAAAAAAACTGCTGGTAATTTCTTTTCCTATTTCACATTTCATTTTGGTTTCTCAAAACGATTCCCCTTCTGTCTGAAGAACAGCACCGGTGAGGATGACCTACATGATCGGATGAAGTGAGCTGTAGCTCACAAAAGCTTATGCTCAAATATATTTGTTAGTCTCTAAGGTGCCACAAGTACTCCTCGTTCTTTTTGTGGATACAGACTAACACGGCTGCTCCTCTGAAACCTGAATTGAGAGGATTTCCTTTTCCCGAGTTATGGAGAGGGTTCCTTGCAGTAAAACATGAGGTTTCATTACAGCCCACAGCCTTTTTGTTTTGTGTATTTATCAGGTCTGATTTGCTTTAAGATAGGTTTTGAATAGGATAGGGTTGGGGCCGGGGGAGGAGAGGGGAGAGGGTTAGGGTGGAGGTAAAGAATGGGGAAAGATCATGGTTTGTATTAGTGTCAAATTTTAAACTGTTATGATTATCAATAGAATTTCAATTCTAAAACATGTACGGCTTAGTTTTGTGACCTTGTAAGCATAAGCCAGCTCTTAGCTTACACAACAGGTTCCTCATTAATGAAGGGATAAGGAAAATAAGAATTAGTTAAGCAACAGAAGCCTTGATTTTAACTGTACTTTTGTGCCATTAGATAGATTACACTTGATTTTGAAAAATCTTTTTTTCTACAGTACCCTATTTTGCATTTCTTCCAACTTGATGATGTGGTTTTACCAGCATCCAGAGTATTTTGGGTTACATGTTTTATCTGAACTTCTAACTTACTACACTGAAGCTTTTCTAAGATATAAAGCTGTGACAAATTATTTTGTACGTTGTTTGTTTTGAAGTACAAGTGGATTTTATTCTCTTTAACTTTGCTCTTGCATTTGCATTTTTGTCTTACCTTTTAAAACTGTGATTCCAACTGCCTGTTTTTCTAGCTCATTGCAAACTTGTCAATTGATATTCTAGAAGAATACACGTGCATGGTTCCAGGTCTTGCTTTTCTCATCACTTGTATGTTTACGTGCAGCATGAAATTTTAATAAAATGTCTTGGTCTTTTTTTAATAGCCCATTATGATTTTTGCCATGTGTATTAATGTACAGGTGGTGGTGGTAGTAGCAGTATGAACTAATGATATAGTCATTGTGGGGAAAGTGTTTTTAAAGCATTCACTCAGTGTAGGCTAGTAACACCAGAATGGAGGAGGGGTTAATGCAAAATTTCAAAAAAAATCATAAATCTTTATTAAATCAGCCCATGACTATTTGGCACAAAGTAACCTAAGCATTAAGCACTTAATCGTATGGTGGGTTCTTGTTTCCCCTAGTGATGGCACCTACCAAGAAACTAAAAGGAGATGGTATCATACCCTTGAAATCTCTCTGTGGAATAAAGACCACCACTCACTCAGCATCTTTCATCAGTAACGAATGCTACATCTCCCCCCAACAGCTGTTGCTTTGCCCTGACAGTAAAGTCTCTGCTCTATCCCCTAAAGCATTGTCCAAAGACAAGGGTTGTCTCTTGAAGAGAGAAGGGAGTAATTCAGGTTCTTTGCTAATAATATGTGCTGATAAAGCAGAACGGTATTAGTGGCCTTGATGGTTTAGATTTGGGCAGGAGAGAAATGGGGAATGTCCTTGAGGCAGGCAGGTGTCTTCCTTCAACACCTTGGTTAATTGGCTGTTAAGATGTTAAAAGCCTTCCTTGATACAGCCTGCATGTAAGCACTCTGTAGTTCTAGCAGCACCAAATAGCTATCTATCAGATAAAACGAGGGTAAGCTTTTACTTTCTGAAGTGTCTGGCTTGTTCAATTGGTAAACAAACAACATCTTTCAAAACTGTGACCAGATACAGACTAGCACTGTACATAGTTCATTCCATGGCTGGGCTCCCCTATCCTGTAGGGACAGAAGAAAAAAGTACTCTTTCTACCAAACCAAGATTATGCTTTGCAGGGAAGGGAGGTGGAATGGAGGAGGAAACTCAATGTTTCAGCATGAACATTTCTCAACTATTTTCTAAGTTTGTCTGGTCTACAATCTCATGTATGAACTAGGAGGTTGGTGTGGGAACCGGTGCTGACAAGTATGTGCATTGAGTATACCAAAGCCCAGAAATGTTTCTGGGTACAGCTCTTTAAAGCCTTGGCTTGTATCAGCACTGCCTCTTACAAAGTCACAAGTGGAGGGTTCAACAAGAACAGGCCCTTGGGAAGAACTAGAAGCCATTCACTGGCAGAAGAAAATGAGATCTCAGCCTGCCCTTCTTCTATGAAGTCAGGAGTTGGGAGAAAGATATCGTATCATACAGAGGCTCAGCTTGTTATGCAGCAGCCTAATATTGTGTGTAGTGATGTGATGGGTTAGCAATGCATCACAACTCACAGTTAAAATGGTAAGAAGAGCAATGTTGCTCTACAACTAGGCTAGGGCTCCAGTCAGTGATAAGGTAGCTCTAGTTTTTCATGCCTGACTCTCGCTTTCAGCCATCAAAATGCAAGAACTCTCACACTAGTTGAGCCTGAGCAGTGGCTTAGCACAAGTTGTGCCAGCTCAATAAGTGTGGGACAGGTGTAAGTTTTTAACGGTCACTGAAGATAGGTGGTATATAGCTTAAATGTCAAATTCTGCCCATCTCACTTAGTTGGGGCAATAGGCTGCATTTGCAACCCCATCATCTTGTATGTTTATTAGGAAGCTCGTACGTTTATTGTAACATCCCCATTAAAATAATTACAATTTAAATTGATTTAGCTTTATCATATGAATTGTAGATAAATAAAAGCTGACATACCAACAAACCTCCAGCTTCAGTGGAAATCTTTGATTCCCTTTCAGAAACAAACATTTTTAGTGAAAATGTTTCAATTGTCTTCATGTAAAGGATATTCAAGGAGCTGAAAGTACTTATCACCACTGTTAAACAGTGTGCAGGTCAGAGTCAGCTGTTTGCCAGAAACTCTAGCACTATTACATGAAGAGTAAGAAAAGGGCCAAGCTCTCACCCTTTCCCCACTTCAATTATATAAAGCTGGAGAATTTCCCAGTGTTCTTTGAACACCACAGCTAAAACCATTTTAAAATAGAACAGGTAAATTTATCAAATTCTACCCATAGCCACCTTTAAAAACAAACAAACGCAGGAAACACACTCCACCATGAATCAGAGTACAAATGTGTGGAGTTCAAAGCTCTTGTGTTCCAGGTATTGAAGTATACACAAACAGCCTAGTACGTGCTTCTGTGATATTCCATGTACAAGTGGGTATTCACCCACGAAAGCTCATGCTCCAATATGTCTGTTAGTCTATAAGGTGCCACAGGACTCTTTGCCACTTTCCCAACCTCTACTACTATCCCCAAGCACTATACATTTTCACCGTTTACTGATCTCCCCTAATCTGTCCTAGCAGCAAAAGAAAAAAATGAGTAACAAGCAAGGACAGTGAAAGCTTCCTAAAAATCTGACACTGAACACACCAGGTCAGAGACAATGAACCAGACAGAACAACCAATAAGCATAATGCTAGGCACTCTTTTCCCATGTAGCACATTAGACCCACTTGGTTAAGCAAGAGGCCTTTTCCTCTACACATATGCAGCAGAATAGCTCTGAATTCTGAAACAAAGTGGGAATTACTGTCAATTGATTATATAATAGTCTAAGAACTCCAATTTAAGAGCTGCAGTGGTTATGGGAAAGGCAATGGCAGAAGGGGCTGAATGAATGCCTTGGAAGACAACATGGGGTGTTTGCAGGAGAAAGCAGGTGCCATCAGGGGTCCTTTTGCTTCTCCAGAGCAGGGGATAGAAGTCTCAGACAGCAGCCATCTCTTTCTCCCACAGTGACAGTGCTTCAACCCTTTCTGCTATCTCCCCTTGCTCCTATACAGATCACCCACATGCAGCACTTGTACAATAGGCTCAGAAGATGGCCCTTTCAGATTTATCTGGCATCTTCACAAAAATAGTTAAGTCATGCAACCATTTGCCTGGCAGCATAGCTGCATTTACTGGTCCCAGATCTTAGAGGCTTTACCCTAACCCACATAAAATGGGGTACCCAAGAACTATTTCCTATTTTTAAATAAAGTTTAGTATTAGACAATAGCTAGCATTTGTTTTTCAGCATTAACTGAATGGATGGCTATACAGCCAGACAGAGTAGCTCACTGTGCAGATGAATCCTTAAGTCACAATGTGGTTAGCAAAGATCAGAGGAAAACCATTCAAACTGAACCAAAAATCCCATCACCCCAAAACACTGTCTGAATTACAAGTTCAACTCAACTGGACTGTCATTGGCCCCACATTCCTCTGGTGCATGAAATAATGTTTAGCTTAAGTCTCAGAATATGAAGTGACAATCAAGAAGATGGTTATTCTGTAATTAAAATAGTAAAATTAAAGTTAATACAGAAAATGGGACATGAAAGTGGACTGAACAAAGAAATGTTTTTGAATTCAGCTGCTTATTGGAATATAATGATCAAGTAGAAGTTTCAGTTTTTCTATCAGCACACTAGTGAGAGCAACTCTATTTAGAAATTATACTTATTAGTAAAATTATGTATGGATCTGTGTGCAATTGAGTTAAGTCACAAGAATTCCTGTTTGTCCTCCCCTCATCCAAGAAGTTTGTTAATGTAGTAGTACATTAAGGTTTAATGTGTAAATCCTAGGTATTTTGCAGGGTATGCTGTGTCATGGTGTATTATGAAACTGAACATGAGGGAATCTTTAAGTGCTGAATATTCTGGAGCTGTAGTAACGTTACAATATTTAAATGATGAATACATGAAAAACAGCCTCATCTATTCTGTAAACACTTCTGAAACATCTGGGAGTGAGACTTTTTGAAAAGTCTGTTAAAAAAAAAAAAACCAAACTAAAAAAACCCCAGTTTCAAACATGAAAGCTCCTTCAGTTCGGCCTGTGTCGTACCGCTTTGTGTTCAGATACCACCACTTGCCTACTTGGTTTCATTTCAGATTCTTTTTAAAGCTTCTGCACATCAGCAAAATTTCTTGTAAGATTAACCATTACACAATCACTTTTTAGAGTACAACTAATTACCATATTGCAAGAATAGGCCCAATCCTGCTGCCCCGGCACTAGCTAAATTCCTGCCGAGGGACTCCAAGATTGTGCCCAATATTTAGATATTTGGGGAAGGCAACAAAAACAACTTGAAATAGAGCACACTTGAAAGTACATAGAAATCTACTTTGAGTTCATTATGAAGCTTGCTACAAACACAATCTTTTGCTTGAAGGATTGAGAGATGTACACTGTACTTAAGAACCATCACCCATTTTACTATGATTTACAATAAAAACATTATCTTTTTTAAAAACAATGCCATTTTCAGATTATGGCACAGACATTTTCCATTATCAAAAAGAGGAAGCTAATGTAAACTTTTTTGTCTTAATGACTCCACAAAGTAATTTAAGCAACTTTACAAAGAAATCTCTTTAAAAACTCTACTTTACACAACACTAAAAATTCAGCATCCAGGCGAACTTAACTTTAACCAGTCTGACAATCGTTTAATTAAAAAAATTATAGGAAGAAGAGACGGTGAAGGAAAGTGCAGATATAAAAATAATTTGGGAATTATTGTTCAATAAGCCTGAACTGAGCTAGTAAAGACAGGTGATCAGAAGAGTTATGTTCATTGGGAAGACCATTAACTGTCCACAGATCTTGCTCTGTTAAAAGTGATAATCTACCAAGAAGCTTCAGACCTCCATCAAAAGTATCTTCGGCTCCTACATAAAAAGAAAAGAAGAAAAGTATGTGCAGAAAACACACCGTTGTGAGTCAAATCATACACACCCACACCTGCCTTATACATGGAAGGAGGACTCCAACCTGGGAGGAGTGACTTGTGAGGTCTTAATACAACGCTTTGGTAACAATGATGCTATACACAAATTTGCACAGATCACTTCACAGCTGATAATATCCACTGTGTTGTGTGAGAGTTAAGCTCATTCTATACATAAAAAACAAAACCTTCGACACAGTAGCTGTTGCTTTGTTCATGAAAAGCTGGACAGCTTCACAGAACCCCTGGTCTTCAACAAGCCAGCAGCTACTTTTGGTCTCCATGAAACTACTCAGCTGGTTCAGGAACTTCACTCTTCAAGCAGCTTTGCAGAGCTCTAACAAGCCAGCAACTGTTACTGCACTGAAGACAAGCCTAGTCACTGTGAACCTGTTCAGCCAGCTCAGGAATACGGCTTCAGCACAGATCCTGACCCAGCGGAACTTTTTGCACACATCCTGGTCTTCAAAGCTACAGTTGCTGTGGCAAAGATCTGGATCTTCATGGATAAAACTATTCAGCTGGTTCAGGAGCGCTCCTGAACTGTCTGAACAGTACCACAGAACTCCTGGGCTACACTGAACCAAAAGCTGGGTCTCAAACTGATTTCCCACAACTAAGCATACAATAAACCAACAGCTATGCAGTAAAACCCATTTTTTGGGGTTAATTAACAAATTGACCTAGCTCCAGAGACCCCTCCGCCCCCAAACGTACCTGTGGGTTATAAGATGAGGTCCAAAACCTTACTAGACTTAGAACACAAACTCTTTATTCGGCAATTTTTAAAATTTATTAGCACTTGGAAACTAACTAATCGATTTTCTTGGAACTACTCAGAAAATTCAAGTTTTACTCAGATTATATGCTGAAAGTTTGGGGCAGATACACTTTTTCATATAAAACAAAGAGCCTGAACTCCCGTTTTCAGAGTAAAACTGAATACAACCTTAATTAGGGCATGCAATTAGGGCATTCTAGGTGTTTAGGGCTCAGTCTTGCAAGGTGCTGAGCAACCTTAACTCACACTGAAGTCAGGGGCAGTTGAGGACACATGGCACCTTGCAGAAGTTTTCAGCACATTGCAAAACCAAGTCCTTGAAGCTAGATTAATTTTCTTGCGTTTTTCCTTTTACATTTGGTAGTGTATAGAAAACTGAGGCACAGATGGTTAAGCAATTTGAAAAGGCCACACTAGAAGACTGTGCTTAAGGTAGGAATGGAACCCAGGTCTCCCTGTTCTGGGATTTATCCCTAGAATGATTCAGCTGGCCAGGCTGCACTGTATAATGGTTTTGTGAAACAAAGGATTTGAAGCAATATAAAAGGCTCATTATCCTGTATGATGATGTAGGATGAAGCAAAGCAGATGGCCAATTGTAAAACATGGAAATGTGTCTCTCAGGGAACCCACAACAAGACCACAAATACGGTAAGTGGTACATTGCTTCGTTGGTAACATTTAAAAGCCAAGAAAGGGTACCCACTCAGATGCGTTATATCTTCCTTGCACCATCTGGTGAGTTTTAGCTGCAACTACAACCACAAAATTGTGGCACAGGTACACACACACAAATGCGCTGCTTCAGTGTGATTTTTCACCCCATACCAAGAGATCTCAAAACCACATAGGTTTGAGACAAAACACTAATGCTGCTCCAAGGTAATTTTAAATATGAGCACTCATGCAGAAGAGGTCATATATCTCTCTAACGCATCTGAAATCTCTGTTCATCATATTCGTGAAAATGTGAACCAATCATGTCACTGGTCTAGTCACTAAGCTCACATAGGCTACTGAATGACAGTGATATTACCTTGGTGTTCACTTCTTTAATTAATGCTCGTCAGGAGTCTCAACTCCTTGAATCTTATAGTCAAGGAGACAATGACGACCACATAAGCGTCAAAGTTTTTAGTAAAAGAAACCATGCAGGCCTCTGCAGTGTTCTACAGAGGATGTCCCCTACATACTACAATGATCCCAGCAAGCAACAGGCTAACATCAATCAGTAAGGGAGAAAATAAAGGACAGGAAGAGATAAGACTGTAGCATTAATCTGTGAGGGAACAGTTCACATGTTCAAAATGTTTGGGCACTTGTAAATCACTGAGGTTAGCATCTTGTGTACTTGAGATCTGTGAAATTTACCAATATGCCTCCTTTTAGGCTAGGTTCTGAAGTTTATCATTCAGCAGGGAGATATTCCTTAAGAGAACTTCAGTGCTTCAATTCAGCTTCTTTACCTGGCTGAGCAGCACTATCATCCTTTGCTGCAGAATAGAAAATGTAATCCACAGTGACAGCACTTCTGGAATGACAAGTTGTTACTTCTGGAATCCCACTTTCAGGTAAGTAATGAGAATAGACCGAAGATAATCTAAAGTGGTGTTGTAATTTTGAAGGAAACCTAAACAGAATTACACAGAAGTATTTTACTTCATTATCGCTACTAAGTAAAAGACTTAGTCATTAATAAAACACACTTATTTAGTTATTATGGCAAAACAAATAAGCTGCATAAACAGAGTCTATTTTTAACACCCTCCGAATGTAACATTCTCATGTTTTGCATCTTGTTAACTTCTTGGAGCAAGGACCTAAGGTACAATTTTCAAAAGGAGTCTAAGGCCATGTCTACACTAGCGAACTTATGGTGGGTGGCACAGTTGCACCTCTATAAGATTGCTCATGTAGCCACTCTATGCCAACAGGAGAGAGGTCTCCCGCTGACATAGCGCTGTGCACACAAGTGCTTTTGCCAGTAAAAAAACATGTCGAGCAGGGGTCTGTTTTTTCACACCCCTGAGTGACATAAGTCTGCCGACATAAGTGGTAATGTAGGCATGCCCTAAGTCCAATTTTCAAGTGATTTAACACTTAGGATCCTGTCCCATTGACTTTCAAAGAGATTTAGGGTCAGTCTACACGAGAAATGCCACAGCAGCACAGCTGTATGGCTCTAGTGTAGATGGAAGGGGTTATTCCATTACTGTAGTAAATCCATCTCAGCAAGAGGCAGTAGCTAATTGATGAAAGAATTACTCCATCGACCATGACTGAGGATGGCTTAATTACATTGCACAGGGAGTGAAATTTTTCACAGGCCTGAATGATGTAGTTAAGTCAACCTAAATTTGTAATGTAGGCCAGACCTTCGGATAAGTGCTTCATCTTGATTAGCTCTTCCACCCATGTAATTACTGTATTCTTCCTTCCTCTTGACACCAACCACATGTCCCTCCATGCCAGTCTAAACTGGAAGCCACCCTCTTGATTTTTAAGTAAACTTTTGGGTCTAACTAGGAGTCTTCACATTAAATCTTTAAATGCTTTTAGGCTTTTTCTTTTTAAAACTTAGTTATGAGTCTAAAAAGAGAAAGGAAGTACCTGTCTCCATGCCTGTCCAATATGAAATTCTTGGGGAGAAGAGTTCTTAAAATAATTAAACTTCTTCCTGTTCTATCCAGTTTGATCTATCTCCTCTTCATTACCACAGTTCTTTGTTTCCCAGTAAGGATACTTATTAACATTTATAAACCAGCATCTCCAAAATGATCAAAATGGGAGGAAATATGAGAATTTAAGCAGCTTGATACTGCTGCCACTTATAAACAGATTTCTGCAGCTGGCCCCAAATTCTATGGCTTTGCTACATCACTATAAACCAAAGAGTGCTGGTTATATCCAAAAGTAAACAGATGTCAAAAGTATTGCTTAATGAGGAGAGATGGATCTTGCCCAGTAGCCAGTCTTGATATTTCCTTAACCTCAGCTCCTTAGTTTGGAATAACATGCATCAGTTGCCCCATATAGAAATGGTCCTTTACAATACATAATTCTAATCCTTTCCCATCTGTGGTTACCTTTTCTTTCACTTTTAAATGAAAGATGATTTTTTGCCCTTCGCATAGTTATCCTAATCCAAATTTTTCTGGGTTCTATTCTCCAATTACTATTTTTGAAAACAATAGGTAGCCATGCTTTTGAACTAGTGTAGTTGCTGAAAGTAAGATCACCAGTATAAGAATGATAAAACATACAATTTAATTTTAGTTTGTTTTTATTCACATCCTCTAACTGCTCTGATAATTCAAGGGTGCAGGAACTAACTCACCAGAACACAGTTGTGAAATGTCAGAGGAAACATTACATTAACTCTGAAAATGGCACTGACTCCATTTCTGAGACTTTTACTTGAGAAGATGAGGGTTTAGGTGTGGTGATGTCTACTTTTGAAAATGTCTTTTTTGTTGTGGGTGTGTTTTATTAGATAATGTGCATGTAAATAAAGACATGTAAATACGTATATTTTAACAACCTACACCGGCAGATACAAAACCCAATTAAAAGACCACGTACAGTTTTATCAGTTATCTAATTTGAAACCATACCAGATATGCTCAAGGTTTTGGTGTTGCTTTTTTTTTTTTTTTTTTTTTTTTTTAAAATAGGAGCCAACAAACAGCCTTCTCAGGTTTTCCAGGACTTACTTTTCAGCTGCTATTATGATCTCTTCTGTGTGCTCCAGTTTCGATTCTTTTTTCTCTCCACCTACAAAAATAAAGAGAATTTCTTATCTATGTTTTAAATGAGATCATTAAGACCATTGGAGAAAAACTATAGGAAAGGTAGCCTAGGACAACATCTTCAAATGCTATTTATTTTTCTTTTGATGGGAAAGATCAAATAAATAAAAACTGGATTGAATTGCCCAGTTTCATTAGAGCCCCTTCAAACCAATCTGTGCCTTTCCAGAAAACTTTACCTAGAAACATACCCTTTCAAATTACAGAGCAATTCAGATGAGCTGAACGTATGTTTAACCTTGAACATAAAGACAAAAAGTAGACTTAGATGGAAGGTTTTAAAAATAGCCCACAACAATGGTTCTAATATTTCTAGTCACCTACTGCATGTTAATCTCAAAGGAATTAATTTTTCTAAGGCCTAAGCCTGAAAATGCCTAGGATGGTGAAAAACTTTATCCCTGAGTAGTCCCACTGAGCTCATGTTTGCAAGACTGGGTCCCATTTTTTTAAATGGAAAAATATCTGGTCTTCAACAGTAAATCTGGGTGATGTTTTCATAGAACCACTAAGTTTACCTGTTCAGAAACTGACCTGTGTTTTCTTCTTGTCGCTGCTGTTGTACCTCATACACACAACTCTGTGAAATGCCTAGACTTGGGGGCCAAATTGGAATAGTTAAGATTCTTTGTCCCCTAGGAAACTGCTCTTGCCCAGACACCTAAAAAAAGATATACGGTTGTTTCAAACAGAATCTGATTTAGTTCACAAGATACCTGTGCAAAATTTTAATTTAAAAAACTATTTTTTTAAAGTCAACTGTGATCCAATTAACAAAAAAGACATACTGCTAAAAAGTTCACTTTTCTTATCCATGCTGTGATGTAGTGTATGAACGCAGGGTAAACAGTGGGCGGTTAAGCCCAATTAAGCCATAGGGTATAATTGGTGATCAAACTCAACCTGAGAGGAGCTGGATCTTCAGAAAGGAAGGAGCAGAGGGCAGTAGAAGGAAGGCAACGGAGGATACCCAGGTGAGACGTAGAGGGTATTTCCTCTCTTGGGCTAAAGGCTGAGAAGTCTGGGAGGCCTGAAGCCTAGAGCCAAAACTGGAAGGCCTCAAGCCAGAAGGAAGATTGGGAGGCCTGGGACAGTGAAGCCTGGGGCCAGGGGCAGCTTGTCTTGAGCCAGAAGGAAACCAGAGGCAGTTAAGTCCAAGAGGCTGTGATAAGTAAATCTTAAGGGGCATTTGGACTGGACCTTGAGGGGCTCCAGGGAGAAAGGCAAGAACTCTGCTGTCACACTCGGGGCACTACAAAGTGGGAGATATCTGGAAGACAAGTCTGGAGCAAGCTCCTCTGGCTGACCGTGACCAGGGGTACGAACCCGACCTCTAGGGAGACCTTCTGGAAGGTGTTGGCCCTTACAAAAGGCCCAGGAAGGGGCTGGAGAAAAAGGCTTGAGGAAAGACTAGTGACACAAAGGAGTCCAGAGAAGCAGTGGCAAAGAGTCTGACAGAGCAGACCTTGGCTGCTCGTCCTAGGTTCTCTGGACTGGAACCCAGCATAGAGAGTGGCTCTGCATTCCCATACCACCCACTGGGAAAGTGGTGTGAAGCCCCCTGAAGTAAGGGGATTAGGGCAATTCAGAGCCTGGAGAGATGGGGGTAAGGGCCAAATGGACCCTGAGTCAGGGGCCAGAGACCTTGGATTGATTTGTTAGACTGTTTGTGGGTCTTTTTTTACCATGAAAGGAGCATGGAACTAAAATTTGACCTGCCTGCAGGGCCAAAATGTGAGAAGAGGAAGACCACTAAAGGACCGGAATAACCATTAACAGGGGATGCTAGAGAAGGCAAAGCTGTTAAGCCACACCCAGCCATGAGGGGGCATACTTACAGTGAGTCCACTCTTCTATACATGCCTTAAACATGCCTTTTGTAGCAGCTCTTCAAAGCTTTCTCTGCTAAACCACGATATTCTTTATATGCAATTTCTCTGCTTGCTCTTGCTTATCAACATCTTTACAACAACCCTATTTTGTAAAATAGTTCTTGCGAGACTAAGCTGAGAGAATACCAAGACCTCTTGTTAGCGACACTAGAAGCTTTAGTGCAGGGGTTCTCAAACCGGGGGTCGGGACCCCTCAGGGGGTCGGGAGGTTATTACATAGGGGGTCACGAGCTGTCAGCCTCCACCCCAAACCCTGCTTTGCCTCCAGCATTTATAATGGTGTTAAAAAGATTAAAAACACGTTAAAATATATAAGGGGCGGGGGGTTCGCACTCAGAGGCTTTCTATGTGAAAGGGGTCACCAGTACAAAAGTTTGAGAACCACTGCTCTAGTGTAAACAGTTCACTGACTGCTGACATTGCTTTTAACAGTGGGGCATTTATTCTTCTGGGAGAAAATCAAAAGGGGGCTGAAAATGGGGTTGGCAGATGATGGGCAGTTAACACCAATAATGGAAAATTCACATTTCCCTAGTGTAGATGCTTTAGTCACTTCAAATTAAATAGCTATTGGTGATATGTCGAATGTTATGTTCACACTAAACTCACATAAAATATCTTAGAATGTGGTGCCACACTCAAACATGGCTTCTACTTTGGTCACCTAGCAATCATAACTTTGACTTTACACTTACACTAATCAATACAGCCCCGGCTCATCCATATTGTGAGAATAATCCTTTTGAAAAGGTTCAGATGGTCCGTGATTAAGTCTCCTCCCACACAAAAACCTGGGACACTTAAATCAAAACTAATAATGGTGTAAGGTGGAACAGTATTTTACTCTGTCAGTAGAACATGTTTTATGGACATTTAAGCTAAGTTAATGAAAAGGGAAGCTTGGTCTTATTTTGACTAATAACTTAGGCCCTATTGTATTGCCAGTTGTAAAAGGAATACCTTAATACTTAAATAAATTATTTTTTGGGGAAAAGTACCCTTTACAAAAGAAAAGGAACACTTGCCAAGTGCTAGACTTGGCATTTAAAGCGTTCCCAGAAAAACGGGCCAGATCTACACTACGGACCTATATCAGTATAACTACGTCACTCAGGGGTGTAAAAAATCCACACCCAAGTGACAGTTTTACGGACTTATCTCCGATGCAGACAGCACTATGTCAGTGGGAGAGCTTCTCCCACCGACATAGTTCCCGCTTTTTGGGGAGGTGGATTAACTACGTCAATGGGAGAAGCTCTTCCGTTGGCATAGGAGAGTCTTCACTAAAGCACTACAACGGTGGTGTACTTGAAGACAAGACCTAAATTAAGCCAGAGGTACGGTCCAGATACAAAACTGTACATATACCACTTTCAAGAACAATTGTTTATATGTTTGAAAATGTTAGAGATTCACTGAAGTGAAAGCTAGGTGCTGGTACCAAAACAAAGGCCTCACAGGCTTGGCAGACACAGCAGTTACAATTTTAGTCCTATAAAAATCCAAGCACTAGCAGAGACTGGGTGTGAACAACAGGTCCCCAAGGCTCATACTGCCCACCACTGCCCGAGTTTAAAACCACCAAATGGGATTTAACAGCACCCAAATGAAGCAGGAATTAAACTAACCAACTGGTGAAGCCCAATGGCATAGATGGCTCCCAACACTGGGGATTGGGTACCAGCTTGGCCATTGCACTTCTGAAACAAAACACTGAGTCAGCCTCAGACCTAGCATAGCAATTCTGTCACAGACTTTCCTCTGTTTGTAGATTTTAGAGTGGAGATCAAAATTGGGCTTCTAATGGCAACTCAACTCCACACAGAACTGGAAAGGGTTAAGGTGGTCAGGTAGGCCTATTAACTCTACAGGCTACACCTGGAAGGAAAGCCAGGGAGTAAGGAATTGATTGCAAGCAGGTTCAAAGCCAGGAAGCTTGCAACAGACAGGGGCTGCTGCTGGGAAAAGGGATGAGGGTTTGGAGCTGTTATACCCAGGGCAAGAAGGGGAATCAGGAATTGTAGGAAGCAGTCCAGGGAAGGAACAGTGAGGGCTGGGAGAGGAAAGCCCAGAACTGCTGGGCATAGGGTCCCTGGAGTAGTGAATGAGCTTGGGTTCCCCTACTAGCCACTGAGGACATGGCAGAGACTGTGGCATAGAAAGGAAGACTGTCTGGGTTACGGTGGTGGTGACAGAGAATTGAAGGACTGTATCCTGAAAGGAGGAACGCTGAGTGACCTAGCCGGAGGGCTGCATCATGAAGACACTGCGGTTCCTGGGACGAGAGGTGCTGCAGACTTGAGAGAGAGAGGGTGTGTGTGATGGTATGTAACCATGAGAAGGGGCGCTGAATTCAAGAGCTAATCCCACAACTGATCAGGAGGAGGCACCAGATAAGCAGTGAGTGGTGCACACCGTGACAGGTGGCCAGTGTCACTCCATAAAATATTCCTTTCCCACGAGCATTAATTCTTACTGAGATGAAAAGAACACCTACCTTTCCTATAGGTAGTCCTTCATAATTCAGCTTTCCTTCCTTTATAAAACTGTACAGTGGAGAACCAGGAACAGAGTTGAAGTCACCACAAATGATAATAGGACAGAATCTACCATCTTTCCGATGGGCAACGCTGGCAATCTCTGCCAGTAACATTGCCAGTTGGGTCAGTTTAATGTCCCCTCGCCTTGGATTATACAGCAGATGTGTGTTGGCTATACAGACTGCAGAAGTAGCTTTACAGTGAAATCTGGGCTGCAGAAGCAACACTAGTCCAACATTGTCTCTGTCCAAGAGTGGAATATCATGGCGGAAAAATTCCACTGGATTTGAAGAGATAAGATTAAATTTGGAAATTTTGAAGCAAATAGCACAGCCATCAGGTTTCCTTCCTGTCCTCATTTTATATTCACAATGATAACCTGTACGAAAGAAATGTGAATCACTAACGAAAAAAACCAAAACAAGAACATAGCTCATGCTATTGTTTTTCCATATAGTAGTCAATACCTGAGCCTGCTATAGTTAAGGCTGCAAAATGTTTCCACTGTACCCATTTTCAAATGTTCCTAACTTTGAGATCTTCACCTTTTGGGCTGAAATGTGCCATGTTTGGTCTCTGTCTGAAAACTAATTATAAAAAAAGAACATAAGCAACTGAAAATGGGGGGGATTATAATGGAAGCTGTTTTGCATAATTAAATACATATGTAAAGAGAAAATTGTCTTTATAAATGACTTACTAAAAATATGCCTCCCAATACATATTCCTACCAATAAATCCCCTTTTGCTTTAATGGCTGCTAAGAGGAAAAAATCACTCTCCTAGTGCACATGTTAACATAGGGCCTGAAACTCATTTACCTAAAGGGCTGTTTACACTGCTCTGTACACTGACTGAGCAGTGTAAAGGGGCCTTAGTGTAAGTGAGCATCAGGCCCATGATCTTCATCTTTCAAAATAAGAGTTGCTTCGCTCTAGCACCATACTGCCATCCCAAGAGGGCAAACTTTATAGCTCAAAAACCCACATTCAAATTTCAGGCCCTGATATTTGGTTTTTATTTTCCGGGAGGGAAAATGTTCACTTTTGCATTCTGCGAAAGAGAAAAGATACATGTAACCATATCATACCTCCTTTACGGACATGTCTGTGTGACTTGTTAAAATAAAACCAGATTTCTGAGGCTACACATCATGCACCCAAGGAACTCAGAAAGGAAAGAAACACTTGGATGTGAGAAGTTAATTTGAACAATAAATCCAGTTCAGTATCTTCTGTGGTGTGTATACTTCTAAACTAATGATTTAAGATACTCATCATGGAACTTCTCATGCATCAAAAGACAAGTCAAAATGTAAAATGACTGATGCTTTAAAGTTTATTCAGGGTGCTACCAGAGCAGCTTAATAATGCTTTACCTGTGAAACATTCCTATTAAGAACAGTACTTGACAGATTTCTGTAGGTCAGAAATAATTGTCTGACAGCTTTAAGAACATTACTCTATCATAACATTACTCTTAATATAAAAATCACCCAACTTTCTGAAATTTGCTTTACTGTAGTAAGACCTGCATGGTCTCAAAATAAGCTTCCAGTGCCTTCTCAATATATTAAGAGTGCTTTGTACCCAACACAGCTTAAAAATGACAGCTTTTTTGAAAGTTCTTTTCATACAGAGCAAGACATTTATATTCAACATTACGGATGCATTATTCTGGGATTATAATATTTTCCATTAGCTGTAACTGTCACAAAAGTAAGTATTTTCTACAATTCTATTTATGACTGAAGCTGTACATCTTCCACCGTAATTAAATATAACTATTTATGAAAGTATACTTTGACTGTATTAACCACTTCAGGGAACACAGAACAGCTTAAATAAATGGTTACACTAAACTCTAAAGCATACATAATATAGAATTTAGAAACCAATCAACAAGACTGGTTTTGATTTGTAGCTTCAGTTAAACCTAGAATTCTAAGATCCAACATCTACATTCCTCTAGAATTTAAGGGACTGACTTGCATGTTTTAAGCATCTCTTGTGAAGTGATGAGTGGCCTCCTTTCCCACTGAAGCCAATGAAAGCTGAGGGCACTCAGCAATTTACAGGATCAGGTCTTAAGTAAATTCATTTGAAAGCAGTTCTGGGCCCAGTTCTGCACTTCATATGCAGGCAAAATTCAGGCATTAATGAGTTTGCCAAAATAAGGAGTGCAAGAACAGGTCTTAAAGTAACAACTATTTATCTAATTTTTGCCATATCAAAAATGCATCTCTCTTCATGCCACATGGATTACTTCTTATAAGTACCGTATATACCCGATCATAAGCCGGTTCGTTTATAAGCTGACCCCCAACAAGATGGATAAGTAAAAATGGAAAAATTTACGACCCGTTCATAAGCTGACCCTACTATTCAGGGGTCAGCAAACTTTGGCTCCCAGGCCACCAGGATAGGCTGCTGGCGGGCTGAGATGGTTTGTTTACCTCGAGCATCCACAGGCATGGAGGTAAACCTAAGTAAACAAAGCGTCCCGGTGCGCCAGCTGCTTACCCTGATGGCAGGACAGCAACTGGTGGGGAAATTTTTTTGGGGGGGAGGGGAAGGAGCTGGGGGTCAGGGGAGTAACCCCTGTGACCACCCCACACACTCTCCCCATCCCATCCCTTCCCACCTTAGCTGGGGCGGGCCAGAGGAGGATGTCTCTGGCCTGGCCACAGCCTGCTCTGGTGGGCGGGGCTGGGCGGCACGGCCGCAGCCTGCTAATCCCGGAGCTGCAGCTGCTTCAGAGGCTGGGAGGAGAGCAGCATGGCCAGAAGCGGAGAGACTCTGGCTCCGCCTCTTTCCTTCTGGCTCTGTTGGCTGTGCAGCCTCTCCTTGCCCCCTCCGTTGGGGGGAGAGGCTGTGTCCCACCTCTCCCTCTCTATACCCGTTCATAAGCCAACCCCCTTCTCTGATGCTTCCCTTTTTTACAAAAAAAAATTCGGCTTATGAATGAGTATATACGGTACATTAAAAAGGAAAATGTAATGAAACGTGGGACAAAAGTGTTCCATCATACCCAAAGATTCCAAACTTGGCTTGATCTCCATTCCAAAATGGTCCTCTTGTACTTCTTGCAAACACAGTACCTAAAAGAGTTTTTCCAATTTGAATTTAATACATTAACAAACATATTAACAAAAGCTTTCACTTCGTTAACTAGTGCATCTATTTTTTCCTTGAAGCTTTAGTAACTTTATTTAAAGAGGTAAAAACCATCATGCAAGAGCTTTCTCTATTTAAAAACTGCTTAGTGTAAGTAGTATTTGGTACCCATTTTATTTATTCAAAATTCTGATCTGTCTAATCATGTAGATTTACCAAATGACTAAGTGACAAAAAATAAAAAAGCTCCTGGTTGACAAGGAGCTAAATTTTCAAGTTTGGGTGCTTGACTGGGACGTCCTAATCCTATTCTTGGACACAAATCAGCACTTAAGCCCCACTCTGACAAACATTTATGCACTTGAGTAACTTTACTCATGTGAGAAGCCTTGTGATCAGCTTGCAAGCACTAAGCAGTAGCAGAGGCTCTGGAGATATCTGCCCACAGACTCCCTAAAACAGCACTGCCTAGGTTTATACATCTCACATTTGGGCGATTAAAAATAAGTTTCTAGCCTTGATTCCTGATGTCTGTAGTGTGTGTTTGTGTTCTCACTTGGTGCGTGCTGAGCTTGTGTTCGTCTGTCTGTTTGAAGGACCGTGTGCTGTGGCCGGCAGTTGGAAGCTGTGAGCTTCTAAACAAGGTTTGAAATCTAGAAGCCTATGTTCATTGGCTGAACCTTAGTCAGGGGGCAGGGCTAACAAGAAGGCCAGAGCTTTATAAAGCAGTGAGCAAGCAACCAGGGAGCAGCAATCACAATTTTTCAGCAGCCTAAGCATTCACAGGTTACCATTTCATATATACATTAAGGAAGGAGAAAGATTTAAAGGAGGATGAGGTAGCAGCTTTCTAGATTTTGATGGAGATCTTTTTCCACTCACAAGGGGCAGCACAGCAGGAAGTGCTTGTTGTAGAGTCGGGCAATCAAGCCTGGCATCACTGGTGAAAGAAAGGCAGGAGTTGACCTTGTGATAAATTAAAAGGTCTGACAGGCAGTGCAGAAGAAGGTTGTGAAGGACTTTGCGAGAGCTGTTGCAAGCAAGATGGTGTTCTTGACAGCAGCATTTTGAATGGAATTGAGCGATGAGGTTGCAGGCACTGAGAGAAGAAATTCCAATAGTTAAAGTGTGAAGCGATCAGGACTTGGATAAGAATTTTGGTAGCATGGGCAGAGAGGAAAGACTGGATCTTAGAGGAGTTGTGGAAGAAAAAGTGGGAAGATTTGGACATGGCCTGGATGTGTAGGTTCAAAGAGAGGGCTGAGCCAAAGATGAAGTGAAAGTTACAGGCCTGAGTGACAGACTGCTGTCCACTCCAACAGAGAAGCAGGAGAGAAGCTAGTTTCAAAAGAAAATAATGAATTCTGTTTTGGCCGTATTAATTTTTAGTAGACGTCTCGTCATGGATGTCTAGCTATCACAAAAGACAAGCTTAAATTTTAGTTTAGATGGAGGAGTGAGGTCTAGCATGGAGAGGCAGATCTGCAGGTCATCCGTATAAAGATGGTAGTCAAAGCCTTAATTTGCAAATGAGATCAACCAGAGATAAGATACTGAAGGAGAAGAAGAGATTGCCAAAGCAGAGCCCTAGAGAGGACCTCCCCCTGAAAGGGAGGGAAGGAGGATGATGACTCACTGAATAAGACATCCAAAGGGTAGGAAGAGAATCAGGAAATGACATCATGAAAATGCAGGAATGATGGGATAATGAGAGACTATGTTTGACCGTAGAAGCATTAAGGACAGTTTCAGAAGTGCATGTGTAAATATAGTAGTGGGGAATTACAGTAACACTACCACTGGCTACTGCCTGAGGTTTAGATCACTCAGAAAACATTACTTTGGTAAACATGAACCAGCAGTACTAATAAGCATGACGTGATAACTTAAAGGACAGTTGAATCCATTAGAAATCTTATCTACTAGATCACACACAATCCAAAACTACTCTTGCTACACATTGACTATGTTGTTCTCAATGAAACCTGTGTTAGTTTTCCACTTACATCTGCATCCAGGTGTTTGATTTCCCGTAGAATGTTGGGAAATCTATAACCCCAGATTAACACTGGCCGTCTGCAGTGATTATACAGGTGAGAGTTATCTTCTAACAAATTCTGTGAAAGGATATTGTAGGACATCACAGTAAAATCAAACTTTCCCTTGTCTTCTGTATTGTTTTGGTCAGTTTGCTTATCTTCAAGAATCTTCATTTTTTTACTATGGTGACAGAAATACTCCCAATGTCTTTTGATCATGCCTGTTAAAACATTAAATACCAAAATGAATGATCATGTAATACATTTACATTACCATACATTGATCTTACAACTTGTTTTGTATGCCACATATTGTATTTACGGAATTATGATTCCTCTTGAGAGCTCCCTTTGCTTAAACAAATGTATAGGCAAGTTTGTACCTGTCATGATTAGAAATATTTCAGACCTTCCATTTGAAACGGAAGTAATAAACTGTGCTCATATAAACTGCATACTTGGTAGCCACTGGGTATGCCCCACATTTCAGACTTCTCTGAAGTTGGAGTAACCTGATATATCCTATGAAGCTCATTATGGCCAGTTTCCAGATATGCTACTCATGGTGTTTATAACTCTCCTGAAAAGTTTGGGGATTAGAGAGACTCAAAAGCTTTCATACGGTTCTAAATTTGGAGCCACAAGAACCACTGAAAATGCCATCTTGCCTCTGCATTATCTCCTATACAGTATCAAGAGTAGTAAAGGATCTGGAAACAGGTAGCAAAACTGATACTCTTATCTAAGGGCTTGTCTAGACTACAAAATTAAGTCGACTTTATCTTATTTGACCTTGAGCCTCTGAATTAATTAAGTCAATTGTGCCTGGCCACACCATGCTCATTGTCTTGATGGAGTGCGTCCTCATTAGCAGTGCATCGTGGCTAGCTATCCCAAAGTGCAGCTTGCTGCAGTGTGTTTTGGGAAGTTTATGCAATGCCTCTTGGGACCAAAACTTTATCACAGGGGAGAATGGGAACATTGTGTCGGCATCCCACAATGCACTGTTCTCAACAGCAAACCACCCAGTGGTTTTCATGCCTTAAAATCACCACGCGTATGCCATAACCCCAGAAGCATGGAGTCTGCTCAGTTCTGCACTCTTGCTGTGAGCATCTCAAACACCTCACACCTTCTCCTGCAGTATTTCCAGAGCCGAAGTAGGGTCCGCCACGCGGAACATAGCAATGTCCCGCAAGCAGACCTGCTGCAAGCCATTGAAAAACAATTCACAGTTGCTGCTCGCAGTCACAAAGCAGCTGCACTCTGAGCGCGGTTTCTGGTCCCGTGAAACAAGCACTGACTGGTGGGACCACATCGTTTTGCAGGTATGAGCAGTGGCTGAAGAACTTTCGAATGCGGAAGGCCACCTTCCAGGAACTTTGTGCAAAGCTTTCCCCTGCCCTGCAGTTCAGCAACACAAAAATGAGAGCTACTCTGACAGTGGAGAAGCAAGTAGCAACTGCTATTTGGAAGCTTGTAAGGCCAGACAGTTACCAGTCAGCGGGGAATCAATTTGGAGTAGGTAAATCAACCGTGGGAGCTGCTGTGCTCCAAGTGTGCAGGGCTATTTATCAACTTATGCTATGAACGGTAGTGAGTCTGGGAAATGTGCAGGACATAGTGGATGGTTTTGCAGCGATGGGGTTTTCTAATTGCGGTGGGGCAATAGATAGCACGCATATCCCCATCTTGGCACCAGACCACCTTGCCAAAGAGCACATAAACCAAAAAGGATACTTTTCAATGGTGTTGCAAGCACTGGTGGATCACAGCGGGAGCTTCACCGTCATCAACGTAGCATGGTCAGGAAAGGGTCATGATGCATGCATCTTTAGGAACTTGGGTCTGTTCAAAAAGCTGCAATCTGGGACTTTCTTTCCAGACCACAAAATGAACATTGAGGACGTTGAGATGCCTATAGTTATCCTGGGGGGACCCAGCCTACCCCTTGCTCCCCATGGCTCATGAAGCCATACACTGGCCATCTGGACAGCAGTAAGGAATGGGTCAACTATAAGCTCAGCAAGTGCAGAATGGTGGTTGAATGTGCCTTTGGTCATTTGAAAGGGAACTGGAGATGTTTACTAACAAGGCTGGACCTTAGCAAAGAGAACATCCCCATGGTTATAGCTGCCTACTGTCTGCTCCATATCTGTGGGAAAAAAAGGGGGGAAATTTTCTGCAGGGCTGGGCAGTTGAGACAGATGGGATGGCAGCCATTTTTGAGCAGCCAGACACCACGGCAATAAAAGCAGCACAGCAAGGGGTGCTGTGTATCCGGGAGGCTTTGAAAGGCCATTTCAACAATGAGTCACAGTAACGTGAGCTGCTTGTGCTTTCCCAAACCTTCACCTGCCTTGTATGACTGTCCCTGTAAAGCCAACCCCCGCTCAAGCCCACTGCTTCTACTCAATAAAGAACATTTATTTCTCGAATCCATTTACTGTATTTAACAAACATAAGTAAAGAGGGAGAACAGAAAAAAAGGTAACCCTGGGGAAAAGGGGTTGTAAAGTTGGAACAGGAGAAACATTTTCAACTGTGTAACATAACACCACATTCCAGACCACCAATGGTCTGTGAATGGGCGTCCTTCTGTTCCTTGTACCCTCCCCTGGAGTTAAGTGAAAGGGATAATGGACTTTTAGCCCATGCCTCATGGAACACTTGGGGGAGGGTGATTCTGCACCAGGCGATGCTGACTGGCTGTCCACCAGGGTCTGCAGAGGAACTCTACCCTCCTGCTTCTGTTCCTGCAGTTCAACCAGATGCCTTAACACGTCCTTCATAATCCGAAGCATCTCATCCTGCGCCGCACGCTCTTCCTCACTGGAAGCTTTCCTGCTCTCCATGTTCATGTCTAACTTCTTGGATAGTGAAATCCTCCACGCTCTCAGCTCTGTCTCAGCTGTCCTGGAGGCGTTCATTATCTCAGAGAACGCGGGATGACATGTTCACCTTCTTCTCCTTCTAATCAGCGAAAGTATGCTTTCAGGTTTTGATGACACGCTGAAGGACACGTTTCCAGGGGTCAGTCATGAGAAAAAAAATAAAGGAGCCATTGTACATGAATAAAATGTTTCCATAACAAGGTTGTTTTCATAAATAAAACCCTTATTACACTAGGTGCAAGCCAGAACATAATCAGAATCCGTAACTATTCACTGTGCCGTTTTGCTGCTCCAGCCATGGTGAGTAGGTCACCCTGGGTCACGGGTGACTGCACTTTTAATGAAGTTTATGGCAGGCTCATGTCGGGAACAAAGGTAGCTAGTCAAACAATGGCTCTTCCCCATAGCACCACAGGAAGCTGTTTACGAACTGGGCGGGGGGAGAGGGAGGGGTATGTTTTCACTCCCAAATTGCAAAATCTCTCATGTGGGGCCCCAGTCCCTTTTCAGCCACTTTAAACTACTTGCCGGTGCATTAGCGGCTGCGTGGTTTGGCAATCCAGAACGTGGGGGGGGGGGGGGTCTATATGCCCTTTTTTTCTTGTAAGAGCACTTTTAATGAGAACTTTCCCCACATTTCCCCTAGGTGACCTGATATGATATCAGTCTCCTGAGGGTAACAGAGGTGGAAAGGAAGGAGATGCGGCAAGTGTCTGGGCATAGACACGTCCTTATGCTGCAATGCTGCCAGCAGAATTAATAAAGGAGCTGGGTGAGAAAGTGTCCTACCATGGTGGAAGAAATAAGACTGCCCTGCCCAGAAACCTTCTGCAAAGGATTGTAGAGTACCTCCATGAAAGTTTCCTAGAGATATCCATGGAGGATTCCCGGGCCATTCCAGTCCACATAAACAGTATTTTCTGGGGGCCACTCTCTGCGTAGCTGGAGTGGCCTCTTGTAAGCAGAGAGCCACAGCACCTTGCTTTTTCTTCACAGTAAACATGCATCATCATCGAATGTGTGTGTCTGCTAAAGTTAAACTGGACTTTGATTGTAACTGTATACTCACCAGAGGTGCCTTCTCTGGCATCACGGTCGGCTACCATGATGCCCTGCGACCCACAGGGCTCCAGGGTTAAAAATATTTCCTGGTTCTCGGGGAAAATGGATCCACCACTCGCCTGTCTCCCATTCTTCTCCTCTTTCTGATCCACCATATCATCCTCATTGTTGTCCCTAGACTCACACCTGTGAGGTGTCCACATTGCTTGTGAGGGTGCTATAGTAGGGTCACCCCTGAGAATCACATAAAACTCGTTGTAGAACCAGCAGCAGAACAACTGTTCGCTTCCCTTGCCTTCTGGTACGCTTCGCAATCTTTTTATTTTCACACGGCACTGCTGTGTCTCCCTCATGTAGCCCTTATCCCCCATTCCACGAGCGATCTTTGCACATATGTCAGTGTGTCTTCTGCTGGATCGGCACTCTGCCTGCACAGGCTCTTCTTCCCACACAGCGATAAGATCCACCACCTCCTGTGCAGACCATGCTGGAGCACATTTGCGGTGTGTAGTCTCCATGATCAGCTGTGCTCAAACTGGCATGCTCCCAATGCTGATCAAACAGGAAATGGGAAATCAAAAATTCCCAAGGCTTTAGCAGTGAAGGGGCTGTTTCCTGTATACCTGGCTGCAGTGCAGCAGAGTTGAGAATGAGCTCCAGAGCGGTCACAGATGAGCATTGTGGGACACCACCTGGAGGCCAATTAAGTCAAATTACACAATGCTGCGTCTGCACTACCTCCTGAATTAAGTGCTGTGCCTCTTGCAGAAGTGGATTACAGAAGTCGACATTAGAGGTGACTTAGGTTGGCGTAAAGGACCCGGTAGTGTAGACACATACATTAACAGGTTGACTTAAGGCGGCTTCTTTCTACCTAATTTTTTAGTGTAGAACAGGCCCAAGGGAATCCTGCAGGGATGAGTATACCCCTGGGAAGCACTGACCATTTTTAATGAAAACAATTCAATTCAACTACTTGAGACACAAGTATATTTTGACCATTTCATGTAAGCTTATACATAACCTGAGGCCAAAAATGTACTATATGACAATTATGCCTCTTCCTCCCTTGAAAGGAAGCTGGAGGACAGATACCTAAATTATGCACCGATGAAATATTTATGCCAGTGGCTGTCCCATCTCTGCTATTGAATTGTATTTGGGCTAGTCCATTCTAAATCCTAAAGTGGTCTTCTGTGATTAAGCACAGTGACAAAATTACCACCCTGCCAAAGTAGACATTCACTGAATCCTTGACTCCCCCTCCCGACAACTGCCAATTCCAAACTCAAAGACAGTACAGGGAGGTATCGCCCAGAATCTTCTCAGCAATCTGAAGGACTTTCCAAAGAGAATATACTCCACCACTGGGACTCCACATCCTCAGAGGAGTGGGGAGGAGTTGCACGTGCTAAGGTACTAAAGGAGGGGCTGCCCGTTGATCACTCCTCTTTTTGTCTGTCGGTCATCTTTCTGAATCCCTCCACCGACTCCTTTTTCCCCCGTATTAAATTTATATCTCTGATCCTCACATTTAAGGGCCTTCACAACTGTGTTCCTCCCTAATCAGATGCTCATTTCTTATCACATCTTTTCCTATGCCCTGTGCTCCGCCAATGATGGCCCAGATGATACTCTCCCAAGTCTGCTTCTCTGATGCCATTCTTGTGTACAGAATGTCCTCCCTGAGCTGATCTGTGAGACCACTATCCTGTCCTTCAAATCCCACTGCTGAGACTCCTGCAAGAAGTCAGGTAACTCAAGATGTCTAGGTGAAGGGTCAGTTCTGGATAGCTGATACATATACAAAACAAGCAAATGTATGTTAAATTTTAGATAAGTAATTTTATCCCTCTTCCCCAGAGCCATTGCAAGTCACTTGCCTTTACAGGCAGTCCTTGACTTTACGACATTTGACTTAAGATGAACAGCACTTACGACATTTCTGAATTGACATCCTGATTCAATTTACAACCACTGGTTTCAACTTTACCACACTTGGTCCCACAATGGAGTGAACTGCAGTTCTGAGTTCCGACTTACAACGCAATTTTCAGGAACCAATTGTGTTGCAAGTCCGAGGACCGCCTGTATAAGACTTAATTCTGCAAGAAGCTCTATGTAGGCACTCTTACATTTATGAAGAGCCCTACTGAAGTCAATGGTGCTCCAAGCAGGCACAAGGACCTGCTTGTGTTGGGCAGCTTGCAGGACAGGGGCTCTAGGCTAAGTTATTTGGACAAGGACTACGTTTTCCAGACAGGTCTGATATTTTTAGTCTCCAAAAAAAGTCTAGACCCCATACTAAAATTTCTTGCTGAGAACTGGGCAGATGGGGAGTGTCGCTGAACATATTTTATATACAGCATAATTGTTTATTTTGCTTTATATAATTAAATATGTATAGTACCAAGCACAATGCAGCCTATGAAGTCTGACTGAAGCCGCTGGGCATTAATAGCTACCACCAATTTCTCTTAGTAGCACCAGATGCTGGTATCTGAAAGGAGTCCATTGGAGAAGAGAACAGACTTGCCTCTTTGGGTGGAGGGAGGTATGAAAAAAAATTCAAGGCATCAGAAGCAGCAACAAAACTTAGAAGTTCCTGCTGCTAGGTCAGAGTACAGACACTAAATTGGGCTAGGGTAGATTGGATGAATGAGATGATTTTTCTTTTGCCTTCCTTACCCCTTAAAAAAAAAAAAAAAAAAAGCCATTCACAATGTCAAACAAGTCCCAGAATCAGATTATGTAAAAAAAAAAAAAAAAAAAAAAGCTCTTAAGCAAACAGTTGGGGACAATTTAGGAGGAGTACGTTAAAGTCAAAGTACTGAGAAAGAGTAGCTGCTGCAGAAGACATCACTGTGCTCTTAGCATCAAGCACGTTGACTCTAAATAATTAAGCATTCTGGCTCCCTGTTCATAAATAATTTGATTGCTGATGCAGTGATTCTCACTTAGACCTGATACGATTTGAATTGTATAGACCACATTGTTTTGAGTTGAGAAATTGGGCATTAAGATATGCACAATCTGCACAGATGCACTTGATTCATGTTCAGATAAGTAAAGAAAACTGCAGCAAGGCCTGCTGAAATTATAATTTATCAAAATAAATGGCAAAAATCAAATATGACCACCTGGTGGTGCCACTTCAAAAAATAAGAGCCACCCTGACTGTCTCAAGCAGCATGAGCTCAGCTCTGTCTGCCAGATTCGGGTTTTTGAGAGCACAAAATCAAAACAGTTTAAAGCTATAAAGTACAGTATTTGACATTTGTAATACCTTTTAAAAACCAACACCCTCTTGGTATAGTCGCCAGCAAAGAGGTGGAATATAGAGGGCGCTAGAAAATGGTACTTACAGCCTGTTAAATATGTAAAGAAAACACTACAGAAATAGCAAACACCCTTTTTACCTCTTGTGTTTGCAGTATTTTCTTCTTCATTTTTTGGTGGAGTGGAAAGACAGGCTGCTTCATTCTGATTAGAGCTGCTAATTTCTTCTTCATTAGGACAGCAAACATGATTCTGACCACTGTGTCTTCTCCTTTTTGAAGAAGGTTCATCTCCCTCGGATTTCATATTAGGATTAGAGAAATGAAGAGAAGAGTTGTGTGCGAAGTTATCAGGTTGCCAGTTCCAGTACTGAGGTGGTCTCCAAGGCCCAAAAAAGTGAGGCGGTCTCCAAGGCCCAAAAAAGTGAGGCGGTCTCCAATTAACTGTAAAATCCCCAGTGCTGAGATACGGTGCCCAAGAATAGCGACCAGCCCACCTTACAGAATTGGAGATACGACTGTTCCAGCAGAATCTTTGAGGGCTATCCCAGTGGGCAACCCAATCTCTGCCCAGCCTCTGCATGTGACGGGGCAGCATGGGGGGATCTACAACAGAAGAACAGATTAGTTAAAACATACTGCTCTTTATTCAACTAGTTTGCTTACAGAACACAAGATGCAGACTACTGTCCACAGGTACAATTTTTCCTAAGTTGCTGACTGTGATTTCTTATAGGATATTTCTTCCCCATACACTGATTTATACGAAGATAGTGGGAAATAACATTTTCCATTTAGAACTCACTCAGAAGCTTGGATGCCCAGAATAAGAATCTGATTATCAGATCCAATCACTTTTTATGAACCTGTCACTTCTTCCTTCAGTTACAATTTAAACAGTTGGCCTATTAAAAAAAAAAAAAAAAAAAACAGACGAACAAGCCATGTTATAACTTTTTTCAGATTTGATTATGCTTTTTCATTCAGTACCTGTATGAGGAGTACTAATGAGAAAGCCCAGAAGGTAGGTACAGTATTTTAGTATGCTGGGACATCATCTATTCTATATAGGCTCTTATACCACACACTTCAGTGTAGAAGTTTCCTGTAGAAAAGAAAAGCTGTCACTGAACATATTCAGAAGTGGGTTTCCCCTATATAGCATATTTGGCTCTTTACCACCACAAAGAGGTTTAATTTTTCTAAATGGTCTGTTGCTCTTTAAAACTAAATTTTTAGCCTAAAGAGGTGACATGCTAATAATAATAATTTTAAAAGGATGGGGTGAAGGGGGGGGAGGGGAAGAGAAGAGAGAGACTGAGCCTTCTCCTTTTTTAATATATACAGAGGTTTGAAAAGATTTTTAATTTTTTTTCCCCATTAAATGTTCTCTTGGTAAAAATTCAAGACTGCAGGCTAGTGGAATGGGTTTATTATTCTTCTCACTTTGAATGATCTTGGACAGATAATTCACTCTTATTTTTAACTGCCAATTATACTCTTACCTTACTGTACCAAGATATGTGCACAGGTGTCTGAAAACAAAACAAAAACTTGAAATCAACTGCAGCTGGGT